>NC_092422.1:73300454-73929343 GCF_036169615.1 Heliangelus exortis | reverse complement strand
AAGTCTGTAGGTTTAATAGCCTTTCCCTTTTCAACTGAGCCCAATCAAGACAAATAAGTGGCCTCTTCCATCCCAGCACTTCTATTGAGACCCATGTTTCTTCTGTGAGGATGTGGCAAACTGGAACTAAGCTCATGCTTGTCATTTAATGATTGCACTGTATTTCTCAATATGAAGCTTTTCCTCTGAGTCAGGGCAGAAGAAGCAGCTTAAGAATACCTAGGACATGCTCTTCTGTGGCTTCAGAAGATGCACTGTCTCCCATTTTTTAATGTTTTCAAAATGTTTCCTACAAAAATAGGATGAAATTCCCTTTAAAGTGTTTACAGCCCAAAAATGCATGTTTCTGTGACTCCAGCTGGGACTAAGGGTCCAAGCATAGCTGTTTTCTCTTACTTTGTAGTTTCTGGATCAGAATACGGGAAGATAGGAAGTTTGTCCAAGAAACAGCGGGTGTTAAATCTTCAGTTTTCACAGCTAATACTACATTTGAAACAGTAACCAAGAGAGCAAAGAGTGAACACTTGGCTGATTCCACAGAGAATACATTAAATGTGCTGTTTAAAAAATGTCTGTTTTGCAGAGAAATATTTAATCCATTGGAAAAAAAATTAACAGAGGGGGAAAAAAGGATGAGGAAATTCAAGGAAAACGTAGAGCTGTAATTGTTTGTTAGCTAGGACATGAAGGTGCTCATTGGAATATCAAGATCATAAGATGGCTTTTCACCCTCAAAAGGAAAGTAAATTATTGAATGTTAAGTGTGCATGCATAAAGATATATACAATGTCAGTGTATGGGTATGTAATGTGTTTGAAACAGGTTTTCAGGGAGCTATTATTTATGGATTTTTCTACCAAGCTGGGAGGAAATGCTTAAACTCTTTTTGCAGCTCTAGCACTTCCTTTTCCATCCTTGAAGAGGTCCTCTAAAACACCAAGAGCAAAATCTAATGCCTTTATGTGACTCTCAGAAGCACCATAATAATGTGAGCAGCTGAAGAAAAGAAAAAAAGATGTATTCAAAGGAAGTGAATGGGCCAGATTTTTCAGGAACATATGGAAACTACCAAAAAAAAAAAAAAAAAAAAAAAAAAAAAAAAAAAAAGCCAACAGTTTTTTTGTGTGAGAGATTTCGTTTTTTCAGGACTGGATTTTTAAGCTCATGTTGCTCTGATGGCATGAAGGAAGCTTAGATCCAAAAGTTAGGCCTACGCTGCTGAATTAAGCATGCCTGAAGCTGCTCCCTGACATTAAAGCCAAATGGCATGGAACAACCTGAACCATCTTACTCTGTAAAATATGGTGGTTGCAGCTACACTGCATTTGGGAGCAGTCTCTGGCCTAAGTTCTGAACTTTGCCTGAGAATCATTTGGGAGAGCACTACTTGGCCAAAAGCAAGCCAGGGGGCATTTCAATAATTTAACAATATAAATAATCAAGTCCAGTGATGTGCCCTGGCACTGCTTAATTTATTAGAGCAGACACAGCTGACACAGCCAGCTGCTGATCCCTTAATAGCACAGAGAAAGGACAGATGGCCTTGGATTACTCTCCTCTTCAAGCAGGGGTGCAGGGAGAGTGCTGAAGCATATGCAGCTCTTCACCAGGGGCTAAAGAAAACCAATTCCACGTAGAGCAAGCCAGGGCTCATGCTGCTAGCATTGCTGCTGCTTTCCAGCACTGCTGCCTTCTTCCCCTTTGGGGCTGTGCAGGAAAACAAGCCACCTTTTGCTTGGTCCCAAATCTATGTGGGGCTGGAAGATGCTGCTGCAGGCTGCTGAGGCACTGGAGGACTGACTGGAGGTAGCAGTGATCCTCTACACAGAGCAGCCAAGGCCCAAGGCCAGGGCTTGGACACAAAGCCCTCTGTGCAGAGAGACAGAGCCTTCCCACCCTGCTGTGCTGCTGGGGTTTACTCACTCTGGAGTAAATATTGAAGAGGGAAGCTTTAGCAATGCACCTTTAGCATGTTTGCTGGTGATAGCAAACTGGGAGGTGCTGTAAAAAAACTCTCTTCAGGGACAAAAGGCTTTGCAGAGGGACATAGATACACTGAAGCTCTGTGATTAATGGGATGAAATGTAACAAGTTAAAATGCCAGATTCTGTACCTAGGATGGAGTCACACTTAGGAACAAGTATAAATGGGGAGAGGAGTGGCTGGAGGTCAGCCTTGCAGAGAGGTGCTGGTCAGGAGCAGCCTCACTGTGAGCCAGCAGTGTTCCCTGGCAGCCAAGAGGGCAAACCCCATCCTGGGGTGCATCAAGCACAGAACAAGCAGCCAGTCAAAAGAGGATTATCCCACACTGTATTTAGTGTTGGTGCAGCCTCACCTCAAGTACTCTGTACAGTTCTGGGCTCATTTAGGAGAATGTGAAGATCCTTCAGTGTGTCCAGAGGAGGGCTTGCTACAGCTTTCTGAGGAGCGGATGGGATAAGGGAAGTGCTGAGATCTTCTCCCTGGTATGCAGTGACAGGACATATGGAAATGGTTCAAAGCTGGGCCAGGGAAGCATTTCTTTAACTGAGAGGGTGATCAAGCACTGAAACAGGCTTCCTAGAGAGGTGGTCAGAGCCTCACATCTGTCAGTGTTAAAGAGGCATTTGGACAGGGTCTTTAACAATCTGCTTTGACTTTTAGTCAGCCCTGAACTGGACAGACAATTGGACCAGAGCATCCTTGTAGATCCCCTCCAAATGAAATATTCTGATCTAGTCTGTTATAGTCTATTCTGTCTTTTTCTTGTTCTGTTCTTTGGTACCTGGATTTTGGTTTATAAAAAGGTACAAACCCTTTCACAGCTGAGAAGCACAGTTCAGCTGAGCTTCAGCTGAGACCTGAGAGTTGTGCCTCTCACTAAAGAGCAGTGAGCAGTGCAGGGAGAGATCAGATCCCCCTGGGTAGGCAGTGGGATCTCGGCAAGCTGAGTTACCTAGGGGGGGTTTAGTAGGAGGTACCTCAGGAACCACATTCCCTGCTTTTCCAGGTGGCAGACCTGGAGTGGGGAGTGAGCTGCTGGGACCTTTGTGTACAACAGAAGTCGTACGCGGGTTTAGGGAAGAGGCTGCACTATGTACTGCATTTTACATTTCTTAATGCAGTTTTCAAAAAAAGTGGCTTGCTTTGCTCCTGAGTAATAGTGTGTCTTTGGTGTGCATTTAAAAAAAAAATCTATCTCCTTTTTAATAGACTAGTTTCACTACTGGACTACTCTGATCATTAATTTTTAAACAAAATGTCTGGAAAGGTAGAAATTACTTTTTGTAGGTCACTGGATAAAAACCTACTTTTTCTTTAAGAGTCTTGTTTTAAGAACTATAATGAACTAAAACACAAACATTTAAATGGCATAAAAAATTAAAAGAAAGCCATGCAAGGCAGCCATGCATAGACAAGCTCCCAATGAGAGATGCAAAAAGCAACTATTTTGTGTTTGTCCCTCTCTTTATATCTGGAAGGAAAACAGGCAGCCCTGAGGAATTCAACAGTCATTCCTTATTTGCCTCAGAGCACTCTGCTGTGAAGCTTCCATGGATGAGACACACCACATGCCAGGAGCTTCCACTCTTTCTCAGACATAGAGTTAAGAATGGCATTCCAAACTCCTGTCACTGAAGGCTGAGCCTCATCACCAGGATCCAGCCTCATGACCATCACAGTCTGGATAGTTTGAGTCAGCCAGTCAGTTTTGTTACAAAACTCTGTCCTCCAGCAGTGTCCACTGCCAGCCAAGATCTGGGACATGCAGCACAGATGCCACATTATGTTACAGGTACGTACACGTGTTCAGAATCTTGTCTCAGAGACAGCTTTCATCTTCCTCCAGTGGATGATAGGAGAGTACTTTTGTATGGTTTTTTTCCTCATTCTCCTTCATTTGCATTCACATGTTATGATTGTATAGGTTATGACTTACTCTCCAAAGATTAGCGTTCTTCCACGGAAGGATTAAGAGTTTTGAGTGGGGAGGACTCGGTGCAAACCTGATACCACAGGGTCCACCTGGAGCCAGGACATAGGATGTGCTTCTGGATTCAGTAATACGGGCATGGCCTTAGACATTTTGACACAGCTAATTCTACAATATCTATAGTATGAAAACAGGCAAATTTTAGAGGATTATTCTGATCTTTCTCAATAGCAGCAGAACATAATTTTCCTTAAAAAAGGGTATATTTCTAGGAATCTCTATACATTCAGGACCATAAACATGTTACTACATTTCCTGAAAAAGGCAAAGAAGTAGCAGTCTCATCTGGTTGTATTTCCAACACAGAATAAGTGCTATAAACTGTGAAACAAGAAAAGGAAAACTATATGAATTTCCTCCCTGCTAACCCAGTTTACTTTTAGCAACTGTGGAAAATAAAATTATGAAGCAATAACTTTTTTTTTTTTTTTTTAAATGAGAATCATAAAGTCTCTTGCTCCAAATGAATCTGAAAGGTGAAGCCAGTGCATTTTGCTCTCTATGGATACAAATCATTCTGCTCCTGCTATCGTCACAATTAAAAATCATGGTAGCCCTAGCAACTGGACTGCTGAATGTCTGAGACAGACCATATAAAAGCCTGAGAAATTTCCCAAAAGCCTGGAGTAAACAGAGTTTAAAGGGAAGCATTCTTCTTCACTCCTTGACTACCATCTTCTTGTTGCTGAGGAAAGAGGCATGTCTCCCAACTCCTAATATCATATCTCTGTACATTAAATAGTTAGAATAAAGGCTAAATTCGAAACTAAATCACTTGAGTAGAAATTCAGTACCTAATTTACTGTAATATTAGGCCCCTGGCTCCTATTCTTTTCAGTTCATAAATGCAGATTGGCTAGAGGGACTGCAAAACACAAAGCAATAACATAAAATAAACTATTAAAGCAAAAGACACCATGTTCTTCTGATTCTCACACACACCCACACACATACGCCCACACGAAAGCTCCTCAGGAATAAGAATTCTGAAATGTGAAAACTCCACTATACAACAAGGCTGTAAAATAGACTTATTACTCTTTTATGTACATGTCCTGTGTCATTAAGCAGCCTCCTAGAAAAAAGGCCATGACATCTAAAGGCGTTTTTTTTTTTTTTTTTTTTGCTGCTGAAGAGGTAATTGCTTTTTCAATAGAAGTCATTTCAAGCTACTCGCTCCATGTTGAGTGACATGCTAGACAAGTAATTCTGTGTTCCCACAGCAGCAAATTAGAAAGGCAGCAGAGAGATAGAGTAGCCACAAGACAACCCTTCTCTCCCCTTCAAATTATTGCATAGAAAGCACTAAGACCACCACGATGTCCAGCTGCCGATTTCATAGTGGACCGTATTTCACACCCAATTCTTTTGGGTTCATGTCTACACTGGCTTTTAAATTATTGTAAATGTCTAGAAATTTAAGCAAGAACATTGTTAAGGGTTGTTTTTACAGAAATCCTTCTAAAAAATTAAGCTGTTTCTTCATTTGGGAAGAAATTCATGATTCTGTCTGAGGCCTGATTTGCCTTTCAGAGCTTTCCTGTCTTTCACTAGCCCTCTATTCAGGTATCCAAATTCAGCTGTAAGTCCCATTTGCCAAACCATTTGCTGGTAAAATTACTCCTGGAGAGTACTTGCCTTTTCATGTCACATTCTGGTTATATGATACATGTCCCATGTAAACTGGGGATTGCCTGCACCAGCAAGAATTATTTCCATAAGTACCACGGCTCTTCCAACTTTAATTTATTTTTTAAAATAGAAATGCAGCTGTCCAGAAGCCACAGTGATTGTATCCTCACCCTCCCCTTTAAAGTGTCTGCTGGTTTTGAACAGCTCTCATGCTAGCTGCCCTTTGCTATGTGTCTGTGTTTCCATCTGGAGCTCACACTGCAGTTCTAACTTGCCCTCAAACCACTGCTGCTCTTTCCTAAAAAACCTGACTTGTCTGACCTCTGAAGAGAAAGGGCAGGTAGTCCCAGATACATCATTTGTACAAGAATAAAAACAGGTGTTTGTGCACAGGAGGAGGCTTTTGGGACCTGGAAAGATTGAACAGTTCTGAATAGGAGAGAAAGAACTGCAGTGCTCCTACTGAAAGGCAGAGGATAAAAAGGGTAAGAAAGTCTGGAGCTGCCACCTCCATACTGGATGCTACAGCACAGAACTGGATTCAATGTCAGTATTCAATATTCCAACAGAACTGGAGCTCAAATTGCACCATTCCCCACATTCCATAGTAGATCATTTACATCACTGACAGAAAGAGAGCTGAGGCAGGCCAGCCAACACCAGTTTATTCAAAAATATGCAGCCTCCCTCAAGGATTTTCTGATGTCCAATTAAAATTAATGCATCCTGCTGAAGAAGTGAAAAGGAGTTAAAGTAAGATTACTATTGTGTGCTCCAGTTTATCTTCCCTCCTCATCTATACACTCTTTTCCCAAAAGAGTCAAGCACACCTGGACAGAAGAAGGACAGATTCTTTTGAAGAAGCCAGTTTCACATTGTGCATTGACAGTCATAAGCACACAAAAACGAAAACAAAATATTAATATTGAAAGCATGCAGAAAACACTTCCAAATGCACAATTTTACAGGGAAGACAAACAGAACTTCTTACAGAATAAATCAAAGCAATGAAAACAGAAAAAGGAAACATGCTGAAATCCATAATTCTGTACTTAGACAAAAAACATACAAAATTTAAAGCAAGTTTTGCAAGCAATTCACTAAGTGGTTGTTCAGATTCCATGACTTTTCATAAATAAAATGACACATATGTAAGGTAAACTTCCAAATGCAGTACACTGGTTTTCCCATCTACAAATCCAAGTCAAAACAAATTACTTCTCTACTCTGCTTGGACTCAAAATTAGAAATAAGTAGAGCTGGTTCACTTCTGGCTCAAGAGATTGGCTTTGAATTGCCTTGCTGAGCTGAAGAGCAGCAATAAGCTTCCTGTTTGTAGAAAATAATCTGAAATTTGGCACTTGTTCTCCCTGCAGTCCTCCGGCACAACAGCATCAATTCAGACTGCATACTTTAGCTGCCTAACCTAAGTGCTGAATATCTCAAAATGGGATGCCTGGCCACAGCAGGCATCAATAATGAAATATTTTTGAGTACCCATCTTAGGGATACTTAGTCAGTGGAAAAGCCAGGCCTTCAAGAAGGCCCCTGAAGAATGATTTGAAGAATGATTCTGTGAACTAACAAAGATGGCAACTTCCCTCTACTGCCTGGAAGGCCCTTAACAATGAAGAAATAATCCTGAAAGATTCCTTGGGAGTGCCAGCACTTTGCTGAACAGACAATAGTTCGTAGGAGAGGAGAAGGTGGGCTACCAGCAGGCATTTCTCTGGAAGTTTTGCATTAAATGTTTGTGTCTGTCTGAGCCTGGAACAATGAGATCTCTCCCGTAGACTCCACATCACTGCTGTGTCCCCTCCTCCTGCTGCCCTGGTGAGCAGACTGCCAGCTCAGGATTACAGAATCATAGAACGTCAGCTTGGAAGGAACCTCAAGGATCATCTGATCCAACTCTTCTGATAATGTTGTTTATATGATATGTCTCAGCACCCCATCGAGCTGAGACTTAAAACTTTCCAAAGTGGAGGAATCCACCACTTCCCCTGGGAGACCATTCCAATGTCTGACTGTCCTCATAGTGAAAAATGAGGAGGAGCTGCTGCCTTCCAGCCCCAAACCCAGAGTCAGCAAGGAACTGAGCCCAACACCCTCTCTTCCCAGGCATGTGCTATCTGCCTTAAGATGATAATGTAAGATGACTGGCACTTACTTTTTATTTCTGCATCATTTGCTTGGTACCACTGGTGTCCAAACTAGTACATAACACCTGAGCAGAGATGAGATGAAGACCTGGTCATTAAGAAGAGTCAGGTAGAAAAGTATGGCTCATACTCTAAGATAAAAAAAACAATGGGCCATATTTTGTCTGTAGACTTTGATTTTGCTTCTTTTCCTCTTCAGTCATGCCCAGGTGAGGCATGCATCACTGTACTGCTGTGTATCACCTCCTCCTTGGTACATGTTTTGTGCAGAGACATGTACACCTCACTGGCACTACCCTGTGTCGATGATCTCTGCTTGCTCACAAGTCACCACCAAGTCTTCCAATTCCTCTACCTCACAGCTGCCTTTCCTCATCAAAGCTTTTAATGGGTTTATCATACAAAAACATTGCCCAGACTAAAATTAATGTTCAATACCACAGAGGTCTGAAACTTCTTGATTGTTGTGGGAATTCTTCCAGCTTTGCAGCATTTAAATTCTCAGCCACAATCTTGTGTTAACGGAGAAGATATTGTGTCTTGAATAGGTTCATGCCTTCCCAGAACAATGTTAGATTAGAGCTTAACAGTTCTGTATCACCCAGCTTCTTGTCGCATGCTTTTTTTTCTTTTTTTTTTTTCTTTTTTTTTTTTCCCAAAATTAAATCCAGCTTTACCTAGTACATACTAATGAGTCCAAGCTCCTTCTGTTTACATGTTGGGAGTTTCCTAAGGCTTATGTTACAGGCTGGGAATTCTACTGTGTATTCTGTTTAAAAGAAAGAATGAAAAAAGCAGTTGAATATTGAGTCCTTAAGTAAAAAGACAAAACTAGGAAAATTCCCCCAGCCCTCCAATTTAGAGCTTGCTCATTCAGGCCTCCTTCAATGCCAGCAGACTGCACACTGATAAAACCAATTTTGGATTATTTAAACTTGAGTAAAAATTCAGTGATTTTTGAAAGCCAGCATGAAAATCACTGGCGTAACGACAAGTTCCAGCAATAAGAAAATTCAATTTAATCATTACACAGGAACATAAGCACTGATGGAATTTCCACAGCTCTAATGAGGCCAGTATGGAGTTCACAACTGTCTATGAAAAGCATGTTTAACGCTGATGGGCTGTGCCATTGAGTGTCATTATTTATTTAAAGTCCTAAAAGGGAGCTTGTCGTGTACTCTGGATCAGTCTGATCAGCAATACAAAGTGATAGCCTAAATAGAAGACATGTCTCTGCCTCTTTCAGCTTCCCTTTTACGGGCACCAGAAAAGAAAATAAAATGCAGGTTTTGCAGCATTCCCACAGAATGTTAGGGGTTGGAAGGACCTTGAAAGACCATTGAGACCAAGCCCCCCTGCCAGGGTAGGATCGTCTCTCATAAATTGAAAAATAGACAACTGCTGGTGAATAAAGGCCAGAGTTCAGCTCCATCCATGGGTCAAGGCAACACTATAAAGGATGTAGAAGGATTACTGTCTTGCTTCAGCTATCATTAAGGAAGTTATCAAAGTAGAAAAAGGAGACCTGGGGTTAGGATGTACAAGTGAAAGAGACGTGTATATGGGAACAGAAACAGGCCAAGAAACTTCTGGGTTTAGAAGTAAAGCATGATCAAATAAATCCAATATATAAATGATGATGCATTTAATGGTGAATAGATGAAAATCACAAGGGCTATTCCTATACTTGTAAATCAAATAGCACCAAGGCACTCAACAATGCCAATCTCTATTCTTTACATCAATAATTAGTGATCCCTGATACTGTTCAGGAATATTTCAGCTAACACAACCCCAAACATTTCTAGTTGTGGTTCAAAAGTTAGCAGGGACAGGGAGTTGGCATTCAGCAGCTTGTATAAGAAAGAAGGATGACAGCAGTGTTGATTTAGGGTGCCCCATGTCATTCAGAAATAGCACCAGACAATAAATTGCTGTATCTATAGCCAGGACGTTTGTCTCTGTTGCTTCAGCCACAGAAGTTGTCCTTGGCTTCATTTCTGCTCCTGAAGGGAGTGATCAGGAGGGGTTGAATTTCTGCCCCAACTCACCACTTGAGAGTGCAGAATACTAGCATTTGTTGCAGTGTCCAAATTGCTGAGCTTTTACAAGAAAATACATCAAAACCAGAAAAAAAAAATGGCATCTGAATGTGTCGCAAGATTATTAACATGGTCCTTTTTATTTCATTTGGTTTACTTGGATTTCAGATCAGCTCTTGAGGACACAAAGTACTTTGGACTCAATATGAAGTCCTCAAGTCTAAGATAAATTTGAACTCCCTCTTTAGGGAGCAGACAAAATCAAATCCAACACCAAGCAGGAGAATTACTTACTCCAGTACTACCGGGAGAATTAAAATGCTATAAAAATAAATGTTATTATATTCTCTTCAAATTTCATTTTAGGATAAATATTTTTTTAAGGTTAATGCAACTCTTAAAGTTGTTGCAGAGAGCTGGGGAGAAAATAATCGTTAGGTATCCAAAAATTGGATCTTTTTCAGTTTTTGAGCTTTTAGTGTCTCCACCTGTCTCTCTGCCACATGAAGCCAAGACCTTTGGTTGAGTGTTTATTGAACAGGTATACATTACCCTGCCACATAAATACTGTTCTACTGACATTTCTCATGCTAAATACACCCTTCTTTGACTGCTTAAAATACAACATGTAATAGTCAGTGTTTGTAGAAAGGTACTAAATAGAGGAGAAAAAAAGAAAAGGAGGAAAATGCTTCAGGCACAGTTTCCCATGATCTTCATCTTACTGTATTTATCACCACAAAGCATAGCAAAAAATAGTCCAGAGCAAATTTATTTTTTTAACATGCTAAAGCTATAAAGGTCTGATTCTGATTTTCTGATATTCATCAGTCTTAGTCAGAAGAAAGTCAGCTCCTCTGTATTTCACACACTTCTCATACACCCTTCTCACTCTTTGAACACAAGGCTCAGAAGAGTGGAGACTGATGCATTTGAGGATATCAACCTTATTCCCTCCCAGACCCTGATCTTGGCTATATTTCATGTTTACACTGTCAAGTAAGCACCCAGCCATGTTGTTTTTATCAGCATCTTTCCTCTCAAGTGCCTCCATGCTGCAGGGGACAGTTTGAAGACAGTTTGACCACAGCCTTTCCTCCCTCTTTAAAGAGCATAGAGAAACATCTGTGGAATAAGCCTGATTTTCTGAGGAGCTAGAGGAGCTAGAAGTTATTACTAAGAGAAGTAAGGCAAGAAGAGAAAAAAGTAGGATAGGTCCAGGAGGGGACATTGGAGAAACACAAGCCCTGAGTTGCTACGCTTTTTATAGATGTAGAGGGATTGCCATTTAAATGTTGATGTTTGCCATAGTAAATCAAATATTTATTATGGAAATTGCCTGTTTGGATGCAAAAACTGAAGCTTTTCAAAAGCGATGATGTGCTTACCTAGAGCAAATGGACCCTTTTTTTTTTCCTTTTTTTCTTTTTTAATAATCAACCATTATAAACAAAAATAAAAACCAGACCTTGACACAGCAGAGTCAGAGCAATTACTCTGCTCTGCAACATTCGGAAATAACCCATGTTTTTCAAAATTTTATATCTAAGGTAGCTCAGCTTCCTGCTTGCATTTCTAAATGAGCTGCAGCCTCTGCTATAGGTAACACCAGTAAAGCAGATTGTGTTGCCCAATAATCTGATAGGGGTGATGTCTGCTTCATTTTACTGCTCCAGAGTAGATTATCTTGTAAGTGTTTGCTGCAGTGTCTGACTATACCTGACTAAAATATAAAAGAAACCCAGTAAGTCCTTGCCAGGAACCATGATCATCTAAAAAATTCTAATTGCTGTGGTTTTTATCCACAGAAAGGAACCAGTCCATTTTAGTTTGAATGCCACTGCTGGGGGGGTGGGTGGGGAAGCAAAAACCCAAACCAAACAAAGAAATAAACAAAAAAAATAACAACAAAACAAAACAAACCCACTTCTTTGAGATAAGTTCTGTGTTTGTTTGCTTTGAAACAGCCAGACTTTATCAATTCTGCCCCAGTAATATATCTGCTGGGGACAAATTCTTTAGCAACCAGAAGGCAGAACACAAAGAAAATCAAGTTATTACTGTGTAAATATCTTTTTTCCACTACTGAGACTGGAAGCTGTTCTCACTGGTATTTTGTAAAACTTCCTCCCCAGCCAGTTAGGTGCAGAACCACCTTGGGGGTTTTGTCTATTTGTGAGTGTCCTTGAATTTGACATAGAAATGCACACTGATGTACTTCTTAAAAAATGTTCAGATCAGAGGTATTTAAATGTTAGCTATGCATTACATGATTTTCAAGCACTCAAACAGCAGGTTAAATGTAATTAAGCTCTGGAAATAGAAAGAATTTTCTAAAGCTGTTCTTCTCTGATGTCATTATTTCTTGTAGTTTCCCATTCAGCTTATTAGTTTTGTTATGGAGCATGATCATGAAAGCTCTGTTGTTCATGGTCAAGGAAACAGCTGTGAACAGCTGTCATATTTTATGACCATTCTTATTGCAGAGTCATACAATAATTGATGTAAATTGCCATCATAGCTGAAAATTTTCTCTTGTCATTGTGAGTCAACAGGTATTTTGTCCTTGACCTATAGTAGTCTACATAAGGACCGGACATTTTTGACACATTTTGGAAAGTACAAGGAGATAGTGGTGAGATTATCAGTTTAAATAAATTAAACCACTGAAGCAGTTCAGCTGTTGTCAAAATATGTAATAAGAACAGCTAGCATGAAAGCTAGCATGGCAACTCCATTTTCAAAGTTATCTAACATAAGAATCAGGGTCCCATTCTTCTTTTACATTAGCTTGTCTGCCCTCCTGCTTCCATCTCCTTTATAAACATGGTTACCTTTACTCAACTCTACATTCCTGCCCCTCCAAATTGCAGACTCTTACCCAGCCTTCCAAAATGTAGCAACTATTACCTCTTTTCTTCCAAATGAATGCTTGCAATCCAAGCCACACCATCCCTGTCCATCCCAGCTCTCTGCACCCCAGTCACACCGCAGCCTCCCAGAGCAGTTGCTGGCACCTTGACATTTTCTCACTTGTTAGTCACCTCCCTCCACATCGACTCAGATCATCCCAAAGATCATTCTTTTCCAGGTATCACTGGGATTCAGCCTTTCCTGCTTCCATTTCTGGTGCCCCTGACTGCACCAATATTCCCAAACAGAACCGTGCACCCCTGACACCACCACCCCACCCCTGCCTTGCCCTTGCACTGCTGGCCTTGTTCACTCTCTCCTGATTTGAATGTTTTAGATACAAGTGGTATTCACAATTACTTTTAAATGTTTTATTACTATAAAATGCTTGTGTTACTATATTCCAAGCTATGTCATCATGGTTCCTGAAGTGGCAGAGGGAGAAAATATTAACAGCCATCACTTCTGGCCACGCACCAGCACAGCCCAGCAAGTATGTGCTCCTTCTATTTTTGTTGTTTGATGAAGGTTTGATGGACCATGACAGTATTGTATACAGGTGAAAACTGTGTCTCTTTAGTTGATAACCCTTATAAATGTGTCCAAGACTGTAACTTATATTAATGTGCTAAGCAAAGACTTCAGTAACCATTACAAGATAATGAAGACATTGAGGATGAAGTTTAAATCTATTCTAGGAAGATAAAATGACACAAAATTAATCTAAACTAAAATATTTGAAGGCTATGTGTCTTGGGAGTTTAAAAAATGTAATGTCCTACGAGCTATATCCAGACAACCTGACAAAATGAATTTTGAATATTATTTAGATGCCAAGAAAAGGCAGAGAGTTATACTTCAAATGTAAAACACTACGGATTTTTGTAAATTTTAGAGCAATGAGAATAATAATGAGATAAATCAGAGGAAAGGAATGAAAGGACAAGTAAATTATTTCTTATATCCATATGATACAAGGTTTTGCATCCAGTTTTTCTGTTTTTACCAGTAGTTTTCTTGGACTTGTATACTTTTTATTTTTTTAATTTTGGCTTCTCCACCCCAGCTACTGTGGTTGTTTACTGCCTATGAATTTCTGAATTATATTGCTTGAGGTTTAAGGAACTCTATGAAGACCTTAGCCTTTGCTGTACAGCACTTTTTCACTTTGAAAGGCATGCCACAACAAAGGCTCTGGGAAGAAAGGAAAGAAATGCCTACAATGAAGTTGGGGCAGCAACCTAGAAGACTTCTGCCTTTGCAACTCAGCCTGGGGAAGACAGCTCCGGACCGCAGAAGATGCTCCAGGAGATGTTCTCACTTGGAACAGCCTCAAACAACAAGATACCCGTTTGCCTTGGCCACTTTCACATCCCTCCATTTCCAGAAGCAACAATGAGGTTCCCTTTGAAAGCAGAAAAAGATGCTTTGAAAGCAATAAGACTACCGACTCTAGGCTGGACTGACTACCAGGGAGAAGTTGCAGCCCTTTGCATTATCACTGCTCAGCACGGTTCATGTTGTTGACTCTATGACAGCCACTACCCCATCTTCACTGCAGCTGTGCCTGACCTTGGTAATAGCATGAAAGTGCACTGATATGCCAGTTTTTCCTCTAGCCAACAAAGTGATCAAAGGTGCCCTTAGGCTAAAAAAATGCTGAAACTTTTGGATACGAAGTTAATGAAAGTATGTAGTGCAGACTCTATTCTATTGAGAATCCACAGGGCCAGCACAAGGCTGATGCATCAAAAACTATTTATGTCCAAACAAGCAACTGCGTGTGGTAAAACAAACTGCTCTGAGGATCACCCTGTACTCAAATAACTCAGATCTTGGCACATGGCATAGATCTTGGCGCCACGTGGACCAGTAGTTGCCATCTCCTACTGCTGCCCTACAAATATGCTGTCACAATGCTGCCCTCTCCTCCTCTAATGTCCACGCTGTGTCACAGATGTGAGTGGAAGGTCTTAAAGGTCACTTAAATAATCACGGACAAAGATATCAGGAGAAGGTGATTTTAATATAGATTTATGAAAGTGTGACTTAACAGAAATCAATGGTAAGGTTCACTCTATTACTGCGTGGGAGGGATGTGTAGGAGGATGGAATTAGTTGGAGTAACTTACATGGGGATCAAGGGGGAATTATTTATAGAGGGATAAGGGAGATGGAGTCAGGATTGGGAAGGAGCACAGGGATCAGGGAAATAAATGAGGGAGGCTTTCTCATGAGTCATGAGGTTCAGAGAGGATCCCCCTTGCTTGATAAACTCCTTCTCAGAGAGGAGTCTGGGTGCAGCTGGATTCACTTCTAGTCCCTGACTTGGTCAACAGTTTAGAGCCAAAGGGTTTAGGTGCTGGGATTTCAGTGTAGAACTTTAACACATAATTATGGGTCTGGTGTAATTTGAAATGACAGTAAATTAAGGTTGATTGTTACTATTATAACAAACAAAAAAATTAGATTGTATGGCTTCCAGCAATACTTAATCAATAATTAACAGTTCATTATAATTAAATACAGAAGTTCAATTAAAGATCTAAAAAAATTTCTAAAACAAATTGTGTGTGCATGCACACAGTCATACACATAGACACACAGATATAGAGGTTAACCTATGATAAAATGTTAAATTTTGCTACCTAAAGATGTTCAAACTGCACCAAAAAAAATTGCAATGAAATATACCATCAATTCAGCCACAAGATCAAATTACAGTATCAAATTCAAATTTAATTTGAATTTTTTGCCATATGTATGAGAAGCAGATAACCAGTTACTCCTTCGTATCGGATAGACCAATTTATGGAATCATAGAATAGAATAATAGAATCATCACAATTGGAAAGGCCCTTCAAGATCATTGTGTCCTACCATCAATCCTACACCACCTTAATCACTAAATCATCTCCCAAAGCTTCATATCTATCTGTTTTTTTAATACCTCCAGGGATGGCGACTCCACCACCTCCCTGGGCAACTTGTTCCAATGCTTCACCACTCTATTGGTGAAGAATTTTTTCCTAATTTCTAATCTGAACCTCCCCTGGCACAACTTGAACTTATTACCTCTTGTTTTATCTCTAATCACTGGTGAGAAGAGGCCAACACCTGCCTCACTACAGCCTCCTTCCAGGTAGTTGTAGAGAGCAATAAGATCTCCCCTCGACCTCCTCTTCTCCAGACTGAACAACCCCAGCTGTTCAGTCCTGTTCTCCAGACCCCAAAAATTCCTTCGTGACACACAGGGTAACAATTTGGTGCGAACCTGGAGAGCTCTGAAGGGCCTTTCTTTCAGGACCAATATTTATGGGGTCTCAGTATGATTGACTTTGCTCAGTATTTTTCCATGATGGCTGTAATTCAGATCATGTCATCCATGGCAACTTTCAGAGTGGGCTTACTATCTGGGCAGGAGGGGTATCAGGTGTGTTTCATAAGCGACAGAGTTCTGGGGAAAGCTGAGCAAGTGCCTGATTGCCCCAAATCTCTGTATTTGCACTAGAGGGTACCCAGTTATTTCAACCTGCCAGCAGGCAAGATCCAAAAGCACCAGATTGTCTCAGCCCACTGCACTTACTACTGAAACAATCACAATGTTGGGCCCACAACCCTTGTAACTAAAGCAAGAACAACATTGGCTGCTGTTGACATTACAACACTGAACACTCACTGAACAAGGGGTCTGCACCACCACATGCTTGCAAGTAACCCTATCTCTTCTCTTGCTGTCTCCTGCCTAATACTCAGTGTTTGCTCCTACATAAACCTGCTTAAGCCAGCAAGAGCATAAGCTCAAGAGTAACTGCAGCTGCAAAGGTGGCTGCCTTAGGTGAAGACTAATGCAGTACTGCAGAGATGCTATGGAAGGTACCATGATGCTAGCAGAGAAGAGCTTGGCGCCCTTTGTGTTTACAGAGATGACAGGTCAAAGCCATTCTGGAAAAGGGTAAAAACCAGAAAGATGGGTTGAATTCATGAAAGTATCTTCTGGAAACACCATTAAACCAGTAGTGCTAAAATAAGACTTGGTAATTTTGTACCATCTAAGCCAGACAGAAGGATTCTGAGGATTTTTAGTGCTCATATTCTCATAAATTAATTGTTACTTCCAAGGAAAAGTACTGTAAATATAACAAAAAAATTTAAAAAAAGCTTCACAATGCCTTCATAAACCTGTAAAATAACAATGCAAATGCACAAGCATTTTTTTCTGTTTGTTTTTTTTTTAAAGTGTACCACAGAATGCCGACTTGTAAGAGCAGAATTATGTTCTCACGAATAAATCTCTGGAACCACCTTTGGATCTATCCACTTATGTCATATTGTATCCATTACAGCAGCATTTGGACACTTTCCAAGTACTTGCAATACAAATAACAACCTCTGTCTCCTTTTACCACAATAGGATTGCATTCATTTTCCTTTCTGTGCTAGCAGATTACTTGGTCTGCATACCTGGTGCTTGTATAGTGTACATCACAGCTTGTCCAGTGTCTTTGGGTACAACATAAATTAATAAGAAATAACAGAAGTGAAGTAACAGCTGGTTTGTCTGGTAATACTGTGTGTGTATACACAAGCCTGGAAAATTCAAAAATACAGCATTTGCTTTTGAAAGGAATTCTTATTTATCACACAAGCATTTCTCTCATTTTGTACACACAGATTACCATTTCTACTCCTGAAGATTTCTTGTCACACTGGTTCAAGCCCATGTGCATCTCATTGTAAGATAAACCCTCCATGAAATACTGGTAGTGAGATTTTGATTTTCACAGTCATTTAATAAAAATACTTCATTATTCATTCTGTAGGAGTCTCTCTAGAAATAGAAAGCACTCTATTAGGAGGGAAATGCTTCAGTTGTAAATCATAGAATACCAAGCTGGGCAGATAGAATCTGCAAAAAAACATTTAAATTAACAGAGAATGGATGAGCAATAAATAATTAATTATTTGGGAGTGAATGTCACCACAATTTATCATCAAATATTTGCAAAAGCAGTACATACACTTGTATGCCTTCCACTGTTTTTAGGTAGGTCATTAATAGGGTCATTACTGAATGCTGGCCCAATCCATCCCAGTATGACTTACATAGTCAGGTCATTAGCCCATCATTGACTTTTCCACAAAAACTGAGTGAAGGACAATGTCAGTAAAAAACTAAATGCTCATCTTCGGGCATAAGAGAACCAGGACTTTCAAAGATTGTGCCTGTTACTTCAGAGTGACTCACTGGAAAAGGTTATACAATGATTTATAGAATCTCTGTATATACACTTTTAAAACAGCTTGATATTATGAATTCCCTGTGTTTAATTTGTTAAGACTGCAATTTCACTTCATGTACAGAGCTTGTTTTCCTCCTCTGTTGTTTTTTTACCTTATCACTTTTATTTTGTACTGAAATTCCCAAGGATGGTGATTCAGGGCTAACAGCTGAGCAGTGATGCCATCTTTCTGCCAGTATCTGTCACATAACCTGTTAGGGAGTCATTTAGCAGCTATTCACTGCTAAACCACAGCATCTCAGCAGAATAACATGGTCCTTCCTCTACCATGGTCACTACATGCACCATCACATACATCACTTCTGGCCCTCTGGTGGGCCATCAGATCTTCTAAGTGACTTCATACGTTCATCTCAGATCACAGCAAGGAAGTCCTGAGCATGTCAGCTGCAATAAATAAATTTCATCCCCAGCCTTGTGGAAGATAATGAGACACAGAAGCAGTAATTATTGAATTCTCAGACAGAACTAGTTTTTGTACAAAGTCATTTTATTTAGATTTAACAAAAACCTTGTGAGAGTTTCTAACATTATGCTATATCACTGTTTGCCATAACCTGAGGTTCTCGTGCAACTTTTATTCAGTTTGAACCCGGGACTGACAACAGAAAATGAAGTGAGGCTTTTAGGATTGATGCTCAGTGGGAATTCATGTCTCCCAAACCAGAAGTAACCACATGTTACATGTAGGCCATTCCTTTGGGTTTGCATGTAGCTAGGCAAAACCCTTTTTTTCTGATTTGGGAATTTTCGGTGGAGTAAATAAGAGGAATATATCCATTTGCTCACAGTTTCTGGCCTGCTGTATGTGAAGAGACTCCTGAGGTTTTGTTACGTATGCATAACCTAACCCAACAGCACCTGGCCAACCAGATGTAGAACTAGTTAGTCCTGCTATATAGTGTAGAGTAAACTCACATGCCCAAGCTACCTTGGTTTTCCCATACATAAGCAAATCAGTGGTACTTTCATGAGCAGATTTGATCTTTCTCTACAGGAGAGGCCTTGCATTCACCATACAACATACAACCACATGCTTCTGACACTTCCAAGATTCAGATTTCACCTCCCCTGCCCAGAATCAGAAATCTGCTTCTCAGAGTTCACCGATAGTCAGAACATATGAGAGTGAGATGAGAATATACAGAAGGCAAGGGCAAAATATCTCACCTCCATCAGTCTTCACACAAATGTTCTTGAGGAAAGTTGTTTCCTTTCTTATGTCTCCATTTCTAGGGAGATCCTGATGCCATGGGTTCTCTGGTGCTCCTGTACAAACTACACTGAGAGCAACAGCAGATGTTTCTATGAAGACTTCAGCGCAGGAGAGCACTCTCAGTGAAATAACATAATGGAGGTAATTATACAGAGAAATTGGGTCCAATTCATGATTAGACAAATAAAGCAAAAAAATAAATAAATATTGATGCTGAAAAATCTTAAAAAATTATTAATGTAATACTTTTTTTTTTCATGATTACTCATTCCTACTGCAACAAACAAACTTTTTCTTCCTCTTAATTTCAAGTCATTTTGCCTGCCTGTTTTTTTTCTCTAAGTTGGCCAAAATATTTGGGTCTGGAGCATTGCAATATCTCTGGCAAAGCCTACAGACTAGCTTGCCAAATAATTTCTGTGGACACATGCAAAAGATGGAATGAAAAGTAAAATGATGATGCTGGCCTATAAACAAGAGTCAGACTTTCAAGGTCAGTGTGAGGTAAGTGGTTGGGTTTTTCTCCTGGGGGTAAGTATTAAGCCTCTGAGGCTTAGGAGGGAATTAAACCCAGATGTCTCGTTTTCTAAGGAAGTGATGTACTTAGCAAGCTATTTTATAATCTGATAGAACATATTAACCATGACTTTTCATTGCCACCTTAAAGAAAGAGACATAAGGTTGCTTTGTGAGATAACAGCTTGCAGGTAAAGATTTCTCCATACTATGGTTTCTCCACTTTCTTCTTGCCTGCCTTTAAATACATAGAGAAGTACCCAAGCATGTATCTAGGCTTGGTTTAAGGTCAGTGGAGGCAGCCATTTCCAGAGAGTTTAACTCAGATGCTAGGTAGGAACTTTGTCTCCTGAAGATGCAGGTCTTCATGACTGTAGAGGATGTAGAGCCACTTCAGCAGAAAGCTCTAAGTTTGTAGAATGAACAGGTACCAGTACAAAGGTTTTTCTAGGGCACTCAGCACTCTCTGAACAGAAAACCTCAGACACGGCTTTCAGCCTTGGATCCCACCTTGTGGATTAAACACCTAAAAGTCATGCACTCATGTCCTCTACAACATCCGTCTTTTTTCCCCTCTCCTCCCTGTTAGTCAACTCCTGAATCAGTTTCAAGTTTCCCAGATCTAAACTGACCCCTAAGGAACTACCCTGGAAAACCTCTGGAACTCTGGTATGAAAGAGCCACATGGAGCTCTGGGACCAACAAGAGACCTGAGCAGTTCAGATGTGGTTCTTTCATCAAAGCCACACTTCTCAGGGTTGTGCTGCCCCACAGTTGATGAGCCAGCTAAATCCTTGGCTGCTGGAAGAGTCTGCTGAGCTTGACTTTTCTGGACTGCAGTCCACCTGTGCACCTAACTCAAGAGCCCTTGCCATCTCCTGTCCTTGTGTCCAGAATTTCCTGCAGCCCATGGAGTAGTGTAACAATCCTCCTGAGTCCTATGGATACTGAGCAATGGATTTACAGGCTCAGGCAGCCTCCCCTTATTTGGAGCACGTCAACATAAGTAAACACCTAATCTATATTCTTCATTGCTTCTCAGTGCACTTCTCCTCTCAGTTTAAAGTATCTGTGGCTAACACCTTTTATAACAGAGGTTACAGAAAACATGGCCTCTTGCCTCCTCAGAGCCCTCTTGTAACAGGAAGTTCAGTCAGCATCCTCTGGTCTGTCTCAGGGCCTAGGTGCAGCTATGTGTATCATTATCACCTACCTTTCTGAGCACAGACATTGACAAAAAGTCAAAAGGTCATGGAAACACCATCAGTGAGCAGGTCTGCAATAACAATTCAAAGTGAGAGCAAGCTATGCCTCCTCACAAACAAGCATCCAGCATTAATAGCTGTGAACATAACAAGTAGGTACAAGAAATAATCAAAGAAAGAAAGAAAAAAAAAGAAGGATGGTGGAGGGCAATGCTAATGAATCAAACAGCTACAAGGCCTGACAAAGTACATAGCTGAGTGATTTTAATTGAATTCAAAGTTTTATTGGGCCCTTCTGTGACTAACCTCTGGTCAATCAAGGGCTAATTTTTAAGGTTATGCATAAGTTAGCTGTGCACAATAGTGAATAAACCTGACCTCAAAACACAGTATTTGCACAAACTTTCCACACATAGCTTTCCACCATTTCCTTATTAATTTAGGTGGAATCTGCACACCAAGACCTATTAGGCAGGCCACAGTATTTTGAAGACCAATGCAGAAATTTACTAACCCTAAAAATTAAACCCTAAAAATTATTTTAGGAAGCCAGCTGCATCCATAATATGACATGATTGTCAAAGAAGGAAAAAAAAAAAACAAAACAAAACAAACAACTTGTATTAAAATGCAGAATATTTTTTTAATCATTACTGGTCATGCATGCATTACTTGCAACACTAACAAGCAGCCAAGCGGATTAAGTATTAGTTTGGACATTAACTTGGATACCATGGCTGCTAAATTCTAATAAATAGGAGTGTTGTTTCAGTGTTCCTATGTGTGCATCCCCTATGCATTTGGGAAACTTTGGGGGCTTAGCAATGTCACAAAAAATGGAAGGGAAATAATGAAGCCAGGTACGGTGCCAGTTTAACTCTGATGAAGTTTGATTCAACACACTTTCAGGCATGTGGAGTTCAAATCAGTCACTGACCTTGTACACAGTAGCATTTAAGCCAGAATTGTTGATGGGGTGAAAACTATTCAGCCTGGACAGAACAAGCACAGGATTTACCAGGAGATTTAGTCCTATTTCTCACCACTGTGGCCACAGCCATTTAGCCACACAGCTCTTTCTTGAGCTCACCAAGGCACTGAGTCTTTTCTTCAGCAAAGGTATCAAAACCTGGCCCACATCTTCTGATGTCTTTACAGCCTTCATTCCAACTCTGACCTCTTCGTATATTAACAGATGACTGCAGGCATGCAAAACATACCTGACATTATTAACAAGTTTTCTGACTTAGAAATAACTGGTGACAAATATGAAACCATTCCTTGTTTTTTGTTCTTACAGAAGAGAAACTTCTCATTGACATCTGTATTTCCTTAGTAAAAACTTTTAAATGCTGTTGCCATATAATACCAAATTAACAAAGACATAAATCCAATTACTGAAGTCCAAAAAAATAAAATTCAAAGACAAGATGAAAGAATATCATTATAAGGTTTTATTGTGTGTGTATACAGCATAAAATTACCACGTACAGTTCTGATTTAAACCATCATAAGGTGCTATGCCAAGTGTTCCAGTGTTAAACCTCCAAAAATGGAAACTTAAGAATTAGCTGAGCACTCAGTCCTTTTTTGTTTTTCAGACTCTGGAAATCTGGATGGCACAAGGTCCCGTTGTAAACTTCCATGGAAAAGGGAGACTTTGTGTCCTCTGAGAAACAAAGGGAAGACAGCATATTTTAGCAAGCCAGAGGTACGGGAGACCGAGCTATCTGGCAGAGCTTTCACTCCTCCGGAGTAAGCAGTTCAGGCTCCCCAGCACAGATGTTTCGCGAAGAGGGTTGTGCATTACCATTTACAATGCTGCCATCTATCGGATTTTGTCTTTTATAACCAGAGTCACCACATTTTCCTTTATCAACTTCTTGCACTTTTACAGTTTTTCTCAGTAGGATTTATCTGGCTATATACACTTGCAACAAAAACACCTCACAAGAATTGCCTCAAGCTGCCTTGAAAGTCAGTGGAAGGAAAAAGGATTTCTGGGATGTGATTCACTTCATCCCAAAGCAGATAACACACATCAGACAAATAGCACCCAAATAGCATTAGTGTGCCTTCTTTTCCGTGGCTGTAATGGGATTTGAAGAGCAGCTCAAGTGTAGGGAAGACCATCACACTGTAAGTAAGCATGGAAAGACAGCAAAAATACTACCCCATGAGTTTTAATTCAGCTTCTATCCAAGCACAATGAAGCAACAGATAAAAGAAGAAGTTATTAATTACAACAAACTGTTGTTAAGAGTGTTGACATTTGGTCCAGAAGTCCAGCTCCCCTTAATATTTTCTTTGGCAGTAAAATTGTCTTTAAAAGTGTTTCTACCTCTCCTCCAGACTCTGCCTCTGGTAATGTGTCCTTTTCCCTTCTCAGAAAGCTTAAGTTAGAGATGTCTATCACACAGGGAAATCAGAACATGGTCATGCTGGGGCTGAACAGAACTACAGACAAAGTTTTACTGTAGCATCTCGACTTCTCAGATCTTAATTATTGGATGATTAAATCTGATACACATACCAGGCAAATTAGTAGAAATTATTTCAAAGAATATTTCAGTAGATATATAGAGGATAAACGTATAAATTTTCTGTATGAAGGAGATTCGATATGTGTGAGCTTTAAAGTGAAATCATGTTTCACCATGGAGTGGCTTGGTTTGTTTTTTTTTTTAATTCAAGCAGGTAACAGAGGAAAATTTTATCAATACAGTCAGCTGGGATTTTCAGCAGGAAAGCAGCGGTGAGCTCACCAGAAGAACTGAAAAATGGGAATCAAACGTGAGTTTCTTGTACTGGAAGCATTAATTAAAGCCAGGAAAGCAGAGAGGAGAAATAACCTTTAGCACTGACAGTGGGAGAGGAGCTCTGGGGGTGCCCTCCCTGCAGAGTGGGTGAGGAGGGCTGCGCTCACCCTGTGCAGCTCACCCGGGAGAAGAAGGGGGTGGATGGTGGCATGGTAAGGGGTAAGGGTACTGAGCTACTCAGCACAGCAAAGCTGACGGCTTCTACTGACCATGAAGAAACAAGAACATTATTACAGCACCAGATAATGGCAAGCAAATGCTGCATACATAAAAGTGAGATAAATGAGACCCAAATGGGATTGTAATCAAAATTTACAATTTTTTAAGTGAATAAAAGCAAGCAAACAGCACCGAGTACACCTTGAGACTCTGCTCTACCAAGATGCACGCCTGCCCAATTCAATTCCTCCCTTTTATGCATTTTTCTCCCAGTGTCTCCTCCCTCTTTTTCCCAGCCATGCCCTCTTCACCTCTTAAGGTCTTCTCAGCTCGCCCTTAGGACTATCCCAAACTTTACACGTGGGCTTTCTAGGCTTTTCTGACACAACACAGTACGGTTTGCAGCAAAACTGGTTTAAATTGGTATACAAGAATGTTCATCAGGTGGCCGTTACAAAAAAAAACAAACAAAAAAAAAACCCAAAAAACAGGAACTATATACATCCTAGGCTTGTGGTTATACAAGGGTATGGAAGAGAGAAGGTCACATTTCATTATGCGACCCTAGCATTGTTCCACATTGAGACGAATCCGATGAACTTTATTTCACAGATGGAAAACCGTACACAGGGTAAAAAAACAACACACCTGCTGTACAGGCCACACCAGTAAGCCGCTCACACACAGTCCGTGAAAATACTAGCACCCTAGTTCGAGAACCTGAACAGAAAGTTTAGAAATTAATTGGAGGCCAGAGGACATACCCCCGGAGTGCCAGCGCAGCGCAGCGCAGCACACTCCGGTTTCAGTAACGCCCCAGCTTGCTGGTACGCGTCTCCCTCCGGTGAGTGCAGGGGACCGGAGCCGGTATCGAAGGGGCAAACGGGGGTTCGCACCCCGACTCTGGATGGGGGGGGTAGAGGAGGCCAGCGGAATACACGGGGCCGCTCTCCCCGCACCTCCCCGAGGAGCCTGTGAGCGGTGCCAGGGGCCCATAGCCGCCATGCGGTAGCCGAACGCCGCCACGCAGCCCACAAGATGGCGCCGCGGGACCAGAGAGGAGAAGGAGCTGAACGGAAGTGGGGGGAGGAAGCTCCCATTGCCACCCAGCCGCCCCGCGGCCGTCCTCGCCGGAAGAGAGGGAGGAAGCGCCGGACACGGCTCCGAGCAGCTCCCGTTGCCCCCTGGAGCCCCGGGCTGCCCGCCGAGTGGGTGCGGAGACAGTGGTGCCTTCGCGCAGGTTGCGGCCCAGGTCCCTGCGCCTGGCCGGGCCGCGGCGGGATGGCTGAGGGAGAAGGGGAAAGCGGAGAGCTGTGGGGGGCGGGGAGGAGTTTCTTGCGGGAGTGGAGAGGTGGTGTGCATGGGACGCAAACCAGCTCCACGCGTTCGGGGCTTTTACTTTTCTTTGCAAAATGTCGGCCTCTGGTCTGAGGCGAGAGTGCGGGAGCTCGGGTTCAGGGGTCCTCCGTGTGCTGGGGGCTTGGGCCTGGGGCCGGGTGGGGCTCGACGTACGGGTGTGGTTCCCTGGCAGCCCTGAGGTTTATTTGTCCTCTTTGGCTGAGGTGGGAGTTGCTCATCGGTTTTGTGATCCTGACCAGAGCCTGGGCACAGCATCTGTGAGACCGTAAAATTAATTTTGCCTTTAAAAGCAATATAGTCGAAGTGTCATCCTCTCCCTCATTTATAAGTAAACTGAGAAGTTGTATATGAAAGGTAAACTAACTTGAGCAACAAATTACAGAGCAGCTTTTAGCACTTCTCTTTTGAACTCCTTATTAATTCTAGCCCAAATAGCTTTTGGGTTTGTGGCCTTCATTTCAGAGGAGAAAGACCCTCTTTCTCATAGCAGCAGATGATTACACTGTCTCAGGCTCTGTTCTGGTCAAAAGAGCCGTGGTACCATACAATAAATTTTGATATGCATGCTTAGTTTGTAGGTCTAGGGATTAATGTGGACTGCCCCTGCAGTGAATATAATCTCATTTTACATAACATCTATTTCTCTTTCATTCACAGAAATTACCACTACTGATATAAGGCTTTGGTGTGAAGACATCATAGTGATAGGTAGGTCTTCATAGCTCAACTGCTTCTCCTGCTGGGATGGTGAACAGCCCTGACAGTATCTTAAGTGCCAGACAAGTCTTGTATTTTACAGCCATTCACAAACAAGAATGCTGTGTATAGTGTTGGGAATTTTTAGTCTTTTTTCTTTTTAAGGGGAATAACTTGCACTGCCAACTGTCTCGGCAACCACAGGCTTAAATTTCTGCATCAGTGTAACTAGGGCACTTTGGTATTAAATAAACAGTCTAGGAATGCACAGTAATGATCTGAAGCACAGAGTGTCAAAACACTTTTCAGACATTTCCTTCTTCTGTTGGTAATTCTGCTCCGAGACTAAGCATGAGATGTATAAAATAAAATAGGTGTTTGTGGGAAGATGCACAGCGTTGATGTTGTTACATGGCATGCTTTTCTTACTGAACTCCTCAGCTATTTATGAAGAGTAGTAAGGTGGGTTCAAAGTAGATGGTGCATATTGATGTCTGACAGCTTAACTTGTGAATTTTTCTGCCATGTCATAGAAACGGTATTCATGGATTCAGAGAAATGACACATTCTGGCTTTAAATGCCAAAACCAGTTTGGAGCTAAAAAGTGTCCGAACTGCCGCTTGCTAAAATCAGGAGACACGTAGCTGGGAAAGTAATTTCTGTATGCATACTTCTGTGTCATATTTACTGGTCCTCTTACCACCCATTCCCAGAAACTGGATACTGAGTTAGAGACATCTCTGGCCTGACTGAAGGAGGCACTGCTCACATACTAAAGGAGCAGGGACAAAAGCAGCAGTGAACAAATGATGTGGTCATCTGCCTTTTTTTGAATGTTTCTGATTTAAACATAGTGGGTTTCTTTTCAGGAAAGCCTTTTTTAAAATGTGTTTATTGAAACCTGATGAATTTATATAGATTTGGCTTTCCTTTAATAAAATCTTATCTTTTTACCTTAACACCATGCAACAGGTTAATTAATTTTCTGATTAAAGTCAACCCCTACTTGATCCTGCATTGGTAGGTCTTTCTGAACTGTGCCTGTGGAGTCCAATATTACAGCTGTGTGGCAGCACTAGATCCAAGAGACCATGACAAGGCTTTGCTCCCATTAGTGAGTTATAAAAAAAAACCAACCAATAGTGTTCTGTGGTTGTGTCTCTCAAGATGACAGACATTGTCTCAACTTCTTTTGTCTCCAGTGTAATTAATTGTTGTCATTGCTTTGATCAGATTTATTTATTTTCACTAATGCTTTCTCACCCCAAGATGGTAAGGAGACAGGCATGTTTTGATGAAATATTTAATATTTGTCAGTGGGGAAATATTAAAACTGAGAAAATTAAGTAATAACACGTATCAGAAAAAAAGGTTTCCATCATTAATGGTTAGCATAGGCAAAAAAATCTGTGTTCTAAATTGTACATTTTCTGGTGAGTTTCATGTGCTCAGTTGCTTGTATATTTTATTTTTTAAAGTACAAGTTACAGAAGTGGAGTTACTACATTTGTTTTCTCCTTCTTGTCATGTTTGTTCATGTAGTTTGTTTTGGAAGACTAATTCAGCTAAAAATTTGTTATTTAATTTAGTGTCAGGGCTTGCAACATTGTTGTGCGCCGCTTTATATTTGTAGTCTAATGTTTGAAATTATTTTTGAAAATAATTTCTGTGTTGGCAAAGCAGTTTATTAATATTTGGTAAACAAATATAGTTTTGCCAGAGTTTTTCCCCTCCTTCCCCTTCAGAGAAGGTATATACATGTTGTATTAATAATAGTCTCAGACCTCACCACTTACATTTTTTAAAGTATGTTTACATTAAGCTCTGAACATGACTTCTATTTATGCAGAAGCTAGTTCAAAGATTATTATGTGGGAATTATAGTGAACATGAAAGTGAAATACACATACTTTTTTCTGAAGTGAAAAATGGAAGAATCAGCTACCATGGACTAAGGTTCCTAAGTATGAGAAGAAGAGATTATGACAGCTCTGACAGTATCCAGATGATATGGCAAATAGACAAAAAAAACATGTGGACATCATGAGAGTGGAGAAAAGTTTTGAAAAGTGCTAGCCTGGGAAATCAGATGTTTGAAATTAATGAAGAGGGATAGCCCAGGAGAGTTTTATGTATGTGTGGGTATCCAGTGTCCCGAGTCACCACAGTGTTTTCCAGTGACCTCAGAACTGGGTTTCCCCTTCCTCTGAGCAGGCAAGAGAGAATAAATACAATGAACTCCATGCTGTGGTTGCCTAATTGCCTGATGCTGCAATCTTTTGCTTGCTTGAGTTGTCCCATTGATTGCAATGGGAGTGCTCAAGTATGAAGGGCTTCTTGTTGGGGGGTTGGCATGACCAAGGGTTTGTGGGTTTGAGCTTGGTGTGGGCTTTGCAAAAAACAATAATTTGCCTTTGTGGTAGCTGCATGATTTACATTTTCTTTGAACATGGGCCATCCCCATTCTCCTTTCATCCAATGCAACTTGTCTTAAGGGGCAAAAAGTTGCTGTTTAATCAGTATTGTTCAAGATAAGGCAGAACGCAAGTGGTATATATGCAATATTCATATGCATTTTGAAAAATCCTAGTTTTACACTGCTATGGAATCTACAACAGTTGAGAGTGCTATCTTGGCTATATTCCAGCATTGCTGGGAATAGTATTTGACTATGTCTTAACAGGAGCAATGGTAGTTTAATTTCTGTAACCCCTCACTGGCATTCATCTAACATAAAATTCAAGTTGAGGCTGAGGGTGTCAGGAAAAATGCATGAATGAAGCAGCTGACATCTTGACACAATACAAAAATTTTCAGGTAGGGAGGTTTTTTGTAATATTTCTCAGTGATTCATGCTGGTAAATCACACTGAAAATGGTGGTAATTATAAATCCTGCCTGGTGGTTATAGATATCGCGTACTCCCTCACTTTTTCACTTTTTTTTTTTTTTTCCTCTCCAGTTGCCCCTCTTGCCTTTTCACACTTAAAAAATGTGATTGCAATCTGAACTGGCTTATGCTTTCTTTATGAACAGCAGGATCAAATGCCTGAAAAAAAGAGAAATAAAGTGAAAGAAGGGATTGTATGTGGTTATAAGTGTACCACAGGTTTAAACAGAAACCTTGCTCCTTGAATGGAATCAAAATGGCTTTAATCATGTTATGGTAGTTGTTTTGAGAAATGTCCTTGTGCAGACACTACTAAAAAGTAAGAACAGTGTGTTTCATTTAAGTTTACAGTTTTGTTTGGCATCAATTTGGAAAGTAAAGGTTGTAGAAACAAAGTGTGGGAGAAAATAGAAAAGCATGGTGGGGGGAAAAAAAGCAGTCAATCCCAGCCTTTTAGGCTGCATTGTGTAGGCTTGCTTGTAACCTTTTATTGTAGTGAGGAGTTGTATGGGATTTTTACTGATGGCTAATAAAAAAATATAAATAAGAGACCTCAACTAGCCACAACATACGTGTGACATTTTAATAGCTGTAGGCCACAGTACTTGAGTGTAACAAAAATTTATTCAGGGCTTGTGACCACCTTCCATACATATATTTTTCTTAATTAAAGCTACAATTTTCTTTTCTAGTTTACCTCAGTCGCCAGAACAAACTCTACAAGAGATGGTAAGCAGTCTTTATGGATTTCTGTGTGATAACTTAGTCACATTATATGTACAAAATACACCTAAATGGTTTTTTTGACCTGTCAGTGCTGACATGTAAAAAATTAGATGTGAAAGTAGCTAAATAGCTTTGAAAATAGAATTTGGATTACAACAGTGAGTGATTTGTCTACTCCTGGGAAGATTCCAGCGACATAACAGGAAAATAACAGAGGACTGGTTATTTGCTTTAGATTTATAGCTTTTGTTTCCTTGAGGAAATCTCTTATTTCCATTTATTCCACAGCTGAAAAAGCACAGGCTTGGAACTGTTAGACTTTTAATGTTCTTTCCCTTTTCCACCCCAATGTAAAACATCTCTGAAATTTCTTTTTATAACAGATGTCTTTTTTAAAATTCAGATGTAAAAAGGGTTTTCAAGAGTCACTTTCAACAAAAAAGCCACAAAAAGTAGTTGGACGGTCACCAGCATCACAGTTCTGTCTACATGAAATGGCTTTTTGTCTTCCTTTCTCCTAAATTATCAACTGGAACTAGTTAGCTAACAGCCTGCAGGATTCCACAACTTTCAGTAAAGTAATCAAGGCCCCTTTTAGAAACATTTTAGAAGAACTGGAGATAGTTTTTAAATGAATAAATTAATTGAATTTTTTAAATTACGTTGTCTTCTTTGGTAATACATAGAATGTAGGAGATACCTGCTTTTGTCAAGCTTTATGATTTTTCAAAACTGGATTCTTAGCTAGTGGAGAAAATAGGCAAAATGTTCTAAAAGTAACTTGTGGATGTATCAGATTTGACAACAGGACATTCTCATCTCTCTGCTGAAGGATGAGGAGTCTTTGTGACATTCTTAAGCAAGGCAATAACAGTAAATAAAACATTGTTCATCCTGGCTTTTTAGGTGGTTGGATGATTAAGATTGAAGAAATGCCATATGGAAAGCAGATGCTTTTTTTGCACTCACTCGTTTCAGGAATAAATCTTCTGAAATAGTTGGTCTCACAACAGCACAATGTTAGACCAAGTGGAGAATTAGAATCACGGAAGTTTCACCTCCGTTAGTTGTTACTTTTCAAGAAAGATAATTTGTCTGGGCTTTTAAATCACCTAGCTGAGCCCACAGTCATTTGCAATTAGGGAGCAATTTTTGATGAGAAATTCTTAAAGAATACAAGTTTGTTCTAACAAGTTTTCTTTATAGACCCTGTTTGCTGCAGGTATTTTGTTTCTGAGAGCACTTAACAATTATCTTAAAAAGAGGCAGGACTTAAGGGATCTTATGTTAGGAGATAATGGACTTAGTTTTGCAGAAGGAAAAGAAACATGAGACTTACAATACTATTCCAAATTCTAGCATTTGCATTATCACCCGAGAACAAGAAAGTGAAAACAAATGTAAGTAAATTAAATAGAGCTCTCTTCATATTCTTAGCATTAAATGGAAAGTGTTTCCTAGCTTGTTTTTTTTCCTGTTTTGGGAAAATTTTTTTTGCCAGATAATAATTCTTTAAAGGCTATGGAATAGTGCCAGCACAGATCAAGAAAACATACTTAAAGAAGGATTTTTGTTTCATATGCCCATTGCCCAAACTAATAAAGGACTGTAAATGTCACATTCATCTCTGAAAGCCTCAGCTAATCTTGCCATAGTTTTGAGAGCTTGCCAAAACTTGGCTTAATTAAAATTCTTCCAATTTAAAATTTAGACATTCTGGTTTAGCCTAGATAAAAGATTTCTTATGGGAATTAAGATGTGAGGGGCAAGGAAAAAAAACATCTACAATTTATTTCACTTGATCTAGGCTTTCGTTTACTTCATGGGGTTTTTTTTCAAGATTTTCTGTTATCCTGCTTTTTGAGAGAAGGATGAGGAGGGAGGTGAAATGGCCTGTAGGAAGGAGGCTTAAGACTAGAGGGACTGTGGGGCTTTGTAGTTGTTGGTGAAATCTGAACAGCGTAAAACTTTTTTTTTCAGGAAGACTAAGATTAGCTGTAAGACAGGAGAAGGTGTGTTACAGCATGGTTCTATAGAACTGTTTTTCCACATACTTTATCAGTAGTACTTTATTACCTTTTCATACATTTGTTGCTGATGAGTACAAAAGGGAGATTTACTGGCAGTTTGTGCTTGGCTAAATAGAGTCTTGTTTTTGATCAGGGTCATGATGGATATATGAACTTTGCTGAACTGCCATTTGACCTTTTCTGAGAAACTTATTTTGGCAGGCAGATGGAAGAAATATGTTACTGGGTAAAATGAATGCCTTTGTTTAATAAGTTGGAATTTTAATCTCTTGTGTTTTTTGTCAGCAGATTTGGAAATCAGGTGTAGGTTGTAATGCATCAACCTTGGAATGATTTAGCTCTTAAAACTCACATGAGCAGCTAAGGAATTGTGGAATATATTCACACAGGGTATCTCCTAAAAAAAGATAATGAAAAAGCAAAAAACAAAACTGATTCCCACTGCAGTAGCACAGACACTTGGAAAATACCTTCAGGGCACTACAACTTCTCAGTTGCTAGTTCTTCACTGTTAGTTGTGTTGATGCAAAATCAGTCTCTTACAAGAGTTATGAAGTGTAGTGCACTTGCACTGTGTTAGGACTTGTCCTCTTTCAGAGCCATATGGTTTACCATAGGAAAAGGGTGCCTGATGATTAAAAAGCAAGCTTTGTGCTTATATCTACAGTGTTTCTGCTCTTCTCCTCTCAACTTCTCAACTACCATTTCCTTTCTCTTTTTTTTTTTTTGGTTGGTTGGTTCGGTTTGTTTATTTGTTTGTTTGTTTTTTGGGTGTTCATTCACTCTGCCCTGTGTTTTGGCCACAGGCAGACCGTGAGCCATGGTATTCCCAGCCAGTGTACGCAAGATACTGGAAGCACTATGACTTAGCCATGCGTTGGATGCGGAGACACCAGAGAGCCTACAGGAAAGCCATGGAGTCCTTTTATCACCTACCGTGGCATCCTTCTGCAGCCTCTCCAAGTAGTCACTACTCAGATTGGGATGGGTATGATCTCCCACATACCCAAAACTCTTCTTCCAGCTATAGCCCGCGTGGCAGAGCCCGGTACCATGGGAGATCTCGGCAGCGCACAGCTGCCCACCGAAGCAGCGAGGATGCTGACAGAGAATCCGAAATGGAGGAGGACTCTGAGTCTGAAGGAGAGATAGAATATGACCTGAGTAACATGGAGATCACAGAGGAGCTTCGCCAGTTTTTTGCACAGACAGAGAGGCACCGGGAAGAACTCCGTAAGTCCGTGCTTGTGCTATGTTTTCTGGTTCTTGATGGCCGTAACGTTGGGTGATGGATGACTTCAACATTTAGAGGTTTTGTAAATACAGAAATAGGCACTGCACTTGAGGAAGCCAAACAGAATGAATCAGGCAAAGCTGGTTAGTACACTTAAGTACTACAAGTACTATGATTACAAATAAGTCTCAGATAAGGTTTGAAGGTTTTTCGCTAAGAGGGAGAAAAAATTACGCTGCAAAGAGGAGAATGACACATTTGTCCAGAGGGCAATATTCATCTTCAGGGATGAAGGAAAAACACCAGAATTTTTATGGTTAAATCTAGTTAACATGGTATATGTCTGAGAGGGGAGCTCAGAGGAAGTCCTTTACTACATAACTGAACCCTAGTGTAACCCTTAATGTATTTAATAACATGGAGCAGCCATTTTGTATATTATTCTTTGGCTAACCCAACAGTAAAATTCCATGACCTTTTTCTTCTCCCCCTGCATCCCTAGGGTGCTCTTCATTCTGTACTATACCACAAGTTTCTCTTTGTTTTTACATCTTGATCTGGACCCAAGTCCTTGAGCAGGCAATAGAAGCCAAAGACTTAGGATTTTTCTCAACTCTTGATCCTCAGCAGTTTGGTCATCTTTGTTTCTGTGAATTCCTTGGAATAAATAAACTATTGTGTTGTACTTTATTGAGACTTTACTGGTTAAGCAAATGTTTCAGGCAAATTTATTATCTATTTTAAGAATGCAGTATGATGAAAATTACTTTTGCCATAACTCCTATAGGAAATACCCAGAATGCATGTTTAACAGAGCTTTCTCTGCAAGAGAAATCATGCATTCTAAAATTGCATGATAAAGGCATTAATTGGGAGGGAGAGAGAAAAAAATGTGTTATTTTAAGTTCACTGATCAGAGAATATCCGTTGAGCTGGAACACCTCAGCTTAACTTCACACTTCCCATCAGTATGATGCAGAGTTGCTGTAGTTATCAGAGGAATGTGAGTTAAGAAGCACAGTGGTGGTGCCTGACATATGTGGCTTTCCCATTGTGCTTTTACAGAATCAGCTTGGTTTTTTCTGTTGAAATACCACTTTGATGAGATGCAGGGTGCTTTAAGATGGTTGGCTTCTTCTGGAAATGAAGTACTTTTTCTTTGGATTTATTTTGTCTTCGTGATTAGTGGTGTTTAAAGGTGTGTGTGTGTGATTAAAGTGGTATCCTGGAAATGTGGAGATCTGGGCTTAAAGACATTCTCTGTCACAAATATTCTATATGACCTTGGTATAGCTATTTAATCTCCTTCCTGACCCCTCTCTGTCAGCTCTTGCTAAAAATATGACTTGATTCTTTATGAGGAGCAGGTGAATTAGGAAGAGGTTTGTGGCTCAGAATACAGATTTTGTTCCTTCCATTACTGTAGTACTTGGAGCCTTTTGGAATAATAAGGTCTCTGCTGTGTACTAACCTAGTTCTGAGTCAGTGTAACTCCATTCACATCAGCAGTACTATTTCAGATCTTCATGTAAATTTAGGCAGAATCTGATCTTTAGCTACTGCATGTCTCAGTTTATTTAACAGTTTTGCTGATAAAGTCAGGATAATAATTCTCTGTAATTCCTCAGGCTGTGGAAAAGTAAATAAGTACTTGATTTAATTGAAATGTAAAAGTTCCTCTCTTGGGTGAAAGATTCTGTCTTAACTGCTGTTTTTGTAAGTAATAAATACCATATGATCTTCAGAAATAATTTTTCTTCTGTGTTGGGGGAAAAGGAAAACAGAACAATTCTTTAATTCTGTTGAGGTTTCTTAAAAGAAGAAATATAAGCAGTGGGACAATATAAGAAGGGGACAATCATTGTTTCCCTGATAGTGTGGAAATGAAGTGGTATGGAGACCATGTTGAAGGCATTACCACGCTAGGAAGTAATGTTACTAATTTTCCTGGGTCCTGTTTCTAAATAAAATTTAGGTATTCATTAAGCTGCAATCTGTAATGACACTGTCATGTTCTGTCATACTGTGCTGAAAAATTATTGCCCTTCTGCATTGCTGCCCAAGAAGACAGAGACAAAGCATCCCTAAAAGAAACCCACAATTACTGAAGTATTTCCTCTCTGATGTGTTTTCCGTTTAATACCAAACTTTATGTCCTGGGCTGCCTCCCTCACATTAGGATCAAATTTGTAAAGAAACTTGAACACTATAAAGCTCAGTAATGCCTGAAATTTAGGCATCCATCTCTGGAAGAGGCATTTGTAATGCTGAGGTAAGAATTGTAATTTTCTGTAAACTGAATGAGAATGTTTGGGCATGTCAAAGGGAAATTCCAGTAGTGGCTTTGATGAACAGTTGAAGTATAGGCCAGCTGTTAGGGAATGCTAAGAGGAAGTGTGTAGCTCATGTTTTTATTCTCTGGCATAACTGTGGGGCTCCAGGTAAAGTTCCCAACCTTTCACCCCTGCACCTTGATGTGCACTCGGGAGTAGACACCTGGCTTGCTGTTCTTTGAAAATTAATGCTAGGCAAGAATCTGATGTATGTTTATTGGTGATTTGCTGAAGTGTGAGACACATGGGAAAAGAGCAAAAGGGACAGAGAAAGGAAAATTTGGCACATAATGAAAGGGATACTAGTACAGAGCATGGAGGTCTGATTTATCTTTCTGAAGGATATGTCCATTAGTCTGGTGTTTTTCAAGCCCTGCAAAATTAGGAAATACTACGTGGACTTAATGCAGGTAATTTAGACATGAATGAGTCTTGATTTGCCAAATAAGATACAGGTGGTTCCCACACATAATCCATATATCATCAACAAGTAGAAGGATGATGAAATGGTCTGAAATAAATCATAGCTGATGACAGACTCTTCACTTCTAATGCCTGCTCTGGAGTCTGCTGAAGGTTAAAGTGATCACAGGCATCAGAGGATAAGATCTTGCAAACTTTAACTGTGGAAGACTTAAATAGGCCTGAGACTTAGGTGGGAAAGACATTGGATGGTAAAATGCAAGTATTAATGCTAATTGTGAAAGGTTTCAAAGATAAGCATGCCAGCATGTTAGACTAGCCAGAGAAGACATCAGGTTTATTTAATTTTTTGGTAACTACTACAGACTTGAAGAGCAAGCAGATTCCTAGCTTCTGTAAGGATTTTTTTGTTTTGTTTTCACAGTGGGCAGTTACAGTGATTGGCTGACTTGCACAGTAAAGCCTTTGAAACTGGCAAACACTGAGCCTTGCTGCATGATATAACACTTCAGCAATGATACAGCTGTTCACAAACAACCTCTTTTAAAACAACTTCTGTTTTTGTCTTTGAATTCATGTCAAATTCTTACTGGTTTTTATATCCTGGAATGCCCCAAAGTAATTGTGAGCAGAGCTTTGCTGAGGTTGTATGAGCTCAAACATATTAATGCATTACAAACGTGTCTTGTATTCTAGCTATACTGTGCATTTGCTTAAATCCCCTTACAGACAGTATTAATTTCTTTTAAATTAATTTAATTTCTTTCCTCTTCAGTTACTTCTTCATATGCGTTCATAATTATATACTGAATCTATTTTTTAGAGGTTTTGTTGTCAGGCTAGTCTGTTGTTTTGGTTTTTCATGGAACTGGTGATGTTAATGCACTGTGCTTCCTGGGGATGTGTTTAGTTGCATTTAGAAGCATGGAGTTGAAAAGCATGGAGTTATTTTTCTGGGTTACCATACCTGCTAGACCTAGGCAGTGTACTGAATTCTCCAAGTGTCCTAGATATAAAGGACAGAATACAGTAAGATGCCTTTTTACATTCATAAGAATTTAAAGGATAAAAAGTAAGAAAGGAAGGTTTGTAAGCCTAACAAGTCAGTAATTTAGCTAGCTGCATATAATTACAAGACTTTTTAGTTTAGCCTTTTAAACATGTATTTTGTCCTGATACAGGTTTTCATTGTATCCTTTTTACATGTAAGAGAAAATTACTACTGTAATTGAACGTATACAGCTTTGGGAGTAGTACATGGAGAACCATTCTGTAGTGGTAAATAGGCAGTGTCCTTTATTTAAAAACAAAAAAAACTATCCTCATGGCAGTCCATTACCGAAGGATAATAATCTCTCAATTGTTAATGCCATGACGACTTGTTTCCATTAAAGCTTCAGTTAATATTTCCTACACATACCCTCCATCTTTTCCCAAAATAATGTTGTTTCAACTTAAAATTTTCATGCCAGATGGAAAACCTTTTAAAAAATTGAAAGGAAACAGTGAATTAAGATGTTTGTTTCAAATCTGCAATTTGTTGGGGTTTTTTTTTCCCTTGGGTTTCTTTTTCTCTGAAAGATGATGATTGCCACTGCCTCTTCCATGAAGAGGGAATAATGGATTTTTTCCATGTTTTGAAACTTCTTTGAATAGTACCAGATCCATGAATCTTTGGCTTTAAGGCCTGTGTGCTTCTTTGCAAAATACTCTGCTGGTTTGTTGCCATTATGTTTTGCTTCTTTCCTTCGCTTTTCATAAATGCTTCTCCCTGTTCTTTGTATATCCTTTTCTCCATCAGATTGTCCTTCAAATAATTACTTTTGTTCACCAGCATGTTTTTGGTTTCTTCTTCCCTACCCTGAGCTGTCAGAGCAGTGTGGATGGAACCTTATAAATATCCACTGAACTTCCTTGGCTTTCTCAGCTTCGTTGGCATATGAATTTCTACTATTATTTTTAGAAATTCAATGGCTGAGGGTTCTGTGAAATACCTGTGTGAAAAAAGAGCACTCTACAATATGTATGGGCATTTGAGGGGTGTTTTGAAGCACATTATTCTGTGAACTGAGGGAGAAATGTGAAAGGCCTTCCTTTTGTACTACATTTCTCCTCTCAATGACTGCATTTTTTATCCTGTAGCAGCAGAATCTTATCAAGTGCACACACTGATAAAAGTGTAATGTAGAGTCTGTTATTTGATACTGGGAGCCAACAGCTCAGAAAATTACTCCTTACTAGGGATAAAAGGAATTAGGTGCCATAATTTTCACTACCATAACATTGAAAACTAATCTGTATTTGCAAAAATAGAGAGCCTCAGGTGGCTTGTTGAGAGGTTTGATTTATACGTATTTATAAAGGATTTTGAGTACCTCAGCAGAAAGTAAGCAAAGGCCTGAAGTGGCAGAAAAGCGAGCCATATGATCTGAGAAGAACTGTTCATTCCAGTCCTTTTGCTTACCAGTGAAGTTAGACGTCATCCCTGTGACCAAAAGGCATCCTGTTGACATCATCTTTGATGAACAAATATGGAATTTGAACTGCCCTTTCTCCCAGAGACCAATTACTCCTACTTTATTCCCAAATCAGTAAGAGGAGTCTGGAAATCTTGTATTGTTGCTTCTCTTAGTAAATCAGTGGTGTGTAAAATTCTTTCTGACTGGACTTGAGGATGTAAGATGTTCAGGGCAGAGACAGATCATTGCTTCTCTCAGCTGCCCTGTCCCTCACCATCCATGTGCTAGGTCTGCTTTTGGTAGCTGTTTCTTGATAGTTGCTGTTCTCAGAAGGATCCTGTGGAAACAGGTCAGTAGCTTGCTGTGATGTATTAGCTATTAGAACTTTCTCTTTACAAAGAAAATATGTGCAGTAATTCAGTTTTAAGTCAGCCAAACAGTGTCAGCACCTGTTTTGTGTACGTGCTGTTTCCAAAGCTTGAGAGCATTGCTGTGACATACCTGACCTCAGCAAAGCTTTGGCAAAGAACCACCAGGCAGACCCAGGGCTGAGAGGCCATGTGGGGAACAAGGAATCCTTCCCTGGTCTTGTAAGAGTAAAAAGTGCTTTCAGAAGGCTGTTACAGAAGGTTGATTCATATGGGAACAGTTTGGTGGGGGAAGACACAGACACTACTTACATTCAGAACTGGTGCTGGTAATTTTTTGAAGGCAGATCTGCCTGCTTGCTTATGCCATTAGCATCTGCAGCTGCTCTGGGTGGCTCCCATAGTCTTCTCTTCATCCTTTGTCCCTCCATGGGAGCCTGCAAAAGCAGCTGCTGTGGAAAAAGAGCAGGTGAGACTATGCCCACAGAAAGCTCTAAGAAAAAGTGGGGTAAAAACTATTCTGTGCTAATTACTCCTCTTGGGCAGTCTGTCTTCACAGTTTCTGCTCTTTTCCATTTCCCCTGAAATTCCTCGATTACTAGTTCCATCTAGTTGCCATATGCAGCATTTCTGAATCTCCAAATTATTTTTCTTAGGAGAGAGCTCTGACTTCGTTCTGTTCTAATAAATCTGAATCTATCACCTTTAGCATGATATTCTCAACCTTTTGAAGTGGACAGTGACAGTGTGAGCTATGAATTAAGAGTTTTCTAACACAACCTTTTTTATACCTATCTTGGGGAACGCCAGGGTTTTCAGCACTGGAGTCATCCTGAAACACATTGTCAAGGACGAAGGTGGAAAAGGAGGTAGTGATACTGTGTGCTTTTTATGCTCCTTAGCTGCAAAACCTGTTCAGAATTTACCATGGAGCATTACAGCAAAATATCAAGTGTATCAAGTGATATCAGAGACATTTGAGATGTCTCTGTTAAAAAGCATACCCCTTGTACAGATTTGCTTTGAGACACATAATTTACACCTGATAATTTTAATGGGGTGTTGTTAATGCCAAGACCTTCAGTCACATCATTTGCTTCTCAGTATCTCTCACTATGCCTCAGTTTTATCAGAAGCATCCAGATGAAATTCACATCCATTGTCATTAGGAAATGTCGGTGCTGTGGAGGCAGAAACAGAGTTCAGAGACCTCCATGTGCCCAAGTCTTTTCAAAACTTGTTTCCTTGCAGGCTCAAAATCAAGTAAGAGAGACAGACAGAGGCTACATAACTCAGATGTGGGTGGCCTTTGCAGACTTCTGTCATGACCATGGAGATGCCATTTGGCACTAGATCCACAAAGCTTTCAATGTAGTTGGAATTTAGAAGGAGATTTTCAAAATAATAATCTTTCCATCTGTGCCTTCAAGGAAGATGGGAGTCATTCATATCCAAACGATGATGCACCTTAAACCCCAAGGTGCATGGCAATATTGTCACTCATCTTTTCCAACAGCTGGGTTGACCACCGTGACACTTTGTGATGGGATCTCCATTCCAAGGGATCTGAACCACTTCCTGCTGTAGGAGTTATTTGTTATTATTATCTGGACCTTTAATATAGGGGTGATAACACATCCCTGTCTTGCAGAAAAATAGAGAAGGTTGATAGGACAACACCCTGAGAAATAGTTGGGCTGCAGCCCTAAGAAGTACTCAGGACAGACTGATCCAGCTCTCCATCAGCATTACAATGGTTACTGGCCTCCAAAGTATCCAAACCTGTTTCTCTGGTTATCAGAGCTTGCCCTAGACATTTTCAAGAACATAAGTTTAAGTTGTCAAAACACTGCTCTGTGGTACATTGTGATCATGGAGGCAATGTAAAAGGAAGAATAAATCTTAAATGGATATTTGTACTGCAACTAGATTTATACTGAAAGAAATAACATGGTTGTTATCCTATTGATTGACAGAATCACAGAATGTTAGAGGATGGAAGGGACCTTGAAAGATCATTGAGTCTAACCCCAGTTGTTACTGTTCATGTTTAGCTGGGTAAGAATCTCCTGGGTTTGTTTTTTTTTTTCATTTGTAGTTGCTGAATTGGTGGTTCTTGCTCTAAAAGTCAGCTCTGTATTCACAGAAATTGTAGAAACTTTGCCAAGGAATGTAGGTCTCCAAAGAGCATGCTGGGCCTCAGTGTTAATATGGTTGTTCAAATACTGAGAAGCCAGTGCTGCTGTTCTCTCACTGTACAAGCCTTGCAAAGCAACTTCAGTTCTAGGAGGTCTGCGGTCTCTGATGTTGTTGCTGAGCAGAAAGAAGGGCTGGAAGACTCACTTTAAATTTCATCAGTTGTCATTGCTTCAAGAGTTTTCACATCTGATATGGTGGGAACAAGGCTGAAAAACTGTAGAAGAATCCATACTATGGAGACTGCATCATGTGTGACATAGTGGAGGAGGTGTTGAGGTGGTACATGGCAGAACATCTGGCTGGCTTTAGAGGAGTGCAGGAAGCAGGATCTGCCTTTTTCTGATGTCTCCATTTCTCAGTGGGTAAAGCTGGTGATGTAGATATTTGTGTTCTCTGCTTTTGTGTTCTCCAGTTGGCACTGGTTACCAACCTTTGTTGTGAACAGGTTGTTAGGCTAGATGAGTTTTCTATCTGGTGGCTCCCCTCATGTAAAGTTTTCTCTCAGCAAGTCACTGAAACACTTCCTTCATGTGTGAATTGCCCCAGTGAAGTGACAGAGGGGAGACCTGGAGCTCCCACTTGCTAAGAAGTACAACTTAGCAGCTGGCATCCTGCCCTTCATCATGTTTTTTTGAAAGGAGACAAGTGCTCAGACTTCTACTCCAGCAACCGTGAAATTATTTTTAGTGTCAAACATTTCCCTTTTGTGGAAGGTATGATAGATGCACATCTGCAGGTTGTCTCTGGTGTATTTTCCCAATGCTTTTTTTTATGTGTTTTAATACCAAACATAGCAATTATCCTCATCTTTTTGAGTAGACTTGTATTTAATTTATTAGAATGCTGAAATGAGCAATGAAAAACTCAGAAGGCTGGAGGTAAACTTCCAAACCAGCCCCTCAGTCATTTTATGCACGAGTTCCAATATATTTTGTTGATTTCTTCAATTTGATCCTCTTTCCAGATGGCTCTTTCAAAATAATTGGTCAGGCAGCACACTGTAGTTTACTAACAGCATGGGAAAAAGGTGTGTTTACTTGCCACAATTAATTCTATCTGGATCAGAGATTGTTGTTTAACTCTGCATGTCTGTGATAATACTAACTTATGGACCTGTTGGTTAACTGGAAGGTCAGTTCATAGCCTGAGTGTGCTTCCTCTCATAAAATCAGCAACATTGGTTGCAGGTTGCTCTCAATTTTTTTTTCAAATGTTTTTTGTAAAGCTGTAAATTTCCTTTCACCTATTACTGTATTTCTTCCTCATGTCATAAAATAATTTGTATTCAGCAGTGTAGGCTGTGGCTGGAGTCAAAAAAGACATTTCAATATAAAGTTCAAACGTGTGAGTTTGATTTAGAAGACTGGTACAGGTTGCTTCCATTCCTTTTTTTTTCCTGAAAGCACTGAACTTTTAAATATTATTTATCTGTCTAGAGCTCTGTACATTATGCAACACTTTCTTCCAAAGGTATGTGCTTAATTTCTATTTAGGGCATGTGTAAAAAAAATGACTGTGAAACTTCTGTTTCTTCAGTGTGCTGGTTTGCTCTTAAAGAAGCACTTTTAAATTTGAACATTTTCTTGTCCAGTCTCCACTGACTGTGCTGCGTGTATGTGTGTGTATATATTGGACACAGTTATTAATAGATTTAAGTAATCCTTCTGTTTACTCTAGCACCCCTGTCTTTGTCTGAAGTCAGCATTGTTGCCATCAGTGACAGATTGGAGTTTTTTGGGGGGATGGGTGTGCAGAGTCAGCTGGTCTGTGTTTAATCTTACTGCTTTAGCCTTGATCCTTACTAGAAGCAGCTGCCAGTGCCTACTCCTGTACTAATTTCTAAGCAGTGGCCACTCACTGACTTCCTGGCTGTTTAATTCTGTCAGACAGCACAAGCATACAGTCTGGGCACCTCAGTGTCTCTGGTGTGATACAGACCCCTGGTTATGCTGGACTCGCCAGAGTGTTTTCTGTCTGAAATGCACATATACCCTATGTAGGGACTACATGTAAAGCATTCACATTTCTAGAGCTGGCTTTCCTTTGAGGTTCCAGTAGGCTGCCTAGTTGCATCATGTTTATAGGGTTTTTGAAAGTTCAGTTCATTTTCTGGTTGAAATGAGTATATCCCTTCCTAAGTGTTTCATTAAAAAAGGTAATAGAAGAAAATAAAAGAAAGGTGATCTGTTGTTTAGCTGCGCAGTAACCAGTGTAGCCTACTGCTAGTGTAAACATGAATGTGAAGGCTTGTATTGTTTTCACCTAGGATCTCTGGCAGTTTGTTTTGGAGACCACAAGACAACCCTTCTTGGTTTTTAATCCTTAAACAGAAACTGGCCTCTTTATTAGATGGTTAACTGTGTAACTGTCTGCTAGTTGCTTAACGCACAGATTTCAAAGTAATCTGAGATAATTAGTTCTTTAAACCTCTCTGTCAGGTAGGAAAGTATTAAATTATTTTTTAAGATTCATTACAGTGAGGAATGTGGTTAATTAACTTGAGAGTGATACATAATCAAGGGTTGGACTCGATGGTCTCTGAGGTCCCTTCCAACCCAGCCTATTCTATGATTCTATGATACCACCTAGTAGCAAGCCTGGAAGTGGAACACCTTGGTTCTAACCTTAGTTCCTGGCTTTCTCTTCTATTGATTTCAAAGGTAGTCTCTCTTCACTTGCTGTCTTGTTAAATAATTTTCCCTGTTTCTACAGAGCCATCCTCTTCGGAATGCTTTGGAAAATATGTATAATAGTGAGAGAGAAGGTATCAAACTGAGTAACTGAGATTTGCAAACTCTGCTGGCTGCTTAGACAGCCTGTGGCAACTGCATCTTTGTTAGGGATGTTTGTTAACCACTTTACCCCCTTGTGCTATTCCCTGCTTTTACCAGCAGGTTTGCATCCAGGCTGTGCTGGAGTTAACATCTCACTGTGCCAAAACCAGGTTAAGCAGTTGTTCATCCCAACCCTTCAGTGCTGCCCCTTTAGTTCAGTATGTGTGGTGCCAAGACACAGCTGTACCAGTACTAAGGATATCTTGTTGGGGGTTCGGTTCTTTTGTAGTGGCTGCAACTGAGGGAGAAAAAGGGGAGCAGAAACTGCATGTGTGGGTTTTGTAACTGAGGGAAGAAAAATGTCTGCGGAACCGTGGTTTCAGACTGCCACAAGCGTGCCAAGGAATCACATCTGCTCTTACTTCAAAGCCTGTAGCAGAACATTTTCTTTCTTCTTGAGAATATTGCATTGCTTATAGATATATGTAGTGAAATATTCAATTTCTTTTAACTCATTCCCTTCTCAACTAGCAGATGGATAACTTGTCAGTGTAAATATTTGGAGTTTTAATACCTTCAGCATTTTGGCTATTTCTCTTTCATGGTGGTTGTAACTGGTGACTGAGAGGTTATCATTGCAAGCAATACTCCCACAAGTAAAAAGTCACTTAAATTCCAATTTAGTGTTTCAGAGCCAGCTACAGCATTTTTCTTCAAAGGTTAGGCTGCTGGCATAGTAATATATGTCCTATCTGCCTCCACTTCTTTGAAGGTCAGACTTCTGCTGTTAAAAATGGAAAGGCAGTAGTTACGTTGTATGATTGGTAGTTGTTTTGTTAATTTTTTTCAAGTGCAAGGTTTTTAATTTAAGGAGAACTTTAAACATAAGTTTTTTTCCCCAAGCCCACTTACAGCTAGAATGAGGTTGTTCATTCTGCTATAAAATCATAACTCTCTTCTTTGAGTATGTTTCCACAATTCCTGAATTTTGCTCAATGTTCCAAAGTAGCCCACCAGCAAGTGGGACCATGCTGTTTTCAGCAAACCAGAATTTATTTATCTTCACAGATGTGGGGGTAAGTCTCTTGTTTGTATCTCAGGCTCCCACTGATGGAAAACTCCTGTCCTGCAAAGCTTTGTGCTTGATAAAGAGTAATGCTTTAGATGTCAGCCCTCTGGGAATCCAGAGATCTTCAGAGCTCTGTAGAAATGAAATTATCTGAATATTCTGTTCACAAATTCTCAGATTTGAATCCTTATTTTGCTGGAATTCCTTTAGGCAAAGATTTTGCTTTTCCCCATGATATGCTGGGTTCATGCAGGTACAAGCATAATAAAATGGTCTGATGCTATCACTTCAGAAAAACTCATGTAAGTTTGTGGTTAAAGGTACTCAGATCTTCCAGGGAGATGAAGAAGCTGGCATTTTGCATTGAGAACCCTGTGTGGGCAGAACATTTAACACAGCAGATAGGCTTGTGGGAAGTGGCATTCAAAGAGAGAACTAGGAGTTTTTTAATCAGTAGAAATGGGTAGTGTTTTTAACTCTGTCGGTGTGGGCTGCTCAAAATCAGCTCAGGTAGCACTTCAGGCAAGATGGGAAAGCTCAAAAAGTGCACATGCAGCAGTAACAAAGTCATTCATCATTTGAAATAAGCAGACGAATATGCGAACAGGGTATAGGTCAGTATGAAATAATGGAAGAGAAAAACAGATCAAGGCTGTGGAAAATGAAGTATTTCCTTGAAGAATAATGTGCTAACTTAGCAAAAAAACTGGAAGTCATTAAAGGCCATTTGACACAAGGAGCAAGCCCTTGGTCTCTTGCATGGGGTCTCTTGCTCCATCATGTGGGGTAGAAGATGGCAGAATGTGTGCAGTTAGAGAACGGTGGAGAAGGCTGCCTGAATGAGCAGCTTTGTCAGGTTGCATATGATCACTGGCTACAGTGAGCTAAGGTTTGGATGTGTAAATATTAAGAGCTCAAAATGGTACAAGAAACCACACAGTGCTGGGTATGAATCTTTCATTAAAAGCCCAACATAGATAATTGACTTCTCTACTTTTATCTCCTCATAATGTTGCAAAGTCTCTCCATGGGGACTTCAAATAAGGGAATTGTTTTGGTTTTGGTTGTGAGGTTGGTTTTTTCCTTGTTTTGGTTCCCTTGGTTTTTTTCTGCTAATAAGAAAAGGATGAATTCCAGAAAGGAAATTTTTTTACTACTACTTAAGCTTCTCAAAGGATATTACAAAGAAAGAAGAACAAAGTGGATAAGACTTACGGAAAGTAGATGACGTTTTCCTTTTTATAAAATAAGAGAAACAAGACATCTGACTTTCTAAGGGCCTGTGGGGAAAATAGCTTATGTCTTGAAGGGCTTAGGTCATAGTTTTGCTGAAAGTATGTAAGAGGGTTTTTATGTGCATATGAAACCCTAAGTTCAGCAAACGGCTAAGATACTGCATATTGCTTATGCTGCTTTTGGCAAGCTCTGAGGATGGAGGTTGTCTATTTACTTTTCAGATAGTGCACACCATTAAAAGTCATCAGTAAAAGGTGGGCAAAGTGGGCAAACAACAACCCAGAATTTACTTTCAAAAGGCCTGGAATCAATGATTCTGAAGGGGTCCTACAAGAAAACTGGGGTAGGGCTTTTTACACGGTTGTGTAGTGAGAGGACAATGGGTTATGGTTTGAATCTTGAAGAGGGGAAATTTAGGCTGGACATTAGGAAAAAATTCTTTCTTGTGAGGGTGGTGAGATACTAGCACACATTGCCCAAGGAAGCTGTGGCAGCCCCATCCCTGGAAGTGCTCAAGGCCAAGTTCAGTGGGGCCTTGAGCATCCTAATCTAGTGGAAAATGTCCACTAGATCAATGTCCACTGGATCAATGCAGGGGGATTGGAACTAGATGATCTTTAAGGTCCCACCCAACCCAAACCATTCTGTGATTCTTTGTCCCAGAATGCACTCTGAGTTAGGTAGATGTCTCTGTATTCCTTGAATATGAAGAATAAAGCCTGTTTTCTCTGTTAGGAAAAAGATGTCTCAACTGGTTTTAGCCAGATAATGATGAATTCCCAGCAGAACTGGAATTGGTAGAGAAAATTCCTTCTGAAAAGAGCTTCAGGAGAGGAAGAGCATTTTGCAGAAGAAATGAAACTGACCAACTAGCAAAATGTCAGCAGTGCTTTTTGTTCATGCAGGAACCAACCACCACTGCAGCTGCCTGCCTGTGAACACTTGCAAAATACTATTCCACAACTGTGGGAGGTTTTCCAGTAGTTGAAGCTGAATGCTGTAAAAGAAAGCACATATACTTGAATCTGAAGGGAGAACTGTAAGGAGGAACTAGTTAGAACCGTGTAAAAATTATTTGTTTCGCTTTTATAACTTCGCAGAACAATTACTTACAAATTTGGAGTATGAAACTCTTATTTGAGAAGGAGCTGGAAACTTAATTGTAGCAGGCTGAGAGTTGGGGTTTTGATAAACCTTGCTACCTAATTCATGGATTAATATTTGGTGCTTCCTTCAGAGAAATTCTGATTGCCTCTATAGGCTTAGGACTGTAAACTGTTTCGGATTTTTGCCATTGTCAAATGTTTGTCACCTTTTTATGAAGAGGTAGTTGTACATTTAACTAAAGTTGCATGCTTTGTGTGGTTTTTAAAGTAAATTTTGAGGTAATGGAAAGAACCCAGAATGTTGGAAGTAAGAACAGTTCTACTTCCCAGCCCTGCCGCACCAAAGGCAGTTTAGTGTGTATCTCAACAGGACAAAATTTTCTCTGCTGTCATCTATTTCTTGTCACTGTTTGCTTTTAAATACTGCTTTTGACAAAGCAGTAGTTATGTACCCACTTAGTTCCATGGCTTCTCTTTCCTTGATGATCCATGGCAGCAAATAGTGCCATTACTGACAGTGGCATTTGTCGAGGTAGCATCTCTCCACAACCTTTATCCTCAAATTCAGCCTTTGGTACAAAAAACTGTGGATCCCTGTAACCGACTTCTGTCCCCAGCCTCTGCAGGGACTCTGTAGATCTTATTTACATGTCTGGGACTGTAGTAAAGTCACTGGGAATTCTTTTAATGAGTAGCTATGGGATAGTGAATGTCAGATTAGAAAGTTAAGGGTAATACATCTGACTAGTATAAAGTAAAGCATATACTCCAGACATTTGTTAGGTGATTTTGAGAATGGAATTGAAATTGACAGTATTATTTTTATTGTTAACATTAGGACCTGAAGCTTTATGAACTACTCTGTACTACAAAATGGAGATTGATGCACACAAAACTGATCCACTCATCCATGATAAAACTTCTGCTAGAGGCCTACTTAATTTCTAAAGAGAAGAATTCATCATATATCTCCAGAGAAATTAATTTTTCTCAGGTGTTATTGTTTGCAATGAGCTATCAGACAGCATTCTACAGGAAGCAAGCGAGGAAGCATCTGTCTCTAGCATGCAATTATGGCACTGATGAATAAAAATTTTCCATGGGCAATACAAATATACAGGGAATTATCTTTGTGGCCCAAAAACATCTGTAAAATATGGGTTCAATTCATTGCCCTGCCAGAGTCTTGCTGTGTAGCCTACAGTGGGAAATACTGGTTTTCCAGCAGAGATTTTTGTTTTCTGTCTAAAATGTTCAGTATCATTTGCATCAAGTTCATGCCTTGAAAGCATGTTACCTCGTTGTGGGCAGACTGGTGTCCCAGTGAGTTTGTTTCAATGGGATCCAAGTGACCTGTGCAGTCACAGCCTTAGAGCTGTATCCTATCCTCATCGTGCTGGGCACTCTCTAGGCAGTGTTAGTCCTTTTAATTCAGACCTTCTGGTTAAAATGGCCAGACACCAAGTAAATCTGAACTCTTCCAAAAACACATATGGACTCTAATGTATATTTCCTGATGAATTCTGGCAGTGCAGCACACTTTGGGGGTGTGCCCTTAAAGCAAAATCACAGAAAGTGAAACGTCTCTTTGGAATACATTTCTAATAACCCCTCAAGCACTCCTGCCCTTCAACTATCAACACAAAACTGTGGATGGTGTTTAAAATTACAGGAAAAAAGCTTTCTGGGACCCTGTCATACAAACAGATGCCAGAATTGAAGTTGGGGGTTATGCTGTTTAAAATATCTGTTTTCTGTGAATGAGGTCCAGGGCATAATTCATTTAGTAATCCTGACAGACAGTCAGTTGGCTGCTCTGTACAGTACTTTCTTGTGTAAAAATAAACTGCAGATGTTTGACACAAATATGTCAGGACAGTTAACTTTGGGTTAGGCTTTGCAGATGTCATATGTTTTGTGAAAACTAAATCTCTCTCTTAGGGGAAAGCGGGAAGAGGTACATGGTACCAAATGGTGAGAAGCATGTCCTGTGTGTGACTAATACATCCTGGCTTGTGGACACTCTGTTCCTTTTGATTTTTAAAGAGCAAAACAAACTAAAAACTTCTTTTATTAGTGGTGAACTGGTTTTGTGATGACATTTTGATACCTGCCCTTTGTGATTAGTAGTTGAAGGAGTTAATCAACTGCCAGGTTATTTTCTTGACCTTGTAGAATTGTCCCCATAAGAGGGGAGTCTTGGGTAGCACTTTACTGTTTTAACTGCATGGAGCTTTACTATCTATCAGATCAGCACCCAGAAAGTGGAGGTATGTTTAGGTGTGGAAAATCAAATTCTTGCTTCCCTGTTGGGATTACCAAAGAGGATTTTTGATGACAAATTAGTACAAATGTGTCACCTCTCTGATCTGTTTTAAATCCTCTTAAAAAGATGTGTAGGGATTAATGTTGAGCACTGTTTGGTTTTGTTGTTTTGGTTTTTTTCTCTTTAAAGCCGTAGCAGTAATGCTGTTAGTTTTGAACTTTGCAAATCTGCAGAAATGGGTGAGGTTGGCTCATTTATCTAAACACATCACTTAGCTCTGTTTCATTGAATGCACTTGATGGTGGGCACTTACATGACAGACTGATTTGTTCATTTTCATAGAGTAGTAACCATTTACATTTCCTCTTGGCTCTAGTTCAGCTAAAGTTGCATTGTCCTGTGCATTGTTTCCTTATCTAAGTCATTACATTGGAAACACTCTCTCGGGTTGAATTTGCTTGGGGTTGTTTTTTGTTGTTTTTTACCTCTTTTCAGGGCGTGTGCATGTTGGGGAGAAATGAAACAGTGCTGATTTTTAGTTGTTATTTATAATACACAGGTTTTCTGCAGTTTTAGGCTTTGATTCCAAGATCTTCTTCCATTCTTTCCACTTTTTCCAGCCTGGCTTTTTCATGCTGCCTAGTAGGAATTTGTCATTATACATAATGAGCACAGCAGGATAAGTAATGCACAATTAGTTCTGTAAGTTCCAGAAGCTGGCAGGAGGATAGAATGTGTGTATCTCGGCTCTCTAGGCCCAGTATGGATTTGAATGTGTAATATTTAAAAAGTCAAAATCAAATGTAATTGGTTGATAGCTCAGTAATTTACATCTCTTCTGATCTTTTTTGTCTAGGGAGGCAGCAGCAGCTGGAGGCTGAGGACCAGTATGTGGAGGCTGATCAAGACCTTCACAAGAGGATGGAGCGTTCTGTGCAGCCACCTACAGAAAGACCTGGGGAAAGGCGAATGGCAGAAATGAAGAAACTCTATGGTGCTGAAGCTGCCAAAATCCAGGCAATGGAGGCTGCCATGCAGCTTATCTTTGATAGAAACTGTGACAAAAAGCAGCCCAAATACTGGCCCATCATTCCGCTGAAGTTGTGAGTACCTGGACTGTGCTCTCAGCTGGGCACAGATCTGCAGGGACAGGTGCCTCAGGTTGTGCTGCTGAAAGAACAATCTGCAAGTGTTGGTTGCAGTTGGCCTCTGAGGCAGAGGCCAACAAGGGCAGCATGTTTCTTTGCTCTGTGTTCCTTTTACACTCTCTGTCAGCAATGGTCACAGTCCTTTCTACCACATAAAGTTGTCAAATAGTAATAGGAGGGAGTAATACTGAACCTGCTTAAAGCTATAGTTTTACTTACTTGATACTCACCTGCCTTGAGCATTCTTGCAAGGAAAATAGTTATGTCTGTACTCGGTGAACTGGGAAAGCTTAAAGTGATGCCAAAAAAGAAAAAAGTCTATGACCTGTCTTGTTTTTCCTTTTAGGAAATTCAGTAGTCCCACTTTTCAGTCTTATTTAACCTAATAGCATTCAGATCCTGTTTTACACTGCACAGCTTGAATTGTTATGTCTGTTAATCTTTTTTTTTTTTTTTTTGAGGGGGGGTTGGGGGGGAAGGGAACCAGGAGTCCACTGGCCAAGATACAACGTATCAAATTACTGTAGCCCAGCCATTTAAATTCTTTTTCAAAGGTTTATAATAAAGCAGGAAGTTTTTCTTTCAGACTGATACTCCTCCGGCAGGAGTTAACTCTAAAACAAAAATACATAGAAAAATATTTTAATGAAGGGGGAGTGGGAGAGAAGCCTGATGTCCTATCAGTTGGAGACCTGTTTAGCAGAGGAGAAATTTAAGAGAACAAAGCAATCTTGAGGCCAATGCCTACAGTGATATTTGCTGTTCTAATAAAACCATCTGATTGGTTTGAAGCTTTAAAGAAAATGTAAGATGATGTACTGGACAGATAGACTAAGGGTATGTATGTCTGTCTGCTGGATGTGGAGGTGTGGAAACCACATAGCTCTGAGGGCTATGTTTATTTTAGGTGCAGCTTTCTGATGCCCACCTGCATATTGCATACATAAAGCTTAAACACAGGTAAATTATACGTGCCTGTGTGTGTACTCATGCCATCTCCCCAGGCTGTTTGTCTCCAGTCAGTCTTTATTTGTGGTCAGTTGTGCTTGCCCCACTAACAGCTGAACAGGTGGAGTGAGGCACACAAGTTGTCTGTAAGAGATGCAGAACTGGCCCCTTAATACTGGTGACTTTTTAGAAAATGGTACCCTGAACACTTCCAAGAACTCTCTGCGTGCTGAAGGGCTACAGTTTGTATTAATCAGCATTTCTGTGCCAGGGCAAAGGAACTTTACTCTGTTTTAATGGAGACAAACATTAATGTGCCTTGTTGGCAACAGATGAAGGTCACAACTGAAATTTTAACTCCGGTTCATGCCTATTGTGTCTGTTGTATCTCTGTAGTATCTGTAGTTTGTACCAAACACCAGGTGTTGCTGTGCTCTCTGCAGGAGCCACCTGCACCAGAGCAAGGCTGTGGTGCAGTTTGGAATATCTTTGGTTTTTGCTAGTAGTTACTATGTGCTCTTAAACAACATTTCCATTCCAGTACCATTTCCTTCACTTTAGATGTGGTGAGATGGAGTTAAGTTGAACACTGAAATTGAAAGTCTCTAGTCTACAAGACTCAGTACTGGCTGGTGTGATTAATCTGAAAAATTTGCATGAGACAGGAGAGGGACAGGGGTTATGAACAATACAGCATTTGTCTTCACTCTTGGTTTTGGTGGGTTTTGTCTTAAATTCAGTATTTTGTATGTGCTTCCTTTTGTTGACCTAATAAATTCTCTTCATAATACCTTGTAATTGTTTGGGGTTTGTATTTTTTGTGAACAAACCTCCATAACTTCAGCACTCAGTTGTCAGATGCTAAAGCTTTATTTTAGTTGCTGCATGCTGTATAGTTTAGTGAAGATGGAACTTAAAGCAAGGAGAGTTTTAACATATTGAGAAGCACAAAGAGTGTTGACAGGACTTCCACAGGAATGCCAGTCAATACCACACACTCATGGGATGGTTTAAAATGACTGGGAGGGCTGTTGCATCTGCTGGGGGAAAACCCTGTCCCAGATTGACATGCATAGATCTCTCTGTTCCTATTTCAAGTGTTTCCACTGTGTGATGGTGTCTCCCCCGTGCATTTCAGTTCAGAAGAAATAAAAGATGGGTGGAACTACATTATTCTTACTTTCCAACCCAATTCCCAATTCATGCTGTGGTTGTTTCTGCATCCAACTGGTTGTGCTAGCAGAAGCAGAAATTCTGGTCTCCAGAAGTATTCGTAGAAACCTCATGCAAGACGAACAAATAATTCCTTTCCTACTTAAGATAAAACAAAATGAGAGATTACTTTGCCTTTGGTGCTTTGAACTATTTCAAAGACGGTTTAATACTCATCATGAGGTTGGAAATAGAACCAGATGAAATGTTCCCTAGGAACTATGTACTAAGGCCTGAAATGGAGGAATACACTACTGCCAATTTAGAGTTTCTGCCAAATAATCTCTGTACTGTGCCTGAATTTTAGGGCATGGGGCTGTAGCTAATAGTTGGCCAGATGTCCCATTTTGCTGGTAGTTCAGTGGTACTTTGAGATTTTATGTTGCAGTTCATTTACTACATCTCCTGTGTCACATTATATCTCTTAAGAAAGATCTCCCATGAAAATGGGATCATGGAAGTGATACAACTGAACATAAAAATGTCTGTTAAGTCCAAATATCCAAGTGTCTGTTCACCTTTCTTGCACATGTGTATTATGCTGCAATCTATGTAGACTTTTTTTCCCCAAAATACAATGTTATGCCAGCCTCTTGACTAGAACACAGCTGTGATGCTGTAGACTTGATTATTCTTAGCTCAGAATGTTGTACTTTGAGTTAAACCAATTCTTTGTATGTTCCTGCTCAAAGGGAATTTTTCACTTGCTGGTGGTTCTGTTTCTCACAACCTTTTCCCAGCTCCAGCAGGAGTGACACCCTAAAGTTGCAAATAGAAGTTGTTATACCAACTATTAGTCTTAATTTCAGAAACTGTTCTCCAGTTTGTGATTGGTTGAAGAGGCTTTGAAGAATGGAGAAAAATGACAATAGGTCTTTTATACTGAAAGCTTTCTTAAATTTTAAATAGAAACTTCCAGAACTGGCTCAGTACAAATATAAAATACAAATTAATCTATGACTTCTATGTTTCCTACTGAAAGAAAAACTGCCTACTCTTATGCATTGGTGGCACTGTCAGGAACACTCATCCTTTTAGAATCATTTCCCTATAAAGCAGCTGACAGGTTAGTATGCCTGTGTGTACAGGCAAACTGAGAAAGAGATTAAGCATTTTTTATTAGCATTTTTCATAGCATTTTTCATCAGCCTCACTGTTAAGCATTCATTCTTCATGATGGTAGTCTTGTAAAATGGCTAACTGCAAACATCTTGTACTTACAAGATGCTTTAATAAAGATGCTTTAATAAAAAGTACCTTAAATTTCTGTAACTGCCTTTGTGAAGTATAAAGGTGTATATGATCCATATGTATTTGTTCACTCTTCTTCTTGCAAAGTCTTCTTGCAAAAGCTGCTCACTCAGCCATTATATGAAATACATTTCAAATATGGCTGCCTCAATAGGAGTGTAACTCTTCTGAATAGAAATTAAGAAAACCAAGACACTTTGATTCAGCTGCTGAAATTTGGATTTTTTTCAGTATGATTTTTGGCATGCTGTTCTGAATGGTTTTGCTGAAAGAATTATAGAGGGGCCATGATTACTGCCCAAAATGTGAAATAGAATATGTCAAAAGGAAACATACAGAACCCCATTTTCCTTCTGGCTTCTTAAAAGTGTAAGTTACTGGGGAATATAGTATTTGATCAATAATACGTCCAAGCTGCCACAAAATTCTGTTTTCATGTTTGTGTGCTAATTCTTCAACCACCTGCCCTGTCTAACCTGCTTTGTTGTCCCTGTGATCCTGCCTGGATACTCCAAAGGAAAGAAATTCTTACAGGCTTTCTCTTCAGTAGAATATCAGCCTGTGAGGGAGTCTCAGCTGCTCCTGAAGGGTGGTTGTAGCCAAAGCATGAAGTTCAGGGCCTCTCATGATTTCACACATTCCTACATAGCTGGAATTGCTGAGCTGATAGGCAGAGATGTGTGCAGGGGAGCTCTGGGTGGGTAGTTGATAGACCATGACATTGTTTGGGTATTCTCCTGGTGCCCTGCCTATCACAGTGGGAGAATTGCTGGGACTTGGTCCATACTTTGAAGTAGGTGAGCACGTGTATCAGCCTCAGCTATTAATTTTGGCAGGGCAGAAGCAGCACAGAAGTCCTGCTTGACCTGAAGTGGTGAAAGAGTTGTTTGTCTTAAGCTTCGAGTGTGTCATCGAGATTCTCTGTGCATGGATTCTGTTAATTACACGGTCACATAAGGATATTTTTTTCCCCTTTAACCACAAATCATTTTTTTCTAAGAAGGCAAGCAAGCACAGTAAGTGAAAACAAACACAGTTCTTGAAAGGAAAATACTATTCAGCCTAATGATGCCAATACTACTGCTGGTTCCCTGAACTACATTGAGATCTTTTGCCTACAAAGCTTTCTGAAAAGCCAAAATACACTAAAACTGCTATTCCCCATAACTGTTGTTTACAACCATCCCAAAGAAATACCTCTGTGGGGAGGAAAGGATGAGAAAAGTGGAAAGGATTGGTTGGGATTTTTTATCCATGTAGAATTCAAAGTGCTCCTTCTTAATTTTTAGACTAAGTTTTTAATTAAAGCAACAGTTCACCAAAATCTGGAGTCAATAAAGATGTGAGGCACAGGTCTATCAGAGGGTGTTAAAAATTTAAGTTACACCCCCATCTTGGGACGTCCCTAAGCTTCACCTTATTGGAAGGTGGGAAGGGGTAACAGAATACTGCTTTCTTTATGGCATTTTTTTATATACTGTCCTCTAACTCTAGTTAGAGGAAGCTAAGTAGACTTCTGATCTGTTTATAGTGATTTTTAGACTCTTTCCAGATGCTGTACTGAAGATCAAGATTGAAATACCAGTCCCGAGATTCATCTTTTGTCTATGCCATGCATCTTTATTCCAAGGTACAAAAAAATCACTCCCGTGGCTCAACTGCACCAAAGTTTACTGTCATCGAGGTCTGCCACTAGCTCTAAAGTGTTTGATCACTTCCTTGCTGAAAGTCAAAAGTAGTCAAGTTGGAAAAGCCCTACTGCTAAGCTCTTTATTGTAACCCAGTTTATTTGTCTCTAAAGGGCTTAAGGGAATTGCACTCGCTTGTGCAATCAGATGAGCAGACCCAGAGGTGGCAAACTCCACAGGCTTCAGCATTCATACAGCAATATTGGTACCACTAGAAGCAAGTGTATGAACACATTTTTGTAGTACTTGGATCCTTCCAGGATTTTCCCTGCTCTGGTATAAAACCAATCACATTGCATTTCTTCCATCAGCCAGCTTTCTCTTATTATGAAACATAGAAAAGCAGGCATTTCTTTTCCTTGCTGAACATAGGAAGGAAGGGATTAGCCCAAGATTTGTAATTGTTTTTTTATCACTACATTCTCTATAAAAGTCTGGAGTCTGCAGGTTTGCATATACTGTGCCAAAGAGCATAATTGCACACATCAGGTTCATACCCTTTGCTTCACAGAATCACGGAGTGTTAGGGGTTGGAAGATCATCTGGAGATCATCTAGTCCAACCCCAAAATTCCAACTGTAGCAGGAATCATATGACCAAAATTCAGACAGCCCTTTTAATCTCAATATATACAAACATCAGCAAGAAGTCCAGGCCTGGTATTTTAATTAATTTTTATTCTTACATAGCTAAGTCTTATTTACATCCTTTGCACTGGACAGGAAAAGATTTTTGGGGTCATCATGTCTAGTTTTTGCTATTTCCAGCAAAAACATTGTCTAATCCATTTCAGAAACTAATTAGGTTCCACTTTGAACCAAATTCCATTTCCTGTCACCCTCACTTATACTAGCTGAGGCTGCATGGCTTGCTTCTCATTTGAAAAGCATAATAAAATAACAAGATTGCCACACATTTAATTTGTCCTTTGTCAAAGAGCTCCAAAAATCCAGATGCAGGTACGGATCATTTTTTTTTTCTTTTTTTTTTTTTTTTATTTTATTAATTATGGTTCCCCTGGGCAGAAGGAAAGGAATTACTATTGTCACAGAAGTAAATGCTTGAAGTATGTTTTTACTTAAGAAATACACCATTGAAGGCCATGCCTCTGGTCTGTAACATATTCCATGAAGTGGCTGAGTAATAACCAAAGGTTCCCATCCCACTAGCCTCCTTTCATGCAAAGTGGTGAGCTTAAGCTAAAAGTTCAGTCAGTTATTCTGCAATGCACTTGAAAAACAATTTTGATGAGTTTCTCCAAACAGAGGAATCTTTACATGACTGCAGAATATAAAACGGAAACGGACTGTAAATCAAAAAATAGTAGACATTACATAATTATTACACCTGGGAAGACAGTAGTAATCATGACTTTTAAACAATTTTCTATGTATCTGTTGATGAAGTTATCATTTCCTGTAATGCCAGATGACTGTGCGCTAGAGACAAGAAAGTATTTCATTTGTAGTGAAATGTTGAAATGTTCATGATGTTTTCGTTTGTACTGCTCTGCCACAGAGCTGTCTCAGCAATGCCATGGCAAGTTGGTAGTCCTGGTTTTGGGGTCACCCCCCTGGGTGTTTTATGGGCAGACATGAAGTTCTTCTTTGGCACCCCCTTTGAGAAGCCCTGCAGCTGACCAGCACTCATGGTGGCTGGTTTATCATTACATAGAGGTCCTGTGGTCTTCATAGAATCATAGAATAGGCTGGGTTGGAAGGGACCTCAGGGATCATCAAGTCCAACCCTTGATCCACTCCCGCTGCAGTTACCAGACCATGGCACTGAGTGCCACATCCAGTCTCTTTTTAAATATCTCCAGGGACGGAGAATCCACCACTTCCCAGGGCAGCCCATTCCAATGCCTGATCACCCTCTCAGTAAAGAAATTCTTTCTAATGTCCAACCTAAACCTCCCCCGGCACAACTTGAGACCGTGCCCTCTTGTCTTGCTGAGAGTTGCCTGGGAAAAGAGACCAACCCCCCCTGGCTACACCCTCCTTTCAGGGAGTTGTAGAGAGTGATGAGGTCTCCTCTGAGCCTCCTCTTCTCCAGGCTGAACAGCCCCAGCTCCCTCAGCCTCACCTCATAGGTTCTGTGCTCAAGTCCCTTCACCAGCCCAGTTGCCCTCCTTTGGACCCACTCCAGGGCCTTGATATCCTTCCTGAACTGAGGGGCCCAGAACTGGACACAGTACTCGAGGTGTGGCCTCACCAGCGCTGAGTACAGGGGCAGAATCCCTTCCCTGGACCTGCTGGCCACGCTGTTCCTGATACAGGCCAGGATGCCATTGGCCTTCCTGGCCACCTGGGCACACTGTTGGCTCATGTTCAGCTTCCTTTGTGGGTTTTTTTTGTTTTGTTTGTTTGTTTTCTTGGCTATTTCAAGGCTTGCTTGTGCTCTGAAAGCCATGGTTCTAAGGGGTAGCATGTGTGACATCACTGGGTGCCATGGCAACAAGCCATGATATCATAAATGCCAGGTGATTACTTCATTTCAGGGACACACCAGAAAGAACAGCTGCACTGTGCAATGTGAGAGTCCTGACTCCAAAGCTGCTCTACCATCAAAGAAAATAGGGAAAAGGACTGACAAAACAAGTGCTCAGTGCTCTCTTCTTTTCTTGTTTTGTTGAGCAGATGCCTCTTGAGGTCATCTACAGTTCCACTCTCAGCACATAAAAGTATCTCAAGAGTGCAAAAGTGCTTCTATAGAGAACTCTTAAAGAGATTAGTTATTTGCCCTTTACAGCTGTGTTTTACTGCAGACCTGCTCCAGGAAGATGTCCTATACTTTCCCTGTCAGCAGCAGTTAAATCTTGTTTGGAAGGAGAAAAAGAGTTGCCTTACTGTAGTCCCTTCCCTTCAATAGCTCTTTTAGTCTCACAGTGTTCCTTGCAGTATTCAAGTCTAGCAAAATGAAATCTGTTTCTACAGCATGTCTGTGCCTGAAGTTTTTTTTTTTTTTTAATCAGTAAATACACTGATTATAATTAACTGCACAATTGGCTTGCGTTACAGTGTGGAAACTGTCTTTCCAGGCATAGCCTGCAGTGTGATAGCCCCTGTCAGCAGAACAGAATTGCTCCCTTCTGTCCAAGAAGATACTACATCCTACTGGAATTAAACATAACAACAATTTATATTGTTGAAACTTTAAAATACCATATTAAAAAACATTACAATTTTGAGCAATTTTGGTTTGCTAGTGTAACTTCCTTCATGCTAGTCTTTGGAAGTGTGAAGAGACGTAAAACCACTGTAACGATGGAAAACATACAGGTGAATCTCAAGTACAATCCAGTTGCTTTTTTTTTTTTCTAGTATGGTGCCCAAAATTATAATACTAATTGTGAAGAAAAAGTGTCCAAAAAATTGTGTTGCGTTTGCTGACTTTCCAATATTATTTTAATTTTCTGCTTTCCAGAAATAAAATTTGAGGGGTTGTTTTTATACTCCTCAGCCAAACAAAATGTTGAAGAGCTTAGCAGCCTTTGCAGGGCCTGAAATAGCATCTGAATGCATGCTGATTGAAGGAGTAACACCTACACTGCCTCTCCCACTGCTGCCATCCCCATGAAGCTACCTGGGATTAAATGGATATGCACTGTGATGCATTTCTCTGGCATTTGGATATCCAGGGATCCAGCTAGAGCAGTTTCCAGTGTCAGTTGCTGTCCACCTATGCTCCCTTCTTTCTCCCTCATGTTCTTTTTTCACAAAGGCTCCTGAGACTGATTTGTATCCCTCCACCCCAAAGCAAGCTCTTCTGCAGCCCCATTCTGCTCTCCCATCTCTCAGCTCCTACCCTCCTGTCCACCTCCCACACATAGGCTGTAAAATGTTTCCTGGACACTCAGTAGCCAGCAGAGCAAATGAGAAGGACTAATATAGATGACCATAAAAAAGTCAGTGCCTCTGGCACCCTAAATGCTGAAAACAGCACTGAGATCCTTCCCTGAGCTGTTGGTGGCTGAGGATAGATCACTTTCTCCTCTTTTCCTAATTAAACCACAAAACCTCCTCACTGCTGTGCAATTGGTGAAAAGGCTGTCACTGCCAGTTCATCTCTCCCCACTCTGGGTGGACTCCAGTCAATGAGTCACAGTAAATATCCCCACTTGTTTTGACCTAGCTATTAACCAAAGCCTTTCTAAAATCTCAGTGCGGTGAAACCACCACGATCCTGTTGTGCACCAGGGGAAGCTTTTGTAAGACTTTCCCCTAGTGGGAGGCACAATTACTGGATAGAGAGCCTAGGCTTCACAATCCATCTGTTTAATTTATAGTCTGTCTCAACAGTGTATCTCTGTCAGCTCCACCTCTCCAATGGCAAAGGAGCTCAGACGTTTGAAAGACCAACCAGGCAACCATGGTCTATTCCCACCCAACAGATGAGGATGTTGCTAAGGCAGTTTCTCAAGTTAAGAACCATTTTATCTCTTTTTTTCTCAGTTTTCAGTCCCTTTGCCAGCTGGCATCCCATTTTCTACTTTTCCAGCGGGCATTGCTTCAGCTCAGTGTGATCCTTCAGAGGGGGAGCAGTAGCCTATTTAGAGTTTAAAACACAGAGAGATTTACTGGCTGGAACCCCGGAGTACAACCTAGCAAGAGGCTGATGAGGGCACTTAGCCAGATCATCTCCAAAATGCTACTGTTAGGAGAACCTGATATGCATGCTAAGTAAACATCAAATATGCAAAACCCAGCACAAGTAAGATGCAGATAATGGCATATGGTAATGGGCCCTATCTCCAAATAAATAACAGGGCTCTCATAACCACAGGCAGTTCCAGGATTTTCTGTTCACTTTCAATGTCCTCCGAATGGGTCATATCTTTAATGTAATGAAACTCCCACAGGCTGCAGCAGAACTAGGATTTAGTGTTGAGCCCTGGGTTAAACGAGAAGAAATTTCTCTTGCACACCAACAAGCAAAAACTCTACAATAAATGTGATCCAGGAAGCGATTATATAAAGGCGTTGATAATTTCATTTGCATATAAAATAATAGCAACAGGAAAGGAAGCTAATTTATCCCATATATACAGAAACCTTGGGTGTTCAGGACTGGCTACTCATTATTCTCTTGTCATATAAAGCAATTCAGTCTGCAGCTGCATTTCTCTCTTACAAATCCAATTCAATCAAGAGAACCGAAACATCATTAGCAAACCCACTGATTTAGCTACCAGTAAAGTGCTGATACAAGCTTCTGTTCCTGCTGCTAATAAATTCCCTTCGTAGCAGTGTTTGTTCTCCCTAGGGATCTCCCATTATTCTAATGGCTACAGATTTCTAACTTCATCACTGGCATTTTTAAACCTGAAAATCTATAATAGTAGGGTCTAAAACATGTAGGAGTCACAGGAAAGAAAGACAGACACCAGGGGAGAACATGTACCAACTCACTACAGAGATGCTGCTACATGGAACTGCAGGTGAAGCAACAGATGATGCCTTAAAAATTGCTGCAGTAAGACCTTTTTTTCCCCCCTTTCTGAAAGACAACCATTGTCTCCTCTTCTGTTGGTCACTTCCTCTCCCATTCCCCTCAGTGGTCTTGCCTCCAGAGCTTTGCCTCCTTCTCTGTACCTTTCCCTGGCTCCTGCTTGGTCTGTTGCCTTAATTGGCAGCCTGCCCTGTTCCTTTACCTTGGCTCCAGCCTCTCTTCTCCTGCAGAAATGCTCCTTGGAATACTGGAGGTCAGATTCCATTTTCTAGGCTACTGGGCAGGTAAAAAACATTTGGGTTTGTCCTGAATTTTATTTTTTTAAAACGGTACAAAAAGTAGGAATCCAAATCCACCTGTGGCAGTAACCCACATTTAATGAAGCTTTAATAGCAAGTTTTATTACATTCCTCCCTTGGAATGGTATTTTTCTACTTTCTGAACATTATATCCCAGATAACAAGAATCTTAAAACAGAGGACTTTATTTTGAAATACAGATTCTACAATTTGTCTTACCTATACTAGAAATGAAAGATAAAATTATTACTAATGTAGGATACTTGATGCTTTCACTTATTTACTTTTTAATCTCTCCTAGTTGGAGAATGAATATATATAGGTGACCAGTGTGTTCTGCTTTTTTATTTTTAATCATATGTACATGTGTTTACAAAAATTCAGTGACTGGATTGAAAGCAGGAGGAAATTCTTACGTTTGGAATAGCTAAATGCATTTTTTAAAGAAAATAACTCATTTTGTTTATTAGTCTAGGGAATGAGATGGGATGAGAACATCATCTCATTTTTATTTTTCAAGCTCCTTAGTTGCATTCATGTTGGTGGGGCTTTCCTGACTGGCTCTCACTTATCCCACCAGAGTTCCTCGTGCCTTTTTGTATTCCTGAACGTCATGGTTCTGGCAGGTCTAATGCCTTTGACTTTTTATGAAGTCAGAAAGAGGTGAAGTGTTTCCATGTATGCCAGCAGACCTGAAACTTCCAAAACCACACCTCACAGAGCTGACAGAGGATGTCTTGGCCCCGTTTCTGTCACCTACCCACCAGTGAAGAACCTGCAGGGTTGCACCAGCCCCCATCGCTCCCACAGCCCATGACACCCATCCTCTGCAGCCTCTTTCTCCAAAGCTGCTGCAACTTTGGGCACACTGAGTGAGTTACACAGCTGCTGAGTTCCTGAGTCATTCCAACCCCTTCTCCAACACATTACATTTTTTGCCACGAACCACAGCTCTGAGCGAAGCCGTTTGCTAGGACTGGATCATGCAAAGTGTGAAGTGCAGCACAGAGGCAAGAAAGCAACCTACCCAGCACAAAACCCTGACCAGCATCTTGAAATATGTAATTGTACAGAACCAAAGCTGGGTAGCTCATTATGAGAGAATTCAACTCAGCTTTATGACTTAGGCACCATTTGTGTTTACAGAGCAGCATTAAAATCTGTAGTAAGTTACAAGCTTGTGCCTATTGACACAAGTGAAAAAACGAAAACTAAAATGAAATCATCTGGCTGTTACTCAGCCTCCACTGCCCAGCTGGATTAGGAAAAGTGTTAAAATGAGTCCTGCAATTTTCCTTCCTGGTTCTTTGAGCTTGATTTTCAGTTTGCAAAAAAAGGCACCTGAGAATGTTCTTAAATGCTCTCTGTGCCTCCCATCAAAGGAGTTTTCTACTTCGGAAAAAGAGAGCCAGCCTTGTCTCAAAATGTACTTTTGCCAGGAATTCTGTCCTGATTAGGCTGCCTTGGAGCACTTTCTTGGGTGGGTGCCATACTGAAGTTATTGGATGGTAGCCATGTGTTCAACACTCTTAAAATACAGTCTATTCCCTTAATTTGCAACTCAACATAAAACTTAGGATAAGTCTGTTGATACTACTGGAGGGTGGGGCTAACATACATATGTATACAATTACTTTCAGGATATTGCGATGAATACATATGTCCCACAGAAGTTGCTCTGAAGTTGAATACTAATGAACCTTGGGTATGCATTTTGCCCCTGTCTGGTTTCTTCATTTGCAAATTATTCCACATTCAGTTCTCTCCACTGGTGCGGATGAAAATGTTGGATAATCCATACATTTGAGCCAGTTCCTCCAAAAGACAGGCTGGACTCTCCAGCCCACAAGATCCTAGCCCACAATATAACAAGAACTTCATGAAGCACTTCAGTAAATCTTTACAGCCATGCCTGCTAGACTGAACCTATCATCTCTGACCAAACTCAAGTTTTTGAGCCTAAATGTTTAAGAATTAGGGTTGTGGGAAGACGTCTTCACCAGGATCCTTTTATTGTGACTGGCATAGCAGGAGGGAAGACTTATCCCTCCATCGCTTTTCTCACCCACATTTCATGGATCCATAGGGGCAGATGAAATGAGGTGGGCTACTCATGAAAGGAACTGTCATACCAACTTTTTTTCTGTGTATCATGCATCCATTTTTAGAGATGTTAGTTTACTCTTTCACTCACAAGCTTTCTGCTACGTATAATGCTTTACTGAGACCATCCACCCTTTTTCAGACCTCACTTTACCTCCTACATGGTACCAAGTGCAGGTTTACCTACATGGCATGGAGGGAGAGGAAGACACAGAGGCAAGTGTGTGTGTCCAGAATAAAAACAGCTATTGTTATTCTCCTCCTTTTCATCTCTCCACAAACCCAGATCCCTCATGGATGCTCACAGAATGGCCTTGCATTTACGTGAGTGTAAAATACTGTTCTTTGGGTAAGGTCCCTCATGTAGAGCTAAATGAAAAACTATTCTTTAGTTGCCAGAGGTCCTAATCTAAACATAATCCCTCTTTTTCAATGATATCTTCTAATCAAGATTTTTTGTCTCTTTAAAATCACAGTGACATTGCTTACTCCACAAGTGACTTGAGATATATGAAACAGGGATTAATCTATCTTTAACACTGTAGATGTATTTAGTACTCTGTAATTAACAGCAAAATGATAATCACTAATTTTCAGATAAAATTAACTGGTTCATTGGGAAAAATTATGCATTCTGTTGAATGTATAATTATATCTATTCTAAAGCAATCACTGCTCATATTTACATATTGAGAAACACTTGCTAGAAACACAACCTACTTGGTAATAAGAAACTGGTTTTGATTTTGAAGTGTATTTGTTCCTTACACTATCATACCTGAATGTTAAATTCCAGCAGGAGTACCTACATGCTGGCTAAACTATCAAATAACTTCTCATTTTTTATCTTTTCCTTTCTCTCCTTACCCACAGAGCACAAAGGACCAATGATGTGAGCATTTTTGTTCAGCATTTTGCTGGATGGACTTTGCAAACATCTCTTCACACTGAGCACTGAGATACAGTTTTGGTAGCAGCAGTTGGAGTTCAATGCCAATCAGCTTCACATAAAAGGTACAAATGACATAGGAGAGCATGAGTCACTCTCCTTAATCTACACCAAGATGCTGAGTTCAAAACATGGGAAGGTCACCTCTTCTTTGCACATAGATGACAGTACAAAGTGATCCAATTGTCATCTTGTTTCTCTTTAACATCCATGGCCTCTGTAATATGGCTTTGAAGAGAAGATCACATAGGAGAGAAAGAAACCCTGCGTGCCTCTACTGTATATGGAGTCACAGAAGCTCGAGACAGAGGGGATGGAAAATCCCCCTTGAGAAAGGCCACAGAGAACACTCACTCCAACTAAAGTCAGATTTTATCATTTCTGATTCCTTTAAATCCAAAATACATTCATGTTAACATTGAAAGGGAGGCTGGTTTATGATTTTATAAGGTTTTGGAGATTCACGTTTTTTTTTCAAAATGAAGCATAGGAGTGACACTCTAAACACTCTAATCCTCTGGAAACCTGCAGTGACTTTTACACGTTGGCACTGCCCACACAATCATCAGAAGTTATATTCTCAGTTAGCTTAGCTTCACTAATTCACTAATCACCTTAGCTTCACTATTAGCCAGGGGCAGGGGACTTACATACAGCCATGGTAGGACAGAACATGAGCTCAAATCATGAGCTAAAATCCCACCAAAGAAGGTGTCCCCACTAGAACGTGTTTTTATTAAACCACCGTCTCTAACCTGACTAAATGTTTAGTCAGAGCTAAAGCATTAAGCAGAAGCACTACCTTTGAATCTGTTCTTAATTGGGAAAGTTTCTATATCTAGGGTAATCTGTCTAGTTAGACAGCCTGAGGAAAGACAGCAGAAGTGGAAAACAGCAATGAGCAAACAGGTAGCTGCAACTACCACGCTGTTCCATCCACAAAGAAAATGGTGTCCAGTGAAGAAATAGGAAGACAGATGGAGCTTGGTAAACTGAAAAAAACAAAACAAAACAAACAAACCACTATATGCAAGCAGCCTTCATTTGCTTTCAAAACGTGTTTCATCACTGATTGCCAGAAAAGATGAAATGTACAGGTAAATAGAGTGTTTCATACTGAAACGTTGCCCTCAGTCACAACTGATGAGGCCCTACAGTTGCATTTTACCTCTCACTGAATGCTCTTGATATTGAAGCTTATCTTCAGCTTTCTTCTGCAGATCAGATGTCCCCTTTAAATCATCTCTCAGGAAGAACACACCATCTCAGGTCAGCTTAGGAGAGACAGCAAGTATATTGCTATAGGGAGTGAAAGTGTTTCTTGAAATACCTGGCATCATCACACTAGTATTAGGGTACCACTACAAATAGAGAAATGTTTGCAGGTTGTTACCCCAAACTATGGAAAAGGCTTTGAGCACCTGGCAGAATTCTAACTCCCACCTTCTCTTGGCACTAGGTGGTTTTATAATACCTTGATGTCAAACCTGTCTTCATCAATCAGGTTTCCAGCATGATTGATAGCTGGCCTTTAGCACCACCCTAACTGCTACCAGCTAGAGCAGCCAAGGAGCCATTCAGCTTAGACTCACTGAATTGCTGCACACTTCAGCCTTTATCCTTTCTGCTTTTTACTAGATAAAGGAGTAAGAGCATGGACCAGAATCCAGTCATAAGCCTTCCCCAAACTTGGGAAGTACCCGTATCTCTAGACACCTTAATTCTGAAAAGAAATCCATTGGTTTCTCTTCCTACTAGAAATTCCAGCTATGTATTCCTGCCTTCTTTACCTCGTTTGAGTACTGTAATGTAGTTTCACTTAATGAAACATAACTGATGACATCAGACCTGTCAACTTCTCTCTTCACTTGTGAGAGACTCAGTATCTCTGTGAGTGGAAATCTCCATTGACTGTTGAGCTATAGCCAATATTTGGACAGCTGTTCTTTGCTTTACTCTTTGGAGAGAAAAATGACCTGAGGATCTGAGGATAAGAGAAAGATAATAAAGGACAATGAGTCATCTTACTGCATATGTGTTAATATGGACACCTCCTTCTACATTATCATAGGAATGTTTACCCCATCATTTGGTGTAAGTATGTAAACTCAGTCCAGACAGCACTGACCGTGTTGACCAACTTCTCTTGAGCAACCAGTCCCACAGATTTCAACAGTTCACGTTACCCATAGCTGCAAACACAGTCAGCATCAGGGACATATTTTTCAGCTGATCCCAATATTAGTCAAACAGTATGCTGCAAGAGGTCTGCAGAACATAAATTTAACTGAAGAATTTATTAAAAAAATAAAATTAATTTATACCTTCATTAGCACACAGCATGGTGCTTTTACCATTTGCCTTCAGTTCCTACCATATTTCAGTGCTATTTAGTGCCACTCTAGTTAAGGGTTATGTGCTATTTCCATAATAATTCTAATTTTTCAAAGGTATGTAGCTTGTCAACTTTAATTCCCAGTGGGGACTGGAAACAGCTTGCTAGTGATCACCTTTTGTTAATTTTTTTCCCCTATCTTTAAAAAATGGCTTAATCAATCCACTTACTACCTCCTAGAGAACAGGCATTTACTCTCTGATTCTGCAGTGCTAGCATGGTGTTGGACCCACAGTCCTTACCAGGAAAATGTGTATGTTCCCTAATCTATGTGAAAGCCTTGGATGATTTTGGCCCAAGAGACTTGGATTTTTCTTTCAATGGAAAAAACCCCACAGTTTTAACACTACAACTTCATATGTGGGTGCAGACACTCACCTACTTGGGGAGCAGGGGCTTGAAATTGTGAAGTATAAACAAATTTCACTGAAAGGAAGTGTTTACACTTTTGTCACTCTGTGTTCTATAGATATGTTCTAAAGTAATTGATCTTATTTACAGGGAATAATATGAGTACCTAATGTAATAGATCAGTTTGTTAACAATTGTGGAAGAAGATGAAATACATTCTTATACTTTATGTAAATAACAGAAAAGTAGGGTGCTTTTGTTGTGACAAAGGCAAAGGAAATGCATGCCAAGAATCCAGTTAATGTAAACCAGCAAAATTTGATGGATATTAGGCACTGCAGGTGCATTTATCATGACTAAAGAGATGGCCTTTGCAGCGGAAGCAATCAAGTCGCTCTCATGGTAGAAATCTAACTTAGAAAAGCCACTAAAGTGAAAAAGCCAGTGTTGAGGCTCTCTTCTATACGCATTGTCTGCATTTAGGAAGTTCTTCACCATGAGGGTGGTGAGACACTGGAACAGGTTGCCCAGAGAGGTTGTGGAAGCCCCACCCCTGGAAGTTTTTAAGGCCAGGCTGGACAGGGCTCTGAGCAACCTGATCTGGTAGGAGGTGTCCCTGCCCATGGCAGGGGGTGTTGGAACTATATCATAGAATCACAGAATCATAGAATTGGCTGGGTTGGAAGGGACCTCTGAGATCATCAAGTCCAACCCTTGATCCACTACCGCTGCAGTTACCAGCCCATGGCACTGAGTGCCACATCCAGTCTCTTTTTGAATGCCTCCAGGGACGGAGAATCCACCACTTTCCGGGGCAGCCCATTCCAATGTCTGATCACCCTCTCGGTAAAGAAATTCTTTCTAATATCCAACCTAAACCTTCCTTGGCACAACTTGAGACCGTGCCCTCTTGTCTTGCTGAGGGTTGCCTGGGAAAAGAGACCAACCCCCCCCTGGCTACCCCCTCCTTTCAGGGAGTTGTAGAGAGTGATGAGGTCTCCTCTGAGCCTCCTCTTCTCCAGACTGAACAGCCCCACCTCATAGGATCTTAAAGGTCCCTTCGAACCCTGGAAAAACTGTGATTCTATGATCTGCAATGGCATACCCCTGCACAACACAATTACTATTGCCTTCAACGTGTCTTGGTATGAAGGGGTTTTACGGGTAAGCTCCTGGTGGAGAAGCCACGCATAAGCCCTCAGTCTGCTACTTCGGGGTCCCCTCCTCTGGTTTGCCCCAAAGCGATGCATTTCGCACAGTGTTTAAAGAACACAGCAAGCGCAGTCACGCCAGGTTGTGTGCCGGAACAGCACCGAAGTGGCAGCTACCGCAGTGCTATGTATGTAACGCTGCACCGCGGCGGCCGTAGGTGCAGGGGAGGCTGCGAAGGTAAGAGTCGCGTTGTTGGAACACGAACACACACATCAATGAAACAATGTTATGTTCGGGCACTCAGTGCCCTTCCCATTGCCACAGACAAACAGTAAGCAGCGTTCATTTCTGAAGGTCAGGGGTGCCCTTCGCCCCGTGTCCCGGGCAAGCTCCTGAAGCGGAGAGCGGCCGGGGTCCTGCTAGGGCCCGCCCGGGAAGCTCCTTCTGGGAGCCGCTTGAGCCTCTGCCCTCCGCCGGGACCCCCCCCTCCAGGCCGCAGGGCGGCGCTCCGCCACCCCTGCCCCGCGGCGGGCCGGGCCGGACCGGGCCGGACCGTGAGGGCTGAGCCGGGCGGGCCGGGAGCCCCTCGGGCGGTGCAGGCAGGCGGGGCCGTCCCCGCCCCCTTCTTTCCGCGCCGCAGCCGCCGGAGGCGAGCGGAGCCCGGCAGTGTGAGAGCTGCCGCCGCTACCCTCCGCCGAGCCTCCCGCCCAGCCCGGCGCACTCCAGCCCAGCTCAGGCCAGCCCGGCGAGGCACGGCAGAGCGAGCCCCTGCCCTCCTCCTCCCCCTATACCGCCCGGGCGACGAGAGCCAGCCATGGGTAAGCCAGCCGGGCTGCGGGGGAGCCCCCACTCCGGGACCGCGGCCGTGGGCAGGGTGGGAGGGGGGCAGGTGCGGGGCAGCCCCCGGGGTGGGTGGGGGTCCCCGTAGTTTGTTGAGCGCCCCGGAGGAGCGAGCCGGGGGCGGCCGCCCCTTCGCCCCCCTCGGGCCGGGCTACTGCCACAGAAACTCGGCGGGAGCTGGGGAGCTCCGGGCCGGCAGGGAGAGCCCGGGGAAGGTGGTGGTGGTGGGAGATGAGGAAGGGAGAGGAAATGGGACCTCGCCATCTCTGAAGCGCGACCTTCTTTTAAGAATAAATGAGTAAGAGTACTACTACAGAATCCTGGAGCGGTAGTTTCTTGGGGGAGGTTTGTAGACAGCCGCCCGTGGTGTTTCTGCCTGTTCCTCCGGTCCCGCTTAAAGCTGATGAAGCGGCGATGATGGGGGGGCTGCGCCGGAGGCAGGGGCGGCCTTTTGGGGAGTCGGACCAGGATGAGGCCCTGGGTCCCCCCGTGGGGCTTTGAGTCCCCGGTCGGTGACTCGGTTTCGCCCCGAAGGTGGCTTCACCCTTAAGGTGGAGCGGGGCGGAGGGTCCCGCTCAGCCCCTCTGCCCCAAACGCGGGTTCCTTCGGGAAGCGGTTCAGGTTTTTCCCGGGGGCGATGAGCGGTTCGGGAGAGGGGGAATCACCTCGGGGACAGGGAGGGGGCTGCTCGTGCCTTTTCCAGGTGGGAGGTGTTGAGTATCCCTGTGTGCCAGGTGCGTTTCGGCGTGAAAATTGAGGAATCCTGGGGGGGGGATGCCGGGATAAGGTGGCGAGCCTTTCCCTCCTGGAGCTTGGGGGTCTTCACCATGGAGGGAATGGATGGGAAGTGGCAGCTTCTGTTCCCAAGCTTCTGGGGAGGGGAGCACTTGTGTGAGTGTGTTAACGTGAGCAGAAGTGGGGCCCTGGTTTGAGAAGGACTCATCCTACACATGGGTCACTCGGTGGTCAACACACACATTTCAGCATTCCCATCCTTTTGAGTGTGGGCCTTTTAGCATGGGCTGCTTCCTGTGAGCTTTCCTTTCAATCAACAGGAGACTCAAATGAATTAAGCAGCAATGAAAGTTGTGAGGTTTGGGGAAAACAAAAAGATAGGAAAAATACGGCTGTATCTTTGGTCCAGTTTTCCAGTGGCTTGTTACTGCTCACAGGTTGCAGCTGCTAAAGCAGAGCTATCAGTGTGTGCCCATGTGTTAATATGCACATACTGATGCTGGCACTGTCTCTGGCTTTAATTAAGAAGAAAAAAAAAAAGAAAAATAAAAGAATTAATTACTCAGGCAAAGGAAGCTGACAGAATTCCTATGGTTGCTACTTTGTTAAATTAATTCGCATCACCTAATTCCTTAATTTCTAAATGCTTATTAACTGGTTTGTTCCTTGGCTTAGTGAAGATCAGGCTTTTTTGAAGTTTCAAACACCCTTTTCAGTGCATGTTAAAGTACTGATTCCTGCTGCTTCTGCAGCTCTGAAGGCTGAAACAAACCAGCCAGCTGAATTATTGGCACCAAAAAGCTTTCTTTTTGCATACATATTCTCATACTCACTTTTTAGACTATGCATTCCCTATGTGAACTTTTGATATTTAAATGAAACTGAAAGGCTGATGGCTTCTCCCGTATATGTATCTTAGTAACTTTTGCTTAACCTGTACTTTTACTTCCCTGGGTTGGTGTCAAATAAATCTTGGAATGGGGATGGAAGTGGGAAAGAGAGAAAGGAATGTTTTCAAGTGTCTTATATGAAGAAGTATATGAAACACTTTGTACACACTTTGTTAGTCTTGCAACAGGGTGTGAAATGTATGTTTTATGACTGTATAGAATGTCTTGTCCTGAATGTAACAGCTGGGAAAGGGGGAGTGGAAAGAAGAAAATGTTTCTTGGATATTTTGCTGCTAGGTGACAACAGTGCAAAACTCCAAGGTTTGTCTACTTCTTTGCTTAGAAAGGTTGTTGTATGATCAGGCCATGCCTGATGGGTGACAGTGGTGCAGGAGAAGGGGTTTATAGCACAAATTTCAGATTAAATACTTCAAAAAGAAGTCACAAAAAGGAAGTCTTTGTCAGCTGGCCATCCAGTCCGTCATGAATACAACGTTTTGTTTATGCCATTGCATAACTGCTGCCTTGGCATTGGGTGTGCTGAGGCTGATGTGACCATCTAACCAGGACTTGTGTGGAGTCCTGGCACTTTATCCAGAACTTCCTGATCCAATAGGAAGGGTGCATTTGACTGATGCTAATTTGGACCATTTGAATTGCCCTTGCTTGCATAAAACTTTTGTGTAGGACTCACTGTGGCTGAATATGATGTGGTTGCTTTTGGTTTGTTTTTTTTTTCTTTCTGGAGGTGTTGAAAGCCCAATGTGGCCATTGATGTTCACTGGGCTTTTGGCTTCCTTAGTGCTTCTGGAAATCAGGAACATTGTGTTCAATGCCAGTTTGGGATTGCCTCAGCTGGAGGGGCATCAGTAAATAACCTGGTCAGTGTTTTGTGCATCTTTTGTGAGAAAACCCACCCGTTGGTGTCTTACATCATGACCCACACTCTCCCAAATGTAGTGTCTAAATGTAGTGAGTAAGGGGCTGCTATTTTACAAAATGAACAAAAAATGCAAAACATTTTTCTTCCTAAAAGTTTGAAAAGCAGTGTCATTTCTTGGGAGCAGCCTGTTCTCACAGTGTTACACCTTTTCTTCTTTGTATTCGCACAATCTGTTGCTTTCATATAAGAAAAGTGGTTGGAGCAGACTGGAGAAGTGTATTTATTATGTTTTGGTATTTATTTTTTTCATTAAAAAAATACTGAGGAGAACACTGTGCACAAACAGCAGTGAAATGATGCCCAACTTCATGGAGGCTTGTGTCCCCTCTCTCTGCAGTCCAGGTGGAGGAACTGCTGCAAACCCAGGGGTTCCCAGGGGCATCACACTGTGCTGTTGCCATCCCCCTGTCCTTCACACCTTCTGCAGCACATCCAGCTCCCCCAGGAGCACTTGCTCCTGAATCCCTACAGCTCTTGCCTGCATCCCAGAGTGAACTGTGACCTTCCCTTAGGCAGTAACCTAAGGGGTTCCACCTTAGGGGCTTCTACCACCCATAGAAATGTTCCTCACTTTTATGTAAAATGTGTCCAATGTAGGTTCAAATATTCCCCAAACCAGGCTTTCTTCTTATAAACAGCTGGGGGCAAATCCTAAAAGAGAATCAGTCCTCTTTCTTTCTGTTCAGCTATATGCTTTGTTCAGGCAGGAGCTGAAATCCTTTGTGTGTCACAGAAATAGTAAAATCTGATTAGTATCGGTCATTAAGGGTGGCTGGATTTCAACTGACAAGTGTTGCAGCCCATAATCTTGCACCTCTTAAATATGATTAACCTTGTCCCTTAAAAAAAAAAGTATATATATTAAGTTTATCTTCTCTTAAAACCTGTGAAATATAAAATTTTATACTATTACCCTTCCAGTATTTCCACAAAACCTGCTTAGGCTATTAATCAATCATAGAATCACAGAATGGCTTGGGTTGGAAGGGACCTCAAAGATCATCTCATTTCAACTCTCCTGCCATGGGCAGGGACACCAACCATTAGATCAGGTTGCTGAAGGCCCCATCCAACCTGTCCTTGAACATTTCAACACTTAAAAAGTACTTGATTTTGCCTTCTCACTGTAATCCTTCTTGGCTGAGAAGGAGGCGGAAGAGAAAATGTTGTGCATTTCAGATATTTCCCAGTATCCTAAACAATTTGTGGTTTCATCACATTTATATATTCTCCCTCTTGCTCTTGTTCTAAACATTTGGTTCAGTAACATAGGAAATCTGCAAATCTGTTGTCCTGTTTACAAATTATGATATATATATCTGATAGATCTTTAAATGCTATGTTTCAGAAAAACTTTCTGGATTAAAGATTACATCCCAGGGAGGTTTATCTGTAGCAGTGCTTGATTATCTGTCTTTTTTAGAGTGTTTCCAGAATTTCTTGAGCCAATTGACACCTGCAGGTCACTTTCAGTGTTCAAAGGACAAAGTTGGTTTTTTTTTAAGTTTTCTTCCATGTCTTGTTATTCTAGCAGTTGTCATGTTGCAAGCATAATTTTTTAATACCGTATTTTTTCTGTAGCCTTTGTTTTCCAAGATTAGTGCTATCCAACCACAGAATGGTTTGGGTTAGAAGGAACCTTTAAAGATCCTCTAGACCAACTTCCCTGCCATGTGCAGGGATAGCTTTTCACTTGCTCAAATCCCTTTCCAGCTTACAAGTATCCACAGATAGGGCATCTGCAACTTTAATATTTAGTAATATCTAAAGTTGTTGCTCTAAAAAGTAAGTCAAAGGTCCATTTCATTATAAGGTTAAAATAAACTGAAAATTAACCCAGTGAAGCCCACTTGTGGTAGTCTTTTTATTCCTTATGCAGCAGCATCTAGTCCTCCTTGAACGGGTACACATTCTTCGTGAGGGTTTTCTTTTCTGTGAGATACACAGCTGGTACAGGCAGACAGACTCACTGCACATATTGTATTTCCACTGAAAGTATTTGGATATAAATCTTTCTACAACTGCAACAGCATTCTATCCAGTGAAATTTCACTGAGGTAAAGCGTTTGCAGAGGGAGCTGCTGTGGGTTGTTACATTACCAAACTCCCCACAGTGGCTGTTCTCTTTGGAACTCCTGGTTTGCTCTTTTTTTACCTCCCCCTTGTTCATCCCAGCTGTGTGAGCCCTTCACCTATCCTCAGACACACATACAGGTGGTCCCCATGGATGCCTCCCCAGCACCTCCCCAGGCTGCATGGCACTTTGTTCCTCCATGCAGCTCTTGGGGCTGTTCCTGCTGGGGCACCAAGAGCTTGCACAGAGCCATGGGAGCTGCCTTTCTTCAAATTACTCAGGTCCACCTGCAAAAAATTGGAACCCTTCATGGCATCACAGTGTTGAAGTTGCTGAGGATGCATTTATTTGCTTTTTGTGTACTTTTAACACAGGAGCTTTTTACCGCAGACTGTGGGATTGAGGTTTCCTCCTGATGGAGCACACAGCATCTTGGTGGATGTTTTGGGGGTCATTCACCAGGGTTTGCCTCAGCTCACTTGTGGCCAGATTGGTTTGAGCCATCCAGGAAAATCAAAATCCTTTCTATTCTGGCTGATTCCATAAAGTGTACATGGGTACACGTGCCTCTGGATTTGAGTTGTGGTAAGAAAACGTAAGAAAAGATAGCTTAGTCTCCATGTGGGACATCAAAGGTGTTTGTATTAAAATAATAGGTCTCAGCCCGTGGGGCTCTGTACAGCTGCAGAAGTCTGTGCTGGGAGGATTATCAGGTCAATACCCACAACAGGCAAAGGACAAAACAGAGCCCTGGTGGCTCTGGTCCATCTGTCTTGTCTGTAGCTGGTTCTAGGTCAAATGCAATGTAGCCTGTGGCCTGGAGGAAGTAAACTCAGTGGGACAGCACCAGGGGAGGAATCCACATCTTGTGATCCTTTCTCAACTTTTCTTGCAGGTGTGAACCTCTGACAGCTCGGGTGCTGGGATGGCTCTCCTTGTCAGAATTCCCTGTCACCCCTCCCCTGTACAACACTGGAGGAGATTTCACCATTCAGTGCAACAAAAAGATAGCATATCTACCACTTAGTTCTCAGCTGTCAGATACTTTCTATTGCTGCCCTCTCTTGGTACTTTGGCAGTCATCCTCTCCATAATTATTTGTCTCTTGGGTTTTAGGCTCAAAAGCTTGCATGTGGAGTTGTGGCTTGGGAAACATTTACAAGCAAGGCAGAGAACTGTGAGAATTTGCCACCTTTTGTTCTCCTGGTTTTTGGAGCAGTTTGAGTAGCAGCAATTTCAAAATGTGAATGGAGCTTATGTTTCATGAATAGGAAGATGTGCCTGATGTGGAACTGTTGAGGGGTACAAACCTCAGTGTGTTGCTGTGCATCAGTTCTCTGTGTGTTTGGGTTGGTTTTGTTTTGTTCTGGTTTGATTTTTTGCCTGGGGGAAAGAATGTTGAAAAGGACTGTGATTCAAAAATAGCTGGGACTTGGTCATGAAGAGGACTAGACTTCTTGAAGTATTGAACTGATTTGGGTAATCCAATGTAAGATACAGCTTTCATGATATTGTGGGTTTTTTTAATGTTTTCTTAAAATCATAGAGTGCTTGTGGTATACTTCAATCTAAACCTCTCTCTTTGTATACATTCCTTCAATGCCAGTGAAAATATAAGAACTGCCCTGGTGTAAACCATGTAAAAATTGGAGAATTGGGTTGCACTAAAGGCAAACAAGCCAAAACTTGCTCCATTAAGTAGGGTAGCAGTTGGTTTGCCTTCCAGGTGCTGGTTTGTGAACTGTCAGGCAAAAAGGACACCTTGTAGGCAGCTGGTTGGGAGTTCCAAAAAATATGGTATAAGATGGGAGTCCAGCCAGGGGAGGATGGCATTTTAAGTAGTGTGATGGTTTTCTTAATATTGAAAACATACATTTGGGCTTGTATGGTGGTTTTGCTGAGCTGGAGCTGTGGAGCCTGCTGCTGATGGCAAACCAAGCAGGAATCTGACTCCCTTGCGCTGCCAGCAAGGCACAGCTAACTGGGATTCTCCAGAGTCTGTTTTTTGTTTAACCTTTTACTCTACATTTTTGTCAGCTTGCTTGCTAGAAATTTCATGGAAGCTTTTCAATTCCAATGCCCAGGGTGCATCAGTGAAGCTGCAGGGTGAAGCTGCAGGTGCCTGCAGGTGCCCCTTGTGAGCCTGCCTGGGAGGCTTTCTTCAAAAGAGATTTCCCACCATTTTTAAAAAACTCTTTGGGTTTATGTGTGTTTTGCTTTCTGATGGGATGCAAGTGTTTTGCAATGTAAGAGAGTGCTTTTGTCAATTTAAGATGTCCTTTAAAAGCTGCTTCATTTCTAGATTGTGGGAACCTCCATCAGGATTTGACAGAATGAAGTCCTGAGCATGCATCATACCAACAAACACCATGCAAGTCTGAATGAGTGCAGAACTCTGGCTGGATCTTAAGTACTTTTTCCTAATTATTGATGGAAGTAATTTCCATTTTCTTGTTGGTTGTGTTTTTGTGAGTGCTGATTTTTTTTGTGATTGGGTTTTTTTATGATTGCTGTTTGTGTGTAAGCCTGCACCTTTGTTACCAGAACTGTATTGACATAAATGTCAAGCACTTTCTCAAACAAAAGTGTCAGGTGAGTTGTTGTATTTGTTAGGCACACAGCTGAAAATAAGTTTACCACGTGGAACTTCCCTTGTGGAAAATCAAACGCGTTTCTTGAATTGCTTAAGCATGTCTTCCAAAAAAAAAAAAAAAAAAAAAAAAGTGAAGAGGAAGAAGAGATGACTATTGGGATTATTTGGAACTGAGGACTTTTGGTGCAAGCACAGGGATCTGCTCCAGCACAGCTGTCAAGAGCCCACAACTTGCAAGGTGTGATAAACAGTAACACTTCAGGCAGCATCTGCTTAGGCTCTATGATGGGTACTGGTACAAAAGCCTTGAAATCTCTTGAAATATCTGACATATTTGTCATGTCACATCAGAGGAGCGTAAAAGAATCTTAGTACATCATCTATTACTGCTTGTTCCCCAGACAGTGAAGTTACTAGGTACTAAAGCTAATAACTGTTTCATTGAGCCAGATTTTTACATAAGCAAGGAATACAGTGCAGAGGGGACTTCTGCTATGTGTGGCTGATGTAGTCCTTGTTAGTAATTATTTCCCTTGTGCCGTGTGTACCTTCACTCCATAGAAGTTTTTCCCATTCTGTGCTGAAATTAAAGTGCCAATTTCTCATGCTTGGCAACTGTTTGATGAAAATCCTCTTTTTCAGATAATGTCTGGAAACTTTAAGAAGTAAGGACATGGAATGAAAAATAGCTGTTTAAGTAATTTGGGGTTTTATAGCCTGTAATTTTTAGTCCCTCCCTATAAATTGTTTCTAAGCAGTTTGAAAATACCTGGTTTCTCTTCTCAAACTTGAGCCATGAGAGCCATGTAATAGGTACTTAATCCTTAACCTCCTCCTGAAATTCTTTGAGGTTTTTCATCCCATCTGCCTGTCTGCTTGCAATGCCGTGTTTGAGAAATTGTTGTAATCATCTACCACATATTAAATTCCTCTTACTCCTCCGTGGAAGTCTCAGGGAGGCAGAAAAGAACCAGGAAGGAGTAGAAAAACTCTTGAAAAAGCTAATTTAAAGTAGGCATGGCAGACTGGAGGTAAGTATTTGGGGAGTGGGTGGAACTGAAGCAAAACACAAATGCGGCAGCAATGTGAGTCAAGACTCAAATGATATTTTAACCTTAAACAGTCTGCAGATTTCATTAAAATGTTTCTCTTTTCCTGGAAAACTTTATTTCTGGATTTTCTTAAGTTTACCATGTCTGTCATCAATGAAACTACTGAATGTTTTCCCTGTTATGGCCAGCTCCCCAGTGTACCCCAGCATGGCTTAGGCCCCTCTCATCATCCCCACAAAGAGGCAGTGCCAGACCTCATGGTTGGACCTTGTCCTTCCTGAGCTGTTTTCTGCCAGGCTTTGTGGGCAGAGGGATGTGTGTGAATAGATGGTTTGCTGCCTCCCTTTTTCTGTTGGCATTTGATCCTCCATTGAATGCTTTCTCCTGAAAATGGTGGCCAACTTTGCACATGTGGTGAGCTGTGGCACCATCAGCTGATGCACTGAGCATGTCCAGGTGTGTTTTCCACAGACAATGTCTCTGTGTGATAGCTGCTAGCTTTTTTTCTATCTCAAAGTAAGCAATGTACATCTATTTGAGAGGGGACATTGGGAAAATGGGGGACAGCTTTAAAAAAAAAAAGCAACAGAAAGTCAGGAGGCACTCTATTAAAGCAGAATGCAGTGCTTTACTGGAAGGAAGTTGGAGGCTTGGCTGTTTCCACAGTGGCAGAAGGGCACAGCACACATGGAATATTAAATGTTGTTGCCAAAACTAGTGGGAATGTCCCAGCTGCTGTTGAAGCCTAATGTATAAATGTGTTAATTACTGCAAACTGAATCTTTCTTCTGTTTTTGTAAGAGAAAATGCAGGAATATACCCATGTAGCTAAAGTCAGGGCTATTAACTTCTTCCCCTTATAAAATGTGTTTAGTTGATGAAACCGTTTTCTTTTGTGCTTGATTAGTCGGTCTTAGGTAGCAATGCTATTTTTTTTTTTATTTAGAGGTACTTGCCAAATTGGGCAGTAAGCTGGCTCTAGGATGGCAATCTACTTTCTGAATGTTCAGGTACCCTCTTAGAAAGAGTTCTGCACAAATGTTTTAGAGAATTAGGAGTATTCCTTGTTTGGAATATGATTGAATTTAGCTGAGGGATGAGAATGGAAACAGTGCCTCAGTTTCTGCTCAAAAAAAAAAAAAAAAAAAATCCAGAAGAAATCCTACCAGCTTGGAAAGGTGGTATCTCTGGTATCTCTCTTCATTAGTTCTTCTCTGACATGCTAAATGGGTCTCTGTGCAAGACTTCCAAGGAACGTCTTATGCAGACTTTGTAAGAAGATGCAGAAGGAGAGAAGCAATTATCACAGCCAAAATATGAGTTCCCAAAGCGTTCCTTCCTCTCTCCCATTTAATAAAGGAGGTTTATGGATAAAAAAAAAATGACATAATGTCTGCTTTGCTTCTCATCCACTGTAAACCTTCTTAAAATACATGATCCTTAACCCTTTGTTTTTTTAGGGAAGAGGGTGATAAATTTAGTAGGAGGGAAGCATGCCTTTTTCCTTCCATATGTGCTTGTGAGCGTGACTGCTCTGCCCACTTCCCACATGGTCAGTAGCCTGTCTTCTGTATGTGTGAAATATCCCTTATGTTAGGTCCTGTACTCTGTAAATAAAGTAAATGTTTTCTATTGCCTTACTCATAAAATATGTCAGGCTTTTAGTTGCATATGCTTCATTGCTCCAACACTTGTGCTTTGCATTTGCATCTGGTTATTAAATCTCTATGGAGAGACATTTCTTCTCCTTACCCAAGTTTAAGCACAGGAGAGAAATTGTAGAACCACAGAATGGTTTGGGTTGGTAGGGACATTAAATAAAGGTCACAAAATCATAGAAAGGTAGGGGTTGGAAGCATCCTCTGAAGATCATCTAGCCCACCCCCCTGCTAGGGCAGGATCACCTGGAGTAGATCAGACAGGAACACATCCAAATGGGTTTTGTATGTCTCCAGAGATGGAGAATCAACAGCCTCTCTGGGCAGCCTGTTCCAGTGCTGTTACCCTCACAGTAAAGAAGCTTTTCCTTACATTTTGGTTTAACCTCCTGTGTTCCAGCTTGTGACCACTGAACCTTGTCCTGTCACTGCCATAGTCTGGTCCCATCTTTCTGACACCTGCCTTTTAGATATTTATGAGCATTGATGAGATACCTCCTCAGTCTCCTCCTCAACCAGGCTAAACAAACCCAGTTCTCTCAGCGTTTCCTCACATGGGAGGTGTTTCAGCCTTTTGATAATTTTTGTGGTCCCCCTCTGGACACACTCCAACAGGTCCATATCTTCCTTGTGCTGAGGACTCCAGAACTGGACACAGTACTCCAGGTGGGATCTGGGGAGACCAGAGGGGCAGAATCACTTCCCTCAGCCTGCTGATCATGCTTTGTTTGATTCAGCCCAGGATATGGTTGGCTTTCTGGGATGTGAGTGCATATGGCTGGCTCATGTCCAGCTTTTCATTCACCGGTACCCCTCAGTCCTTTTCCTCAGGGTTGTTCCTCTATCCACTTGTCTTGCCCAGCCTGTATTCCTGTTTGGGGACCACCTTGTCCCAGGTGCAGGACCTTACACTTAGCCTTGTTCAACTTGGGTTTATTTGTCATTTTAACAGTATGTTCTTGTGTCAGGCTAAATCGCTGACATCGCAGCAGTATCCCAAAACTGAATTGATCCTGAGCTGCTGCTCCGTGGAGTCCCAGAGACATTCATGCTTTTGCTCTTGGGCACTCAGATGACTTCCGCAGTCATGCTCTTTGGTGGCAGATACGGCTGGTGCTGTGACACTGAAAGCCTTCATGCTTGGCAGCTGCTCTGTGCTCCCCTTTGTCCTGAGGGGGACAGCTGGAAGAATACCCTAGTGACCGCCTGCATCCCAAGCCTCCCACAGCTCTCAGGATGTACCATGCTGGTATTTCCTGCTAGGAGATACTGGCAATTAATTTAAAACACTTCCCCTGGGTCATCACGGCTTTTAAGCTTTTGCACTTATTATCTCAGAAGCTGCCTTTCTTCCTTGAGTGTGACCTGCCAAGACAGCTGTGTTTCTTTTAAGCACTGAAGTTAACGATGCAAAACATGAAGCTTGGGAGGAGGACAGCAGGATTACAGCCCTTAGCTGCGTGACCACTTCCAGTGTCCCCCGTGTGGGAAACCAGCATGATCAGGGACTTCTGTGGCTGCAGGGCAAAGTGTAAGGCATGGCTTGGGCATCTGTCATCCTTTTTGCAAGGAGTCTTAGAGGATGGTGCTTCTATGGCCTTTCTGGGCTTAGTGTTAAACAAGGGAAGCTTTTTTTTTTTGTTTTTTAAACTTGTGTCCGCTTTTCTTGTTTGTTTCTTTTGTTGCTGTTTACGGAATGTAATGGGTGCAGTAGAAAAGACTTTTTTGCAGGTGTAGGAGTAATATGGCATAAAAGGGTCCTTGTGTTTGTGTGTACTGCTGACATACACTTTGTGTATGATAAACCCAAATGGATTTGTATTTGAGGGTAATCACAATGTCCCCGTATTCACTTGGGCATAAACTGGATGTCAGGCAGTGCTCTGACTGGGCTATATAGCTTCTTTCCTATAGGGGATCACAAACTGTTCACCTGACCTTAAATTGGCTGTTAACTCACTCTCTCAGACAGGAGCAGGCAGACTTTCTCACTTCCAGCTTTGGTTTGGTGCTCCCTTTCCTGCTGTCTCTTTTCATGAGACTGTGTGTGGTGCTTACCCGTAGCCTGCATAGTAAGAGTTTGCACAAGGAAACACCTTCCCAAAAACCAGTGCTGGCAGCTCTGTCCCTGTGGAGGGATGTGAAAGAGGCAGGGCAGCAGTGCCAGCAAGCTTCAGCACCAGTTTTTGTTTCCCTCATAGCTATGGTGACCTGAGACCAGGAATGTATGCAGTGGAGATGATTTAAGGAAATGTACAGCACTGCACACTAATGAATTCAGGTCATGATGCTCATAGGATAAGCACAGCAGCTTCCTGCCTCCCAAGTAGTTGTTGTGGTTCTGATGCAAAACCCTGTCAAGAAAAAACCTGCACAGTAATTAAAATGAACTGCTTTAGAGGAGTCTGGTTTGAATTAAGGCATGATTATTAACTCTGTCAGAATTTAGCTTTGCTAAATCTCTCCCTTTCCTTCCATGCACTTCACTCTTCTGCCACTCCATCAGCTCATCTGCTGAGATAGTGTCTGTTTAGAGTAGACCCTTCATCTCTGTAGTGGAAACAAGGGCTTGGCTAACATGTACCACAAGCCTTGGTAGGACTCTGTCAGAGATGTAGCACCCACTGCAGAGCTTGCTGGTGGCTGGCAGGGTCTCAAAAAATCTAGGACTATGGGAGCAGAAAATGGGGGTGGAAAAGTAACTTTATTGTGTGAGTAACTGTACTGAATGCTGCTTTACTCTTGGGCATCTGAAATAGTTAACAAAATCGGACTGCTTGGATTTACTGCATTAAATCCAAGTCCTCTGGGCTTTAAGGGCATTTGTTTTAGTATGCATGTATGGGAAATTCAGGAACAAGCAGGAGTACAACAGTGTTTTAATCTCAAACCATGGAAGTTCTGTCTGGTTGAGGGCTTTAAGTCCCTTTTTTTCACATAAGGTAGATGATTTGCCTTTTTTTTTTTCTTTATATGTAGAAGAGTATCTTCAAGCCCTCTTGGTGGGGACAGTAATCTCTGACCATGGCTTTCCATCAAGAAAATGCAATAAACCTTTTTTTGAAAAGAAGCATTTGTATCACGTTATCTTGTCCTCAGGTCATAGCTATGGAGCACTCACTTCGAAGTCTCTCATTACTGCTGTACTACTTGTTTTCCAAGTCATTTTTCTGACAGAATACACTGGGAGCTGCTGAAAGTTTCTCAAATTCTTATCTAATGCCCCTGCCTTACTCTGATGTGCCATTCAGTGGGGTGGTAAGCCCCTCCATGTCTGTGGAGGTGACAGAGCATATATTCTTTTTTTTCACCGTGGTTTGTTTTTAAAGTCTTCAAGAAGTTGATGTTGGCTGAACAACAAAAAAACATAAGATTTTTTTTTTTTTGATACAGACAAGCAGGATTGTTATACTAGAAGGGCCTTTCTCTCATAAGAAATTGAACATCTTTTGTGGAAAAATTATTCGAAATGTATTTTGTGATATGCTGCTTTTTCTTTAACCTCTAAAAGAATTGTGTATGATGTGAAATTGAATCAGTCCTTGGTTTGAAGGCTTGTATTGGATGTCCCCATAGTTTGGGAGTGATTTGAAAGGAAAGTAAATGTATTGTGCAGAGAAGCTGTGTTATGGCCTGTGCTGATTTTCCATGTTTCTTCCTCTAAAGTTCTAATTAATCTTTGGAAAGTCTGATAAATTAGAGGTCACTAAATATAGTTTTCTTTGGTCCTCTATAATGATTAGACATTGATAATCTCTAAATTTGACAGTACTTTCTCCCTTCTTAAGAGTGACAATTTTGCAAGATGTTATTAATCTCTACTACCCATAAGATATCTTGTGCTCTTTAGAGGATGTCTCTCTGCTGTCTCATTACTTCTGTGCAGGAGCTGGATCAGCATCCTTCAGACAACTGCAGGCATCTAATTCTTAAGCATCACAAAATTTTACTTTTGGTTCTTGCTCCTATCCAGCCATTGTCTGTTGTAGTCTTACAATACTGAAAAAAAAAAAAATCACAAGACCTATTATTTTGGAGGCTTTTGTTTACTGTTTGGTTTCTGAGCACTTAGTGGCTGGTACTTATTTGAAATTCTTCCTTTTCCCTTTTCCATGGTTATGAATCGAAATCTACTCTTTTTTTGAATGAAAATCTACTCTTTTTTTTTTTCTTTTTTTTTTTTTCTTCCCCATTCTACCTATCCCTGCTTTTTTATGCTCTTGTATAGGGCTTATTGTTGCATGTCTGTAAGAAAGTGCAACCCCTGAGCCAGCAAGACAGATGAAAGCTCTATATTTTAAGGAAGCATAGATGAAAGAAAACTGTGGAAAAAAAAATGGGAATTTTTTTTTTTGGTAGGTGATTCCTGTTTGGAGACACTTAGGAAAAGTGCCATCCCATAGCATAGGCATGGTACATTTTAAATTCTCAAAATATTCTGTGCTGTTTCCCTCATCTTTTCCCTGTAGTGAAAAAACCATCTAGATGTAAATTTATTGTCCAGTGTAATATGTCTATCTGATACTTCCATACGTTCCCTCTTCAATCACTAAAGAGGCTTCATAATTTATTATGCCTTTCTTCCAAATATTTAATTTTAAAGCAATGAATTTGAGGGTGAGGGAATGGGGATTTTCACAGTAGTGTCATTAAGGAAATGTTGCAAAACTGATGTAAGCATCATCTTTTTTTGCTCTGCAAGCTCTGTATTTTTTCAGACAAACTTTCTAATAACAGAGCAGTGGTTAGTGGGTCAGACAGGCCCAGGGGGCTAAATTGGGTTTTGTTCAGCCAAATGTTAGTGCTTTTTAATCAACACTGAATTCTGCATGCAACACTCTCTTCTTTCCCCAAAGCCATAACAAAATAGAAATGTGTAGTCAATTGGGTCATGCTCAACATCTGCCCTTTACTAAAAACAGTTAGGGAGTTATCACAACAAGGGAAAAGAAGCTGCCTATAGCTACTTTTAGAGCATCATTTTGCCACCACTGCTTTGCTGGTCTGGTACAAGCAGCTGTCCATGAAGATCTACACAAGTCCTCAAACACCCTTTAGAAAGGAGAGAAGAATTGACTTTTGTGTTTCTTGCAGGATTTTTATAAGAAGGTGCAAAATTCTGGTAAAACTGTGTCTGGAAATTGGAAGTGTGATCAATTTACAGTGCTGTGAAATAACTGAGTACCTTATTTTTTTGCCCTGTACAATTTCCATGGGTGTTAGGCTATTTCACATTAAGGAATTGTTTTTCAAATGTTGCTGCTGCCATCTGTACAGTCTCCAGTAAATGTAATTAATGTGACAGTAGCAATGCTGGAGGTTTTGGACTTTCTTGTTTAAATGGCTTATATGTTCTCTACTGTAGACGATGTTTTAGTAAGGTTATACTGAGAAGTTTCAATTTGCCTTGATATTGGTCTTTTTTGGCAAAAGGCTTCATGCAGGCCAGTTTTATTTAAAGAGGTTGTAGGTTTTTATTTAAAGAGGTTGTAAGGAGGTTGTAGCCAGGTGGGGTTGGTCTCTTTTCCCAGGCAACTCTCAGCAAGACAAGAGGGCACGGTCTCGAGTTGTGCCGGGGGAGGTTTAGGTTGGACATTAGAAAGAATTTCTTTATGGAGAGAGTGATCAGACACTGGAATGGGCTGCCCAGGGAAGTGGTGGATTCTCCATCCCTGGAGATATTTAAAAAGAGACTGGATGTGGCACTCAGTGCCATGGTCTGGTAACTGCAGCGGTAGTGGATCAAGGGTTGGACTTGATGATCTCTGAGGTCCCTTCCAACCCAGCCAATTCTATGATTCTATGATTCTATGAAAGAAGTCCATTGGGATGAAAGATCCTCAGCAGACATCTTATGAAGATGCCTTTTGATTTGAAGATTTTTACATTCAGCTGAACTTCCATGTAATAGGACTTTATTAAACTCTTCACCTAAAGCAAGCTGAGTCAGTCTTGTGTTTAAAGTTAAAAATTAACCATTATTTACTGTATACTTAGAAGTGAGAAGAAATAGGAGGATCTAGAACCAGATGATCATAATGCCTTAATGCTGCAAAGAACAAGAGTTAGCTTGTCTTTGCCTTGCTTTGGGTGAAGAGCTTAAAAAGAAAAAAAAAGTGCATTTCTTATTTTTAGAGGGTTGATACCTCCAAAATGCTGTGTTGGTGGATGACTTCTGAAACTTCTAAATGCAAATAGTTTTAAAAATAAAGAAGATAAGTTTGCAATGGATAAGTCATGTCTGGGAACCTAGGACTAATTGTCTTCTCATGGTGTTCAGTGTTGACTTCCCCCATTTTAAGGCAATCTTCAGAGAGGCAAGGGGTGCAAATGGAAGGATGAAGGCTGACTTGAAAAAAACGGGCTAAAATGTGAAACCAGGTGCACTCTTATGTAGAGAACTAATTCTCAGAGGGAAATCGTGTCTCAGAGTGCAATGTGTTAGTGACTCATACTCAATACTAATTTTTGTCCAGGTTCAGAAATGCCCTAATATATGTGCCTTGTTCCTAGACCCCCTGACAGTCATCCTGGTGAGTCCTAAGGGGCAATGCTTGGTGCACTTGGCTGGAGGACACGTAAGCAGTCTGCTAGATCAGGGTCTTCATGGGCATGTTTGTAGTACAGACACATTGGAAAATACACACAGTGGGTAGACCAATTTAGCACTTTGCAGCAGTGTTTTTTTATCATTGCAAATGCCTGCGTGCTTTAACAGACAGGAAAAGTCGTATTTTGTATTAGACTTGGAAGCAGGAAAACATGGTTTGGAGCTGTTCACAAAGCATGACTTGGAATAATTTTGGTTTGGCTGGCACATTGCATTACAGACCAAAGGAAATCTTTCAGGTAAGCAATTACAGAAATATGTGCTACTATTTCATAATCCAGAAAAAAACTTTGATTATGCTATAAGCATGATCTTGGAAACTGTGATTGAAGATCACTACTGTAGCAGGAGAGAGCTCTCACGGAAATGAAGTACACTGCAACTTGGCAACAAATGATTAAGTTTATTTAGAGAAATGTCAAATGAAAGCATAATTACTGGCTCCTAACAGATGATTGAGGCTAGCAATGGGGCAACATATGTCAAGGCTTTGACTTGGAATGTCTTTTTCCAGAGTCACACAATGTTTGGTTTGTTTTCTTTTTTTTACAACGATTTTGTTATCACTGTTACCTATCTAGCAATCTATCCTATCTAGCATTGTAATAAGTAAAAAATTTGGTGTATGGTGGAGATAATTGCAAAATTTATCCTGTTTTGTAGTTGCAAAATATGTTAAATGTGCTTATATTTAATTGAAAACAGGGCTTCTGACAGAGTCACGAATGTGTTGAGAAGAGCTGAATTGATTGGACTGCCAGGGATCATGCTGGTTGTGCTTTTCTGAGTTTCGTTTTTCAGTCTTCCATAAAAATACAAAGACAACCTTAAATGCCAGTTAACTCTTTCAGTAATGAAGAGCCAACAGTTACCTCAGCTGCAGCCTTCCTGGGTGATTCCTTGGATGCTCCCCTTATTACATGCATTCCCTAATAACTCTCTCTACCATTCCTTTAATGGGATAAATGAACACTGAAATACATACACTATTAAAAAACTGCATCATATTATGAATAAACTTTAGTCTCTGAAATGCTGAAACTCCTTTAGATATAGGTGTACATAAACATACATGTAGCAGCTAGGTGGCAGAAACTGTGCCTTTTAAAAATAAAGTGATACTATAAATGTAGTAGTGTAACTTTGTAGTGAAAGTTCAGTTTCTTGAGAAGAAAGAATTCTGATACCTTTTTATTGCCAGAAATGTGTCCTTTGAGAAGATAGAATTAAGCAAGTTTCTTCTGTTTTATTGATGTCATATTTTCTCTGGGTGTCTAAATGGTCAGAAGTAGATTCTTCTGTTGCCTGTCTACCATCTATGTGGTTTTAAAATAAAAATAGCTCAGAGATGTCTTACCTTCTGTCAATTCATTTACCTCTTGTACCTTGTAGAACTGTATACATAAATTAAAGTGCTCTTGTGAAAGAAGGCTTGGTATGTGAAAAAAAGCAAGTTAAGTTGTTTGGGAGCAGGGACTGTGTTTTGGGGTTGTGTATCACTCATTAGAGCTGAAGCTGACCTTAATTATAAGGTCTAGGGCAATTATGGGAAACAATATCGGGGGAAAATTTTCTCTGTTTTAAGATATGCTGCTGTCTCAAAAAGAATGCCTTTTCTCTTAAAAATAAATCAACCTAAAATGGAAATGCAACTAGTAACATACATGGTGCAGAGCTGGGAAATTTTCTAAACTCAGTTACTATTGCAATTCTGTGCATGGCTTGTTCAGTCCTTGCCCTGCTTATCTGCAGAGGGGGCAAGTCATTTTGGTGTGCTGCTTTAAATTCTTTGACCTTCCAACACTATCTTTTTAGTACCTGACTGATGTCCTCTATGGGTCACATAGGAAGCCAGATAAGACTTAAACTCAATTTTGTGTATCTCTCTCTGAACTTCGACTCATCATTAAGGCTGGCAGCTATTGCACTAGACTACTAAAGTGATGAGGCTGAAACCCTGGTTTCCTGACTAATAAAATTCTTTAGGTTTCTTCAGTCATTTGGTCAAAGCAGTAATACAAACAGAACACAAACACAGAACTGTCATGTGCTTTGATTAGAGAAACTGTTGGAAAACAACCTAAGAAAGCCCCCAGCAGTTTATGAGCAATGGTGGCTCAGTCTTCCTGAGTTTTTCATCAGTGAAAAATATTGGGTAAGCAATAGGAAAAGGGGCTGTCTGTCTTCAGACTGTGTTCATTACAGCAGATTTGTTAGTCTGCAAGCTACCCATGCTGTGTCAACAGTGTAAAAAGTACTTCTGAGTCTACCATGTTAGCAGAGTTAGCTTATTCTAAAAAGAATGCAGTAGAGATACAGTAGAGTTACTTTGTGTGACAGGTTGGGAAATAAATGCCTTGCTACAGAATTGAGTTTTTAAGAAAATGGCTGAGGGTATAGAACTTCTGTCATCTCTAAATGAACATTTTGTGTACAACAGTTCTCTTAATTCTGGAGTTACCATCAAACTCAAAAGAATTGATTCCCTAACATCCAGGTCTGTGGGAACTGAGAATGTGAAAGTTGTGAGATAGTTCATTTGTTGTGACATTTAAATTTCATTAAATGTGACACTAGCTCAGAAGACAACATGAAAATTTTCCTAAGAGCTAAAATTGTCCAAGAGCATGGTGTCCTAAACAGTAATTAAGGAGTACAGTGAATCATATGTATACCGAAAATCGAGGAACACTGGTCTCACATAGCAGTTGCATAATTTGTAGTGTTATTGTAAAGCTTTCAGCCACTGTTGCTTTTTAATGTCAATTTTGTACATTAACATTATTGAGAAAGCATTGGTTTTGACTATAGAACGAGCTGTCTGATTAAAATGTTCTTGAGAATCTACCCAAGTGTGTATTTTAGAGGAACAAGCATATTGACTTAGCAAAATGCTAAGCTGTTCATTAAGGCAATGTGCTGAAGTGGCAAACATCATGTGATTTACAGGAATTTAAAGTCGTATCTCTATCTCTTGGTTTTACGGCTTTAAGCAAATGAAATTAATTCTTTTAGCTCACTTCTCTTTCATTTGTTTATGCATTCAGGGTGCTTAATTGGTAATTGGTGATTGCTATCTTCAAAATGCTCTGGTGCCTAAATGGAGGAGTATGCTGAGGAGGATTCTCTATGGAAAAAACATGACTTAGAGTTGCAGGTTTAATTCATACTTGTTCTTTGAATTCTCAAGTAGTGTGTGTGTCTGCACACTATGGAAGAGTGGTGTTGAAAAGGCTCATAAACCCTGTCTCTTTGGCTTCTGTTGCCTAACCCTCATGCAGAAGGCTGGAAGAGAAAACAGGCTGGGAGGAAAGAGGCATTGCCTTGCCTTTCAGAAACTAATGTCAATTTTTCCCTGCAGTTCTAGTTTCCTTCCAGCAGTGTCCTGGCATGTTATCTTTCCTCTCTTGCAGGTTTTTTATCATTTCAGAGAGGAAAAAGATACAAACCACAAAACAAAACTCCAAAACTAAGCAAGAAAAAACCCTGTGGAAAACAAAAACAAACAAAAAAAGCAAAAAAATCCCACAAAACCAAACCATTGCTGATTCAGGTTTTTGATTTGGTCTCTGTGTCTCTCCCTGGAACTTCAAAAATAAGAAGCATGCCCTGGATGCAAACCATCCTGTTGCTGATTTCTGTGTTTACATGGGAAGATGTGTTTGTTGCATGGTAATGCAGAGGGACCTCTGCCTCAGCTACTTGGCTGAGAAAGAGCTGGCTGACAAAGTTTAGGGTTTTGAGAAGAGTAACCACATTTTCTAGAGTTTGAATGCTTGACAGCTCTTGAATGGAGAAACTCTTCTATTCTTCCCTGGCCTTGAGATGAGCAGTCCCCCCTGCTTTGTCTACCCTTTTTTAAAGATTAATTTTTCCTTGCATTCTGCAGGCAAAGTTAGCTGTTCCCTGTTAGTGGTCATTCAAACAGAGATCCCACAGCTGGAGCAGAGGAGCAGCACATCTGCTGTGAGCCCTTCTGAGAGGTGCTAATCCCTGTTCAACTGGTGACTGAGTGACCTGGGTTGCAGAGGAGAGGGGGCAAGCAACATGCAGGGAGATATAGGAAAGGCCGTACACAGGGGGGAGAGTGGCAAGCTGTGGGAAAAGAGGCACTTCTTCCATATGAGGCTAAAAAAGAAAAAATGGTCTAAATGGGAAGCGAGTTCAGATGTGTGCTTGGGACCCCATCAGTCAAGTACTGATTTATCTCTGCATGCAGCTGGTGTATATAGTTTAATCTATTACTTCTATGGGTGTCAGTATACATATTTTACTTTGGATATGTTATGCTAGTAATAGAATGTGACATAAATCAAATGGAGTTTAAATTCATGTTGTGTCTGTTTCACAATTAAGTACTCCTTTCTATTGTTAAATTATTATGAGTTATGGTTTAATATCTATTGGGACAGATCAGGCTACTTGGCAAATTGTGAGAAAGTGTCTGTGACTATTACTCATTATGATTTTAAGTAATGTCTCTTTGTCTTTCTTCCTCCCCCATTTCATAAACTCATCCCAGTCTTAGCTGCAGAGTCACCAGTTTACATGTGTGAGCACCTGAGCAGCCTCTCCTCCAGCCTCAAGTAACTCCAGCTTATGAAATAAATATGGGATTCACAGTCTGTTTCAGAAGAATTTGGGAAGCTTTGTCAATACTTTACATTTTTTCAAGGACATAGGACACAGTATTTTTCAGGCCAGATTCTGCTGTCCCTTCTTAATGAAGAATTTTTATTGTTGCAACAGGATCCAAATCCAAACTTTGAATGTAGCACATTGGATAAAAGCAGCAGGATTTGACCTCTTTTTGGCTCTTACCATATTCCGCTATGAACTTCAGTAATGTTTTTTCATGATGTTTGTGAGATAATCCCATTTTTTTGCTGCTTGATTTATTTCTAACAGCTCTGAATGCCAATGAATATGGTATTTTCTGGAATGAAGTGTGTGTTTGGAGGCTGGGGGGAGTGTCAAGCTGTTTTTTGTCCTTTTGTTTTTAACCCCTCTTCCATAGAAGACACAGTGTCCTACAGACAAATAGAACAATGCTATATTCCATTTTAGCATCGAATCACAAGCAGGGTCTTTGGAATTAAATTTGGCAAATTGCCTGGATATGTTCAGTTTTTAACAAGCACTGCTTTGTGCATTAGCACCCTACGCTTCCTCCCTTCCTCCCCCCGGCACTGCCACTGAAGAGAGGAGGAGAAACAAAAAAAAACCCCAAACAGAATAAAAGCATCTGTTAGAGTGAAAATGGGGATGAAAGAAGGAATGAAAAGAGGAGAAAAGATGTATTCCAGAACAGCTGTCAAATTTCTCAAAAGAGCTGGACATAATTTTTAAATTAGTTACACTCCTGAGTATCTGATTACTTATCTTTTTTTTCCCCATAACATTAGCTGCAATGCAGAGGCAACACAACTTTTTGTACAGACTGCAGATCAGTTTTCCATAGGAAGTCTGAATGCTCATTTATCTGGACTTTGAACAGAGCCATGAGCATGTGAATATTTGATGCATACTTGTTCTTTTTTCTTGTGTGTGCAGTTGGAGGGGTAGATTATTACTGAGAACAGTAGCAAGGTAAAACTTGGACAGACTTTAAGGTACACATTAAGACTGTGTTTAATAAATCTTATTTTTAGTGTGCTGCTTTTTTTTTATTATTATTCTTTTTATTTGCCAAAGGATAAATGGAAGTGTCAAGCTCAAAGGATTATATTCCTTGAAAGAGATCTGTGAAAATATATCTCATGACCTGAAAGAAAGTAACCTGTGAAGAAAAGTAGTATTCTGTTGGTAGGTTGTTAACTTATTGACAAAATGGTAGGTGAAGACCTCCTCTCCACCCTGTTTTGCTTAAGTCAAGCAGTGTGATTGATTTTGAATCACCATTAAGGTACCATTTTTTCTTGGTTGAAAGACTGTTTATCTGCTACACTTAATGCAGTGTGCTGTTTCAGTCTACCTACAAATAAGAAAAATTTCAAACAACAAATAAGAAAAATTTCTTATTTAAACAAGGATATATTCCTAAAATGAACTGTCCTGCAGTGGCTGCACCTATTACTGCGTTCCTAAGAGGCAGGAACCATGGAAAAGAGTGCGAATAACCTAACCCTTTAATGAGAGAGGAGTGCAGAGGAAGCCACCTTCTCTGTTCTCCAGCTGTGCTGCACTCATAGGAGCTGGGGTCACCAGGCAAAGCTGAAAATTGAGAGCTGTGAAGCTGAAGGGAATTCTTTTGAACTTCAGGCAAAATTATTTCACAGTGAAAATTGTACCAGAGGAATGTATAAGCTCAAATATTTTATAGCGAGAGAGTGAAGGGAAATCCATAGTCAAGTAAATGTCCATAACATATGGTGGATGTTTCTTCATTTATGTCCTATTTTTAACCCAGAGATGAGGTACTGAAGCAAATACCATTTATCTTTATTTGGACTCTCAGAGCAGTTCTGGACCATGTGAACTGGGTTCCTTTTGGATGAAACCAGGCTGACATGTACCCTCCAGTAGGGTGCCCCAGATGTTCCTACCACTGGGAACTTGCTCATTTTGTGGGATCAGGCTGGTTTGAACTCCTCTCCCCTCTCCCCTCTCCCCTCTCCCCTCTCCCCTCTCCCCTCTCCCCTCTCCCCTCTCCCCTCTCCCCTCTCCCCTCTCCCCTCTCCCCTCTCCCCTCTCCCCTCTCCCCTCTCCCCTCTCCCCTCTCCCCTCTCCCCTCTCCCCTCTCCCCTCTCCCCTCTCCCCTCTCCCCTCTCCCCTCTCCTCTCTCCCCTCTCCTTTCTGGAAGTGCCTGCTCTGTGGGTACTGAGGCTTCAGCAGCAGCTCTCTGCCCTGCAAGTCAGCTGCTAACATTTTGCAAATTTATTTCTTGGTTGGTTCTCTAGTGACCACTTAGAACATGTTGACTGAGCTACAGATAGCCTTTGCACTTCATTTGCACGTGGTTTAGTTATGCATACAATACGCAGTTCTATTTTAAGAAGTTTCATGAGTTTCTTAACTTATTAGAGGATGGGGGGACAGCTGTTTTTAAATAATAAATCCATTTAAATTCGAATGTTTGAAGGAAGACCACATCATTGAACGAAATGATGATGACTTCAGTATTTATTAGTTGGCTATCAGAAGGTTAAGTGATACTGTGTACCAAACCTGCTTTAGAAAGCAACACGTGTAACTAGTAAGTAGAACTAGTTATATCTGATCACTCCTGACTATCTGTATGCTGTGTTTTAAACCCACCTGTGGTCTCCCACATGCTGCCCACAACCCACCCTAGTTTTGATAAAAGCCAGAGAGGTGGGGATCCCTCCCATGGAGATGACAGAGCAAGGGGAGATCATGGTTGAGCTCCGTCCTGCTGCACAGGTGGGCTGTGTGCTCCAGGGCAAGGGCAGGCATGGCCTTATTAGTTGAAATGAGAGAAGGAAAATAAGGATTTAAAGAAAAAATGCATTTGAGTAGCGTTTAATTCTGGGTGCTTAGCTAGTGACTGCTGCTAATCTGATTCGGCTGTCTTTGAAACCTGATGGAAAGGGTAAACTACTTAGGGTATATGGTGTACAGGGTAATCATGTAGGTGATGTATTGATGTAAGCCTCAGCATAGGTTTTCAAAGCTCAGTAGCAGATCTGCAGAAAACTCAATTATGTCTTTAAATTAAGTTTTGAGTTTACTTTTGTGGAGTGTTCCTCCTCACCACCACACAACCTCCCCAGTCATGGTTCAGGGTGAAGTTCAGAGTAGCGTTTGTGCAAAGGAAGTATGAAAAGTCAGAAGGTAGAAGGTAATCCACAAGGGAGTGAAGTTACTGTGACTAATTTTGCCTTGACTTTCACCTATTTGATTTGTCTTTTGTTTTGTAGTCGTTTCTGTAGTTGTCTGCTTAAATTGTCTTAAGTTTGACAGAGCAGACTTCAGGGAGAAGTGAAGCAACAAAGTGATGGTGGTGTTGAATAGGCCGTGGCACAGTTTCTCAAGTGCTTATTCAGGCACAATATTGAAGGAAATATTTCAGTATTTTTAGTCGAACAGACATGTACCATAGCTTGCTGCAGCCCAGTAGGTGAAACCCTCATCTCTTGCTGAGCTTGATGAGAGTTGTGGCTCTCTTGCACCAGGTCCAGGTCTTCATGAAGTGAAGGCTGTGCACAACTGGTAGAGACAGCCTGAGGGGACTGTGTCCTAGGAGAGCAAGTAGTGTGGCTCATTAGAGTTGCATCTGTAGGGTGAAACAGCTGTTGATAAGGATGCAGTGTCCTTGCAAAACATGTTGGTGGAGGGTTGTGTCAAGTTAGCTCTGGTCTGAGCCTGAAAACTGAGTGCATTTACACAGTTGGGGGTCCATTAAGTGAGCACATGTTTCGGTTTACTTTCATTAAAAAGAAAGCCAGTTTGTGTGCTCTGAGACTGCACCACAGTATAGGTAAAGGTATGGTAATGGAGGATAACTGAGAGGGTAATGTAAGAAGTGCACTTGGAATTTCTTCTAAATAGTAATTTTTTTAGAGTTTTGTAGTATAGATGCTCCCTAGATGCTCAGTCCCTGTGTGTTTTAGTGAGAGGAAAGTGCTAATTTCCCCTGTTCAATTTAGCATTACTGTTCTTTGGCTATTGAATGTGTTCTACTTTTTTGTTTGGATATTTTCTTTTTTTGGTTGTTTTTGACTGGAGCATGTAACTGAGCTATAACTCAGATGATACTGTCCATCAGTACTAAGCCGCAGTGTTGCCCTTGTCAAAACTTGGCCCCAGCTGTTCAGCAGAGTGGTGTGAATGGTGTTTGAGTGCACACATCTGGTCATTTTGGAACAGGTTTAGTACATTCCTTTTGGTGCTAGAGTTTAATTTGCAGCTGGACAGCAGACTAGTACAACACTAAATTACTCAGTTTCAGATAAATGCTTTCTTTGTGACTGCTTTGTGAAAATGATTTATGGGAATACTCTGTATCCTGGTATGTTTCCTCCCCTTTTTCCACCACCTGCCCAGAGTCTGACATCCCACAACTCTTCTGTTGTCTTTGCATTTGCTTGCTTAGTGTGTAATCATGACATAAGCTGACAATAGGGACCATGTGATTAAAGCAATACACTGAAATAGAAATTTAACTTGCATACCTTTTGGCAGTTGTAGTAACTGAGAAGAATGAAAAATGAGCTTTTGCAGACAAGTGCCAGCAAATTGCCCCCCATTTGAGGGATGTTTTTGTAATCTGTTTCAATACTTTTGAAAGAAAACGATTCTGAAGTAGGAAAAGGGACTTTCACTGTCTGGGAGAGCCAGAAATTGATTCTGGGAAAGCAAAATCAGATTGTTTCCTATAGAATTGCACTTGAATGTGATTTGATTAGTCAGGCATTTTTCAGGGGGAGGATGTGTGCGAACATAATTACTGGTGTAACAAAGATAACAGGACTTATATCCTTGTGCTTATATACTTGTGCTCCCTTATATCACAGTTGTTGGAGCCTTATTTCTCAGTGCCACTCTCATGAAGCACATTAGCTAGCCAGTAATGGGAGAAACCAGGGAGCTGTGGAGACATCTTGGTACTCTGCCCTCTCCTGTGCATCACGAAATTGCCTACACTGCAACTGCTTCCATGTAGAAGTGCTCATCTGCAATGTAACCTATTCTGTAGGCATACCTAAGATGGTTGAAATGGCTACTCTATGGTTTTGGATTTTCAAAGTGTTTCCTTAGACACTGATTTGACTTTTCTGACACTGAACAGAACCATTGAATGTTTTGAACCCTTGAATAACGGGGTTTAATTTCTTGTAAAAAGTGAATTCAAAATATACCTGTTGATTTTCAGGCAAGATGTCATTGAAACATATTGTTTCATGGTTAAAGTTATTGTATTGCAAGTTTATAGCCAAACCTTTCCTGAATGGAAGAATTGCTTCTAAAAAGCTGATGCAAAAAAAAACCCCAGAGCAAGTACATATGTTGAATAGTTATGTTTGTGGAGTGCAGCCAATACCAATGTATGGAAAGAATTGCATGAGTCCTAGGAGACATTGAAAAGATCTGGTCACTAATGAACTGTAAAAGATGTTTCAGAAATTCCTGTTTGTTGTGTGGGGTTTTGTTTTGTTTTGTTTTTTTAATTTCTGTTTCTTTCTATGACAGCTTTAAGGACACACATGTCAAAAAGCTGTGTGTGCAGAAATGCATAGAAGCTGCTATGCATTATCCAGAGCATTTCAGTACAATTTATTTAACTACATCTTTGAACAAAGAACAGCAACTTCTGCAAAATTTCATATTGAAAGATTAATATATGTGAGTATGAAGAAAGAAGAAAAGAGCTGAGTTATGCTGTCCTTGAACCAATAAAAAAACCAGACCCTGATTAGAGTCTCTCTTACTGACCTGGAGAAATAATTCTTATGCTTTCAAAATAGTGATCTTTATGACTGAACAAAAAAAAATACCAAAGAAACTAGTCTTTTCTGTCACTTACTATCCAGTAAAAAATGGGTAACTGGAATTGGTAAAATAAATTTTATTCCCTCTCACTCCTTGGATTAAAAGGAAATTGCCATGTTCCTGTTCCCAAAAACCTGCCAAATTCCCTGGATGGGCCTTTGCATTGCTTTGAAATGCAGGATGTGTTGTCAAGGGGATAGTTCAAAGTCATGAGTCATGGGCAGTGGTGAATTGCTGAAGGTAAGAGCTTCTCCTCCCTTCACACCTTTTTAAAAGCTTAAATTGCTGTTTGCCTCTGGTGAGTGCATTTCCTCTAAATTGTACTCTCCAGTCAGCTAATAGATACGGGACTGTTGGTGAAAGCACTCCTGAGACAAAAAGAAGTTGCTTTAAATCTGGTAATCATGACACTCTAGGAGAGCACACTGATACCTGTCATCCCCTTGGTTCTCCCCCAACTCTTCAAAGTCTCTGTGCAAGTCCCAGCACACTCTTGTTTTGCCTGTTCTGAGAGGTCCCCAGGGACTGATGCTCTGGGCATGTCTGGGTGACCTGTTCTGGTCTTTACACCTGAGCTGGGGGTTTGTCTTTGATCTTTCTGTTGTTCCTCTTCCCTCAGCCACTGCCTCCCCACAGTTTCCTAATAACCAGTCTAAATGTCTTTTTATTGTCATTTTAAGCCAACTGTACTGTCTGTCCCTGGTGAATAGGGAGGATGATACGCTCTCATCCTCTTTGCAGAAACCTTTCTGATGTTCAAAATCTTTTGTCACGCTTCCTTCTTTTCTTTATAGACTACTGATCGAATGACAAAAGGAGGTCTATCTTGAGCCTAAAAAAATTAAGATATTTAAACCTATGGGTGTGTTCAATAGCAAATACGTAGCATAAGCAGTTGGGAGCAAGCATCTGTATGCTTTCTTCCTGTTTATCACTCTAACCTCGATTCATGTGGCTTTAGCTGGTAATGCTCAATTAATAACCCCTAATGCTCAGTAACACCTAACAAGACAGCAGATAGCAGTGACTCAGAAATAGCTGCCAGGAGGAGTTAGCTGCACTTACTGGGTTATTCTTGCCTGTCAGGTCCAATCACTGCCTGTGGGTGAACTGGAGAGGTGGGCTTGCTATGTGGTGGATGGGTTTTGTGACTCTGATGTATACCCATCCTTGGTGCCTGAGCCAGTCTCCACAGAATCCATGATGAAACACCCCCCTGCTTGAGCCAGAGTAGGAGATTTTAATGTGGCCTCACTTGAAAGCTCCTGGTCTAATTTTTATGGAGTTCAAAGAGAAGTCTTTCAACTGTTTTGTTTTAAAAGGGCCTGCTGGTTCTGGTAAATGCCCCCATCTAAGATCCAAAAGCAGTGCTGGAGAGCCAGGTTTGAGAGTTTGTGGCTTTTATGGTTTCTTTTAAAAGTATATTAATGAGGTGAACTGTACACTCTGCTAAGAGAATTTCTAGATTGCATTGCCTGAAAGCCTTCCTGTTTAGGAAAGAAAAATCACTTTTTAATGAAAGCTTTTGGATTAAGCAAGAGCTTAAGATATTCTTAAGGTTCCTTTAAGCCTGATGCGCTCATATATGTGAATTCAATGGAGAATGCTTTGCATGCAGTATCTCTTCAGAATCTGCCACTGATTTTGTGTAGCTGCATGGCTGATATTTAAACAGGTTTATACTGTTGTGTTTTTACTTCTCTTTTTTACACACACCTTTAAAAAACAAAACAAACAAAACCCAACCTTGCAAACGTTTTATAAGAGGTTGATGCTTTCTGGCAGAAGTTTAGTACACAATTTTAAGAGTTTCTGTGTACTGGTCCACAGTAGCAAGAGACTTAAAGGTGTTGTGTATGACCAGTCTTGGGGCTGTGCTAGCACAGGAGTTGCCAGGTGCTAAAACTTCTGGCTGTGGGAGGAAATGGTCTCCTTCACACTGATGCCACTGTGGGCTGGTGGATGCTGAGGGGAGGTCTGTCCCACATAAAAAGTGGGACTCCCAGGGAAGCCTCTGAACTGGCAATTCTACTTGCCTTGGCACCTACAGCTGAGACACGTCTTGTAAGTGGTGACCATACCTGCAATAATCAGCACCTGGCTATATCGTATTTGGGACCTATAGTCAATAATGTAGTAGAAATAAAAAATACCACTACTAGGAAAGGAATGTGTGAGTAATGTTATGCAAAGGAAGTAAGAAAAAAGGACTAATATTAAGGTGTAGTGCTAAAAAAAATAGTTTGTGTAAACTTACAGGCGTGCCCTCTCATCCTCTGACCCTCTCTCAAGCCACAACATGGGAAGAGCACATAGGTAAAAAAGGAAAAGTTGGAAAATGGTCACAGTACTTATAATTGCATTACATCTTAAATATTTCAGTAATAGCAAGGACCAGGTCAGCCTGTTTGCAGCCAGTTAGTTTACTCTTTTTTTTTTTTTTTTTTTTTTTTTTTTTTAAAGTTACCCCATGCTCTTAACTTCAGTTAAGGAACTCCAGTTCCTTCCGGAGCATCAGGCAAAAATACCTTCATTGTCTGTATCTCCCTTCCACAACTCCTCACCTACAGAAATGAGCTTTGATTTCAGACTGGAGTTTACCTTGGTGTATATAAACTCTGAAACAAGTCTTAGCTTGAGCTGAACTGGTCACACTGAATTCATTATTCCAGTGGCAGTTTGTAACTGTTGCATTGAAGCAACTTTGTTTGGTGGTACAGCTGTGGCCCACTGGATGTTTTTTATATACTTTGTTTTGCTGGTAGCAGTTCGTAAGAAGGGAGTGGGTATAATGGAGGGGCCTTATGTATCTACAGAAATTTAAGGTGATGGAATGAACTTGGGAGGAAAATTAGCTGTACTGAATTAGTTTTTCTCCTAGCAGAAGAGGGATTTTGTATCAGCAGATGAGGCTTGCTGAATGCCACAGTATTTGCCATGATGCCCAGGAAATACTGTTGTATTATTTGCCATTTTTTCACTTGTGCTTTTCTGCGTGTAATGATGAGCTTCAAACTGAAGAAGAGGGGAATAAAAACTGTGAATAATACAGTTTTATCAGCCTTCTGATGAGCTTCTGATGGCTGCCAGTGATGAAGCTCACTTTGATGTCTTGTTCAAACGCTGGTTGAGGTATAGCTGAAGCCCTGATCCCATCTCCAGTCCCTTTTCCCCTCAGTGGGGCTGAACCCAGGCACATGCCTCTGCAACTGGAAGTCTGCTCAGTTGGGTTTCTGGTGGCCTCTACTGGTGTTCCTCTGCAAAGGAAAGAAATCATGAGCTCTGCTGTTCCAAACCTGCTCCTTCTTCTAGAAACCTAACAGTCAAAGAAATACCTTCTTTCTAAGTGAAGGCCAGAGGGGAAAAGAAAAATATGGAAAAAAGCCTTTCTAGGGCATCTGCTGTTTTGGGGAGCCCTTCAAAACAAGACCTACCACCAAAAGTTCCACCTCAAAAGCTGCATGAATTTCTCTGCTGAGCCATTATGGTTTTGTTGCCTCCTTGAGCAGATGTGGCCTGAGAGAAACATGTCCTGAGCCTCAAAGCACAGCACAGCTTCTCCTGGCTTTGGATCTGGATTTGGGTTGTAACTGTGGGCTTATTGGGGTCAGGAAGCTGGGGTTTTGGGGGGCCATGGGGTGCTGTGCCTTGTGGGCTCCTTGTTGAGGCTTACTTGCTTCAGTTCAGGAGTATCTGTAGTCTGGTTTAACCTCTTCCTGCTCTTTCAAATTAATTCAAGCCCACATAATAATAATCATAATAATCATAATAGTAATAATAATAATTCTTCAGTTTAATAATAATTCAATAATTCAAGCACAGATAGTTAGAGCTACTTTTAAGACATCCAGCAGTCAAGAAGCCTTCCTGCTTCAGGTTTCAGTCACCCCTCATGTGCTTGTGAGCAGCAAACCACAGCCTGTTTGTTAAGCCCTTTTGCCATACCTTGTAACTGGGGGAGAGAGGATCTGTGGGTGGTTTGTCCACCAGGCATGTTGAGTTTTCGCTCTTCTAGAAGTTGTAGTACCAGGAAGGGGTATGGGCTTTTGGAGTGTTTCTTTTCCCCTCAAATGGCCAAAGTTGAGCTCTGGAGGTGGTAGAGCAGAAAGTTAGGCCTTCTCAGATCACTCCATGAACTCAGCTGGGTTTCCAGCTACACTTGCTTAGCTGATGAGGATGGCAGACTGATGCAGGTCAGGCTGCCAGGAAGTTTTGACCCAAAAGCACACGGATTGGTTTTGTGTTGTGTGGATTGGGTTCATCAGTTTTACCTGTCTGTGAATTGTTAAAGGTTATGCTCTCAGGCTCTTTCTCTGAAAACATGGAGGCTAGAAAATTTGTTTGGCTTGTTGGTTTGTTTGGGTTTTTAAACAGCTGATCTTTAACAGCTAAGAAGCTGAAGCCCTGACTAAAGCACTGAATATCATGAGAGTTGAAATAAAATCATGAGATGGCAGTGTTGCTTCTAGCAGCTGATCTTTTTGGCTGTGCTTCATTTTCTAGGTCTCTGTGCAAATACTTTTTTGCTTGCTAAAAGCCCTATATCGATAAATTACAGCCAAGACTAAATGCATAATTATTTTCACTATCTAACCTGTTTATCACTTACGTGTCACTTCTGCTTTTGCCAGTTCAAGTTCTCATAGGCACAAATTAGTGCACTTGTTTTCCTGGCAGCTCGCAGCTTTCGAATACTGTCAAATATGCTGAAATTAACCTGACATCTGGAGATGTGGGTAGTGAGAACGCGTTTCTATGTTACCAGCTAACTTTAGCCTCAGAGCTGAGGAGGCTTTCTCTAGGTAACGGTGATGGGTGTCAGGAGGGAGCTCACACAAGAGCCCTTTGGAGATGAAAGGTATGCTCTGGCAGTGCTGGCTTTGAGACAGCCTGAAGGGACTGGCCTCTTGCCTGATGTGCTTTAATTTAATCCAACCTGTTTCAGCCACAAGGGCATCATTTGCCTAGCAGCAACCAGGGAGCTTTTCCTGACAAGTTCAAGTCATCCTTCAGCTCCTTCTGACTTTTTCTCTGCTTAGCTTTTTGCCTCAGTCTCTTCAGGAATGCTGCAGGCAGTGTGTGTGGGTCTACCCTTGACCTGGAGCAAATGTGCTACATCAGGCTGATGCAGGCAGTGTGTTTTTAAGTGTTTGAGATTAAAATGTTTGAGACCCTGCCTGCATGGGCTTGCCAGGTGTATTAAAACTCAGCTCATGCTTGCCACCAGAAAAAGGTTTCTGTGAAGCCAATGTCACACGTCACTAGCTTATCGTGGCACTGGAGTGACACTGCAGTGCTTCCATATCAAGCTTTAAAAAAGGCACCAATATACTGACACAGCCCTGAACTAGGACCCAGTCTCAAGTGAGATTTTTCTCTGGGGTTCAAAGGCTAACTGTACACTTTATGTACTTGTTTTTTCCCCGAGCTGTTATTCTCACCCCAAACTTTCCTACAGTTTGTATACTCCAGGGGTGGCACCTTGTTGCTTTCAGCCACAACAGTGGCTGCTCTAACTAGAATATATTGCTCTAACATTGAATAATGTTGGTGTCTCTTGAGCCCAGGAAGGCAGAAATATTTGTTGTCTAGACAGTAAACGAAAGTAGAACAGGAGTAACAGCTTGATTGCCATGTGGGTAACCTCCATGGACTGCCAGGGTGGGAATTTAGTTTCAATGTGTGGCTGTTTTTGCACAAAAACTAACAGTCTTCCTATACATGAATGTGTACATTCTGGAGTTTATAACTGGCTCCTGACTGAGGCTGAGTGTGATGGCAGCAAATGCTTCAGAGCTATGGTAAACTGAGGTTGCTTTGTGTAATACAGTGGCAGCAGCCTCTTGGTCCCTTGTAGTGCTGTTACAACCAATGAAAGGTGCTCGAAGAGTATGAACTCAGGAGGAGCAATTACAAAAATTGTGGGTTAAAACAGGGCAATGAAATGTAGAATTACTGTTTCCTGGAAAGGGCTTTGACCCCATTTAGGAAGGAAATAAAGATGGTACCTGTGGTCTTCTGCCAGGATCTTCAGTGCACATTACCTTTTAACAGAATTTAATTTAACAGAATTCAACTTTAAGTGCTCCTAAATGAGAAAACAGGAATTCAATGAACTTAAAGGAGGGCTTTTTTTCTCTTTGAAATATACAGATAATAAAAGGAAAAATTATTTTAGACATTAATTATTTGCAGATACCTGCCAATATCTTGTTTTGAGGGTTTTTTTGTGTCACTGAAATCTCTGCACTGCTGTTGATCAAACTGGAGCATCTAGCACAGTGCTGGTTAAATTTGGAAAGCTGTAATTTATGGGTAGGAAAGGCTTCAGGATTTTAGAGAAAATTTCACTGGTAAGTTCCAAGTACCCACTAGCTTTAATACAGCAATTTCAAATCCTCAGGGAGTATAAAGGGAAAGAGCTGCAAAAGATGGCCAGGCTCATATGGTCTTTCTAAATAGCATCTGTTTTTGTCATTCTCTGAGTCAGAGCACTGGGCTAGATAGATGGCTATTGCTCTCACACAGCTGGGCATCGTTACTGACATTTTTAAGCAACACTGAATTCCTGTTCCCATGTTCCCACAAACATCATGCTATAGATATTTTTTCTGTGTATATACATATGGACATGTTTATTTCCTGGGGGATGGATGCACTCTCATAGTGCTTATCTTCCCATGCTATTATTTCAAGTCTAGCTGATGGCTGCAAAAGATAATTCCCCAAACAGGAAGGTGTCGGATCCAGCTTCTTTCAAAACTTGCCTCTTGCACACTTATCATTAGTTCAGGGGAGGTTTCTTGTTGAGTAAGGTGGGGTTGAGGAACCTGAAGGGCACAACAGATTCTGTTGTTGTTCCACATACAAGAAATTAATTTTCTTTACCCAGCTGTTACACCTATTTTTTTCTGTTAAGTATTTGCATCAAAAGGTATATGGATATAATCCATACTGGAGATTGGATATAATCCCCATTAAAACTTTCTGGTTTTGTACAGAGTACCTTCAGTGATAGGTTTGTTAAAACTTTGTCACCTTGCTCTCAGAAGTGTCAAGTGAGGAATTTCATCTTGATTTTCTTAAGTGGATTAGCCCTGGTGTAGCTGTGATGCTACTCATTCTTCAAGATGCCTTCAAGGTTGCAGTGTCACAGTGGTGACAACAATATTGCTCTCAAAATACTCCTGCTAGCAATCTTCAGTGTTTATAATAAACAGAATTAAGTGAAGCCATATAGAAAAGCTTTACAGGGAGGTTAACCTTCTGTCACAGTGTAGAGACTTAGCAGATGTGCAACTTTTTGTACTTTAAAAGTTATGGATTTTTTTTCTTTTTTAATTTTTTTCGCAAAAGCCTCGTTTTAGAAACTGTTGCAGCTGTTTGACAATCAACGTGTCTAATTCAGTTACTTTTGGAGCCATAATTCTAGTTTAGTGCTGTAAGAGCTAAGACACAGCAATATTAAGGTGGGTTCCTTTAATAATTTATGCTATTTGTGGACAAGCATGTGGAGAGGAGGAGTGAAATCCTGTGCTCAGGATGGAAAATCGGGAGCCTGGCTTGGGTTGGTCTCATGGGTTTGTGTTGCCTTGATCTTCTCTATTGGTCCTCTCAAAACTGAGGGTGGATAATACCCGTTCCACTGATGCAAAGGAGTTTTGAGCATATGTGAAGCTTTCACAAACAGGATAGTACAGCATCTGTCAGACTGTTTCAGGTAACAGTTGACAGCGTGTTGCAGAGCTTATATAAACAAAGTTTATACCTCCCTTTAAAAGCTGTTGAAATTACTGCTGTTCTGGTGCAGATGTTGGCTGTTGCAAGCCTATTCTGGCATTGCAGCATTATGATTCAGAGATGCCATTGTTATCTCCTGCAGTGCTGTTTATCCATCTGCTTTGGCAGTTTTCTCCTGACTCTGCACAGGGATGAAAGGGAAAAAAACAGAAGTCTAGATCTGCTCATTGGCTCTCTGATTCTCATACTTCAGAAGCCACTGCTTGGTCTCCTCACCTCCTGCACCATTTATGTTGTATGTAAATCATCTGATGCATGTTGTGCTCCTGATAATTCTCAAGTTATGTGCCAGAGCTGCTCATCACATATCATGGCTGCTGCCATGGAAACAAATTGTTCCTAGTTTCATAGGAAGAATATTTTCTTTTTCTGTGACAGCTTTGGTTATGATGCATCAGAAATTGGGAGACCAGGAATCATTCTCTTTAACCAGATGCTCTTAGAAGTTTGTTGAGAAGTAAGGAATGGGTGATGCTACTTAACATTTGTTGTTTATCCTGTTCAGAAGATCAAGACAAAGAAGCAGGGGGTGGGGCGTTTGATGGTATTTGCTGAATTCTTTTAAGGAAAACACTGGCCAAAAGTCTTACTGCAACACATCATTTTAAAAAATGAATGACTGCCTTTGTCTTTCCCCCAGTCCTTTGAGTCTTCATTACAGCATGACTACTATGTTCCCACTGACTTCTGTGATAACACTGAGAAGTTGCTACTTATTTAAATCACATTTGACCTTTACATCCTTGTGAACAAGAAGGGATGAGGGGACAAGCTCTCATTCAGATAGTGGCAATACAAAGAACCAGAAAGTATGTGCTGAAAAATGCATGATGAAATTCAACAGAGCTGTTTGAGCACCAGTTAATATCCAGACCAAGCTGGTGTCAGGATACCTTGTTCACCTGCATAAGAGAGGAAAAATGCTTTAATCAGTTTTTGTGCTTTTGGGAATCTACTTGATAACCATGGAGCAGCAGGTTAGCTCACAGCAGGTGAAAGTCAGACTTGGTAACAATGTATGGTGGTCACACTGAGAAGTCGCTAATTATTTAAATCACATTTGACCTTTACATCTTTGTAAACAAGAAGTGGTGAGGAGACAAAACCAACTACTTTCCTAATTGCAATATCCTGTGCACAGGGGAAAGAGCTTGCTGCTTGGACAAGTGATGCTCAGCCATCTCATCCCTTCCTGGGGTGCACCTACCTTGGTATTATCAGGCAGGCTGTGATCTCAGACATCCGATTGAAGTCCCAGGTTTTGATAAAACATGCCGTGATTCCACTACTGTTTTATCCTTTTAGTTGAGGGATATTCCCTCCCATCTGTTTCTTTTGTTCTGTTCCTGCAACTTGTCCATGTAGCTGAGAAGTCAGCCTAGGATTACAACAATTTGCTCTCTTAATTTCTGACATGCCTAGCACAGCAGGAGCTTTTTGCCTGCTTGAGCCATGCAGGTGCTCATGCAGCAATACTTTTGCTGATCGTAACAGTTTACAGCATATGGTGGCTTCTCAGCAGGACAAGAATACCCTCAGGTCAGCTGCACTTCTGCATTTCACCACATGGAGCAAACTTGCATTAAAATGGCTGTGGATTCCGTCCATGCTGCCTTTAGTTGATTTTTATCCAGGCCGTTTTCTGCATACCTGTACTCTGGGTTCTATCTGTCAGCAAAGTTGCAGCAGTGTTTAATTTGCAGTGAATGAGCTCCCTGACTTATGCTCTGTCTCCCTCTTTCAATACTATGGACATTAAAGATACATTGTTTTGAGCATATCTAAATTAAGTGCTCAATTTTCCATCCAGTCTTAAATTCAGCAGGAAATGTTCCAGAAAGAATACTTCTTTTATTTTTCAATTGAGGGTTCCAGTGTAAAGAAGAGACTTCTAATGGGGACAGAAAATTTTCAATCAAATCATTACATTACATACTAGATAGTGCTCTGCTCCTTTCTCATACTCCTGCTGTCATGAAAGTAATCCTTGATACTAGATGTGGCAATGAAAATTACCTCTTTCTGGTCTTGCTGTGATTTACAGCAAACGAAACTTGACATTGGAACAAAAGAAGAGAAAACTATCAAAAATGCCCCCTTTGTCTAACAGCATAAGGCAGTGAGAGGTGCCCAGTGCCCTTCCTTGGAAGACTTGGGCTGCAGGGCATGTGCTGTGCTTCTCAGCCTTCCCACTTTGAGGCAGATGAGGTGCAGGGCCCAACAGGCACTTCAGAGCTCTAAGTAGTTGGGGGCGAGCAGGTGAAACACTGACTGACTTGTGTTGGCAGATGGGAATTCAGGGATTCATTAGTCATGCTGTAGTCTCTTGTTTTGCAGTTTGTCATGATGAAAAGAGAGAAAAGAGTTGCCTCTCCATAGCTGAAGAGGACTTTTAAGTGCTGCAGGCTGATCAATTAGGTAGCTGTGTTGCAGGTCAGGGAGATGCATGTGATGGGATTAGGATTATCAGGCTCTTTTAGTAATGGGGCGTAGGTTGCTGGACCTTATTTTGGAACAAGCAGAGAATAGTCCAAGGAGAAGTTCTCTTAAATGTGTTTTCTGTAGGTAGAAAGATCTTTTTCAGCTACAGCATAATCATACAGTGATACAATTCTTGTCTTTTCAGATTAGGGTCTGTTCCAGTAAAACTCAGTCAACTGGGAAATAAACATAATTTTTTTCCAATGCAACTTACATAATGGAACCTTTATGATACCCAGATTTGGGTTCTGTGTCTATTTTATGTGGCTTTCTCCCCAGAAGGTTGTAGTGTGCCTACTTAAGAAAAGATTTGCCTTGCTATCCTTCAGTGATTCACTTATTAGGTGGAGATTGGGTCTAGACCTGTGCTATCTGTCAAAGAAGTATCGGATGTGTGAGGCATGCTGTCCTGGTCACATTATTTTAATTTTAGATTGCAGGAGGGAGGAGGAAGACAAACAAGTCTTTCCAACCACCTACATCTTCAGTGTTGAAGTCACAAATGTCTAAAAAGGTGTTAGTAGAAATGGTTAGCAATTAAATCATCCATGTAGGTTAATAGATGGGTAAATATATGGTGAAGTGAACGATGCTATAAAGTTAATAGTTGGAGAGACATGAGTATTCATAACCTTGCTAATGTCTGTGGCAAAATAAAGTACTCTTTAATAAACTGAATCAGAGCTTCCAAAAAGTTTGAGGTATGCTCAAAATTGGGCAACCTATCTGAGAGGTGCACTTCTGTCTGCAGAAGCATGGAGAAGCCTCTGACACAGTTCATCCAAGAGGAAAAAGCAGAGCTAACAGGCACCAGGCCATTTTGCATGGGTTGCTTCGTAAAGAGTGGGAAAGTCTTTTAAACAGTGAGACCAGTTTAAAGGGATTCACTGCTGGCAGCCCCTGGGCTAGAGCTCTCCAAGCTCGGTTTTCACACCTTCTCCTACTAAGTGTAGGTAAACAGAAGGATTTAAAATAAGTGCTCCTCAGTGTAGCAAGTGCAGTTTCACCAAAGTCCTCCTGTATCTTGGCTGCCTCACAAGACAAATACGATGCTCTGCCTCTTCTGTCCTCAGTTTGCTCTGCAAGCACTGGAAATTTTTCATGCTAGCAGTTAGCCATTACTCTTTGGGTTGTAGTTCTGGTCAAAAATACTCTTCTGGGTCTTATAATAAGGGATATAAACTGCCCTTTTTTTTTGACAGTTGCTGTAAGCGTGATATTTCAAAGTGATCCAGGCCCATGTTGTTCTTGAATTAAGAAGAATGAACATTTTTTTTGGTTTTGTTGTTAGCTGTGAGTGTCCAACACGAGCTGCTGACTGCTGAGCCTTTCTGAGAATGGTGCCTTCAGGTTTCCCAAATACAAATAAAGGGGCCAGGTTTGTGTATCTCTTAAGGGGCTGCTTTTGCACAAATATCACCGGTGTCCTTGTAATGCTATGGAGAACCAGGCCGATAAAAACTGAAGCTCCATCTTTGAATAGCTTCTGGATGGATGTACGGTGCAGGAACAGCTTTTGTACATGTGAGTAGGGGGGAAGAACTGAAGCATTTGGTATTTCCAAAATGTTCCAACCATACTGTCAGTGTTGCTTAGCAGCAGAGGGTTTAAAATAGTGGTATTACTCAACAGTGTGAGCCACATTTGCACATGGTAATGTTCTGTGTCCTGTATTGACTTGCTGCATTACAAAAGTGCTAAGTTAATGTAAGGAAAGTGAAGATAGCTCACCACCTCCTCTCTTAACTTGATGAACAAATGGCTGAACATGTCTTACTTGTATTTTCAGCAAGCTGATGTCCAGTACGGGCATGCCACGGTGTTTTGGTTCCCATAGATGTGTGCATGCAGGCCTCACTTGGATGTAAACACCTTTCTCACTTCTGTGTACCCAGGACCAAGATTAACTCTCAACCCAGCAGTCAGTGCTGGTGCCGGATAGGGCTCTGCTGTAAATGCAGATGTTTGGGGGATGCTGGCAACAGTGGGGACAAGAGCAAGAGCAAAAAGCACTCGCTGGTCTTTCAGCAGCCCAACTTCTTGGCTCTTGCCAGTGCATGTTCCCACTACTCATCTGCTTCCTAGAGGTTTTGGTTCTTTGCTGTGATACTGGGAGTATCTGTGGTGTAGGTACTGGAGTCTTAGCCTCCCACAGAGTAAGCTGGAGGACTTGCAGGACTGCAGCCTGCTTGCTGTCTGCTCCAGAAGAGTGGAAGTTACAGGGCAACAGATCATGGTGGCCAAAGTGAAAAGTTTGATATGTGTATCAACAAGTTCAAGAGTTCTGTCCTCTACATGATAAAATTAAGTGTGGATGGTGGTAAAGTTGCATGGTAGCCTACTGAAAAATGTTATTTGCTGATATAAAGATAAACAGCCCAGAAAATTATAAATTTAGCTCCTTTGAAGAGCTTCAACACTTGCTTTAGAGCTATAGAAATATATTGCTAATGATCTTCCTAACAAACATGACTATGTATTATTGTATCAAAATATGATGATATTTTAAAGCCCTGAAGTGAATTAGAATAACAACTGGATCTATCATTAGTGTTTTGTATCCCATTCCATGGAAATAAATTGCTTATCAGATGCAGATGTTTAAAAGCCGACCTTAAAATGAGGAAAAAATGCTTCTTGAGCAGATCTTTCTGTTTTTTTCCCTGTTTAAAACCATGGTCTATTTCTTCAGTGAAGGCTCTTAAACAGCCTATCTTCAATTATACAGTAAGAATATTGTTTAAATTTATGTTTATTTTATTTGTCCTTTCCCATAACTGTGAGCCATTTTACTATAGGTATTGTCTCAGTACACAGTATATGAACAATTGAAGGAGTATGGCCATTACATTTTAATCTAAGACTGGACTGTGTGCAAGGAAATTACTTCATCCAGCCACTTTCAGTTTGCAGGATTATATTTCAAAAAGAAATCTGGTAGTGCTTATGACAAATACCACAGTATAAATTGTGGGAACTAATATTAATTTCAAATGCTGGTTTAATGTTGTTGAGGAGGAGAGCCAAGCTCAGTGGAAGTATAAGTGAAGTCAACTGGTTTGGTTTGGGAATTGCAGTGGATTTAATACTTCCTTAGACTTATCTGCTATTGCTGTACCTCTGTATAGACTTAAGATACAAGGACACTGAAAAAAATTGTCACAGTTGCTTGGAAAGATGATGATTTTCAGTTGTTAAAAGAAAACAAATCAGACATCACATTTTAGTCAGGAAAAAGACACCTGATGTGCCATTGTTTGTGTTTTTTTCTAAAATTGTTATCAAAGACATGGAGATTATATGACAGACCACATGTTTCTCAGCACACATGCTTTGTGCTTCAGAAAGCAGTGAGTCTCATGAGATGTCAGTTGCTAAGAAAAATATGCTTCTGTTTCCAGTTAGGCAACTAGGGTCTTGTGAAACTTAAGAGAATCACAGAATGATTAGGATTGGAAAAGACCTTAAAGATCATGTAGTTCCAACCCCCCTGCATGGGCAGGGACACCTCCCACCAGACCAGGTTATTCAAGACCCCATCCATCCTGGCCTTGAACTCTTCCAGGGAGGGGGCAGCCACAGCTTCCATGGGCGACCTGTGCCAGTGTCTCACCACTCTCATAGTGAAGAATTTCTTCCTACTGTGTAACCTAAATCTACCCTCTTCCAGTGTAAAGCCATTACCCCCTGACCTGTTGCTGCATGCCCTTGTAAAAAGTCCCTTCCCAACTTTCCTGCAGGTCCCTTCAGGTACTGGAAGGCTGTTACAAGGTCTCCCTGTAGCCTTCTCTTCTCTGGGTTGAATAACTCTTTCTCAGCCTGTCTTCATAGGAGAGGTGTTCCAGCCCAGTGATCATCTTCATGGCCCACCTCTGGACCATAAAGACCTTGCTCTAACAGGTCTGTATCTTTCCTGTGCTGAGGACTCCAGAACTGGACACAGTACTCCAGGTGTGGTCTCATGAGAGCAGAGCAGAGGGCAAGAACCACCCCTGTGACCTGCTGGCCACACTGCTTGTGATGCAGCCCAGGATAAGGTTGGCTTTCTGGGCTACAAGCACACATTGTTGGCTCATGTTGAGCTTCTCATCAACCAACACCCCCAAATCTTTTTCCTCAGGGTTGCTCTCAATCCATTCTCCACTCAACGTGTATTTGTGCTTGGGATTGGCCTGTCCCAGGTTCAGGACCTTGCACTTGTCTTCATGGATCCACCTGTCAAGATCCCTCTGGATGGCATCCTGTTCCTCCAGGGTGTCAGCCACACATTGCTTTTGCAACCTCCTGTAGCTTTGTTTCAAAGCTCCTGGCTGTGGAGGTACATTCATAGAAGCCCAACTTTCAAATTCTTCTGCTATGGAGGAGATGGTGAAAGTAATTTCTGCACTACCAGCTTTTTATGTTTGGGCCATATGTTACCCAGCTGATGTACAGGGTACCACATGCAGACTGAGGATATTGCTGTCCTGTGCTGGCTGCTATACCTCTGAGCTGGCAAAGATTTTTAGCAAGGGTGATTCAAAGGTAGCACTTAAGGATGCACTATGAAGAGGAGAGAGCTTTTCCAACTGGGATCCCTCTCAATTTATTACTCTGAACAGATCCTCAACTGGACAGGAAGAAAAAGGGAGAAATAGTAAGGGCTTGGGCCAGCTGATTGCTACACAGATGTTATTTATCACTTCTGATTATTCCATTAACAAATCATTTATCCATACATGTGTATGCATAGGTGCTATAACAAGGCCTTGAAATGTTTATCCTGTATTTCAGAAATACCTTGTTCTTGTGGTTTTTAGTAACAGTGGTTATCTATGACCTGTTTCCTGGATACTTTCCAATGAACACAACATTTATTTAGTTTGAAGAAAGAAGCTGAATGAAAATTATCTGGGCACATACACAATATTGTCCGTTGTAATACTGCCTACCCTTGCTGATAAACTTCATACTGAGATGAGCAGGGTTTCTTCCATTTGCTGTAGATTGAAATCTTGCTGGAGCTTGAAGTTGTTTGCAGGTGTTCAAAATTAACTGTTAGCAACCTTACAGGAGTCACCTGGGATTCAGCAGGGCTTGGATTTGGTCCTTTGAAAGTGTCCTTTCTGCGTGTGCTCGAAGTGGATGTCATCTCAAGGCTTGCATGTTGCTTTAGATTGTCAGTTTATTTTTTCTGTGAGTCCATGGAAGGAGGAGGGATAAGATGCCAGTTCCTTCTGCCACCTTCAATAAATGTCCTAAAGGTTTGTTTCCTTCTTTTTTATTTTTTTTTTCATATCTATGCATGCTTATGATGTTGAATGTAAACCCCTCAAGCTGTTTGCTGTTGAAAAGTGGAAAAAGCTCCGGGTTTGAGCTGCTGCTGGCATGAGCTCAGGTTTGCCATGAGTGTCTTGCATTAGGCTCTGAGGCCAGGCCAAGCAAATAAATATATTTCCAGGTTCTCTTTGGCTTTTGAAACTAGTTTTACATCTGGAGAAAATGCTTGCATGAAATGCTTATTCCCTTTGGGTGGAGGCAGATGTGGACCCTGCACACAAGCCACATACCAGCACCCGGATGTTTGTTCCTCTCTCCTCAGCTGCTTGTCTGAAAGTTTCTGGCTCCTGCTGGGTTTGCAGTGGCAGAGCTGGAGGAGCAGCACCCCTTCCTTCTCAGACATGGGGTGATGAATGCTTCAGGGCAGGCACCTCTTCTTAGTGGGACCCAGAAAGCGGACTGTTGTCTGCATGTTCTGTTAGTTCTAGGTAAGTGTAAGATTAATTTTCCTGTCCACCAGGTCAATGATGCATAGTGAAAGTGGTGATATTTCTATTTTTAAGTAAGTATTACTTAAACTACTGCATAAATTACTTTGCTGATAAGTAATGAATGTAATAAGTAATGAATAAGTAATGAACCCCCTTGGCCCAAGTGCCCAAGGTATATAAGGTCTCTTCTTGGGCTTTCTCACCTTGACAGTTCAGGATCTAAATAATGGGAAACATGGCTGCATAATTTTGACTTCATTTCTCTGAAGTCTGGTGCTTTCCCATGTCAGGCTGGTTTCACTCTTTGCCAGCCCTGCAGGTAGTCATCAGCTGTGGGGAGTTTTTACGCATGTCATCCCTCCTCTGGGATGAGCTAATCTTTTGCTGCTCCTGGCTTTTCTTTCATCTTTGGCAGGGAGTTTTTCTTCTTAAAATTCTTCCTACAGCCAAATGAACAATGTGGTTCCTTTACTTGTTTTTGTTTAATCTTGGGGCTTTGCTCTGTTTCTTTACCCTAGAGCTTTGCTCTGTTTTGCTACCCTGGAGCAGCAGTTGCTGCTACCTGAAAGGTCACTGAGCCCTGAGTGCTTCATTAGTGCTGTCTACATGTAATTAAGGGGCAGGCTAGAGTATGGCATGCTGTGAGTTGTTTGTATTCTGTCTCTTTGCTTGCTGCCCAGTAGATGTTTATGTTCAGAGCACCCATCTTGGTCTTCCATGTCGAGAGAGAGCTTGGAGTGTCATGGTGTTGCAAATTCTCCCCGTCCAGGTGCTCTGTGCAAGTGTGCCTCTGGCAGCCCCTCTCTGCAAACCAGTTGGTAGGAAAAGCTCAATCTGACCCAGAGCTGAGATCCACACTTTTAACTGCTGGCCAAAGTGTGCTGTTTGGTGCTCTGTTCCTTAAGCCTCACTTTTGCTGGGTAGAAGTGTCTAGGAATCGATCCAGGAGAGCTGGTATTTGCAAAGGTCAAGCCAGTGCAAAGTGAATGGAGTGTTTGATGGATAGGTCTTTTTGGTCTCTCTGCATATTTCCTGGTGGTCTTTCATCTGCAGTTTAGGTATCTTGGAACTGCCAGCACTTAGTGGTCTGTACGAGCTGGGGGATGGGAGGGTGGGAGCAATGCCATCCTAGATACCTCCTTGCCGCTTCCTGCCTCCTCCAGCCTATCTCATGTTGCTGTGGCAACTCAGAGCACCTACAGGCATGGAGCAGTTGTTGCCAATCCTTGCTTTCACGCTTCATAGTCCTTATATTTTTATGCCTCTCCATTTATTGCATGTTGTAGGGCTTGGGGGGGTTCTTTTGTACAAGGCTAGAAAGTGGTAATTTTCAGGATGGCATTCGCCTGAGACAAGATGTCTTAGGTTACTTTTGGCCACGCTGCAAGTTGTGCTGTATTTGAGTCTGATTAAAATCCCCTCGGGTTTCATTGCTGAGTAAAACAGAGTTTTCCCAATCACACGGTAACAAAGGACTCCATTGCAACATTTCATTAGGAGTCTGTGTATATCACAGTTACTCCCATTTCCAACAAGAAACTCACAGATGACCCAAGGGAAAGTCAAATATGTGTACGCTGTTGTTCAGCTATCTGCAGCTGGCTAGAAAGTGTTTTCCAATCTTTATTCTATGTTCTGTTACATATTTTCTTGTACTAAATTTAAGACTTATTTTATTGAGTATTGAAAAATTTGAGAGTTATACAGAATGTATTTTGCTGTCATTTTCTTCAAATTAAATACTTTATCTTCCTCTAATTAAGCTCTTTATCATGAGCAATTACCGCCGTCTTATAAAAAGCAATTGCCAAAAGGTTATCTTCCTTGAGTAAGAGAACAGGAAATTGTGCTAGGGATTACAGGCTCTGTGGAGATTTGCCAATAAATCTTCCACATAAAATATTTGTAGACATTGTAATTGCATACTATGCTTCATGCTTGTGCAGGATGCCATTCTTCCCTTGAGTTCATTGTTCTTAAGTCTCAGGGCTTTTACTGTGCTTATGTGTTTAATGTGCACTTGCTGCTGTCATCCAAAAGTAGATTTAAGTTTCAGAGGAAAGAAAATGGCCTATATTTTGCTTATCCCTATTACTAGTAACACAGATGCAGATATAGGCCAGTGGAGGACTGCATGCTTGAAGGGCTGTAGCAATTCCTTTTGCTGGATATGACTGGGAAAAATGCAGACAAGCCTGAGGGGTAACAACTCAGGCTCATCAAAGTAGGTTTGTTTTTAGGGGGCTACAGTGAAATTTTGGTGTTTTGCTCCTCATTCCAGATGAAATGCCTGGAATGTGTGCTTGTATTCGTACAGCTTGTCCTTCTGTGTCTTTCCTTGTGACTTGGCTTGTGGTTAATAACTATGCTAGTTAGAGGGAGTCTAATTTGGGAATGTCTTCCTATGCTAGCCTCATGCCTCTGACAATGATGTGAGAAAAATGTATGAAAACTCTATGGGTCAGTGTGATTTCTTCCAGTTTTTCTTCCTCCCAGTTCACTCCTGTGATGTTCTTAGCTTGGTTATATTGTTCTAGCCAGGAGTTTCTTAAAAATTAACATTGAGTATTTGAATACAAAGATTTTTTTTTTGTTTTGAGCCCTTTTGAGTGAATGGGATGCCCTCTTAATTATTAAGATTAATCAGGCATATCTGTTAAAGGGGTCTCTGGAATAGATGGTGACCCCAAAGGAATAAGGATTTGGTTCAGTGAGATCTTTCACTAACAAACTGCTTTCCCAACTTTGTTAATTGTGCATCCATCTATAGGATGATTATTTGACTCCTAATATTTAATTGTATTTGCTGGCATGTGTCTGAGTTCTGTGCTTTCTGTTTTGATTTAATGTTTGATTTTGATTTAATGTGTCCAATATATTGAATCAAACTATTAAAATCCACAGAACTGGTGTGGCCAGACTCCACACCAGAAGAGGCTTCATCATCCTTAGGCTGGGTTTATGAGTGTGAAACCTCCCTTCTGGGTTAAATTCAGAAAACTTGTGGGACCCCATCTTTGTGCTGGGGAACCAAGGGTTTTGTCTTCTGTTTTAAATCTGAATCTCTTCCTAGTCCTGAGCAATGTTGTATCAAAGGCAGGGAGGTATACAGAAAGGAGTTTCTGGCATAATGCACTGATGGTGACTCTGTTCTTCTAGAATGTCAGGGAGGAGGGTATGGAGATGAAGCTCCAGGCACAGCCCATGCTTTCACAAACGTGTGCTCCCCACACATTTTCTTACTTTCACTAGACCAGCAGATTTAGGAAGAGAAGCTCTCAAGAAGTCTTCCCTGGCCAGACTTTTGGAGCGTGCAGAAATCCTCACCTGAGCTCTGGAAAAGCTTAAACTTGAGGTTCTCATCTTGTCCCACAGCATGGTTGTGCTCCTGGCTCCCAGCCTGCATGCAGCAGCCATTCTCTGCAGAACCATGCTGCCTAGCTCAAAGTACAGCTGGGTACCTAAAATGTGTCCCACTGCTTTTTCTAGGCCAGGATGGACCACCTGCAGCTGCTAGACATGGACAACAGCAATTCCAGCAATGAGGCAGTGCTGGGAGCAGAGGTGTGCCGTGGGGGGTGTGTGGAGAGACCCTGCTGTGCACCTTGCATATTGGGCCTATTCTGCATAACCCTTTGGTCCTGTTGTCCATCATCTTAGCTTTTGCTCTGGTGCAGGTAGGATGTCTTGTGGCTCTTGAAAGGTTAAGGATTTTAGTAGGCGAACTGGTTTCAGGAGTGTATCCATCCCTTGATCCAACTCATGTACTTCAGTATGCAAGGAGCTTTCTTCTCATGTCACACTTGCTTAAAGCTAAAGTGTAGCATTTAAGATTGCCTTCAGTGATCTGGCTCCGAATATCTATATCTATATCTATATCTATATCTATATCTATATCTATATCTATATCATCTATATCTATATCTATATCTATATCTATATCTATATCTATATCTATATCTATATCTATATCTATATCTATATCTATATCTATATCTATCTATATATCTATATATCTATATATATCTATATCCAAATATAGAAAATTAAAATAAAAGCTAAATTTGACATTTATAGTGTGTTCCTTCAATACAAAAATAACGTTTCCCAGCCCCAGTTGCAGACTTTGGAGTCCAGTTCTTCAGTGTCTCAGCAGGCCCCCCAATCTGCACCACTACACGCAGAATGAAGCTACCAGCTACTTAGAAGCCAAAACTGGGCATTACAAAACCTCTGTAAGCTGGCTGCCAGCCTCCGAGCTCATTATGAGGGAGGTCATTCTTCCTTACAGAAATGAATGTAGCTTTTGAGTACATTTTAAAAGTTTCATTTGATCACAATGCGGATGAATTGTTTTAGCTGTGATCGCCTGATGGGAAACTAACTTCTCTCTTCCTGGAAGAAGAAATACCATGTTGATTCTTGCAGCAGCTTTTAGAACTACAGGATGTGATTTCCTTTTTTATTTAGAGTACTGAAGATTTTGGCACTAACAAAGGAAATTTTTCTCCTTCTTCTTGGCTTTTTTTTTTTTTTTTTTTTTTTCTAATACTGAGTAGTCAGGTTTCTTTTGAAATCTGTGAATGTGCAATATAAGGTCTTTAATGTGGCTGTTTCTGAAGCATCCTCTGAAAGCATATTTATTTACAAATATTTTCAGATCTCCCATAAAAACGGTGTACTTGCAAAATACTTTGAAGACTGTATCAGTTCTAGATTTGGCAATGTTTTCAACGTGGGAAAGAAAGAAACTATGGTGTTTTGTTTTTTTTCATGGAGGATAGACTTTCATGGACTAATGGAAGGGTTTGGAAAAGAAGCCATGCTCACTGTGAAGATGTGTGGTGTTAGGATGAGAAACCACTTCCTCAAGTGATCAAGATCCAAGGAATAATTTTTTTTCTCTGTGAGGATGGAAGAGGTTGTCCAGAGAGGCTGTGACCATTCCATCCTTGGAGATACTCAGTATGGAACTGGACAAAGGCATGAGCAACCTGCTGTAACTGACCCTGCTTTGATTAGGGCGTTGGACTAGAAACCACCAGGAATCACCTCCTATCTAAATTATTCAACAGTTTTGTGAAATCAATCTTCCATTGTTTGTGTGATATGAACATGAGTTCATCCTTCTAGCATGTGACTGTATTTTCTGTATGACTGCTGAGAACTGCAAAGAAATGGAGAGGGGATGATTAGTAGAGGTTAGTAGAGGTTAGTAGACGGTTAGTAGAGGTTAGAAGTCTACAGCAGCAGCTAGTTGGTGAGCACCTGGAGGCCAGGAGTCCAATGCAGCAAAATGCTGCATGTTCAGGTTATTATCCTGCATCATGAAATGGAGGTGTGTAACCTCCTTAGTAACTAACTGAGGATTGTCTTGTTGTAAGTAGCTGTGAAGAGGTATGCCTAGAATTGATTTTCATTATGTGCATAAAAATCAGTTGGTAAATGAAAATAGTAAGTTTAAAGAATTGTGTGGCTTTACTTTCCCTCATACAAAACCTTTCTCAGGACCAGTTTAGAAGAAACCAGTCTTGTAGCTCTAGTCCTTGAATGCTGAGAAAAACAAATAGCAGCAATTTCAAACACATCTGCCCCCAGCCAACCTCCAGGACTTTTTCCAAGTAAGTACTTGTTTCAAAACATGATTATATGTTCAGATTTTTCACATGGCTTAAACTAAACACATAAAGTAGCAGGAATACCCACTTCTAATCCTCTGTAAGCCTTTAGATTTACTTTATGGTTGTTGGAGAGGATATCGATTGCCTGCTGCCAGAGAGATTCAAGATGAGCAAAAAATCATGGTGTTGTAGATGCTTTCCAACACATCAGGTCAGACAGGAAAACTAACCTTAAATGCTTCAGCAGAAAATAGATACGGCTTCCAGAATAAGTTGTGCTCTTTTTTTCCTAGATGTTTGTTTTCTTGCTATTCTAAAGTAATTAATTAATTCAGATATCTTAAGTTTTTGACATGTAGGTATCAGTGCTATCCTGTTGTGGGTCCATAGAAATTCTGGGCCATCAGTTTCAAAGAAATTTTAAATCAACTAGGTGTGTGGTCTAGGGTGGAATGAGATAGGTAAGAAAATTTAGTTTCCTGATACATTCTGTATACTGGTTTCCTTATGCATATTTTTTAAAATGGCAGGTGACCTGGGGAAGAGTGTACCCACTATTCTCTGAAAGTCAAAGTCTCTTGTTTTGAGATACTTCTAAAGAATCATTTTCCTTTTGGAAAGAACTCATCCAAGTGAGCTGAGATATATCTTCTGTGCTGTGGAAGGTTGCAGAAGCCATAAAAAACTCAGTTCACTTCTGAAATGAGGTGAAAAATCTTTGTAGCTGTGATTCAAAAAGCCGTGACTGGGTTCTTTTCCTCACAGACATCTCTTCTAGAAGTGGAAAAGTAATTCATTTCATGTTAGTTGTCCCTAGAGTACCAGGTCTGCATAGTTCAACAAGTCTGATTAAGGTTGACTGTTAACAATCTTATTAACCAATAAAGAAAAAAAAAAAAAAAAGGGAAATCTTGGTAGCACCATTTAAACTATAAAGAAATACTATTGTGACTAAATTATACATGACAAAAAATAGCTTCATAAAACTCTAGTTGTCTTCAAGTAGATGCTGTTTTGGGAGAGTAGATGGGGGAGAAGGATAATCTTTTTTATAATTAATTCAACCACCCATAGGTGGTGAAGATAGAGTACTGGAACAGTTGAAGAAGAGATTGACCTACATTTAGTTTCTAGCTACACAATCCAAGAGAGGGAAGAACTGCAGCTTGTGAGGCACATAGAGTTTTTGATGGATAATGAAACATGAGCTCTCAGCGTAGTGTACTCCATAAAGGAATGCAGCTGATCCTTGGCTGCAGGAGTGATGAAGATTCAATACTGCTTGGAAGAGTTTGATTCAAAGAAGTTGCAAGGAGAAAGAGTAAGTCTAGAAATGCTGTGAGGGAGGAGGGAGTGAGCTCCTGCTCTGATCCAAGAGAAGTTTAAGATATTGCCAGATCAATCTCTGCGTGGGAGAATACTTCTACCAGTGGACAGAGAATTGATTCATAAGGCATGGGCATAACAACATTTGATGCCTGGAAGTTGGAACATAAAATGCATGCTACTAATAAGTAATACTCTTTATTGTATTAATGATTCATTTATGAAAGAACTGAGGCATAGATTTGGTAGATTCCCCATCTGGCCAAGTTTCTAAAGACATCAGATTAGCTGTCTTTCCCTAGAAGAAATGGTGTAGCTTTGCAGCAAAGGTAGACAACAGTGAGATGGTTCAGGACTCACTGGGTGAAGTCTTGTGGGCTATAATAATCTGGAAGCTTTGTGATCTGGAATAAATCTGTCAGGAACTGGAGTGAGGCCATCAGGTTTTTTTCAGATAGGCTGCTGAACAGCTGTCAGACAGGAGCTGCCAGTTAACATAAAGAATGTGTCCTACATTGCCAAAATGTCTAAGTGATTTTGGCAGTGGAAGGAAATGTGGGCTTGCTTTGTAGTCTTTTCACCACAGGAATGGATGGTGCACATTATAATCTGTTCTAGCAGAGCATTTGTTTGGGCATCAAAGGAAAAGTGGGAAAATATAGAACAAAAATCCAGATCGGTGCCCCGTGGAGAAGAAATGGCAAGAGTAGATCTTGGAGGCCTTTACATTCAGTTAAGTTCCACTCTTCAGAAAACTTTAGAAGCAGTTTACTAAATCATGTAGTATTTTCTCTTGACAGTTTTGATTTATTTGAAGCTGTATGTGTCAGTGCTTGAGAGTAGCTTCTGCTGAACTCACCAAGGTTAGAGATGGGAAATGTGAATTGTATTCCTGTTGTCCAGAAAGCCTTGATTCTCTTTGCTTAGACTATGCCTGTCTGGGGCTAGTGCCCTTTCACAGGTGTCAGACAGAGCTAAGTGTTGTCATCCTTTATACCCAAATGAGTGCTCACCTTGTGCTGGTTTAGGTGTCCCCTTTTCCAAAACACAACCTCATGGGGGCTCTGCTCCTGTCATGGCAGGTACCTGTGGTTTGAGCTGCAAAATGTAGACCATAAAAATGCTGACAGGGAAACTGAAATCTCTTCTAGGCCAAATCTTTTAATTTTCTTCACTACTCCGTGAAGCATATGTCCTGTAGGTTTGGGGAGTACCAGACTCTGTCTAGCTTGGCAAGTCTCTATGTGGTATGTAATGTAATTACCTCCAATGTAATGCCAGTAAGAAAGTTATCTCCTGATGCTGCAGTCTTGTCCTCCTGCTTGTGTTGTGACACCTTGACCTGCTGCAGCACTTTACAACACCAGGTGTTGGGTTGGTCCTGTGATTTATCTCCAACCTATGAGAGCAGACTGAGATCTCCAGGTGACATATCTGTCATTGGAGCCTTTGATGAGATCATTGTCATTATTCTTTGCAACTTTCTTTCTCAAAAGGGATGGAGACGGCAAAGATGCCAAACAAACCTTAAACTCCTCAGTTTGTAGAGATCTTGTAGAAATCTTTAAGGACGGCACCAACCCAACCCATTCTATGGTCTTGATGCAGTTTGTGGACAAAAAAATAAATAATAAGGAATCCTAGGTTGTACTTAGACCACTGAGTTCTGCCTTGCTTCTACTTGAAGGTACCTCACGGGAGAGAGGCCTGAGGACAATACCTGTGCTTGGCAGCAGTGATCAGCTGACAGCAATTCCTAACTTTAGAAGTTGATAGTGAGGAATTACATTAGAATAGTGACTGCTAAGTAAATACTAATCAATTGGAAACTGAGAATTGAGAAAGGGTGACTATACTACATAAGCACAGAATTATTCATATACCATAGGTGTTAAAATGCAACTTTTCTAGTAATACTGAGGACCTGCTGGAAGTCAGTATATTGCAATAATCCATTGCAATGAAACTCAACAAAGAAGTTAGATTTAGTATTCTCTCATAATAATCAGTATATATGTGTAATTCATGACCACGCAGCTCTGTAAGAGACTTATATCTTTAGCAAAATAATTCAGTAAAGCTGACAGGGTTCACACAGAAGAGGGATTCAATGCACTTTCAATTAAGTTTATTTGCTCAGCTAAAAATAAGCACATGCAAACATTACATGTTCAAGAGAAAACCAGTGAACCAGCTAGGTTCTAAACCAAAGATCTTATTCCCCATCTGTTTCCAAAAAAGGAGTCTCTATCCATCACTGTATTTTGAAAGATCACTATTGTTGGGGATCTTTTTGTTATCTGTAACTGGTATCTAATCAACAGCTACTAAGAGAAGTTTAAAAATTCTTTTATAGGGATTCAGGGATAGTTCAGTACCATCAAAGGAGAGTAATGGAATTGGATGCAACCACTCATATACTCATATGCCTCTTCCTTGTTGCTGCTAAGTTATTGCTCCAATCTGCAACAATACCTGAGAGTGCAATATGAAGTCCTTCTTCACCTGTGGGTTGATGAGGAAACCCCAGTGAGGTTCTCACATGCTCTGGTTACTTCTTAGTAGTCACCCAGTCTGGGGCTCTGTGTGTGCCTTATGCCCTTTCGTTCTGCTGTGTGAGAAAATGAAGCAGTAAGGCAAAATCTATCCAAAATTTTACCCTCTTTTACCAAAAATGTGGGTTTCATACCAACTTTTCTGAGTCTTCAGCCTTAAGTAATCCCCTTTCTGATTATTCATTTAAAAATAAGCTAACTCTGACAATTCCCCAAAGTCTGCTTTGGTGTATAAGAGGTGTGAGGTGTTTCTGCATATGAGATAATTGCTTCCAAGAACTCTCACTGAGTTTGAAGAGCTCTCTTAAGCCTGGCAGCATAGCTCAATTGCTGGCATCATAATGTCTTGTTGGACTGGGATGGTGCTTTTGGAGAAAATACTTTAGGTATTTATTGTGTGCTGGAGGGAGAGAGGAGGGTGCCCTTCTTCAGCTTGTAAGTGAGACAGCTTGCTCACCAGAATTAACTAGTGAATTAACTTCCTCACCAGATGAAACAATTCACAAAGAGGGGAGTTTTCACAGCACACGAGCATTTCTGACAGAGGACAGGTTTTTGTATCGGATGCATTGAACAGGTTGAAATTATATCTAATTAATGACTGTATAAGCTGGCCTTGTGCTAGAAGGCCATATGTTCACTCGTGTAGACACCGTGAAGACAGGAAAACAGCATCTGCAGTGATTAATGGTCTGCCTCAGAGCTGCTTCCTCACTGCAGAGCACTTGAAGAGGAAGGCAGCAGCGGTGCCAACCACCTGAAGTAGCAGTGATGCTCACTGATGATACATGAGCAGATACAGCAATATATGAATATTCACTTGCTGCCTGCAGCAGTGTTTTGTCACTATGGGATGGGGTCCTTAGCTTGTTGACTAGTTTCAGGCACTTCATATGGGGAAGTGTTGGATCATTGTACAAATGCTTGGATACTCAAAGCAGCGCTAGCACGGCTCATGTATAAGCAAGTGCTTCACTTTAAAGAAAAAAGGCAAGTGGGCATGGATGGGAAGGGCTCACCTATGTGGAGTTACAGGTAGAAGTTTTTCTCCACCCATGGTGGTAAGGTATCTTTCATCACCAGGTTCACAAATCCTGAAGATGTGTGCCAAAGCTATTAGGATTGTGTTCATGCATGTACCTATTTTAAGTATCATTCTTTCCAAGTAGGGAAAGCATGGTGTGTGTGTTTTTAAGCTGGGCAAATGTGTATTTATATGGAGCTAGAGCCTCTGAGAAAGTACTTTGAGTGCTTTTTAGTTGGTTTTCTGCTTGAGGACTTTGATAGCAATAGTTTGAGGAATCAATAGGAGAATTTGGGAAGGACTATAGTGAAAATCAGTTTTGATCCATTTTGGTAAGGTGAATGGTGACCAGTTATCTTTCACCAGAGTTGCATTGCTTCAGTGGGGAGGTGATGCCTTGGATTGTGTAGGCAGAGTTTGGAAAGTTTTTATGGAACTAGAGGAAAAAAGGCATTTCTTTTTCCTTGTAGTGTTTTGTATTTGTCCTCTGAGATGAAGGATAGATCAAATTTTGGAAAACTAAGAAGACCTGTCAATTTTCTTCCCCTGGCATTTTTGCCATTTCAGACAGCTCTGTCTAATTCTGGTTTTGCTGTGAGTGTTTTTAGCTAGAGACCAGTTCCTGAGTGGCTGGCTCCCATCGGTCTTCTGCTCATGAAGAAGTGTTAGCCAGAGAAGGAGGAAGAGGAGGGGAGTATTGCTCAACTTTGTGGCCACACATACACTCACTTTCTTCAAAGAGAAGCATTCAAGTCCTCCAAAAGGGAGGATCTGCACTGGAAGATGGGAAAGTTTGTGGTTACTTGTAGCGATCTGGAACCACTTTTATATCCACCTGTACATGGTCAATGGACAAGTGGGCTTTTCTGACGAATTGCAGAAGAAATTGGAGAGTTTTTAGTTGTCACAGTGTCTCCGTAGGTTTAGTCCTTAATTATCCTTTTGTGCCATTCTGCTGAAGCGCGTTTGTTAATCACTCCAGAGTACTTTAGCTTCTTTCAATATATTGAATTCCACTTGGATGCTTTTAAAAGTGTTTGCGCAGCATATGCCTTTCTCAGGAGTATGGGAAATATCCACAGTGTGAAACAAAAAGTGCAGTGTTCTGAACTCAGCAATCATGTTGTTATCCCATAAATTAGTACGGGCTGTGCTGTTACGTAAGTTTATCTCTTGTCAGAGTAATAAAAGCTGAGTGTGCTAAAAGACTGATAAGCCTGCCATGAAGGATTACGGTGTTCAAATTCTTTGCCTTAAAATAACACTTGTTGCTTTCCTGACTGGTGCTGGCAGGGTAGTCTGTCTTGAGACCTAGCATAGAGCATGAAATAGGAAAGAAAAAAAAAAAGGCATTTTTTCCAGGCAGGTCAGGTCTGAGCCTTAGCAGCCTTGCATTTAGTTCTGTCTCTGAGCCTTATACAAAAGGACTATGCGAAAGCACAGCTGTTCTGTATTTCTGGCTATCAAAAATGGACAAAGTGACTTTTCAGTAATACTGTCAGAGCCTCGAGAACCAAATGCAAAAAACAAGTGCTCCTTCTGTTGGCAGGTGGGAGGTTCAATCCCTTAAAATGCAAAATAAAAAATAATCAAATAGCCAGTTGTGCAGATCCTGAGGGTAGCCTGCGATGAGGGCGAAGGGACAGGCACCCCACAGCTGCCAGCAAAAATCTCTGCTGGCAGTGTGTGTGCATAAACTATCAGTGCCCTTCCAGCAGCCCTGAAAGAAATGGTGAGGGGGAGAAGGGAAGTTCATCCCTGATACCACGGTTCTGCACAATGGGTCCCTTTCTGGGTGTCGGGGTCACAGCTGCTGTCTGGAGATTATGTACAGAAGCACTCTTCTTCTCGGGAGAGTGAGGTTTCCTGGAGGATTAAGCACAGGCTGAAAGCAGGAGGAGTTTTTCAGGAGGGAGACAAAGGAAGTGAGGCCACGGCCGTGACAGGCAATGAGTATCAGGGGAGAAGGACTTTGAACAGCTATTGGTAGTTCCTGCTCGAGTGGGAGGCTCTCTAGTTGAGGTTTCTGAAGGGGTCCAGTTGTGGGATGAAACCCACTGTGGTTTTGGCATTACCCTACTTGCTTGCAGAGCTTGAAGTGCTGCTTTCCTACTCATGTGGGAGGTGGATGGAGTCTGACAGAGTTCTGCTACCTCCTGCATCATAATTGAAGTAGATTTGTTGCTTACCAGCTCAGGTCCCCTCTAGTAATTCATCAGCAATGATCAGTGTGGTAATCTGAATCCCCGTGTAAAAATGTATTTGCATGCCTCATCTGCTCAGAAAGCAGTGCTTTGGGCATTTTCCTCTCTCACAAACACGGTGTCAGCGTGCCTTCTGAGCCTGCTGCTTTGGTCCTTCCTTCTTCCCTCATTCTTCTCAGCTTTGCTTTCTTCTTTTCTCTCTTACTTTGCTATTTCACCTCTTGAGTCCACATAGTCCTGGGAAAGTACCCAGAAAAATCCTGCTACCCACTTATAGTGTGCCAGCACCTCTGTTTTATGTAGGAAGGTCTTCTATATTTGAAGCCAGGGCCATCTGCCTTGTTCCAAAAAAAAACCCCCCCGAAAAAAGAAAAAAGGTTTCTTGCAGTTTTCTGTAAGGGCAGTGGCAACAGTTCTTCTATATAACTTTAAAAGGAAAATCCATCTCATCCTATAGTAGTAATATGTGAAAATTCTCTCCTATTTGTCAGTTACTTCTGAAGTTCAGACTGATAGCACTTACTGCATCAGATTTCTCGCAGATTCCATATGCCAGCTACTTCTTTTTAGTGGCTTCAGAATCCACTAGTGCTTTTTATAATCTGAAAGAAATGGGTACTGCACATAATGTAGGAAAGGAGAGGTGGAGGCAGAGGAGGTTGACAATACATGAATTCAAATGATGTGAAAATGAAAGTGGGGAAAAAAATGACTGTGTCAGTAGAGTTTGTCAGAGGGGGTATTAAGACACATTGTGTATTAGCAAATCATAGCAATTTTGAAGGCAAAAGAATGAAACTTCTTAAGAGGAGCAGAAATCCAGAAAGACATGAATCAGTAAGTAGTGGGTACCAGCATTTAAATGTAATGTCATAGTTGCTGGTTATTTTCCCTGTTGCATGGGTATTTCTTAAGTACAGTATGACTGTTAACCTTTAAAACTGCATTCTAGCCATTCTGTGGTTCTGTGTATTTCCATTTGCCTTTGGCTTTCTAAAAAAGAACATCATCCAGTAACCTGGGAAGATATAAAGTAATTCTCTTATTGCAAACAGAAAATAGTTCATGCTTTTGATGTTGCATTTCAGCAAAACCATGAATAAATAGTAGCCGATACAAAAGATGCTGAGAAGAGAAACTCGGTGTGGGGTAGAAATGTAACCTGTACTTCTCACTTCATTCCTGTGTTGATACTTTTGTTAGAGCAGAAAGGTTGAAGAGCACTCCCCTTCCAAGGAACTGAAGTACTTTGAAATTTTTTTTTAATCATATGTCCTTAATATGAAGAGTACTGATGACTGCCCACATGTGATGAATTGGATTAAATTATAATTAGCATGAAGAGTTCAGGAAACTTTTTTAAAGTTTCAAAAATAGTATGTGAGAGAAAGAAGTAGCCTAGCTAAAAAGTCATAGAAGTATTTCTGCAATGTTCCTTATAAGTATCTTGAAGGTAGCCTTTCTGCCTCTGAAAAATGTAGCACACATGAATGGTAGCCTATTTTATTTGTTGGCAGTTTTTGTTCAGATAATTTGTTATATTTAAAGATATCTGTTACATGTAATTTTCCCCTGTTGTTTAGAGTCCATCTAGAAACCTGGACACATACTGTGAAAGATCAATTAAGTGATTTTGGTGTTTGTAAAAGTAATTTTTCTGGTCTAGCTTATGCATTAAAAAGGTAATACACCTGTCCTACATTTGTGAAGGATCTTAGCAAACATAAAAGGACAGTCTATTCAGTTTATGTACTTTGTTTTCCAATGCTGTGTTGTAATGACATGTTTCCAAGCATAAACATAACTTTCCTTTCTAAGCCCATTCACATCAACTATTTTATACGGTGTATAAAGGTTAAATTCAGGCTGAAGTGGAGTCTAGAGAAGAAGTGGAAGAAGAACTCTTTCTATAATATTTGCTGCAGAGGAACAGAAGTTTTTCCCTTGTCTCTACATTTAGGGATTACACTGGCACTGACAAGCAAGGACTTTTTAAAAAGAAAAGAATGAGTTGTGCAGTAGAAATTAGAAATTCTTTAAGATTGAAATATATGCTTTCGCCTTCTTTCTCTGTTGCAGTTCTGACCATATGGTTAGCTTTAAGTGTGCAATTTCTTTTTTCTGTGGGATTGCTCAGGGTTAACTTGCACAGCATATTCATAACTGTGCTTCAGCTTATAGGGGCAGGAAATGGGACCCTGCATGTATTGTAAGTAGGTATTTTGTGTCTTGAGGAAAAATCTCAAGCAGTTGTAACCAGGATGCCCTAGTATGTATAACACTACATCAAATGATTCAAAACTGTGGAAAAATTACATTTTACTTCAGCATGACATCTCATATATCTGGTTGCTACTTCTTGGATTGGAAGGTTTTGTTTTGGTTGGTTTTTGAGAAGGTCTAAACTCTTTATCTCTGAAATATTCAGAAGAGAGATTAAATCTTTTTGACATCTGTGTTGATGTTATACTGTGGGCATAGCATATGTAGGAAGGCAAGAGGAGTATGTCTTTTGGGGAGAGAAAGGTTTGTCTGTTTTTAAGCTTGCCGGCACTCGAGTGGTTCTGGAGTTGCTGAACTTCAGAGCTACATCTCTGTGAGGAAGCAGAACACGGGATGTTCCTCTCTGGTTTGTGATCAGCTCATGCAGCACTCCTGGGACCACAAAGAGTCCCTGTGGGAAACATCAGTGCTGTGAATGATGGCCTCCATCCAGGCACTGTACTCCAACTAGGATGGAATTGGATGAGTAGGATGAAATCCCTCACTTCTCACACTGCTCTGTGCATACTTGCATTGATCTCCTGATCTGGGTCATGGTGTGGCTGATGGCCCCGATCCACTGCTTGCTATTCCCAGCTCTCCAGCCTTGGGACTTAACTCCTTCAAGAGAGTCTTCTGTTTCATGGGGCCCTGATCCTCTATTCTCCGGGCAGTCTTGAGAGCCCATGATGTTTTGTTTGTTTCTTTCTTTCTTTTTTTAACATCTATGTTAAACATCTGTGTGCTTTTCTTTAGTATCTATGTGGGACTCTCACATTTAGAGCATAAATTTTAGATTAGCAAATTTCCACCATATCCTAAGATATCACTGAAAATCACCTCTGCCTTAACTTGATGCCTTCAACCAGATTCCCCAACTCAGGGTAGTGTTTAGAAAGTAGTAAAAATATCAATGATCCAGGAATTCAGTTTTGTTATAAGGACAGGAAAGGTGACTTGTCCTACTTCATAGCAAATCAGTCCCTGAGTGCCAGTAGTTTTGGGTTTTGTTTTTTGATGAGATTAATATAGAAGGCTAGAATCTATTTCTGCCTGTAGGAGCAGGCATAGTATGTCCTAAACATTTTCTATGGCTTACTCTTCTCTCTGAAAGCTGAAGTGTGAAGCATATTTTGAGATACTTCTATGTTGTTTGCTTGCACAGAAGAACATGGCAGTAGGTGGGATACTGGAAAAGTTAATAGCACTCAATGTGGAGGTGAGAAGATAGTTTTGTTTCAGCAAGATAGTGACTCATGATGCCAAAATGAACGCAATGAGGATGATTTATTTTAGCTTAGATATCATACATACTTCTTGAGGTCTAAGAAAAAGCCAATCAACCTGTGGTAGGAATACTGTCAGGGTTCAATGTCCTGTAGTGATCTGAGTTGTAAAAGCCTGTCTCATCACATGAGAATACAGAGCTCTCTTTCTGGGGCTTTTTGAAAGCAGAGTGCTGCCGTTGTTGGTAGGGTGCTGCCCTGTGCCAGAACACCACAGAGGATGGCAGCATGTGCTGTGTATTCATCGTTGGTCTGAATCCAGTGAATCTGAAGAAAAACTGAATTTGGGGATGTTTCCTTGACTGGTCAAGTACCATGATCTGGGGCTCTGGCAACATGAAAGGCAGTGCTTCACACTGTTCTGACTTCTGTCACTTCCTTTCTTCTCTACACCCCAGCCTTCCTGAAGAGAAATTGCACAGGTGAGACTTAATACTTCCTAACCAGTGGAGGGCTTTTTTTTTTTCCCTCAGCCTTCTCTTTTCTTGATCTAAATTCAAATTTATGAAACTCGTAGATATCTACAGTTTTTGTTGAGAGATTCCATCCCCAAGAAGCCTGAAATCTCATTGCTGAGTTTACTGGAACTTTTTTAGTGGGCATTTCTCTTACTACCTTTTCATGACCTATAAGAACTGCAGAGGTGCAAATACATTTGATTATAAACAGAGTTGAAATTTGTTTTATTGTGTTTTCTGTGTCAAGCTATTGTAGCTATTGTGTCAGCTGATTGAACAGTGCTTCCAAAAGAGACATCTCAGAAGGAGTGCTTACAAAGTAAAGTTCTGCTAATCCTCATGTAAGCAAAAAAAAACCTGATCTCCATTTTGGTCTTTAATTGTCTCCTGCCTAGGCTGCTTTATTACTCTCATCCATCTGTTAATGACTGCATGAAGGCCTCTGAAAAGCATCATGAGTCCTTCCTCCTTTTCCTTTGACTTGAGACCCTCCTGTGATGACATGTGAAGATCTTGTCCACTATTTTGGTACCAGGTTGTGAAGTGCCTCAGAGCATGGAAAAATGCTTGTACAGGCTTTAAAGGCAATTTACCAGGTGGTAGAAAAATAGCTGCCAAATGATGCACAATGCTCTCTCTCCAGCCAGATTTCATTAGCCCCCTTTGGTCAGAAAGATGCCTTCCAGTCACGTGTGGCCCCAAGTGCAGCAAGCACATTATTAAAGTGAAGGTGTGATTATTGGAGATGATGCAAAAGAGTTTTCCTGGGGGCAAAGTTTACTCATTGCTGGCTGAGCCAGTGCATCAGAGGAGAGTGAGAATCCATAGCAGATGGAGCCTTGGGCTGTAGGCACTTGACACTGCAGAGGAGGTTTTGGTGAGAAGGGTGTGAGAACATCTGCCAGAAGGAGAGCTCAATCTATTTTTAGACCTCAGTCAGTATTGTGCAGTTGCTGTATGGATACCATACCACATCTCTGCCATGAGCTCCTTGGGTCTGGTGGAAATAAGAAGGTGAAATACCTCTCCTGACAGATAACACAGATTTGCAAAACCCACTGGGGTTGGCGCTCTGCGGGAGGGAGCACGGCGCTGCGTGGGCCGCTTGGCACGTGGCAAGGGAAAAGTGGATGGTTGAGAGCAAAGTGTTTATGCACAGCAGAGACTGGTAAGTATTTTGAGCATTGCTGATAAAGACACCAGGGGAGTGGAGATGGATCCTGATCTTGAGGAAAAATTCCTGAAGCAGAACGGGAGATGAATCTGAACAAAGCAGACATGTCTCCTACAAGACTCCTTCTTCAGGCTGCATCCCTGGCTTTTTTTCTGAGCAGTTTTTACATCCACCTTACTTGCAAGCTGCCTGCCTGGGCTATCATTGGCATTCTGCTTTGCTGCTGTAATCTCATGTTGTTAAGGAGTGTGATTTTTCGTTCTTAGCTGTGCTGAATATAGAAGATTACATAAATACCTTGGAGATCTTGGGAGCGGGAAGAAGAAGAAACCGCAAAACCACCAAACCCTTCCTCTGAGAAACATTTTGACAGTGTAACCTTAGGTCTTCCTTTCAGAGAAAATCCTGCTCAATGTAGAAGCAAGGCAGACGTGCCTCTTTTAACAAGAAAGCCACAAACTGGCTTCCTAGTGGTCCAGCTGTGCTAATAAGCAATTGCAGTCCAGCACACTGAGCTGAGGTAGATTTGTTCTCCTACTGGTTGTTGCCCAAAGATGTTTTGATACAGGAGTGCTTTGCCCTCCTCTTCTCCCCGTGCTGAACTCCTGTCACTTCCATCTCCTTCCTCCTGCCCTCCTTCCCCTGATAAAGATCTGTTCGCTTTCTAATTTGAAGCCATTTCATAAAGGCTGTACTTCTGAGGTTCAGCTTTCCTCTTCAGAACCCTCACATGAAACCAAAGGATAATCCCAGGGGTGGGGGGACTGGTTCGTTTCTCTGTGCAGTAGTACTGCAGTGTAGTTTCTCCTTGAAAACTGGTGCTTTCAGCAACGTGCTCCTGGTACAGGGGAAAAATTGAGCTGTGGGTACAGGACCCCTTTCTATTTTGTTACTGTGAATGTGTTTGGGTTCTCAAGTCCTCGATGAAAGGGTCGGTGCAAGTGCTGGGGTCAGCCAGACAAGCTCACCAGGAGGTGGACCCCGAGCCAGGGGTTCTGTAGAGACACTGCCCAGACGCCGTGTTGCTCTTTGCCACACGGGAAAGAGTGGCTATTTTCTTGTAAAGTCTGAAATATATCAAATAATATAATGTACTAGAAAGATTTTATCGGTCGAGTTCTTCTTTTCAGAAAGTGAAAATTTGTTAAATATGCTTGCAACTCCAGAGAGAGAGAGAGAGGGAGGGAGAGAGGGAGGCGGTGGGGGGAGGGAACAAAACTTCAAACAGCGCTGCTAAAAACAGCCCGGGCTGCTTTTGTTTGGACTTTCAAAAAACCGCAGCAGCTTAATGCCTCCATTGTACGCGGGGGGGAAATATGCTAATTCGGAGCACATTTCCCATCAGAAGCCCTTTCAGCCCTGTCATCGTTGAGATATGAAGGATGCTGAAAGCGGGGGGAAGGGGGAGGCCCGCGTTACGGGAGCGCGGCGGCCGCCGCATTGTGCGCGGGGAGCGGTGCTGAATGGGCCTGACGGGACCGCTCACCCGTGAAGCCCCCTGGCCCTGGGGCCGCGCAGGTTCCCATGGGCGCCGGATGCCCCCAGCCCCACCGGGACCTCCTCGCTGCCACCGCCACCGCCACCACAGGGACGAGCATCCTCGGGGGCACCCCTCGGGGCCACCCCACCCCCGGCCAGGGCAGAGGGGCTGCCGACAAGATTTTTCAAGCGCACGGCCGTCGTAACCCATCGTCTCTCTCTAGGTGACGTGGGCAGCTGCTTTCTGCTCTCTTTTAGTGTCGTTTGAGCTGAAATAGCTGATTTTTCCCGACAAGGCTGCCTCCATCATTTCCCTTCTAAATTGCTGGTGTTGGAAGGGTGCTCACTGGGTGCCCCGAGGCTGAGCTCCCTCAGTAAAGAGATTCCTCAGCTCAGGAAATGGGTGCTGCTGTGACTGAAGTGGTTTTTCTTCTTCACAGTTATGGAACAGAAGAGAATCTGTGAAATCCTATTGAATCTGTTACTGCTCACTTATATGATTATATTTTAGGTTTAAATAAATACATTCATTAGTGTTTGGTATATAGTAAAAATCTGTAAGCACCATTCTTTAAGTACTGTGATATATATGTACGTATACACACACTCTCTCTCTCTCACTATATATATATATATATATATAAAACTGAGTAGTTTTGTGTTTGGTTTTTCTGTTTTTTCATCTTCTTTCTTCAAGTCACAAAAAGGTCTTAACATGGTAAGTTTTGCCTCAGGTCTCTGACCCTTTAGTTTGGAGCTGTGGAGATGCTTGGTTTAACCAGGAGGACCGTATTTTCTTTCTTAGCAAGTGCTGGTGTTGTTTCATTGTAGAGAATTTGGGATTAAATGAGCTCTGATAATGTTGCTATGATATTTGCTTGGAAACAGTTTGAAATAGCAGTGAGATTTTAGTTGAAGTTGCTTGTTTGGCTCTATAAACCTGCAGTGTACTAATGGCAAATTGAACTAAGAAAATGGGCTTTTGATTGCATGTGCAATCTGGAGATGTTCTGTCTGCTATAGAAGTATGCTCAAAAACACAGTTTAAACATTTCAGAGGGTCTTAGATGAAATTAAGTGCTTAGAAGTACTTTTAAAGCAGTAGTTGGCTATCAGTTTCTTCCCTGTACTAATAAACTTAGGAACAGGCAAGTTGGGCTGGTTGATTTTGGCTGGGCATGAGAAGCTACAACTTTTTTCTGCAACCTGTGGGCAAGTCTCTGATCTACGATGAAAGGAGCTCTATTCCACATTCAGCAACATATCTTTGGTTACCTTCAGGACAGTGGGCACATACTTGATGTAGTGCAATTTTTGATGCAGAGACACAGTTCCTCCTGTGGACCAAAGAAGAAACCTAAGCTAGAGGCTTAGGTGGTTTTTCTGCCTTGTGATTTTCTTCAATGTTTTAATGATTTTTTTTTTTTTCCAGTCTATTTATCCCTCCCCCCTTTCTCCAGTTCCTTAGCTCTGCTTTTTTCCCTCTCTAAATGGTGCAGAGAGGTGGAACAGGTGATGGGACTTCAGGAATCAGTGGTGGTGATAGATACACAAGATGTGGCTGTAGTACTACTGAGAGCAAAAATGCCCAATGCCATTCTGAATAATGAATGTAAGGGTCTCCGGAGCAAACATATACTGATAATGTTTAGTGTTTACACTTGGGAAGCTCTCAGTGCAAAAGAGATGGTTACAAATCTGATGGAACCCAGAAAGTAGAAATAAAATGTGATGGGAATGATACAAGGAGCAGACAAAGAAAAGTAGATGCTAAATTAATTTAACTCTGACTCCTGTCACAATGGAGAAATTATGCCTTTCAGCTGTTTAAAACAAGTGAATGTCATATTTCGAGAGAAATGGGGAGATAAGGATGTAATAGGCAGTGCCAGGGTGGGATTGCTCAAAAGAGAATCTGGGTGGTTTTCAGGCAGTGGAATGGGAAGCCAGTTCAGAGGCCAGGATCCCACTCTGGCTCGTTTTGGAGAAGCTGCTCCTTCTGCACTGGCTGCAGTGGGATCCCAGGCATTGTGCAAGCCCTCCTTTGTGCTGAGCCTCAAAACCTGCCAGGCTGCAGAATGCCTTTTCCCATGAAACCACCGAAAGGCTCCAAGCTCAAGACACTTAAAAAATGAGGCAAGACAAAGTGATAGAAATGTATACTCTAGGGATTAATCCTGCCCTGGCAAGGGATTTTACTTGACAGCCTATCTGGGAACCCAGGCTGAAAGCTGCTACTTTGTCCTTAACTCACCCTATAGAGCTTTTGTCTCAGAGCTCACTTTGTATTCAGGATTACCCACTGCTGAGGTTCAGCAAAAATCGAGTCATGACATGATCCAGATGGAGCTCCAGCCACGCTTGTTGTTGGCAGGTTAAGCCATTCCCTGTTTATAAGGTAGAGGGTGATGTTTTGTTTTTTTAGTTACACTGAACTCCTTGAGTGCACACAACTTTTTTATGGGTGCAAGTGAAAGACCTGTTAAACACTTCAGTGGCTGCTGTGTGTTGTCCAGCAGCAGTGTTCTCGAAGGCGTTGTAAAACATGGAGGGAACTGCTACTTTATATATGACTGGGATCCCAATTGATTCAGCTAGAAAAAGGTTATTGGAAAAGCTTAGGCCAGTCGAAGGTGCCTGGCACATATTTAGTCAATGAATTAATTGGACACGCTCACAGTAGAACTTATTAATGTCCTGCCGCTTTCCTAATGAGGATATCTGCTATTGCAAAGAATACAACAATTAATTGGGGACCATTTCGTTGGTGTCTTAACTAAAGATTGCATGACTGGTGTCTTGTGTGTGAACTGAAACTGTATTTGCAGTTCAACAGGTGGCCCAGGGCTGCATGACAGCCCCAGTCCAGGATCTTTCCCAAAGTATAATTTAATTACACTGGAAATGGGAATCGATAGTGGGGAATGAGCTGTGGCATCACTGACTTACAAGGGACTGGAACTTTAAGCAATGAATTTCAGTACCTGGTACCAATCATTTTGATGCTTTCTTTTATGTCAACATTTTGACTGCTGAATTACATGACCTTTTCAAAACACTGACACACAACTGCCCAATAATCCATCATTGGGTCTTGGAGTGATGTACGGCCAAGCCTGGCGTTGGTGGGACCATCCTTCCAACCCAGGATACTGATGTGTTGCATATAATGGCACATAAGGAATGGTGCTGTGCCTGTGTGGTTTAGCTCTGCCCCGAACTGCAGCCTGACACTGGGTAACTTGGTTCTCCTGAAATCTTGAGCTGGAATAGACTGCAGTGCTGAGAGGGCACTTAGTTGTTCATTCCCTATCAGATTTACTACCTATTGCACAACTCTGTGAATGAGTTTGCATTTTTCATTGAGATGCCTATCATGCTGAAATGGTTTTCTCCTCAATAAAAATGTTTATTATCTTACACATATTTTCTTAATGTACTTATGTATATAAACACATACATGTTTTCTGCTTAGGCATACACACACATCAGTATCTATGATCTATGTATGGAATCCCTTGTGAAACTTGAGAAGTGTCTTCATCCCTGTCTCTCCCCATGCTTCTCCAGTGTGGGGTATGTTTTATAATGAGTGCCCCTGTTTTTTTCTAAGAGGACTGTTGGATTTTCTACTTCTTTATAATTCTCTGCCTTTTTTCCATGCTATGTGAAAAACTGGACTGAGGCCAAGACTGAAGAACAAAACGAGCACTGAATAGATGAGAGATTGTAGGTGGGATGCTGAAGTCTATGCAAAGAGTGGGAGGGCAATTTTGAAAATCAGAACTGGATGTAAAGTTAACGGGATTGTCTCATAAAATCTGACTTTGTGGAGCCAAAGAGTAAGTTTTTGCCAAGGCTGATCTCTGTGAAGTTTGGATTTATTTATAAAGAGAGGAAAAAAAAAAATAAATCAAGAGATAGTTTCCCAATACCAGTCCTGTCTCAAACTCTCATGTGTTTAGAGACTATGCAGCTGTATCAGCAGAATTGTACTACAGGGATAGCTTTGCTGCCTTCTAAAACCCTGGGAGAAAAAGCTTTCTGCCAGTACAAGAGTCAGTTCTACTTCAGTGCTAGAAAATGTGACATAAATGTCTACGATGCTATTTCAGTATGCCCGAGCACTTAGGGACCCCTGTTAGTCTCGTGAGATGGTAGTAGGCTTTGGCAAAACTATTTGAGAAGAGGTTTGTAGCAAAAGCTAAGTAGGTTGGATTGTCTTCAAGGTACAGAGTTAAGGTAATGAAGACAAAAGAACTGAGCATATTGTTTTTCTGCTGCACTGCAGCGTTTCTGCTGCTGCCAAAAGCGTGACTCATGGTAGGGGGATGGAGACACAAGCATGACAGCTGAGCATCTCCTCTCTGTTGTGAAGGTGACAGAGAAAAAAAAAAAAAAAAAAAAAAGGTGGTTACAAGTGCCAAAATCAAGAATTTAGTCCTTAAAATGATAGGGGAGCATTTGAAGAACTGTTGTTGGAGGACGTCATGTATGTGAAGATGTTGGTGCTGAACAGAGAATGTATACAAGATGGGGGAACTCAAAGCCTTTTTTTGCTGCCTAATTTTAAATTTAAAGCATTTAAAACTTGTCATGCATTGCACTTGTAGGAAACTGTACATACTGACATAAAATTGTTGAGCTGGAGTAGAAGTTGAAGACAACCATTGGGGCTAACACTCTGAACATTACTTGCTGAATGAAAGCTACTTCTGGGGGAGATGCTAGGATGTCTTTGCTTTTGTTCCCTCTATTTCCGTGATCTTTCATCAGTAGTATAAATGGGCTCCAGTTTGTCAGCATTTTTCTTTCTGGCTTGCCAAGAGCATGGTGCTGCTCCAGGCAGCCTCACAGGAGGTGATGTTGCTTCCAGCTCAGTTTCAAATGTAGCCTATTTTACTTTCATTTGTATTGCTTTTCCTCAGAAGTCTTTGGCATGGTTGTGATTCCTCTATTTTGTCTGTTTGCATTCTGAATTGTTCTTCTCAGGTCTGTCTTTTAAATCCAAGTTTCTTGCACCCAGAAATACCTTACTAAAGCCGTTATTTAGGATAAAGAAATAATATCTAGCATTTTATTAATTACTTCCATGTTGTTGACTGACTTTTGTAAGCAGAAATGGATCTCCCAGCTGCTTAAGAGCATCATTGATTTCTGCTTTCATTTTGGCTTTGATTATAGCTCTTCAGCCTTTTTTTCTTTGATAGCTTCCACATTTCTGCTGTTTGAGTCATCTTTGCAACTAGGACTTGATGAGCCTTAGCTACTGGAAAAGCTAGGCAGAACCATCTATTCTCTCTGTAAGGGATTTCCCTCATCACCACCTTTATATTCCAAATAAAGGTTAGCCATCCGTGTATGTTCTGGATTTGGGCTGTTTATTGCCTTTGATTCTCTCCAGTGGCTAAAGCCATGGTCCAGCTGGAAGCTATCAGGCCAGCCAGAGTAGTGTATGAAATCCAGTAACTGGATTTCAACTGGATCTACATCTCCAGCCTGATTGCTGCCAGATGATCAGCTTGACAGCAGCTTTTGCCATCTTTATCTGGCTCTGTCAAGTGAGTCTTGGTGGCTTTACACTGTTAAGGTCTGCTCACCCTCCTAAACTTACCTGCATCAGTTAATTTTGTGATTCTCTTTAGTTGCAAAGATAACCACTACCCATGCTGAAGCTTTTTGTTTGGCCCTTGCTACAGAAATCCAGCTTTGATATCCCTAAGTGCAGTGCAGACATATGTACTTTAATAGTCTAGATTTTATACTGGTGGTAAAAGTGCAGATTTTTTTCTACTCTTACTTGATCATTAATTTGGAATTAATTTTCATAGTAATTTAGTATGTCTGCAACAATGGACCTTGGGTTTGTTTTTTGCTTTTTGTTTTTTAAAGAACTTGCTGGGTATATGGCTGCTGTCATGTAGCATTCATTCTTAGCATGCTGTCATTCAAACTAGAAGCTTGATTTTATGCTTCAATTTAATCCACAGGGAAAATTTGACTGCTTTTGCATAAGAGTTCGGAGTGAGTTTTGAACTGCAGTCTTGGATTTAAAGCTGGTATGAACATAAGCAATTATGTTGAGAGACACACAAAGTGGCTGCATGTGAATTTTTTCTTTTTCTTGAATATTTTTTGCCTATTTCCTGAACTAATAATAAAAAAAGAAAACAAAAAAAAAGGAAGAAAACAAAAAATGTGTTCTACAAGCTGTCATTAAAATCAGTTGTTTGGAATACACATCAGACTTGTTTGAGGGGCAGTCTCTGAATTTTAACTTCTGAGTCTCAAATCTGGTAGGCTAATCTCCAGTTACTCTTGAAGCATGTGCAAGCACTCTTTACTACAGCTCTGTGAAGCCTCTAGAAAATGGCAAGTGTGTGTTAATTTTCTAAAAGCTTGTGAAGAATTTTCTGTAGCTTATGATAGAGCTCCTCAGCCTTTAGGAATGTAAACTAGATTCAGTGACATTAAAGATGTTCAGAAGGAATTGGCACATGAACAGAATTGGGTTTTTAATACCTTTTTAAAAGTTGTCAGCAAGTTTTTACTTGACTGAAAAAAATATTATATGTGTGTGGGGGGCTTAAATAGATAAAATAGATTAAAAGTTTTTTTAAAAAATACTGTTTTGCAGTGAATGTTACTTGGTCTGCTGTTTCTTCACATACTTTGCTCCACTGTTACTCTTCACAAGGTTTGGCTCTAGGCTTTGAACTGTGCTTTAGAAGTGGAACACTTTACTGCTTAGCCGCTACCTCCTTTTCATTTTTATTTTGGTTTGCATATAAAATGTTGGGCTGAACTCCTGAAATGTAACTAGCTGCCTTCCCTGGTTTCTGATTATCTGAATCAGCCTGGTCTGTACAGCAGGTTTTTGCTGAATTGCAAAACAATTTTTTTTTTTTTTTTTTTTTTTTTTGTAATCTTGGGGCTTTGTCTTTTTTGTTGTAGCCATAGACTTGATGTCTCCTATTCTCATCACATACTATAAAAAGGATGTACCTAATTAAGTGAAAGAGCACTGGATGAGACAAGTTACAGGCTGAGATTGATGCTTGAAGTGAAAGATCAGCACCTATACCAGCACTGGAAGAAATAGTGTTTAGTTTGTTTTGTCTGCTGTATTTGTCATTGATGGGATAGACGTTTGAAGATTAGGAAATTACTTAAGATGATAAGTACCCATCAAATATTACAGCAGTCTGGAAAGTAGTCAGAAAGGAGGGGGAGAACTTTACACTCATGCGTGACTTGAAGTTTTTAGAGGATGATTTAGTAGGTAGAATTGATGCTTTGAACTGATAGCTTCTGAAGTCTTCAGTTCAAGCTCTTGTGAAGTTAATTCTGGTACTGTGTGCTGACTTCTCCATTGCTCATTTGAGGAAGGCATTATAAAGGGAGAAAGCAAGGAAAATAATCATAGAATGTTTAGAGTTGGAAGGGACCTTAAAGATGACCTAATTCCAATCCCCCTGCTATGGGCAGGGACACCTCCCACTAAATCAGGTTGCTCAGAGCCCCATCCTTTGAACATTTCCAGGGACAGAGCTTCCACAACTTCCCTGGACAACCTGTTCCAGTGTCTCACTACTCTGACACTAAAGCATTTCCTCCTAATCTCTAACCTAAACCTACCCTCTTGTAGTTTCAAGACATTACTCCTTGTGCTGTCACTACAAGGTTTCATAAAAAGTCCCTCCCCAGCTTTCCTGTAGGTCCCTTTCAGGTACTGGGAGGTCACTATTAAAGTGCCCCCAGCACCTTCTCTTCTTCAGGCTGAACAACCCCAACTCCCACAACTGTTCTGCATAAGAGAGGTGCTCCAGCCCTCTCTCTGATCATTTTTGTGGCCCTACCCTGGACATGCTCCAACAGGTCCACATCCTTCTTGTGTTGGGGACTCCAGAGATGGAAACAAAATTCCAGGTGAGGTCTCACCAGGGCAGAGCAGAGGGACAGAATCACCTCTCTCCATCTGCTGGCCTCACTTCTTTTGGTGCAGCCTAGGACATGATTGGCCTTCTGGGCTGAAGTTGTCCTTCTGCAACCTGCAGTAGTCTCCTAGCTGCTAGTTTTGTGTTTGTAAAACATCTGTTTTGAAGTTCCTGAGCCTGCCTCGCAAAATCTGCTTGCCAGCAGCAAAAGTATGCAGCTGTTTGAAGGAGTAGGTCATACTGATGCAGAGTAGAGGACTTTGCTCATGGCTTTCTTCCAGGGACAGCCTGTAACCAGAGGTTCTGTCTAATGTATTTTCTGTTTAAAGAAAGGGAATTCCTAATGACATTTGTGTTTTCTATGTATTTATACTGATAAGCGAATTAATATTATACCACTCAAATTAATTTTTGTACAAGCCTGTTGTAACATGGAGTAGTCAGAAGAAAGACTTCAACGTTTTAAACTTTTAGTGCTTCCAGAGTAAGCAAAATTCATTATGAAATGGAGATCTAGGCTATAACAGCAGTGAGCCGAAGCACCAACTAAACATTGAGAAGTTCTAAGAAGTGTATTTTAAAGTCTGAAGTAATCAACTGCTTCGACAAGTGACTAAAAGTCGTGTGGCTTTTGAGTAACTACGGTGTGTTTGCTGTGGATTTTCAATCTTATTGATGTTAAAAAACACTCTTTGTAGAACATTTGCTTTGTATAATCATTATTCCAAATGTAAAGAAGTTGTATTTCCTTTCTTAACTGTGGTATTTGAACAACTTTTAGTAATGGTAAAAAAAAATAGGGCAAATGCATTGCCGATGGTTTCACCTTTCAGCTGCTTCCCTGAGGGGAGTGCATTTGCAGTACGTGGTCTTGCTGGGCAGGGATTTTAATATCTCTATGGACTGCTATGTGAGCATTGGAAGAGATTGGAATAATACCCCTTGCACCTTGGCTGAGGTCTCTGCTGGGGCTGCTGATTTGATAACCTGCAGGAACCCCTTGCCTCACAGTGTTTCCTGAGGATAACTTGATCTCCTCTACAAATTACCTTCATCTTCCTTGTAGAAAAGGTCTGCTGAGGTGGGAGCTTCGACTGTAGACTTTTTGTGGACACCAGGAAAGCTTTTTAGGCAAATGCTGGATATATTTTGATGTTTTGATGCTGTGGTACCTTAGAGTAAGCAAGTCCAAGACCTCTGGGCAGCTGGCTGAAAGCATATGTCTGAGCAGGAATGCTAAAGCAAAGTAACAACCATGGTGAGAGAAGAGGATTTGTGCACTGAATTCATGTAACAGAATGGAACTTTCTCTAAAGGTTGATTCTGAGCATTCTTGTGCTTTTCCCTCGGCATCTACAGAAACAAAAATGCCCAGCAAAAACTGTGGGTGTAGTAACTTCTATCCAGAAGAGGCTGAATTGCAGCTACAAATCTTTGGCCTGCTTCCCTCTTCCCACCTTCCCTACTGAATCCAATATATGGAACAAGCAGTGTAGAGGCTTTAACACCCCCAGCATGTGCTGAATTTGCTCGGGTGTCTTTGCAGCCTCAGAATCGGCTGCAGGGTCTGGACCTCTGAAGCCTACCAGACCGCAAAGGCCATTACTCCACGGATGCTCCATCACCCTATAAACACAAAGAGGTGCCCTTGGGCACATCTGCCCTGTTCAGTGGGGCACACTGTGAGGCCAGTGCGACAAGCAAAGTGATAGGCAAGGTTAATTAGCCTCAGCACACCCTTAAATATGTTGGTTGGAGGGTGAATAATACCCCTACGTGGTGTCACCTGGTCTGTGGCTCACTGGCATGGATGGGACTGCTCAGTGTGGGCTGGGGACACCTAAAGTCACCTGGCACAGTGCAGTGTAGATGCTGTCCTGGTTTTGCTGCTCCCAAAGCCAGGTTAGTACAGTTTGTGGGATCCTGCTACAGTCTCTCTTGATTTGACCAAACCTGCTCTGCATTCACTTTTAATCGTGGTTTTTAGGGCTCTAGTGGCAGACATCCTTTTAAAAACCCAAGCTGTGTTTTCTTAAACATTTTATCCTTTAAAGTATCGCACGTGCGTTTTAGGTCGCTTGAGCTTGCTTCCTTTTTGCTTGCTTGGGTTTTTTGGTGCTTTTTTTTTGTTTTTTTTTTGTTCTTTTCCATCGTGCTTGCTAGTTAGAGAGAGAATATAAATTTTCCATGTATGTGTATGTACATATGCCCACTTCTGCTTTTATGCTTCTCCCGCACAGTCTTTTGCCGTGGGTGAGCGGAACTTCCTCGGCAAAGAAAGCAAACAGGGAGAACAGACCCGTCGCCCCCCGCCCCTTGAAAGAGCAGAGGGCATGTGGAATAAATCAAAACGCAAAGCATAATAACAAGGTCCCATGGGAAAGGGAGCCGTGTGATTGTGTGCCGGCGTGCACTCCCCTTGGAGACGGCGGCCAGGGGGCTCACCACCCTCCCCCCCACCCCCCCCGGCAGCTGGGGGGGCTTTCTTTTTTTTTTTTTTTTTTTTTTTTTCCTCCTCTTTTGCCTGCCTCCCCCTCCTGATGTCACCAATCCATTCACCGCCGGGAGAATAGATTAAGATTTGTCAGGAGGCTTGGGAGGCTTGAAGGGGTGGGAAGAGAGGGGGAGAGCAGGGGGCGAGGGGAAGGTGGTGTGAGCTGGTGGAGTGATGCCGGTCCCCCCGGCGCGGCGATCCGGGGCACGGTGAGGGGCAGGATGGCAATTTTATAGCTGGGGACCGCGGTGACGTATGGCTGAGAGCTGGCTGGCACCGCTCCTCGTGGACCAGTCAGCGGAGCGAAATTGAAGCTGACAAGAGTTTTTCTGGCGTTTTGGAAAGGACTGTAATCTACTGTAGGGGAGAACAGAGCCGCTCAATCACCGCCGCCGTAAATAGGAGACGGAAGGGGAGTGAGAAAGGAGGCGAAGAGAAAAAGTGCTTGGTGGGGGGGGAGGGGGGGGCGGCATTTTTGGTGGATGGTATGAAGCCAGCCATGGAAACTGCAGCGGAGGAAAATGCAGAACAAAGCCAAGAGAAAAAAGGTACCCAGGGGTCTGACAATAGCCTGTTTAAATCTTTTCATTCAGGGGGCTTAAAGAGGTTTAGGCCAGTTTTGTCACTTTTCCGAATAGCTCTTAAACAATCATTACTGCATCTTTGGGTTTTCAGCCGTCCTTTCCTGAATGGCTTGACAACAAATTAATAGAGCAGCGATCTTTCTGTCTGTGTCTGTATTTGCTCTGAATCGGTACTAACCCTAACAGAAATGATGCTTGCAAAAGAAGTCTCGTTATTGCTGTGTCTCTGAGGGATTTTGGTAGATTTGGTTTACAGAGGTAGCCTGTGCCTGTGCCTTTGCATGTCATTTTCAGAGGCATAATCTGGTGTTTTCATCAAGACTAACCATGTAGCAAAGCTTTGCAAATGTAGTATGGGAGATCTAGGTTGTAACAACATCTAACAGAGTATAATATCACACAACCTTTGTGTAGCTATCTTGGTGCCAAATGCTACTCTGAATTTTGAATTCTTTTCCCATGGTGTCGTCTAGCAAATTTTGCTCATGTAGAGATCTGTCTGTGCTATGGTTACGGGGAATAATGGAATGAGTTTTGCAACATTAGCTTTCAGGATTTGTTAATCACTGAGAATTGCTGCTTAATGGAGAGAACAATTTCATGGTAGCTGTTCTGTGGTAAGGTGATGGCAGCGCAGGAGGAGAGGTGCTTCATCCATCCCAGCTGTAGAGGTGATTTGTTTGGTCTGGAGTGCTGAACTTCAGAAGGTAAATTCAACTAGCAAAGGATTGTTTTGTTTCTGCGTCATATAAATTATGCTGAATAAAAGTCTATCTTCAGTGTAGCAGCCTACCCTACAAATCATATAAAAAATTTTTGCTAAATGATGTAGCAGTAACAAAATTACTAAAATTTCCACTGCCATTGAGCCTGTTGTCTGTCATTTATGAGCAGTCTGAGCATCTTGCAGGTGTAAGCAGCTGATACGTATTTCCTCAAGTAGAATGTGTCATGTATTGTTAAACAGGTGAGATATGAACAGAATGATCAGTCCTGGTACTGTCCAGTACCAGATTTTGGTTTTCTGCTTTGCATCTGATTCCTCCTATGTGCTTTGTAGAATTCAAATCTATCTTCAGTTTCAAGTAGATGAAATTTGTCAAGTGATTAGACATAGTACTACATAATCCCTTGGGGATTTCACAAAAGGAGGTCCACTGATGAGAGATTAAACTCTGAAAGCCATTAGTGTGTATAGACAAAAACCCACCTCGATGCAAATATTGAGTAATTCATGTACAAAACCTCCTAAATACCTTGTCTATGAGAAACCGTCTTGACCTCATAGATCATTCCCCAAAAATCACAATTTCTCCTTTTGATTGATGAGTTTCTTATACTCTGGTAAAACTCATTTACAGTAAACACGAAAGAAGTTAATCTGTGTGCATTAGCAGCTCTTCCAAATGAAATGTGTTGCTGAGTGTGTTTATGACAAGTTTATGGTTTCCCTTTTATTTTGGGAAGGATGAAAGCACAACATGTAGAACAGTAAGTCAAGGTGGTTGAGCTGTTGTTTCCATAGGATGCTGGTGGAGGAAATGCCTGCCTTAATTTTACCATAATTTCTTAGTTTTTCTGGGATAATGTTATACTTTAGATCTGTTACATGGGCATGTGTATGTAACACTTCAAGGCTTTATCCTTGCCAGTTCCCTAATTTCTGAAATTAACACATGGTCTCTCTCACATTATGTTTTTTATTTCTATTCACTTAAATTGCCAATATGTTTCACAGCGAATTAAAATGCAGAAAATTTAAACAGTCCTACTTCTACTTTCAATAGCAAAATAAACAACCCATATCACCCTGCAAAATGACTGCCATGAAGTAGTGATATAGGAAGCATATTTGGTTTTGGGGGAAAGATTTTCCAAAGTGCTAAGACTGCCAAGCCCTGTTGGGTTTCTAGATGGCCTCAGTGGGCATCAGGGATCTCTGAAATAGCAGGATTTTTCAAAAGAGCTCCTTCACCAGCAGCTCTCATGGAGACGAATGTGCTTTTTCTCTGTGAAGAAACTTCTGGGAAAATACCACTGCTTTTCTTTGGGGTTTAAAATGGAAGCTGACCCCTACAAAAATGTGTCCATTTACTGTCTGGACTGGATCTCCTTACATGCTTGATGGGCTTGCAATAGTTCTTTCTTTCCTCAGAGATCCCACCTGGGCTCAGTGTAATGCCCATACTTTATGAGGTGCCCTAGATCCAGTGTGGTTGCAAGGCAACCACCACAGCTTGAGGTGATTGAAGTGCTGTCACAAAGTCTTTTACCTCTTCCTTCTAGAAATGAGTTGCAAAGTCCAAGGAGATAAACCAGTGTCAAAGGGACATTTGGGGGATGTTGATACTGTGAAAGCTGGAGAAGATCTTGAGCATTTTGTGTTGGATATTCAGATTCACATAGAGTATGCATTATGCTGCCAACTTCTGGGGAAAGTATCCGTATTTTGTTATTACCAATTGTACTTTTAAGCTAGAAGTTTTTTTTCCCTTGACCAGAATTTCGAACTTCGTGTTTCTGGTTTATATATGATGTACTGTAATTGTATAGAATAAATACTTGGAGGAAGTTGAGCTAGGACTACATGCTATCTATATCCAGATCTCCTTGTGCTTCTGAGGAGAGTGCTGGAGAGCAATGCCAATGAGATCTGAGTCCCATCCAAGCACCCCATACAGTCAGATCTGAACAGTAGTGTCACATAGGTACCACTTTGTGTTTCCCATAGTTTGTGTTTCCCATTCCTGTGGCAAACACGGATGGCCAGCTATTTTTCATTGCAGCTTAATTGAGACAGTATGCACAAGCTAGTGTGCTTTATGAATACTTTCTGATTGGTAAGTGGAAATGCTTGTTCTCATTTAGATTTTTAAAGTTTGCAAAATTGTATATGATTTCTGGTTTTGTATTTTAATAATTGTTATCATGAAGGCCATGCCTGATTTGGGCAGTGGTAATACCCAGCTGATGGATTCAGTGTTTATCAGACATTTGTTCCTCTACAGCCAGATGAGTGGCTGCTGCCCCACTTTTTTTTAATCGGAAATGGAACAACACCCATGTTGATGGAGATAAGAAATAAGTCAGCTTTATACTGTGTATCAGCAGCCCCTTATCAGAGGAGAACACCATGAGCAAGCTGAAGCGAAATGTTTAACAGATACTTTATTGGGCTGCAGGACAGATTGGATGCATTTTAAAGATGAAGGTTTACAAATTATTACAAATGACAGGATTTATCTTGCAGGCATTAAATTAAATCAAAATGTGAGGGCTGGGCAGGCGGATTTACTGAGGTGGAATAAATAAGAAAAATGAAATGCCGTTTTGCATCAGCAGTGAAGGATGTAGATCTTTATACACATTAACAGAGACAAGAAGTTCCCCTTTGCATTTAACTACGATTCTATAAAGCCAAGTTGCACAATTCAAAAAAACCCAAACCAAAATAAAATCCAACTGGGGATGACCATGGTGAGTTCACCAATTACACGTGGGAGAATGGAAGAAAGCCATTATAGCAGGATATAGTTTCCTTGTATGAATGCATACAATGTTCAAATTGCATGTGCTGTGCTGAGGAATAATGAAAACCAGCCTGAGCAGCTGTAGCCAAGGTTCCTTTTAATTGGCTCTTCCCTACTAATGTGCTCTCGATGAAAGGAGACCTCGTGCTCAGAATGGCTTTGAGCTTTGATTGTTATTTTCATGGTATACGAAGCATTATTTTCATGGTATATGAAGCAAAGTTTCCGATTTTAAACTCTAAATACACAAATATGTGCTAGTCAAAACCAGAAAAAAAGCACTTCTCTTAAACACAGCTGTACGACTGCAACACTGCAAATTAAGCTGCTAGCATGCAACATGAGAAATGAGTGAATTAATGTGCAGTTTATTTCAGTTTTATCAAAGTTCTTTCTACATGGTCATCTTGTCACATTTTGATAATCGCAGGTAGATGTCTTTTTCATGACAGCAAATTGAAGAAAATAGTCTTTTCTAATACATGTTGTGGTTATTTCCAAAATTTTAAAACATACCCCCTTAATGTTATGTTCGTACAGTGATTTCAGAGCTGTCAAGATGTTTGGAGATTTTCAGTATCCTGCATATTTTTTCCTGTTTCAAGCAGTTTATTAGTATTTCAGATCCTCTGGAAACAATAACTGCTTTAAGTACAAGTCCCTGGAGAATATGACCATAGGAAGAGAGGTCCAGCCCAGGGAGAATCTGGGACACACGATATGCCGGGGATAATAATTTGGCAGGCTTAGTGATTTAGGTTTTAATGAATAGGATTTGGTTTCTAAATAGGAGGGGGTTGAAAAACACTTGGCCAACATACTCAGGCTGGTCAGAATGACCTCATGAAAACAGAAAGGCTAAACATATGTGCCAGAGGATATGGTAACAGGGGCGGAGAAACCCAGATGGCACTGTACGTGCACAATGGACGCTGCAGGGGGAGCAAAGGGGCTAAAGAGGGCAGGGCAGAGGGATGGAGGCAGCCCCCTTGGGTTCCTCTGACCTTTCCCTGTTCACAGGCCAGCCTTGCTCCTAATTCAGTATTCATCACCTGATCGCCAGATCATAGGTGACCAAATGACAGCCCCTCTCTTTGCTCCTCTGAGCTGCTTCCTCAGCTGCGACAGATGAATGTTGGAACTGTTTGCTTCCCCTAAACTGCGTGTTAAAGGCAGCAAGAGTGAGGATGTTGAGAGCACTGGGAGTTTTATAACAGGCGTGCAAGATGATTCATCACAAATTTACACTGAACACCACGGTCACCATCAGTGTGCCTGCACGGTGTGACATGACAACCTTGTCAGTCCTGCGGCGGCTGCGTCTGTGCAGGACCGAGCGTAACTTGGTTCAGACAGGAGTCCTCCAGCTCTGGGAGCTTGCCTGTGCACAGAGGGTCTTGCAGCCCAGACCTGGGACTGCAGTGTGTGTAGTTAGTTCCTGGAAAAGTATGAGATGAGGTCATTTAAACCAGTTTCCATTCCTAACTATTGGGAGTACAGAGTTAAACTAATTCATATGTACTGCGTGCAGTAGTTGTTATGCCACTGCAACCTGTGGGGCTTTTGTCCTGGTGTTGGTTTTGCCTGGGTGGGTGCCAGTGAAGTCACCAAAAGGTACTCTTCATCTTCAAAGGCTGTGCTGAGCATGAAGTGAAGGCTACCAAGCAACCATTGGTAAGTAGCTCTTTGAAGAGCAGTGGAAAAACTGAGATTCCTTATGGAGTTTGAACTGTCTCCTAATGAAAAGAGTCCTGCTATTTCAAAACCAAAAATTATTACTTAAAAAAAAAAAAAAAGCAACTTCATAGAAAATTTTCACGTTACAGAAATGATGCTGCAAAGTTTGCATGCTATCTCCACATTTCAGGGTTTGATGTTAGTCCCAGAGCAGACAGTGGTGACTTCACCATCATCGCCTCAGGCTAGGGGAGAAAGCCAGCTGCCTTCTCTGCTGCTCTGTGAAAGGGGGTTTTTAGATGTTGTAGGAGAAATGTGGAATTGTGGGCTCAGGCCGGCTAGGATAAAATCCTTTTGGAGCCAAGGGTTTGGTCGAGATGCTGCTGCAATGCAAATGAAGAATTTTTTTGTTCCCTGAAGTCTTTGCAGCTAGTTGTTTTTAATTTACTTGTTTTTAAGTCTGTTACCCATGTCCAGTAAGTGGCTTCAAAGAAGCAGGGAGCAGGCAGTTGGGAGGGAGGGGGAGATGGTGTGCAGGACCAGCAAAGAATTCTGTTATTTTTCCATTTTATATCCAGTTCAGTTATTATGGCATTCCTTGTGATCTCGTAAAAGTGGATTGTTCCTGTGCAAGCTGAGGGAGATGGTATCCTGAGCACGCACAGTCGTCCTGGAACAATGTCTTCAACACATTTTGAATGTAGTTATGTTCTTAAAATGTAGAACTTCCCCTGCCTAAAAGGAAGGATAAGATGTAGTAAGTGGAAAAATGTCTTTTAGAAAAAATATATTACATCATACATTTGTTGATTTGTGTGTGAGTGACAGAGAGGAGAGAAATTCCCAGCCACCCAGTATCTTTTAGAGAGCCACTGATACTAGGTTTGCATCCCAAACCCCAACAGACTGCTTTAATATTGGAGTTCACACACTAGAAGGTGAGCAGAATCTTGTTTTGCCTCTAGATCCAAGCCCTCGATTCAAGGCCAAGATTTTTTATCTTCTTGAGATATGCAAATGTAGCCATGATAAACTTGTATTGTTGCACCAGCAGCAAAACCACATGGGAGAAGGACCAGGTCCAGGACATTTCCAAGCCCCTCTTAGGGCAGACGTTTTATGGCATTCCTACTTCCATTGACCCCTAAAATTTGTCTCTGATCTAGTATAATGGTAGATGGGTTTTCAGCATCATAATGTTCACTTCCCCCAACTGCTGAAATGCTGCTTCAGTCAGGTTTATTTCAGCCAGTGATGGTGGTTACTTTTTCATTTAGCCCCCGCAGAGTGGGACTCTGGTACATTTTATGTAAAGACTTGTCTGTCTCACCCTGGCAACCCTCACAAAGCTGTAGCCGTGCCAAGGGATGGGGGACATACAAGTTTTTATTAATGTAAGAAAGTAACAGCACAAATTCGCTTGTTTGCTCTAACTCTACACATTATAATAACCATTTTCTTTGACAAATCTACAGTCTCCTAAAAAAACAGGTAACTTTTTTTGTTTTTCAGAACTTTGCCTTCCTTGACTTCTGGAGCAGAGCTCTTTCTCATAGCCAAAGAGAGGGAGATGTAAGAGTGGGTGGGGTGAAGGTACAGAGAGTCCTGCTTTATGTGGTTAATTCAAATCCTAGGTGGAGTTTTAGCTATTCAACCTTTCTTAACACCTGTCTGAGTGTCTCCCCGTCAGTGTCCCTCCCGACCTCTCCCTTGGTTTGGTAAAGTTATGTAGTTTCAGTTCTGAGATGTGTTTTTCTGGGCTCTTACTTTTTAAAGTTAAATGACTGAAAGTACTGAACTAAAACTTGCTGGTGACACTGACTTTTTACCACCTAAAATTGGCAGTGATCACCAGACCAGAAATGGAAATTGGCAGGTACCACTGGATGTACAGGAGTTCAAGGCCACACCAGTACCATCATGTGCCAGCATTGAGAGGCAATATTAGTCCTTTGGGGATTCAAGGTAAATAAAGGGCTGGGTGAGAGGGAAGTGGAGAGTTCAGAAATTATAGTAGCATATACTTAATGTTTTGCTCTAGTCCTAATGATTTATGATATATGTTCTTCTGTTTTTCTTGTTTTGTTTGTTAAGGCTGTAAGGAGTCTGGTTTTTTTCATATTAATATGTGACATAAATTTAAGTTTGGTTGTTAATGTTTGAAGGGCAACGATGTGTGGTGAGGGACACCTCCCTTTTAACTGTGCTGCCTGGTTGCTTCAGAACTGTTTAAAGATGAGACAACGTAGTATGGGGTTTGTATGGAGATGAAACTATCAAACTGACCAGCCACAAATGCAATAATTGTCACTAAAGCAGTGACAGCACATCTGATTTACTGATCTCCTGCAATATGCTTCCTAGACTATTCTGTGGTTTTGTTTGCTTTTCCCTTGCTAGAAGCAGTAAATGTCTATGTCGGAGTCTAAAGGAGGATTTCAACTGAGGGTTTAAAAGTTGTTCGGTGCTTCTACATGCCTGTCCTTTCAGTATCTGGCTTGAGTCCTCAAAAACATCCTGGTTTGTTTTCCTGAAGCTTCATTTGAAGAGGTTGGGGGGGAATTTAGTTTTAAAGCATCTCAAACACTTGAAATCAAGCACACAATTGATCACATTGGAAAATTCCAGTCTGACTGGGGGTTAATACAGCAAGGGATGTAAATGCTCAGATATAGCATTTGCAGCCAGCTCTATCTAGCAATCCTCTTCTCATTATGGAGCTGATTGACGGAAGCCTGCCTGACAGCTTGTTTGCTGGAGATGCCTGCCTACGCATCAGGGACTAGAACAGCAACTGCAGGGAAATATTCACCAAGCTTGCTGCCTGATCCTTCTCTTTTCCATTATATTTTCCACACGTTTATCCCTTTAGGATTCAAATGGTTTTGTATTTCAGAATGGTTTGGTTTGTTGTTCGGTGGGTTTTTTGTGGTTTTTTTGTTTGGTTTGGTTTTGTTTGTTTTCCTCATGAATACTTAAGCTGCATATCATGATCTCCTTCTGCAATATCAATATTAATTTTGGCCATAATTTGTGATAAATGACCTGGGTGACAGACTCAGTGCTGCCAGAAGACATTCCAAAACTTCAGATCTGTGCACATGGGATATTTTATACGAGGGAGAAATGCTCCGGGAAGGAGCAACAGATTATGAATGCTGCCTTCCTGGGAAGGAGGGCACGGAGAGAGCAGGCCAGGTGCCTGGTTATCAGGGTATTGTGCCCCATCAGCTGTCCCCAGTGATGAGATGGGTCCGTATGTGCGGGCACAGATGAGCCAGGGCGCAGAGGGGACGCGCAGCCTTCTGTCACAGCAGCTGGGAGTCTGGCACCTAAAATGGTGCTAGAAACCCCTGTTTAGACAACTGAACCCCATGCAAGCTGCCTTCAAAGGCTTCCTGAAGTAACATGCAGGTAAACGTGCCTCTCTTGGAGGAGTTAATGATGAAAGGGTTCTTGCTGATAGAGGGGGAAAAACCTCACCAACAAAGACTACTGATGCCAACTCAAGGAAAGGTGCTTTCAGTGCATGCACTGAAAGAAATTAAAAGGTTTTGAGGCAGCAAGGAAACTGCTCTGAACAGGTCTTGAGTACAATGAATCTACTGGTGATGGATTAACCACAGTGAAAATATTGGTCTTTGCTCCTTTCTCATAAATCGGAGGCAAAATGTCGCTTCAGTCACAATGCAAGTCTCAGCTGTAGCATCCCTCCCCTCAGTACTGACCTACAGCTCCCTGCTGTTGGGTGGTGTTGGCTACTGGGCTGAGATAAACCCTATTTCTTTGACAAACCACATTATTTCTTGGGTCTTGCAGTACAGATATTTCTACTTTGCCTCCTCTGTCAGTGTCCAAATGGCCATCGCTAGCAGAGCACCTCTGTGGCAGTCATCATAGCATCCATCCCTTTTCTCAGGGTCTACACATATGACACAATCTCCCCCATTTTTAGCTTTAATCTGGCACTTTAGAGAAGAGTCAGCGTGGGTTATTCACTGTGGTGCTGGAGCCAAGACATCCCCAGAGTACGTGCAAACTTAATGAGCTTTTCAAAACCCCTAAACCAATATTTTTTCCCAGTAAACGAAGTACCATCTTTTTCTTTAGTAAAAGAAACTTTGCAATGATTGTTTAACATGAGTTTAGCTGTAGGCATGCTTCCAGGCTGGGTGGGTGTTGTTTGCTTCATGGGAATTTATTTTTTTTCTTCTTTTTTTGGTCTGCTTTTTTTCCCCCCTTAACTTACTTCCTCTAGATGCTGGAAGGTGTTTCATCTTTTTGTGAGTGCATGAGGGCATGTAAATATGAAGTGTCTCACTGAAACAGCCTGCTCCCTTACCGAAGCAAGCTTAAATTTTGAAAATGGTGTGGTGGAAACTCAACTGAGAAAATACCCACATGAAAACTGTTGCAGGGCAAAGTACTTCTGCAGTTATGGTTTAGGTTTCTTACCCCTTCTCTAGTTCCATAGTTACATAAACATCTGGGAAGGTCTTGGCAGCTTCCATTATCTCTGAAGTGGAGAATTTCCCTTCCAAATCTTATATCAGCCAGGTTGAGGTGTCCCCCTACACTGTTTTTTGGACCTCATCTCCAGGGAGAGAGAAGCTGTGTTTCTGTTTGCTTCTTTGTAGCTAGGGAGGAGTCAACTGGGGCAGCAGTTGGTAGCAGTGGCTGAAACCCAGTGTGGCAAAAGTCTTGCTCTCCTGCTGGATGCTGAAGGCTGATGGTGAGTGAGGTGAGTTACAGCTGCCAGAAGGGTGGAGCTGAGAGGCTCAACTCCAGTCTTCCAGGTAAGGTGCTCACCCTCAATTAAACTACAGTCAGCTTTCAAAGTAGTGTCAGACAAGTACGAGTGGGACTGGAAAATGGTTGAATCTAGGAAGCCCAGTTGTCCTTACAGAAAGCTTTATGAAACTGCTGAAGTAGCCCTTGGGACTGAAGTGCTTAGGTGCTTATGGACCTCCCACAGAGAGCCTGTCTAGACCTCCAGGCATTTTAGTATCTTTGGCAGTCTGCCCAGCATTTCATCTGTTTTACCTCTCTGGTTTGAGTTTGTCCAAAATAATCACCTGGGCTGGCACCTACTAAGCAGCAATTCTTGCATGTTGACCTTACACCGTTTCTTCAAGAAGGCAAAAATAGGTGAAGCAAGGGGAGGGAAATCAGTATGAGGACAGAAAGGAGGAATGTCTTCAGGCATGTTGAGCAGCAAGTTGTTGAAATGAAAGTTGCAGCCACAGTTTGGAGCCAAGGCTGCCCTTGCTGGTGCAGTGTGTTGGCACTTTGAGCTCTGCGTGCCCAGAGAAGGGCAACAAAGTTGGTGAAGGGTATGGAGAACAAGTCCTGTGAGGAATATCAGGAGATTGGGGTTGTCTAGCTTGGAGAAAAGGAGGCAGAAGAGAGACAGTATCACTCTCTGCCACTGCCTGAAATGAGGCTGTAGCAAGGTGGGCAGTGGTCTCTTCTTCCAAGTAACAAGAGGTAGGATGAGAAGAAACAGCTCAAGTTGTGCCAGAGGAGGTTTAGATTGGATGTCAGGAAAAATTTCTTCACCAAAGGGGTTATCAAACATTTGAAGAGGCTTCTCAGAGAAGTGATTGAGTCACCATCCCTGGAGGTATTTAAAAGGTGTCTAGATGTAGTGCTTAGAGACATGGTTTGGTGGTGGACTTAAAAGTGTGCTAGGTTAATGGATGGACTCAATGATATTAAAGATCTTTCCCAACAAAAACAATCCTGTGATTCTATGGTTCAGTGAGTCCTTCCACATGCTCATGCTATGCAAGAGTCCCAGGGGTTACTTTGACAGTAAAACACAAGAACCTATTTCCAGGAGGAATAATGCCAAAGGTTATATCAGTACTGCTTGAGTTACTGCTGATGTGAGAAATCTCATTTTTAATCACCTAATTAATTTTTTTCTGCAGAAACACCTTATAGCTAAAAAATATCCATTCTCAAGAACAGATAAACCACTTTGAAGTAAGACCTTTTCCAAAGTATAAACTCAGTATTTTTCTTCTGCTGTGGTTTCCTCTGTTTTGTGGGCCAAATACAAAACAGAGAAGACACGAATTAAAATAACAAAAAAACCTTTTTGCCTGACCTTTGTACAAGAGCACTGAAGCTGGACAAGAGCAATTCTCTCATGCCAGTGTCTCCTGTGGCAGCAGTGCTCTTCCATGCAGGTCTGACTCCTTGCTCTCACGCAGCAAATGCCTAGGAGTGGCACTCACAATAAGCATGGGTGTAGTGATTGATATTTCATAGATTTCACTGTCTGAGAAAGATGACTTCAGAACACCTGTGAGCTTAATGAGCCTTGCAGAGGCTGGGAATAAAACAGATAGGGAGTGTGCGTATTTTAATAAATTTGAAGAAGGTAAATTAGTTAAGGCTTCTGGAAGACCATTTGGATCATCTGTCCTTGCATGAAACAGGTTGGATTCATGCAGTGGGAATGCTATTTTTTTTTTCTGTAAGAAGTGCTAGTTTGGGCCTGAGATTAGAAGAAAGAGCAAGGTTATGCTTGCTGCTATCTGTTCTTACACTCTTTGTGTCATCTAACAGCATCCAGAAGAGAGAAATATTGCCTTGGTAAAACAACCTTTTTTCCAACTTGAATCTCACTTTTCCATAGTGAAAAAAAAATCAACTTTTTTCTTTTTGTGAACATTGATAACCTCTGCAGGATGTTATTTTTTTGTTGTTGTTGTCATTAATCATGTTAGAAAAAACATGTGTTTAAGACTATGTGTACTGTATTTTTGCAGGACTACTGAGGAGCAGCTTACTGTCATTATTTATACCATACCATGGAGGTACTGGTGCTTTGTGGATCGAAAAAGGGCTCTTCTAGTGGTGCTTTCAGGCTGTGAGTTGTTTGTTCTTAGTGCTTACCAGTTCTCCTGGTTTCTCTGAGACCATTACAACACAGGAGGCGAGAACAAGCATTTTTAGTCCCCTGCTACACAAGAATGTGGAGGAATCTAATGAAGTTTAAAGATGGCAGGCTTCAAACTGATAATGGACAATAAGTACTTTCTCAGAGGTGGAGAACTGGTTCTATGACAGTGCTGAAACCAAGTGTCTGTATCAAGAGTATCTGGAGAACTTGTAATTAATGCTGATAACCTTCAGAAAGGAGCTACTTGTTCTTTGAGTTGCTCTTAAATAGTGGACAATGGGATGAGATTTACTGGATGGATTGGACTACCCCAGGTCTCACTGTTTCACTTGAGTGAAACATCTTGTGCTAGGCACTGGGTGTGAGTGGTGGTCTTGGTGGATTTCAGCAAGAAATTTGTCACAATCCTAATGGCTGTGGTCTCCAGTCACAGATATTGTACTGGCATTTATGGATTTCCAAATCTGGAAGGTGGGGATGCGAACACAGAGGGGAGGTTATCAATCTGGGTAGACTGCAGTGTCATTGCATTAAGTCTTCTGTCATGAAGAGTTCATTTCCAATATAGGTTAGTATCACAACTTCTGATTCGGAGAGCATGAAAAGGAAAAATTAGGAAAGGTGGAACTTGAAAGGAAGTGTTCTGTGGAGGAGTTTTAAGAGGTTTGTGGGAGGAAAGTAAAGAAATTTTCTCTCTTCGAGCTCATCACTTATTTAGTCTTTTTAATTGACTTAATCCAAAAGTGTGGTGAGCATTTATCATAATTAATAATGGGGTTTAGCTCTGTGTCATGTCAGCAAATTTTAAAATAAATGGGAATAGGTAAGGATCGAACTCCAGTAAAGACATCCATATGATTTAACTCACAGCTTTTTGATTTTAGTGCCCCTATTAAAGTGTGGAGAGAAATTTATCATATGCTTTAAACTTATCCCTTTAAGATTAAGTGTTTTATCTTATTGAACAGTTGCCTCTGATTCTTGGCTTCTGGTGTGGGTGTTAGATGTAAAAAGTAAAATTATTTTAGTGACAGGTACTGGCTTATTCTCACACAGGGAAGGATGAGGTAAATTGCATTTTTGCTTCTGAGGTATTAGTGTATTTCCTCACAATTTCTCCCGTAGCCATCAATCACTCTGTAAGGTATGGAAATTTACATCCTGGCATGCATATGCCATTCAGAATGGAGATTTTAAAAAATACAGTAAGTGGCAGAAAGTAAAACTGGCATTTGCTTTCATTGACATAAAGTTCATTTTCTGACAAAGATCCGTGATGGTTTAGGAGTCTGATGATATTATGCACACTTTGTATGGGGTAGTCTTCAGCACAGAGGAGACAGGAGGTAAGTGTGAAGTATTGAGTTTTCCTCTTAAATTTATTTTTGAATTGGGAGTAACAGTCCCAACACGTCTCCTGTGGATGTATGATAATGAGCCCAGTTTACATGAAATGGCTGCATTTAAAATGTTTTCTAGTGCTTTTTCTTTCCTTGGATCTCTTGAAACCTTCTAACCTTCTTTGTTAAAATACTTCCTTTACATGAACTCTCTGAGCTGTGGTGCTGAAGGCAGCGGAGGTCATGGTTCTGTGATGGAACATGCCCTGTAATTTATAACACATTTAATGGACAGATGCCCAATATGCCACGGTTTCAAAAAATTCTTTTCACAGGAAATTACAGGAAGTGATGTGAAAAAATGGTGCCCATTGCTTCATCTTTCAGAAGAGCAAGACAGATTTATGGGAGGGAATGAAATTAAACTTCTAAGAAAAAGAAAGTGGAAGCTAACTCAGAAAGCAGCCGCAGGACCCTGGAGGTTTAACTTGATGAAGGTTTTCAAACCTTCCTTGAAGTTTTCTGTGTTTGTTGTTTTTTTTTGTTCTTATTATTCCATAGTGACCTTGACTGTGGGATCAGTGGTTTGTGTCTGAGATAACATTGAAGCTCTAGTTCAACCTTGGAGGAGTTCTTAACGTTATAGGACAGGCTGGTTTTCTGTCCAGGGGATGTGGACACTATTTACTGAGATCATGTTTTCAAATCTTCATTTTTAGGGACAGCTTTGTGTTTGTCTCAGCTTTTGAAGTCTGGGCTTCAAGAGCTGCTATTTGAACTTCCTTGGGCAAGCCCTGGGACTGCTTCCAGACAGCTACCTAATCCCATTGCATTGTTTTTCGTAATTTCTGAAGTACCAGTTTTGTCATTCCACACTTCTTGAGCTTTGAGCTTAGTAGTATGAGTTAAAATCTGAGAACTGCTTTTTGATTTTTTTAAGACCGCTTTCCATTAATTCTGCATTACCTTGCTTTTCTGAGTTTAAACCTTAAAGCCATACTTAAAGTACCAAAGAAGGTTTAGCCACACAATTGGCATTTGACGTGGGAAATTGAACAGCTAAGCCCCTGAATATATGCAATAGCTTGTACACTGCTGGGTAGATTGTATAATTCTTCATATATTAAGCAACCAAGTGCTGATTTGTGTACATATGTAGGTTCATCCTTTACCAATTTCCTGTGACTGATAGTTTCCAGGAGATTAAAAGAATAGCTGGTTCCTGTTTTTTTTCTTTTTCTCTTTTCTTTATTTTTGTCCTTTAGCAAGAATATTTTTGTGTGTGTATGTGTGTGTGTTTAATAGCATTCATTCCCTAGAGAATAATCTCAGTCCTTGTTTTAGCTGGCCTCCTTCTGAGAGTGTGTTAAATCTGTAGCCAAGATCACAGGCAGCTCTGGGCAAGTCATTGGGCTGTTATTAACCTGCCTCCATGGCAACTGCTGCTCGCCAGCCTGAGGACAAAAAATGTTTTTATTCTGCTGAGTTGCACAAAAGGTTCTAGTGATGCCTTGCACAAAATGGCCATTGAAAAGGGAGATGCAGTGATATGTATTCATGCTGTACAGTTTCATATTTAAATCGTTTTGCACTACTGTGCTGGACGTGGATATACAGCTAAAAAGTACAGCCTGATGGCCATATGGAAAGTAAAAGCTGGCAGAAAATTGGAGCTACACTTATTTTAATGCTACTTAATTCTGTCAACTTAAGGTCACAGGCCTTCTTCCTGCATCAGGGCAAATTACTTTGTGAGCATGAACTTGGCAAACATCTCATAGGTTTTCAGCTGCACTGTGGGAAGATACTTGCTGACTCGGGGTTACAGAGAGAGACAATGGAGTGAGTTGCCTGAAAAGCTTTCATCTTTTGAAGAAATCCTGTTTTGCTCAAGTGATAGGTTGGGAAGCTTAGGAAGCATGTTTTAGTGCTTGATGAGCTTTGAACTTCAGATGGTTTTGGAAGCTGCTTCCAGTGATACTGTTTTAGGCTTGTAATAAAACAAAATTATCAAACCAGTTATATTGCTCAGGCTAGGCTTGGATTTAAGCTCCTTATAAAGAGTGTTCGCAGCGGGATCTCTGGGAGGGTCTGGCAGCCCCAGTGCTTTGTTGAGGTTGCATCCTGCAGTTAGTTGCCCTCTGGCAGGAGGCTGTTTGGCTCTGCTGTCAATTTGGGTGCAGAATGACTACGGATCGATGCTGTGTCTTGGAAATGTGCTGGTTTGGGTGCTTCCTCTGCTTGCAAGCTGGCAACGCACCATTTCCCTGTGAGCTGAAATCCCTCTGCTTCCTGCTTTAGTCTTGGTGTGATGATGAGTAGTTTCTACAGTCCCACGTTTGAACAGTTTTCTCTGCTTTGGTCAAAATAGTGTGGTTGCTTTAGAGATCTTTCAGAGCATCTGTTGGCCTTGGTTTGCCCTGATAAAATGAAGGCCACACAAACACTGTGATGCCTGTGTATACTTGGGCTGTAGACATAAAGAGACATGAAGAGTATGGCCACAGAGGTGCTGTGTGCAGCTGGCAGTCGCTGGGAGGTGAGAGAGGCTTTGCCACTGTCGGTTTGTCTTCTAAGGTCCCTGTATTAGTGGCAGATACTGCTATGTGTTCAGGTAAGGGAAACAAGAAACTCTTCAGGCCAAATGTTCTGATGGTGGCTTGGAAAGCTAGCTGTGAGGTGTATGGGGTACCAGAAGGACAGGTGTTTATTTGGGGGGTGTTAACTGTCAGTCCTGGGTCTACATCAGTTTTTAGTTCTGTCATGCAGGCTACCCCCATTTTCTGAAACCAGCAGCTTTTATTTTGGACCCCAGCAGTCCCTTGGCTTTGCTTCCTGCTGTTTTAATTTTCTCTCTCTGATGGGAACCTTATGTGAAGCAAGCTGTGTATCAACCTACTCCACGCTGAGCAGTGATCTGGTGTTTAGTCACCTTCTTCTTTAGGAGCATGGCCTGAACAGCCGTTCATTTTGTGCTGGGGTGTGGCCACGTGTGTGTTGAGCATTATCTGCTGGACCTGAGTGTGGTTACTCTTGGATAATCCTTCTCTGATAATCCTGTGCCAGGTACAACTGTTTCTTGAATTAACTCTCAGAGGTTTGGGCCTGACCCGAGAGCAGGTGCTGCGGAGGCGAGCCAGGCTCACGTGTATGATTGACGTTGTGTCTGCCTCATGTGCTGCACTTGGGCAGATTCCCCAAAGCAAGGGATTGCTCTGCGAGATCTGGTGTTTGAACTCAACTCTGGACCTCTGTGATAAGATGAAAAACAGAGATGATTTCCTCTGATAGCACACATTTGGATTGTGTTTGCCCCATCACTGCTAAACTGCAGTGTTTGTTCATTTGGCAGTATTTTTGTCATGAAGATAGTTCCTATTGAGTGGACTCCAGCTGTGGGCTTGACTATAAAAGCTTCCCAGGCTTGTTTCTGTACAATTAGGTCCTGTCTGCAGTTAGTGAAGTGGCATTTCATAAGTCATTTTGGTGGTGATAGCTGCTTAAGTCCATCCGGGACACTTGCTAGTGACTCTCTAAAAAGAGAGCTTCCCACTTATGAAATGGGAAAGCTTTCAATTATTGGATGCATTATTATTCCCCAGCGTTTCATGGAAACGTCTGCTCTGCGACTCCTTCATTAGTAGGAAGGGGAGGGTGATAAAAATACACTTGTCTCGTGTGGTGGATGGAGACTTGCAGATCTTTGTAAAGGAATTTTGGGGGCAGGAAGATGTGTGGTACCTGCCTGCCAGCTGTCTCCCTGCCTTCAAATGTTCTGTCCATTTACCACCTTCCTTTAGAGGCAGCGGGGCTGTTCCTGCAATGTGCAAAGCTGGTCGCTCCATTAAGCGTTGTCTTAATGGCTTGTGTTTTGCACAGTTGTATGAAATGCACATTAATGGAGACAGCTTAATGCCATCGCCCTGAAGTAATGAATTGGTATGGATTGCCATTACCATTAAAGCGCAGTTAAAAGCTGTGTTTGTTTCCGATTTACATTTCCCAGCTCTGCAAGCAGATGGGCTTTCAGGCCACGCAGTAGGGAGGAACCTGGCAATTCAGCTGCAACCTTCTTATTACAGTGTTTGTAGAGCAGCAGTTCAGGGGGGGGGGTATGTTTTGTTAACTCAGACTGCTTAAATGGTACATTTCATTAAAACTATGATTATGCTACTGCGGGCTGTATTCAAGGATCACTGTAAAGCCAGTGTATCCTATAAAGCTGGAAATATATTGTCTGGGTAATACAGCTTCGTTTCACTGCTCTCAATACAAATTACTACTCTTTGGCCCCCATTCAGTTTTCCCATTGTTGGAATATCTGTATCCCTGTAACCTTGTACAGATCTATCTATACAAAAAGATACTCAGATGCCATGGGAGAGTATAAAGTAGTTAAGTTCTGCAGGCCTAAATGTGCTCCTCTTCCAATGAAAGTGCAAAGTATCTTTTACGTTTCCAAAAGGCTTCATCACCTTGAGTATTTGCTTCTCCACCTTCCTGAGTGGTGCCAACATAGCTGGTGCTCCTGCCATTAGTAGTGCTGAAACACAGTGAGCTCTGTATTGAGTGGCTGAATTGCAGTGGATCGCTTTAGATAAGTGATTTTTTTTCTTTTTTCCATTTCATAGCCTGCTCATCGATCTCCTCTTGATCCTGTAAAGACAGGAGCACTCAGCCCACTTTCTGGGCTTTGAGTCCATACCAACAGATCTGTAGGTCGTTGCTTTAGAGGGTGATGCTGTCTTGCCCCACCTATAGATTTTTGCTTAGCATGTCAATGCCTGGGCCTTTTAGTCCCTATGGCTTTTCCCAACTGGAGGTAAAATATATTCTTTTCCTCATAATTTGCTTTTTTGCTCATAACGTTTCTTTTGCTTTCTCTTTTCTGCTTAGGTTGCTTTGAATGTTGCATTAAGTGCCTAGGAGGAGTGCCATATGCTTCGCTTGTGGCAACCATTCTCTGCTTTTCGGGGGTAGCTTTGTTTTGTGGCTGTGGCCATGTGGCACTCACAGGAACCGTGTCTATCCTCGAGCAGCACTTCTCCACGACTGCCAGTGACCATGCTTTGCTGAGTGAAGTGTAAGTATGCCTTCCATTTCCATTATGCCTCATAATACCCTCATGCTAAATGAGTAGCAATGGTTTTAAACCTCAGTCTCCATCCATGAGTATGAGATTGCTTGTTTGTCCAACAGCACTCAGCGGGGTTTTGGTATTGACACACGAAGAACCAGAGTGTTTATCCTGCTTAACCTGTTTATATCAGGACCCATACTATTTCGTATTTTCGTAAGTGTCATAGACAGTGGGATCGAGAGCATCCTCAGCAGGTTTGCAGCTGACACCAAGATGAGTGGTGCAGTTGGTATGCATGAGGGACAGGATGCCATCCAGAGGACCTGGGCAGCCTTGAGGAGTGGGCGCCTGTGAACCTCATGAGGTTCAACAAGGCAAGTGCAAGTTCCTGCCCCTGGGTTGGGACAATCCCTGTTATCAGTTTGGGATGGGAGTGAAAGGATATAGAGCAGCCCTGAGGAGGACTTGGGGATGAAAAGCTGGACTTGAGCCGGCAATGTGCGCTCACAGCCCAGAAAGCCAACCATATTCTGGGCTATATCAAATGAAGCATGACCAGCAGGTCAAAGGAGGTGATTCTGCTCTTGTGAGACTTTACCTGGGGTACCATGTCCAGCTCTGGAGCCCTGGGCACACAAGAGATATGGACCTGTAGGAGCAAGTCCAGAGGAGGGACACAAAATGTTCAGAGGACTAAAGCACCTCTCCTGTGAGGAAAAACTGAAAGAGTTGGGGTTGTCTGGAGAAGAGAAGGTTCAGGGGAGAACTTCAGTACTTAAAGGGGGTCTATAAGAAAAATGGAGAAACACCTTTCACTAGGGCCTGTAGTTACAGAACAAGGGGTAATTATTTTAATCTGAAGAGGGTAGGTCTAGTGTTTGTTGGCAATACAAAGCTTGAAGGGATGGCAGGAATACCAGGGAAGTGCTGTTCTACCCACCTTCCCTCAGAGGAATGTGGACTGGTATTGTACAAATGAGAAAAAAAAGAGAGGCAAAAGACTGGAAAGAACTTTGTTGGTCTTTGCAGTCACAGCATTTGAATATAACCACCAGTGAAGCAGGCAGTGCTTTTGTGCTACCAAGGCTTCTCCACGATAGCAGAGGAGGGCCTGGAGGGCACGGCAGGGCTCAGGGGCACAGCTCCCCCGGTGCGGAGCTCTTGTTGCTCAGCGTCAAGGTTCTGGCCCCAGCCTCCGAGTGGGCGGTCCAGACATGCTGGGCCTCCCTTCATTGCCCCTCCAGCTGGAGATCCGAGCTTTGGAAAAGCTTTGTCTGTCGGCGGTGAGGAGTCCTGCTCGGGTTGCACTTCACCAGGAGTGCCATGGGGATGTCTGTCAGGGATGCTGCCTGGGCCCGGGCTCGGCCTCTCGCCTGCCATGTGCCCCAGGCCGGCACCCTGGGAGACGCCTCTGCCGCAGGGCATGGAGGGTGGCATGGTGGGCAGCTGAAACCCACCGAAAGCCTCCCAAAGGCTCAGTGTCAGGCGTCCCCATTCAGGCCATGCTGCCTGTGAAGAAGGGGCCCATGTGGCAGTACCGGTACTGGGCCCACAGCCCTGTTCTGGGGCATCTCCCCCCTTGCAGGATGCCCTCCTGCCCAGTCCTGCCATGCTGCTCCGGGGCTGCACCTTGATGGGGTCCTGTGTGTCCCCCCCAACACTAGGACGTGTCCAGGCATTGCATCCCCAGCTCCAGGGCATCTGAGCCACTGGGACCCTGCAGCTATAGCCATGGAATTTAGCAAGCGGGTCAGCAGCTGTGGTCTTCAGTGACCCAGCTCGCAGGATGTCCTCGTGCTTCCATCGGTCTCCATTTGGGCAAAATGGCAGAAATTGTGAAAGTAGCTGTAAGAGGCTGCAAGTTTTAAATTTTGGGGAATTGCTGACAATGTTGCTTGTCAAGTCAGCGTAGGCAGCTGGGTAAATGTGTAATTCCTACCAAAGCAGCTGAGGTCTTAGGCCCTGTGGAATTCTAACAAGGCAAAGGGAGAAGAGGCGCTAGAAAGGGGCAAATAACATAAGGCCAAAACACTACCGAATAAGTGAAAAATATACCAGTAGTGCAGCTTTTGTGTAATGGATTTCTAACCAGGTTTCATATTACTAATTTCTAGTAAGGTGTATCAGGTTTCTTCTGTTAATGATGGTGAAATGAATTCTGCTATTCTCTCTCAAGCTGTGACTTAATCTTTTTCATGCTTTACAGCACAGGTGCAGCAGATTTATCCTGTTATTTTTAATCAGTTTGTTAAATAAACATAACACTTCCCACATATAGTTCTAAAATAGTAGTATCCTATTTTGATACAAGGGACATGGTATGGGTAATGATAGTCAACAATTTTCTTCAAGCTAAACCATGCAAGATTGTTGGAGATCTGTGCTAGCAACTATTTAGTGGAGAGTGGTAAGAGTTGAAAAAGACATCTGAGGAAAAATATATTTATTCATAGAACACTGGCAGTATAGATGTATGAAATAATCCTTTCTGTCCTGTGGATAGCTTAATCTAAAATAACCATCCCAACAATCAGCTTATTTTTAAGAAGGTATAAGTTCTGGAGGAGTTGTGCTAATAAGCATGACTTTTGGAGACCAGAAGCATTATATGGAAAATCTGGCATTCTGGTCCTCCAGAAAATTAGCTTCAGGTCCTTAATCTGTCTGATAATACTTAGAAATTGTTCTTTCCGATTACCTGTTGTAGCCAGAGTAAAAATACTGTAAGAGAGTTGTTGCAGATGGTAGATTTTTAAGGAATCAAGACCTTTTTCAGATATTATTTGAAAGAAGTGCCTATAGGATATGGCCTGAGATGATCTTCCTCTGCATGGTTCCAGTGTACCTCAAATGGAAGTATTTCCTAAATATGACTTTCCATTTTAAAAAATTTAATTACACTTTGGGGAGCTCAACACTGCCAGGACTTAAGGCACTGAAACTACCTGCTCACTCAAAAGTACCCTCCTGGGCTGTAGAGAAAACCATCCTCAGAAGAACTCACTGCACATTTGCCAAGTTTGTATCAGACAAGTATTTAAAGTGTTTTAAAATTTTGAAGACATGTATTAACTGGATTTTACAAGTGGAAATGATGAATTTCAAGGACTGCTCCCTTTCCCTAAGCCAAAGGAATCACCACAGGAATGTGATAGTTCAGCCAGTAGTTCAGCTCCGGCCTTTGCTTTTTCAAAACTCTGTGTTGTCTCTGTCAGGCATCTCCCAAGTTAGGTGTCAGGATCACTAACAGGAAAAAAGAAATTTCCATAGTGGAGGCATGAAATTGCAGCTTCAATCTGGTGACTAATAACCAGTGCAAGAACTACAGCACAAACAGGGGATGCTGGAACAGATGTAAGACCTAATGCACATCAGTACTGCATAGCTATAGAAGCAGGGTAGTTGTGCTGGTGCTCTCCTGCAGCCTGCTTGATAAAAACACCTTAAGGAGCTTTGAAACATGTTTCTAGAAGAGGAGTCATCTCTGTTACCATTTGGGAGCACTAACTTTGTTTTTAAAGGCCTGATATCTAATTTTTTTTTCCTTTATTTTCCCTTTTAGAATACAGCTAATGCAGTATGTAATTTATGGCATTGCATCGTTTTTCTTCCTATACGGAATAATCCTTTTGGCAGAAGGTTTTTATACAACAAGTGCTGTGAAGGAGCTGCATGGAGAGTTCAAAACAACAGCCTGTGGCCGCTGCATCAGTGGAATGGTGAGTAGCATCAGGAATGGGAAGAGCTGTCTTGGCTTGCTAAAACTTGTTGGGCTTGGTTTGACTACTGAGTTTTCTGACTGACAGCATCCTGCTGCCTTCTTCGTTTAAATCCATGAGTGGTCAGGGTCAATCCCTGTCGCTAGACCTTCTTTGAACTTTGAGGCTGCTTGGTCAAAACTAAATTCTGAGGTGGTACCATGGCCTCCCCTGTCATGCAGGTAACTCCCTGGTCTAAATTAGGTTGATGGAAACTGCTAAATTTAAAACACTGAACACGAGACAAAATTAAATTTGTGCTTTCAAAAAGGCAGAGCACGCTAACACTGCTTAAAGGCAGATTGTAAAATGTCTGTGGTTTGCAGAGCTATTTAAATAACAAACTGTAATGCCTCTGACTTCCAGAGTCAATTCTGCTTGAGGAAGCTTGGATCCCTCAGACAGTAATGAATGAAGCTTCACAACATTTTTGCACTTGACTCAAGTATTGCTCTCTTGCTTTTGCAGATGGCAAAAGGCATAAAGATATAATAGTGAGTCTTTCTTGCAAAGCTGAAACACTCAAATCCTTAAATTTACAAGCCATCTTCCCTTCAGTATGCTTCTGTATTAGAACAAGATTTTAACCAAAGTTTAACTAAAAATAAAACTTCAGATTCTCACCCACGTTGCCCCCTAGGGCGCATTCTGGGAGAACAGAAACATAACTATGTTTCTGAGACTGGATTTCAAAGCTATTTCTGAAAATCTGAATTCAAAGCTTGTAGTTATGGAGGAAGCTAAGCAGTATGACAGATCGCCCACGGGAAAGTGTGGGTGAAAAGAGAAGAGGCTTTTGATGTGATTGTTGCATTTTAATATACAATCTATATCCTGTATTTAAAAAATAGGTACTTTCAGCTGGTTAAATACAAAGGAGATGCATGTTTATTTTCAAGGGGGTTAACATTTTTCTACTCTGCTGTTGGATGCTGACTGAATTTTTCAAGAGCTAATAAGACATCCCATCATTTTCCAGTTAAGCAACTATTTGCTTGCTCTTTTCCCAGTAAGTATGCTTCACTGAGAAGCAAAATTAGATCTAAAGCAGTGTTTTCCAAAGATCCAAAATACAACAGAAACATCCAGATACCTGCATCTCATTAGTGCAGACAAGCTCTTGTGCAGCTGAGTAGTTGCAGGCACATGATTGTCAGCTGCTCATACAAATTACCAGTTTGACAAATGGAAGTATACAGAAAAATGTGTTTTCATGCTTGCCTCTATTTGTTCACACAATGAAGGAGAGAATTTAGCAGCTGAGTAATGGCTTGGAGCTCTGGAGAGACAGTCATGGCATAAACGTGTCTGTATGTCTCTGTGTGGTGATAGAGCTGCTGAAAAGTACCAGGGTTAGAACAGATTTGTGAGGAGATACAATATCTGAAATGGCTGCAGATGGGTTTTTTTAGGTTTGGTTTTTTTTTTTTGGCTTTTTGATCAAGAGCTCCTCTATTCTTCCTCCATTAAATTGTTGATCGGTGTCCTGAAAGGCAGCCTCTTCCATCTTGCATAAGGTTATTACAGAAGAGAGACTTCCAACTTTCCTAAATTATTTGTGTTAGCAGAGTAGCCATTTCCCACAGTCCTCACATTAAATGTGAGACTGAGTTTGTTTTCTCCTGGCTATTTTAAACAGCTTTGTATACTTCCTCTCGTGCACACTTCCACATAATGTGTATGCAAACCCACATTTTACTACAGATAACATATCCATAGAAATCCTTTAAACTGTTTCACTTGATCCTTATCAAAATCCAAAGGGACAGTTCTCACATGCAAGATCTGCTGTGTGGCACTGTGTAATACAAAATAGGATATTTCAGTTCAGTTGTGTAAAAATGAGAGGCTGGCTGGGTTTTCTGAGGGCTGTAGTTTTCCAGGCACTTTCACACAAATCACCTTCGTTGACTGTAAAACCTAACCAGTTGCTCAACCTTTGCTATAATATTTGCAGCATAGCTCAGCATGTCTGAACAGAAACCTGTTGGGGTGCAAACTTCCACCACAGCAGCATGAGCCCAGTCTGTCAGTTTTGGGTCAGGCTGAGACCACCTTCTCCCTCAGAGCCTTTTCCATCCTTGCTGTTCTTTTCTGACACACAAGTTTCAAGTGAGGCAGGGCAGCATCAGTGCTTTACTGGAAAATAAAGCTTTTCCAGTTCACCAGCACTTAACAGTGAAAAGGGAACTCACAAGATGTAACAGCATTCCTCTGCTTTCCAAATAGGATCCAAATCCTAATCTCACCAGGACAAGGGAGCTCGGCACCAGTAAAACGAAGAAGGAAAAGGGATAAAGTCCAGTGGGAGGGGAAATCTGGAGATTTCCAGAGCAATGCATGACCTTAAAATCTTACCAAAGAAAATGCAAATAATTTTTTTTTTAAAAAAAGACCAAATGCAAACCAGCAAATTTCAGTGGAAAAACCATGATTCTCTCAAGTTTAAGTAACTTTTCTTCTCGTGTTTATTAGATCAATTGAAACTTTCTGATCTGCTGTAATGCTCATGGTGTGTTTTCAAAAATAGGTATTCTTAAGTGTTACATCCACAATTGATTCCAATAAATCAGGGAGTACTGGAAAGCTCTGTGAACATTGATTCACTCTGTTGTTTTGATTTGCAAGTTGTATAGAAATGCTAGTGCATTACAGTTAATTCAAGAAGGGTTTTTTTTAATTAACTTTTATTGCCGTTTTGTTTTAGTCTACAACCAGCATCCCTGCTTATCTCATCCCTGAGAATCTGGAGAAATTACTGGACTGCTCTTTTCAGCAGTGCAAGATGAAAGGGCCTGCTTAAGCAGGCTGATGAAAAAGCAAAGGTTCAAATTATTTTCTCAGTAGTACTTAAACTACCAAAGTATTTGTAAGCAACAAGAATTGTGATTTTATTTGTGCTTGGAAATCAAATGGTTTATTACTTGATTTCTGAAAGTATGCATAAATGTTATTTTGAAGCATTTTTCAGGAATATTCAAGCACTCTTTTCCAAGAATAAACGTGAAGTGCTTGTGTTTTCTCTGCCCAGTTTGTTTTCCTCACCTACGTGCTTGGAGTGGCCTGGCTCGGGGTCTTTGGCTTCTCTGCTGTGCCTGTCTTTATGTTCTATAACATATGGTCAACTTGTGAAGTCATCAAATCTCTTCAGACAAATGTGACAGTTCCAGGTGACCAGATCTGCGTGGATATCAGGCAATACGGTACTTATTTTAATCCTGATTAAATGCCTTATCCTTTCTCCTTGGTCTGTCTTCAGTACTTTTGCCTCAGCCTTATCAAGTGAACCAAATGCAAAAGCACCTTGCATCTCTGAATGTGCTTTTACTCTTCTAATTAATTCAGATTGCACTGAACTCTTTCTAGATGCAATCAATTTAACTTGAACTTGCAAGTCACTTATCTAAAATGATTTTGTAGTGGTTTCCAATACTATAATATTAGGTTTAAAAATAGATCAGCATCAAAATAAGCTGCTTAGGAAACAAACACTGAGAAGCAGGTAGCCAGATTCTGGTTTTGTACCCATGTGCATATATTCTTTCCCTTCAGAAAGCTGGTTTGACATTTAAATGGGAACTGAACTCCTGAACTTTGCTCTCACAATTAATCATTTAAAAGACCAAGAACCTGCAATCAAGAGTCTGCTTTAACTGTTAATAAATTAATGCTGTCCTCTGATGACACAGAGAAATCTGACGGGGGTGCAGGTAGCAGAGGAGCAGGGACAATAGCTTAAAATAGGGTCAGGCTTTTCAAGTAGTTCATTCCTTGAGGTGAATTTTTCCTGAAGTTAATCTTATCAGTTTCCCTTGTGCAGAAGAGCTTTTGTCACTGTTACTTTTGGCTTCATTTTAGCTAGAGTTTTCTAGGAGTGTTTCATTCTTTGGATTAAGTCATTCAAAGATGAGAGAACAGACTCAAGAGCTGAAGAAGTAAGAAAGGTTGGTTTTCCTTTTCCATCCAGCCTGCAAGTCCAGTAGGAGAAGATAAGATATATTGATTTAAAAAACATGACGTCCCAAATCATTCAAATGTTTGCATCCTATTTTAGCAACTGGCAGCAAGAGGCTGGGAAGACATCTCCTTCAGCAGCAAAGCCCAGGAGTGCAGGGAGAAGCTGTGCTCTCCTGCCTTTCTGCTCCTCCTGGCTGTACGAGCGAGTGCTGCGTGGGGCTGTGCTGTTCCTCTGATCAGTAAAACCATTTGGCTTTCCACGAGTGATGAGAGAGAGCAGCTCTTTAGCAGGCAGCTTGTGTCACTGAACTGTCCTCGTGTTTCTGGGTGGGATAAGTAGCTAAAAGGCTCCGAGTGGATATTGCAGTTGTGGAGAAACAGCTGGCTTTAAAGTGGATCCTACGGAATCTTTTTGAAAGCCGTACCATCCCGAGATGATTTCAGTGACCTGCCCCTTACAGAGCTGATAATTCAAACCAGCTGGGTTTGAACTGGGAGTTGTGTGGTGGAGACAAACTGGTTTTCTCCTGTTTAAAATGGCTTTTGCTTAAGGTTTACATCTGTTACAGGCCTAAACATTTAAGGTTATTTTAAACTTTCTCAATCCTGTTGACTTTTCAGATTTTCTGACCTGTCAGAAAAGTAATTGAGAGCACATGAGGGACGGCAGACTGAATTTTCTTGCAGAAGTGTTCACTTGAGGTTTTTTTCACCTATTGGAACTAAACCAGAAAAGAAAATCCCTTCTGTAATTCTAGCTTCATATTCACACTGTTCTACAGTAGTCACTTGTTCAAGTAGAGCCTAATTGAGTAAGTGCTATCCTGCAAGATGCCAAGTACCTCTGAAGATGCAGATTATCCCTCTTAGTGCTGAGTGGGGGAGTAGGCAGTATGTGGCTGGACCTGAGGTGCAAAAACTCAACCAACCATTTGGCTGCCATATGGGAAAACCACATCTGAGAACAGGCCTTGGCAGCAAGCCTTGGTAGAGGGAGCAAGCACAACCTGCATGAGTTGTTTTAATTCCTCCTGCCAACTCTAAGCTCTACTGGTCAATGCACAGATGCCAAAAACGGGAACACAACTGGCGAGTGGGTGGAAAAGATGAGGGAGGAACAGAAAACGTGTGTTGATTGCTAAAATTAGTGTTTTCTTTTGCTGTGGCATTTCAGGTATTATCCCTTGGACTGCTGTACCTGGCAAAGCCTGTGGCCCAATTTTAGAGAACATCTGCAACACAAATGAGGTACAGAAACATAACCTGTGCACAGCTTTTGCCTCCATGTACTTTGGACACAGTGTAATAAATAAGTTTTGGAGCTGAAAATTTCTGGAGAAAACTCATAGTACAAGGAGATGGATTTAAATACAGCACTGAAATTATTCTGTGTTAGCTCATGCAGAAAATGAAGATTATTTTTGAGCATTTTTATTTTCTAAAGCTTTGAGTACCTTGTTACAAAGACAGTTTTATTATCTGTATATAGTTGAAATGCATTTTAAACTATCCTCAAATACTTCAATGTTTTTAACACATTTTTTTTCTCTAGTTCTACATGTCTTACCACCTGTTCATTGTGGCTTGTGCTGGAGCTGGCGCTACTGTCATAGCATTGGTGGGTAGCATCTTTTGTTGGTTTTTTGTATAAAATGTTCTTTTCAGACTTAAGATGCTTTAAGATAAAACTTTGTGTATCTTAAAAATAATGACACTAGACATGAAGGAGGGCAAGCTGTAATCACTTATTATTTGCTACTATGGTTTGGACATGACGGGTCAGCAGGTCCCAAACTTTTGCTTTGAGAAGTCATCTTAACCCACCTCCCCCATCCTTAGAATAAAATTCTTTGCATGTCCTTTGAAAAACCCTACTTCTTCCCATTCTTTCTGTTTTTACATCCACTGTGTCTTTCAGTTTTTGCAGTTTATTTGATCGATTGCTTGTAACCTCTTGTTTTATTTGTCTGGACCCAGGCAGCTTGACTTAGGAGCAAAGTCAGGCAGCGGTTGGGAAAAGGGGCGTTAAGGAGATGAATTGCTTCAAATGTCTAACGCTTCCCCCAGCTTCAGCCAAATCCAGGTGTAATAGTTACTATTTCTTGATGAAATAGCCTTAGGTCTGTGTGTAGATTATCCTCTGCAGATAAACAGCAAGTTCTTTATCTTGCATCTTCACCCTGGAAGAAGCTCAAAATAACCTCTCTTGTGAAAGTATCGACAGTTGCCCATGTGGGCTTGAGCCGTCACCTTGTTGTGTCTTACTCTCCTGTATTTTGTTCTCTTCCACCAGCTGATCTACATGATGGCTACTACATATAACTATGCTGTTTTGAAGTTTAAGAGTCGGGAAGATTGCTGCACTAAATTCTAAATTGTATAAGCCCAGTAAAGAGCTGCATTGCGTAGCTTGAAATACCACTGACACCCTAGGCTAAAAGTCTAGCTTTCTGAATTTTGTTACAGTAATTGTAAATAGCTTCAGTAAGCATCATTTAGCTTATCAGATTAATAAAATGACTTCTTGTATATGAACTATGATGTGGATGAGATCTGGCTATTTTTTCATGTCGAGAGGACTCAGTTACTCTGTAGGGGTGTTGATAAAGCATCCTTCTGAAGAGGGGATGTTTCCATTTCAAGTCCCCACTTGTTTTCTAACAGTCATCTCTGAAACAAATACTGGAACAGTTCAGGGTGAGAATTATTAATTTATACTTCATCCTGAACACCAAATACAACCTCCCCCCCCCCAAGCATACACAATATGTATGATATGAAAGAAAAAGAATTAGTAAAGTAGTGCCAGTCTCTTTTGGCAGAAAGCAGGAGCCCAGGCGTCATGAACGAGTTGGCTTGTATTTCCACTGCATGGATGATAAAGCTGATTGTTTTCTTTTTACTTCGTTTTTAAGTAATTGCCAAATGACTCTGTCTCTAAAAGGAAATACATCCTTGATTTAGCTCTGCGTAAAACAATCACCTTTCTTTTGGACCCTGACCTAGTAAAAAAACAGCCTATCAATAGCTTCTGTTCCTGTATGGCTTGCACTTTAGTAACTGATTTCTCAGTAGCCAGATCTCAAAACTGTAAGTATGACTGCACGGGAAGCAAAACCATGCATAGATCATAGAGACCTTTTTACACTGTTGGGATTTAAAAAAAGAGAAGCTGAATCAGTGTTTTCAGATGTAGATTTTTTGCATGAAGTACGGTGAAAAGAAGTTGGGAAGAGATGAATGCACAAACTAGGAAAAATCCATTCAATATTAATAATAACGATTTTTTAAAAAGAACCATTTGCTATATATGATTTAAAACTCTTCACCTGAGGTTGGACAATGGAAGTTTAAAATGTAGTTACAAAAATATATGATTAAGATTTCTTAACCCAGAAATTGCATGCTTTTGCTTAGTTTTGGACTCGTGTCTTGTTGTTTAATTTTTTGATATGTTAATGTAGCCTTGTTCACATGAATAAAACTGTTTACAGTTTCAGGCTTTTTCCTAGGGGGAGGGTGGAATTCTCAATCTGCTTGTTGGGGGCAAAGAATGACCAGGATCTGGGCGTGGATATTCCTAAACACCACAACCTTAGGAAGCAGTTCTTCTGAGCACCTCGTAGTTTACAGATGACATATATTGCCATGTACAAAACTTTTTTCTGCTTCCCCCCCCATTCTGCATTTTAATTGATCCGTCCAACTCTGTAGCTCGTTTTATTGCTGTTACACTAACTTCCTCTAAATTGTCAATAACCAACTGAAATATTAGCATGCCAAATTCTAGAGATCTTTGGAAATAGCCTCTGTGCCTGTTTGAATAACAGAATGCTTATTAACGTAGAATAACTATATTTTGGTCATTATTTTAAAGAGCGTCTATTAATCTAACTAGCAGCTTGCTTTGCCTCTTGACATGCTCACTTGCCATCATGCTCACCCTTCTCTTCCAGATCCACTTCCTCATGATACTGTCTTCTAACTGGGCCTACTTAAAGGATGCGAGCAAAATGCAGGCCTACCAAGATATCAAAGCAAAAGAAGAGCAGGAGCTTCAGGATATCCAGTCTCGGTCAAAAGAGCAACTCAATTCTTACACATAAATGTTTGCCACAGTAATTCAGCAGAAGAATTCTGTAGCTCTGACAAATCAACAAATAGCTGCTCTGCAGTACAGATGTGTGTCTACCAAAACAAAATTAGAGAGAAGCGCAAAAAGCTTTGCATTCCAGCTCCTGGAACACATTCGTAGGGAAACCTTCCCATGGGTAATCTTCCATCCTTTCATACAGAGAATGGAGGTTTTATTCCAGGCATTTTAAAAGGCAACACTTCACAACAAGTGACCAAATTTACTCTTCTTCCTTGAGACTTTTGCTGTTCAGTATTTGAGGTGTTCTGCAGCGTGACGTCCCGCACAGAAGCCTGGCAGGTGCTCACCCCCCAGGCAGCAGCTGTACAGACCTCTCTGTACAGACCTTTGGCAAAGGCACGGACGTGTTACCGGGGCGCGGTTTCGGCTCTCAGTTGATAAACCAAACGGGGCCGTGGCCAGGCAGGATTTCTGACAGCTCGGGCTGACCTGGCAGCACAGTTGCAGCAGTTCCTAAGTTGCAACGGGGCTGCCTCTGACCACTCTTTTTTTTTTTTTTTTCCCCCACGTGCCACAGGAAGAGCGCTCTTATTTCTGTGCCGCGCTTTTTTTTAACGATGGAGCAGTCCCACTCCTGTGCTTACGTGAGTGTTGAGCAGTTGTCCCGAGTTTTAATCTTTTTTATTAACTATTTAATGGAATGTAGATCCCCGGATCTGGATAATGATCCCCTTCTTTGAAAATAAATGTCAGCTTTGCCTTAATGTTTATTTTCTATAAATGTCTTAGCATTTATATAGTGGCAGGAGACCATTATCCTACATTTTACATAAGTGAAAAGTGTTACCTTATTAAAATGACACTGATCTGACCATTCCAAATGAGCGGATGAGGAAGTTTGCAGAGTTTTACACAAACGATAAAAATTACAGCCATAAAACAGAATACAGGATGTCCACCTTTCTCTATCTTGGTGCTTAGCAAATTTATAGTCAGTGCTTACGTGTTTTCCTTTTTACAAATTAATTAGCACATTAAGCAAACGTGGTGTTCAGAAAAAAAAAAAAATACAAACCACAAACTGGTGCCATTTTACAGTCATTTCCCATAGAAGTCTGCCTTCTAGTTAATGTTTTTTTTCAGAAGCATTCAGTGATATCTTGAGTATTAGTGATGGTATATTTGGTGTTTGTTCTATATGATATATATATATAAATGTTGGGGGGGGGGGGGGAAGTGAAATACATCAGTCAGTTGAAAAAAATTAAAACATTCAAGTCATACCCATGTTAAGCTGACATGTGGTTTGATAGTTTTGACTGTTTGCTGAATATAAATTAAAGGAAGCACAAATTTCTTCAAGTCAGTATTAAAAGAAAAGGCATTTGGGGTGGGTGTTAACTTCAAGTCTAATTTTTTTTGTTAAATATTGAAGTCTAATTTGACAGTTTCAAAAAAGGGGCAAAGTTGATCAACGTAGAGCAAATATGACAAAATAGCCTAGTGTATGTTCTTACCTATTGCATGAAGGAGACATTTCTACAGCAATGCAGGTGATGTTCTAGCCCAGTGTTTGCATAAGGGTAATAATGGAGGCAGTGTCTTAAAGCCTAATTCTTTTCTAATTCAGTGTAGCTATTACTGGGAGTTTTTGAAGTTTTGTTTAAGTAGTCTAATATTTTTATGTAAAGAGCATTAAATTTTGCTATGTATAAATTTTTGTAACCTAACAGTGAATCAATATTTTCTATCAGTGCCAAGGGCTTCCTGTAGTTACATCCAAGTGTTAAAATAAATATTTGTAGATAATAGACAACACTCGTGTTACGCTTATTTGAAAACAGACCTACAGCTACTCCACACTTAGTGCATCTCTAGGCTTTATGTCCCTACCTGAAGGTAAAATAAGTTGTGTTCAGTAGTGTCTGTCCCTTTGCTCATGTTCCTGGGAAGGGATGCTGCCCCCCAGCCCCCGTAGGTGTGCGCTTCAGCATGGTAAGGCAGCGAGTGTTCCTAGCATGAAGTAGTGGTAGTAATCCCAGGCCAGCATAATGCAACAAGCACTTATCCATCCCATTCCTGAAGGAGTCGCTGGGAAATTGTGTTAAATGCCAGCTTTGCTGCAACACCAAATTTAAGCAGCGTGGAAAATTAGAGTAGCCACCAAATCACATCAAAAAACAAAAAGCAACAAACCAACAATGAAGTTTACTTCTGTCATGTTTTTTGGTACTTTATGTTTCAAAATCCAATGAATTCAAGACAGAGCTTTGGTTTTTGCCTCTAACTTCTGTCAAACTTGGCTTCATGTTCTTGGTAGTTAGGTCAAGATGAGCAGCCTCAAATGCAGTGCAAGTTGTAATATATGCTGCCACCCATAATTTCTTCCTTGATACAGAAAAAAAAAGCAACTGTATTTTATACTGTAAATAAAGTTTAATGATCTTGCCTATAATCTACCTACAAAAATACAAAGCTTAAATAAAGATGAGTTAAATAGCATTTTTATCTGAATCTCTCCGTTCTGGGCTGGTTAATACCGAGAAGGTGATACACGAGGTAAGGGCTGATAATTAAAGCTGTTGCTTCCTCTGCGATAGCCCTCGGTCAGCAGGGTCAGGCACAGCCCTGCTCTCTCACCCTGCACAAGCCTTGGGTCACCACCAGGGCACCTTTAAAACCCTGCTGCTGAGGGCTGAATTGGTGTGAATGGTGCTCTGTGACTCCAAGATACAGCTCAGAAGAGTTGCAGGGGGAGGGCTTGGGGATGTGGGGGGGGTGGGAAGAGCACAACGTGAGAAGCTGTCCAAGTTTCTGGGAAGTCAGTGCCAAAGCCAATCTGCCCGAGCATCCTGATTCGTTTCTTTGCGCTGCTTTGTCCTTTCTCTCACCCTGCTCAAGGGCCTCCTTCTGGATTAGTAACACATCAGGACTCACCGTTTGAATTCAAGCACTGAAGCGGTGAGACAACTCAGAATCAGCTTTATTAATTTATAATTATATAGCCTGCAATCGTGATGGCTAACATTTATTACAACTTTTTTTACAAGCAGAAAGCCGCTTTATAAAAATTCTTATTGTAAAAACATAAATTTAAATTTAAAAATCAGTAGCTATCGTTCACCAGAAGTCTTCATCCATGTCTCCATGAGAAATGTTTGCGATGCTGTGTTAAGAATAGAAGGGAAAGAAAGTGATATGAACCTAAAGTGGTTTATCTTCAATGTAAATACTTTTAAAAAAAAAAAAAAAAAAAAAAAAAAGAGTTAAAAGATTGCTGCAATTCTCTTGTTGTGCCAGTGAGCTGAAGGAAATAAGCAATCCTTTAAGGGTGAGGATTTGGGCCTTTGTGAGTAGAAGACCATCCATCAGAGCAGTAAAACCTCTCCACTGCTTCTGCAGTGCCTACCCAGCCAGGAGAACACTACAAGGGTACAATTCAGAAGCACCACTGCAGGGATTGGTATGTAAGAGCACTGCTAAGGCACAGCTAATACTGAATCACTGCTACGGTTAGTGTGAGCATTTAGGTTTTTTTAACCATTCTATATTTTTCACATATATATACATATATTTAAGTCTACATCTTCAAATAACATTTCTATGAGATGTGATAAGATAGGGGCTTGGGTTTGTCTTTCCCTTTTCCCTCTCAAGCAACTAATAATTATATGTCCTTATTGATGTGTAAAGAGATGCCCTAGGTGTGATATCTCAGTGCAGGCAGCCAAAGTCTCTGAAGAAAGTGTATGAACTAGTTTGTTAAAAGTCCATGATGCTACCTGTTAGATCAAGGCTAATCATGCTAATTAACAGACTACCTGCAAGGTGCAGCACAGACAAACCTTCCCACAGCATAAAGAAAAATCCCTCATACTGGAACTCACTGGGAATTGAACTGAGGAGCTGCTCAGTGGTAGATAAAAAATCTTCATTGCCACAGCCATGGAGAGAGGTGATTGACTGTAGTTCCCTGATCCAAATGCCATACAGTGTGTAACTTACCTGTCTAAGAATTGGAAGGATCCTCAATTTTTCCAACACATTTCCTTTGATGACTGTTTTATTTTGCTTTTCAAGGAGGCAGGTATCTCTTAACCATAATTCATCCCATAACTATTTATTAATATTGGGTAATAGAAGTGATTAACAGTATTATATGAGCCTTACCTGTCATCCTTTTCACTAGATTGAAGCCCTCCTGTAAGTGATACTTCTCCTATTTCTTCTTTCTTTGAATCCTGGCACCCAAAAGGAAAACACACATTCTGTAACTGGTTCTCAGGTCAAGGTTTAAATAACTCTAATAATTAGTATCTGTATTTTAAGGCACCCAACTGAAAATAAAAAATCTTCTGCCACCTTCTTTCTGGCAATGCTGTTTTGCATCTATAATAGTCATGGTTTAGAAAATCCCATTTGGATAATGTCTGACCAAAAATTGCTGCATTCTTCCATTCAAGCAGCTGTCACCCACGTCCATGTACATACTTTAAAGTCAAATTTTCCATTTTTACCATGATAATTCCATCAGTTGTGTTAGTGGAACACAAACAGACCTGTGTAGATTAAAACTCTATTTAAACCCAGTTTAAACTACAACTTGAGAACATTTACATTTAAATACTGTCCTACTACCTAAAAAACCAAATAAACACCCTCCCACTGGATACAGATGCACAAACCCTTCTGGAAGAAAGTTTTCAATTTTTTGTTTTGAATGAACACATTTCTGCAATACAAATCCAAACAGTCATCTCTGCAGGTTGTTATATAAGGCTTCTGAATGAAGTAAAAAAATGAAAAAAAGGAGGATATTGTTTTCATTCTAAGCATACTTAGCAATACAGAAATTCAACCAGTAATATTTTTGGGATTCAGTTTTGAGAATAATCACCTTGTTTGCAAGTTCCTGCTCTCTGCTCTGCTGAATTATTCTCATGTATTTTTCTAATGGATTTAGAGTAGAAACCTGTAAATTATCTCCAGCACCAGAATTCATGTTTTCAGGTTTTGGGCCCTCCTGATCTTCTTTTTCTTCATCTATTTTCATTGAGTCTTGGGTCCACTTTAAGACAAAAAATCAAAACAAATTACTCATCAGGCCTAGAAAAATCCCTTTATAGTTAAATACCTGCATTATTTCTGCAGGATTTCACATTAACCTCAGTAAAACACACCAGTCTAAGCAGCACTAAACTTGCTAACACCAGTTCAAGATGAAATGTTAAGTCATTGTTTAAATTCAAGAAGTGGCATTCAAGAGACCCCTGTCTGGATGCCTGAGGTGCTGTGAGGCCTGAGGCTTCCATGTCTGCCATCTAGGTGTGAACTGAAGCAGAGGAGCTGACACAGGTTTGCCACTTCCTTGCAGGGCCCAGCTTGCTGGTGTGAAGTGCAGCACGAGCATGTCTCTCAGTACCACTAAAAACCAAATTAACCAAGGCTTAAGGGTGGGAAGAGGAAGTCTTACACAGAATCACAGAATTGGCTGGGTTGGAAGGGACCTCAGAAATCATCAAGTCCAACCCTTGATCCACTACCCCCGTGGTTCCCAGACCATGGCACTGAGTGCCACATCCAGTCTCTTTTTAAATATCTCCAGGGATGGAGAATCCACCACTTCCCTGGGCAGCCCATTCCAGTGTCTGATCACTCTCTCAGTAAAGAAATTCTTTCTAATGTCCAACCTAAACCTCCCCTGGCACAACTTGAGACCGTGCCCTCTTGTCTTGCTGAGAGTTGCCTGGGAAAAGAGACCAACCCCCCCCTGGCTACCCCCTCCTTTCAGGGAGTTGTAGAGAGTGATGAGGTCTCCCCTGAGCCTCTTCTTCTCCAGGCTGAACACCCCCAGCTCCCTCAGCCTCTCCTCACAGGACTTGTGCTCGAGTCCCTTCACCAGCCTGGTTGCCCTCCTTTGGACCTGCTCCAGGACCTCAATCTCCTTCCTGAACTGAGGGGCCCAGAACTGGACACAGGACTCGAGCTGTGGCCTCACCAGCGCTGAGTACAGGGGCAGAATCCCTTCCCTGGACCTGCTGGCCACGCTGTTCCTGATCCAGGCCAGGATGCCATTGGCCTTCTTGGCCACCTGGGCATACTGCTGGCTCATGTTCAGCTTCCTGTCAATCCAGAAGCCCTAGAAGTCACCAGAAGTCCAGAATGCTACTTCAGCACATGCTACGTGAACTCAAAGAGACTTCAGCAAACTCCCCAAGGTCTCAAAAATTTTACATCCAAGCCAGTACCCTGGATACCCCAATACCAGCTAATGAACAGATGGGCATTAGTATGAACTAGTAGTATCCTACCAGCAGAGGTCCAAAACAGAGAGACAGCAAACGTGCAGCTTGTTCCAACAGCCTGGTAACAGCTGCCTTCTAAGTTCTGACCATAGAACTGTAGTTTCCAGTTACATTAATCATGGAAGAAAAGATATCTTTTTCCAGTGAAAAAGTTACTTGGCCTATGGAGAAATTCTAGAAAGACTCTGTCTAATCGCACAAGTACATAAAAGAGAGAACAAAATCTATTTTTAACCAAGTGACACTCAGCAGTCTGAAAAAAAATGGCATTACAAAGCTGCATTACTGGCAGAAATTAAAATACTAAATCACCACCTCTGTGTTAAGCTTTTCCACTTCTTTTTGCTCCCTTTCCAAAGCTCCCTGTTGTTCTGTCTCTCCACTTTCTTCTCTTGCTTCCTCTTCTTCTTCTGAGTTTTTCTCAACCTCTTTATTCTGTTCTTCAAACTGTCTTCGATCCAGCACCGCTGTGAAAAATTATTTCAAACATCTGTGATTTATGCAGTTCAGTAATCTACTGCAGTAGCATGCAAATCATAACCATACAACACTAATAGTGAATGAAAAGCAACTGGATACATTGCTTATACACATACCAAGGTTATTATTAGGTATCTTGTTATGTTTCTTCCTATCTTTATTTAGTCTGGTATATCACTCACTTAAAAGTGAGTGATAAGACTTAAAAGGTAGACCCAAACTACAGGCCAGAGTTGACAAATCTCTCTATGCAGGTCTCATTCCTGCCATGGACTTCCTCATTAAATCTCTCTTATCCTAAAGTAAATGGTCTGATATTCTACTCCTCTCTGCAAAATGGTTGGATACCACTATTTAAAAAAGCAAATTATGTTTAAAAAAAACTTTGACAATTATTGCAGGACGCAGTGCAGATGTGCTGTGTAAGTAGAACAGCTTTCAGATAGTACTTAGATGGGCAAAATAAATACTGGGAATTGTGAGAAGCCAGAGAGCTCTTCTCTAAATAAAAATACACATAATGCTTCCACTTAGAACAATTAGAAAAGTGGCATATACAGCTATGAAATAATCCTCATCTACCTAAAGAAATAAAGGAGCATTGTGATCATACAGTTTGAGAAAGGTTAAGAAAAATTTAAAAAATCCAGACAAACAGTACTTAAAGTACTTTTAAAAACAAAGCAAAGTCTTCCAACTTTTGTTCTTTTATTTCTATCAAGAGCAGAAATATTATTAAATAATCATCCTAAAGAGAAAAGAAAAAGCCAGAATCATCTCTCCAGAAGCTGGACAGGGAGATAGGACAAGTGATGAAAGTGTTTAAATTAAAAACAAATTTAACCCAAACCAGGGTGAAAACTTTATCCTCATAAAAAAAAAAAAAAAAAAAAAAAAAAAGAAAAAGAAAAAAGAAAAAAAAACCAACCAAACAAACAAACAAAAAAAACACCCAAAAAACATTCCTTCCTCTTTATTACACGATTAGTACTTTTGGAGAAAATTTTCAATCATGCCAGTGTACATACCTACAGCACACATACCTACAGAATGTTAAATAGTTGGCTTTTTATTTTATACATTTGACATTTAGAGAGGATATTCACTTGTTTCTGAGCTGAGAACTCACTTAAGTCCTGAGACAAAGTGGCTGTTGCTGGCACAGTGGCTGTGACATGATTTCCATTGATGATGTCCCCAGATGGATGCAAGGCATCACTTTCACACTGCTCTGGAATGTCCCCCTGATCTGGAGAAGAAATTTGAACAATGGCTTCATTATTTTGTAATTACAATAGTAGAGCACAATCGACACAAAGTGTGGGAAAGGCTGAATTAGAACACATAAATATCAGCACTAATTGAGCATTTTCCCTTCAACTTGACCATTTCCCTGAGGATGAAGAATTACTGTAGGCTGTACTTGCTTCTTTAATTACAGAATTGTTAGTTTTGATAAAATAATGAGTGCCCTCATTCTAAATTAGCTATTGGAACACATCTGTTTACAAAGCCCAAAGAGATTCATGAATAAATATACAACAGAAAACAAAAATGTTTTAATTTCTTTACAGAATCAAGACACGGGGCTGAGAAAAATTACATGTCCAAATCTTAGCTCATCTTTTCCATGCACATAAAACAACCTTAAATTATTTGATCCCATACTGTTTCTTTAGTAGGATCCTTGAATTCTTCTGTGCACAGGATGGATAACTGCTAACTCAGATATTCTAGGTTACATTTTCTTTTTCCTGCACAATATGGCCCTAAATTTACAAAAATGCAATCACTGAGCTACTTCTGTGATCAGTGCTACCATACTCAACTGCTGCTTAGTTATTTATTTGCAAAGTATGTAGTATATATTATACCTAACTTCTAAAGGTCTTCTAACAACACAAACAATGAAAAAACTCCAAAAACCCAAACCCCAAACAATATAGTACAAAACATCTTAAGAGCAAGAGACACACTATTTCCTTAAGGCAAGCACATCATCTAAAAGCAGTGACTGCCAAAAGAAACTCCACTAGAGTTACTTGCTAGAGCTCACTCACAACAAGATTAAAAGGCTTTCCATATTTTCTGGTATCCCCTTCACCCCATTTTTTTTCTACTCTCATCAAATTCTTCCTTCATTATATTTTACTTTATGTTTAGGTTTTAGATTCTTATTCAAACATACCCAAAACCTCCTAGGTTATTCCTTCTCTTTTTTAGGTTTTCTGATTTCCTTCTACATACTAAGCCTCCCTTTTGATGCAGTCTGACCCAACTAAATTCCTGTTGATTTATAAATCATTGGCATATGCAAGCTCTTGAAATTATTCCTTTGAGTACCACACACTGCTCAATGACACAGTGGTAACTGACTTGGGGACAGCACTTACCCAGGTCTAATTGCCAAGGGAATGCTGGTCTGTTCTCATGTGTGATAAAATAAAAGTGCAATACATAATATAGACCTAGAAGTCTCTAATATGAAATTAAACAAATAAATCAAATCTAGTTAAAATATGAGTAGAAACCATTAGCAGCCATAGGCTGGGTTCACACTCAAATAATGCATTTAAAGTTTATAAGCAGAAAACTAAATGAGGTAAATCAGGAAACAACAACTGCACAAAGTAAGGGCAATGCATAGGTGAGTCACCAGCTTCTGTTAGTTATCAGTAAACACTACCAACACATCTGTTGTTTAAACAAATAATATCTTTTCCAGTTGCTCAGTTTTAAAATACTGAAAGCTGAAAATTCTCACAGATTCAGGAGAGTGAGCAAGGGCATCACTCTGTCTTCCATACAACTTAACCATAACCAAAAGAAAAAGTGAGCTTTGGACCCAGGAAAACACATCAGCTAGGAGTATTTTTTTTAAATCAGTGATTTGAACTCTCCCCATAGAGTAGTGATAATCTCTTCACCAACTATGAGTTTAATTATACCACTCAATGACATATTTCCACCAGCCTCAGACTTTACAGACCTAAAAAAATTTTGGATATTGTAAAGGTGTTCAGCTTTTCTCACTCTGACCCTGCATTTAAAGAGAAGAAAACATTTTATAGCATGCAATGCAAAGCACCCCACAATGAAGTTCTTCCTGCAATCAACAGAGTGCAGAAATGTAAGGAAACAAAATGCTGACCTCAGAAGAAAAAAAAATAGGATAAAATTCCTGTTTCAGTAACTCAACCATATGTTCCAAAACTACTCAGGGATGCTGGTAAGTGCCAGTACAACTGCAAGTGTTCTTCACATATTTACACACACTTCTAAAGTAACTTCTACTTCATAATACTATTTAAGCCTCAATTACTGAAGGAAAATCACCAAGACTGTATGTAATGGCTGCAGAAATTAATCTTCAGAATTAAAGAGCTCTGATCTGATACTGGTCCACGATAAATATTCTTTAGAGTTTGGGAGTTTTACTTTATGCAGCAAATATAACAGAGCTTTAAGTCAGTTCATATACAACTACACTTTACTGTATTAAAAAAAACAAACCACCTACATGATTTTAAAATATACTGAAGCAACTGTCAGACCTACATGCATTAATCCCATGGTTATGCATGATTTCTGAATAAAAAAGTACCAGTATGTTCACAAATTTCAGAACAATCTCAATTTTAGTGTCTACTTATTATTAAATACACTTATCCTCTAACAATGCAAATACAAATAAAACTAATCCCTCCTTTTGTGAGACAGTATGTTCTTCCTATTTTCAACATCAGTTGGAATTTTTTCTCTCCAACAACTGTCTTAAACTATCAAGAGAGTTGCCTTGCAACTGTTAAGCCCAAAATGCTAAACAAAAATCTAAAAAGCACCAGAACTTACACTCAGGAGAAGAAATGCGTTCTTCAAGTTCCTCATACTTTAATTTCTCTGGTTTGGGGATATCACTGAAATCTTGATTATCTCTTTGTTGATTAGGAGGGCTGAAGAATGGAAGAACACAAATAATTTAATAAATATAAATGTTCAACTTTTAAACAACTAGTGATCTGAAGTTTAAATACAAGTATTATTTACATACTTAGCAACAGGAAAAAAAAATAGAAAAAAAATGTAAAAAACATGCAACCAAAATGCTGTGCTTTTCTGACTTAAAAGTTAAGGTATTTAAATACAGATCTCTAACTTTTACCAAAATTCACCCCCATCTGATAGCCATCTGCCTGCAGCCTTTGTCCAAAGCCTGTATTTGACATAAAGGCATTACATTAAAATAAAATACATTCTCAAAAGGCACATAAAAAGGAGTAGGGGGAAAAAAAAGGAAAGGAAGGAGAAATACAATGAAATGTGACGTTTTGTCAACTGAAATAATAAAATTTGCCTTTTTAAGCTCAGTGTTACAGTCTCATTCCCACTTTGCTGTCATCTTAACAGATGCATTTGAAATGTATTAGGATTAGATGTCTGGCAAAACATACATGCAAGGGTGAGAATCTGAGTGCTATGAAAAATGGGGTTAGTGCCCTCATTCTAAATCCCCGTTTATCTCAAGAGAAAGATAATGTGAAAGAACAATATCTCCCACGTGACCCAGCCACTAAACTCTGACCAGAACCAGTATAGCAAAAGGAGTGTAGGTCACTAATGAAATTCAACAGCAGCACTTCATAAAGGAGCTTACTTCACACCAGCTGGTGCTCCTAAGAGCATAAATACATTTGTGCTTACAATTTCTAAGGAATTCAGGTCTTCTATGGGGCAAAAGTGGACAAAAAGTGGGACAAAACATAACCCCTCGATGAGACATGTTAAATAAAAAAAAAAAATGCAAATCTGGGGACAAACCAATAAATCTGGATTGTCAGAAAGATAGTTCAGTCCCATCACTGGGGAAAATACCCTGTAAATTAAATACAACAGAGTAAATGGAACTTCAAGGTTTTAGAAGTCTACTTTGTTTTTTTTTTAATTTCTTCACAGAAATGGTTAACGGTTAAATAATTCTTAAGGATGTGAAGTTAAAGAACATGCATGTGTCCTGCTCCACTGCTAGAAAGATACTGCCTCAGATTCAGGACACAGAAGTCTGCCTCATGAAAATCTGTAAACCCTGACAATGTGTATTTCCAAACAGTTTCATTCCACTGGAAAAAGCTGGCAACCAAACCCTGGACAGTACCTAATGTCAATATTCCATAACACAGTACTGTTGTGCCAATCAAACTACAAATTATTAAGCTGCATGAGTTATGCTTAAAATTACTACCAAAGCTTAAAGAAAAAAACAACCACCACAATCTAAACTACTTCGATAATGTCTTAAATGTGGGGGGGGGGGGTGGCTTGCCTAAAACTGGTAACAACCTTCACAAAAAAGGAATGGTTTAGGTAAAAATCTGCCTTATAATTCTAGTTTTCCTGTCTGTTTATTTGCTTCCTTCATACCACTCATATCTTGAAACAAAAACAATCATAAAAGCAATTGTTCTTCCCCACTGACAAAGGTCTAATCTGCAATGGCTTACACCATGTTACAGCATCATCTTTTCTTTTTAAAGAAGTTCCCATTGCTACTGAAAACCTACAGGTCATAAACTAATCCCACAATACACATCAATGATGTGGCATTTGCCTAATAATAAGAGCAAATAGCTGGAAAAGCCCACACATGCATTTCTCAAATATTTTATGCAACAGAAAACAGTCTGAGACACAAGAAATTTAAAAATACACAACAAAAGGATAGTTTCCCTGTAAAAAGTCTTGGGAAAGCAGCAAGTTCAAGAGAATTATTGGGACCTCATACCCTTGCTTTGTCACAAGGAACCCAAGAAAGTAATCACAGCCCATAGCTGCCTGCCCAGCTTCTGGCCTGTTCTTTGTAACACAACTTTCTCATACTGGTCACTCTTCAGGCAGGGCAGACTCCACAACATTCTTCAAAGTGGTACAGTCCCTCACAGTATTAAGAGTATTTTCCCACATCACCTTAACATGCAGGTTAACACTCAACCTTCACTTTGTAGCATCTGTCCCAGGAATACAGGAAATCTGAGACGCAATGTAGAAAATGTGAATGAGCAGGGAAGGAAGAGACAGCCACTTAAACTAACCTCACAGGTCCTACAAATCCCAACAGCTTCTTTTCAAGGTCAAGAATACAAAGGTTTTCCCTAGATCCTAGCTACAAGAGGCCCTCTCTACATGTAATGCATAGGGAGGAGTTGGTAACAACAACAACAGAAGAAAGACCTACAAATGCCTCTAGAGCTGTCCTGGGACAAGGCACCTTTCTTCAGCCATTAAATCTGAAACCACGGCTATCAGGGTAAGGCCAATTTAGGAATCTCTTCTTAGGCAAGAAACAGTGAAAATTAAATACTTGATCTTGTACTAAAACCACCTACTCAGGATTCTCAGTTTTATAGAGAGCACCACAGACAGGAACAGAAAAATTTCATACACAAAAGCAGGAGAGAGGAAAGAGAACTATATTTTATGTAGCTTAATTAGCTTAATTTTGCCACATTAGTCATGTACTTAAAAGACATCCTAAAAAAAAAAAACAAAAAAGGAGAGAAGTTCTGCCACCCATCACCTTCCCACATGCAAGAGAGACTGGAGATTCTTATTCTGAAAACAGTTATACAGACACATGGACAAGCTCTTTAGGAAGAAAAAGAGTTAGCATTACAGCTTCCTAAAGAATTAAGCAAGAATGTACAACTGCCTTGATTTTAAATCTCAAACAGCTGAAACTACCAAATTTCAATCAGCAAAAGCTCATTAGTGAGGTCACAGATGCGAAAAATAGAGACACATTTGAAAGAGACATAGCTTTTGCTCAAAGAATTAGTGGCCTTTTTCAATTAAGGGGATTTGCATTCATCAAATATAGCCCAAATATATTTTGAACATTAAGGATATGCAAAAGGCCTGTTCTGATATGGGAAAGACAAGACATTATTACTGCTTTGGACAGAAATTTGTGATGAGCTTGTAGTTTTACCTTTTTCTTGAAAAATTATTTCAAGTCATTGAAACATGAAGTTTAGCCCTCTAAAGACCCAACAACATCTTCTGAAATTAAGTTTGTTCTCAAGTTAGTTTACAATGTCAGCAAGAGTTCTTGTTAGCCTTCACGTTCTGTGGTACCTTCACGTTCCCATTTGTAACACAGTACAGACATGATGCTTACTAAAAAGTAGACAGTCTAAATTTTTAAGTTATCAATATGGCCCAAAGTTATAAGATACCAGAAGAAGTCAGATATATCTTTGTCATATGCTTGGACACATGCACTGCCCACATGTTTAAAAAAAAAAAAAATAATCACTTTTTTCATAGATACTAAACAAATGTATGCAAGTGAGGTGTTTAACTTAGATTTGCTTTTAAGAATGGATTTTAAATTTTTAGGAAGCTTTTAGAAAACACATTTTCTGAGACTGGTGATTAACAGAATATTTATTTATTTATTAACAACAAACCTTTATTCAGCTGCCTGAAAGTGCTCTAATATGTAAGGAAATACAACCAATGAGAAAGTCTACTCTGACACAATAGATTCCAGGTGCTGCAGAATTTGCAGCTCTCTTGAAATATGAGTATCCCAAACACACCTTGCTTTAAAGTAACACCATCCAGTGCTTTCAAAAGCATTAATCAGAACACTGACAAATAAAAAGTAGAAAAGCAGAGAAGGGGAAAACCAGAAGTTCATTGTCAAATTTAGAGTTATATATCAGGAGATGACTACTGCAGCCTGAAAACCAACAAAGTAAATCAGCCTGGCCTAATGAAACCCGACTTAAACCTGACTAAACTTCGCATGACTTCTATTGTCATGTGTGCCTTAATGCTGACACAATGCACACCGAATGAACCACCTCTCTCTTCGAAGCCAGACATGGTAACAAAGCAACACCTACATTGGTTGAAGCAGCACAAATGTCAAGTCCTGAGAAGAGTTCCTATGTGTTTTAATGACAGAGGAACAAATACCTCTAAACAGCATAATTCAAACAAAGTTTCAGTGATGGTATGTATCCATTTGCTATATCTGCATGAAACTAACATGCACTTGGGATGTCTTACACTTTACCTCTCCAGGCTTTTTAGTGTGTTTACTAGCACTTTTCCATGGCAGTGAATTTTTTAGACTTTGGAGTTAGTGCTATGATTACTGTTTCTTCTCAGCAGAGGGAATCTTTGGAATAAGTTTTCATTGTTGCTCAACTACACCAGTGAAATGAGTTTACAAAAGACTTAGTAAATCAAGAGATTTTTGGGTTTTGTTTTGGTTTGTCTTTTTGAAAAACACTGCATTCTTCTGAACTTTCCAATGCACCTGAGGTTTAAGTATTTCTCTGCACCTAACTTTGCACTGTAAGGAAGCACACATTTATCAGAAGTCAAGAAATCAAACTCATATTTGCAAAAGGTATTTGGATTTGAGGGTGTGGATGTTTGGTGTTTTTAGAACTTTAGTAGCATTCCCCTTGAGGCATGCTACTCAAGAATTACAAAATCAACAGCTTTCCTGAATTGTAAAAGCAGCTCTCAACATGAACAATTAAATAAGTGTTTCTTCAAAAAACAAGTTCAGAAGCAAATATTGCTTTGTAAACCATGTTACCTGATTTTCTGGCCACAACTGGATGGTGAGGAAGGAACAGAGTCGGAAGATGAAAGTCGATGTGGCTTTGAAATAGGAGAAAGCACCTGATCAACACTCTGCTGTGAAGAGGCAAGATATGGGCCATTGATGTCTGTGGATAAAAACCCCACAATTTGCATTAGTCAGTTATTTGTCCTACCACTTCTCAGACAAGGCTGATTTTATAACACATGCATAACTGGACTGTGCAGGCATCACTACAGAACAACCAGCTTAAAAATTATTTCTTTCCTTGTTTCTTTTTTACCCCTCCTCTATGGCAATTCTTCTCCATCATAAACTTACTCCTCACAAAGCCTGTGATTATCATTCCTCAGAAACTGCAACCCCACTGCCAAACACTAAGTAATGTCTCCCATGCTGTGCATTAGAGAAAGTAGTTACAGACTCAGCTTTCAACCTAGGGATGTGCTTACTAGCCAGCAAAAGATAATGCTTGAGGTCTCCCAAAGGCCATTCTTCAGTAGGAAAGTTAACCTGGAGGTTTCATTTTTTACAGTTTTGTTAAAATGGGTGCTGAAAGAAAGAACAAAATCTTTGAAGATTTTATCCTCTTATTAATAGCTGTAAAATTATCAGGAAAGAAAAAACACTGTTCTCTCTGTATGACTAAAGAAATTTTGAGTTTCCTAGGAAACCAAGAACAAAACCCCTGCATTAAAAAGCCTTTTAATCAAACTTGCAAAGTCCAGCACTTTGCTTAAATTTTGCTTTGCAATTTTGAGTTTACTTTTCCATGTAGTTGCACAGGTCTTTCATTACTAGTCTACAAATTATTATTTTTTAAACAAGACACAATATTCAGTCAATAAGCAGGTACTGTTGTTTCTCTTTGACCAAGTAACTTTTACTGTAGCCAGTGCTAATTTGGCTGAAGAAATAGAGGAAAAGCCATTATTAGTACTTCCATACCTGAAGTTCTCTCAGGTGGTTGTATAACAGTGTACCCTGTTCATGAAGCACATCACACAGCAAAAATCAGCATGATTCAGACCAACAGATTTTTATCTCCAGACAGTCCCTATATCCCCATGCAACACAGACAACCACCCTCAAGGAAGCTGTGCACTAACACTACAGGACCCAGCAGTTATATTGTGCTCCTGTATCAGCAGTACCTATTCCTGGAGGGAACTCTTAGCCCACCCAAATCCAATCTTCTGTAGAACTTTTTACTCTGCTCTTGTGAGACCCCACCCGGAGCACTGTGTCCAGTTCTGGAGTCCTCAGCATAAGGACACAGAGGTCCTGGAACATTTCCAGAGGAGAGACACTACAATCATCAGAGGGTTGGAGCACCTCCCCTATGAAGACAGTGACTGAGCAAGACTGAGCAAGTTGGGGTTGTTCAGGCTGGAGAAGAGAAGGCTCCAAGGTGACCTTATAGTGACTTTCTAATAAATGAAGAGGGTCTCCAAGAAAGCTGGGGCAGGGCTTTTTACACAGGTGTGTAGCAAGAGGACAAGGGAAAATGGTTTAAAACTTCAGGAGGGGAGATTTAGATCAGACTTGAGGAAAATATTCTTTCCTGTGAGGGTGGTGAGATGCTGGAACAGGCTGCCTGGGGAAGTTGTGGCTGCCCCCTCAATGGAAGTTTTCAAGGCCAGGTTGGATGGGGCCATGAGCAACCTGGTCTCGTGGGGGGTGTCCCTACCCATGCATGGGGGTTGGAACTACATGATCTTTAAGGTCTCTTCCAACCCAAACCATGCTATGATTCTATGAAAATTACATGCTAAATATTCTCATGGAGAACAAATGGGCCAGACACCATGTAGTACTTACCACATGGATTTCCTTGGCATAACACATACTACAGTAAAAGACACAGGTATCACACCAGATATCTCAAGAGGTAGTTTACTACAGCCTACTACTATTTAAAAATTACCTAGGATTACATTTACTGACTTTCTACTAAAAGATGAATAGTTGAGGTCTCCAGCTCACAATATGAAGAGTATGAAGACTCACCAACCTCACTCTCTCATTGGAATGTATGAAGATTGGTAAAGCAATGATCAAGATGAAAAGTATTGATCAAGTAATAGGGAGCATGGGTGAGATGGCAATCCACATTGTTTTTTCTCATTAACTATTTCCTGATCTATGTTTCTGCCCAGGGACTGGGGACAGCATGAAAACAGAAAAGGGCCCTTTCCTACTTTTAGTTACTCTCAAAGAAACAGGCTTACTCCTTCCCAGCAGAAAGATAAAGCCTAAAGGATGTCCAACACTCATGGACTTGGAAAGGGGAAGTAAAATACATGAGATAATTTCATGAAACAGGGAAAATCAGTAACCTTTTGTCCTGGTTGGGCCAGGATAGAGCTAACTTTCTGTCTTGTAATTTTGCTTTCATCTAAGTCCCTAATAAGTAGCTGCACTCGCTGAAATTAACAGCAGTGTCTGCTTTTAGGACTGATAACACTCGATGTTTATAGGTACAGCCAGAGACTGGCGTGCAAAACCAAGGCCACTGCTCAGTTCTGAGGAACATCTTATGCTCCAGAAAGAGAAAAGGAGCAAAGGGAAGAGCAGACAAGATAAATTACCAAAAATTACTAAACAGAGTATTCCATCCCATACACATCCTACTCAGTATAAATTTGAGGGATCACAAGGGTCAAACCATTTCTTCCTTCCTTTGGCTTTTTGCCTTTGCCCTTTTTTGCCTGTCCCTGTTTGCTTTTGTTTGTTTTGCCTGTGGTCCTGATCCATGCCAGCCTGAATCTGTGTGTTCCTGCCTCCAGCTCCTGACTGCTGCTGACTCCAGGAGTCCAGCCTGGACTTTCCCAGGGCTGCCCTGCAACCCTATGAGTGATGTGAGCATTACTGAGGAACATGGTATTGTTTTTCTACATATTTGTATATATTTAATAATTTTTCCTTTTTATCATTACTGTTTCACTAAAGCTGTGTAGTTTAACTTCCAACCCATAAGTCTCTCTCCCTTATTCTCTCTTCTCTCTTTATCAGGGAGGGGAGGGGGATTAATAGAGAGCATCTGTCATTCAGTTAATTGCCAGCCCAGCCATGACACCCTTCTACTGGCAGACGATGTTGTGAAACAGCTGCCAGGTCTGTCAATTGCATGTATTTGACATGAGGACACATTTCTTCCTTTCACCCTTTGAAGACTGGTGCTGACAACTGAGCTACAGTTTGTCCTTACATGGGTTGACTGTGGTACACCTCACTTAAGGGAAAATCCAATCCCAGGCTCATGTGCATGGTATCTTTTACCTCTTAAAATTTATTCTGACCTGTTCAGAGTGGCGTCTTCACCAGCACTGAAAGCTCCATCAAATCTTCCTGAATGACTTACATTTTTCTAGCAAAAACACATCTGGTGCTTCAGCCATCTCTAGCACGAAGGATAACATATACACCAGTATAGAAGTATTACTTCCCAGGAGACTCTTGAAACGGAGCTGACATATCAGTGGGGAGGCAGCTAAATCACTCCATACCACATTACCACTGAAGCTGCAGCTCTTACTGGGATAATGGGAAGTACTGCATCAGTTCACACTCAGAACATAGCATCTGGCTGCAATCTGCTGTTCTACACTACATACCATTCAATTTCTGAAACACATAAGTCAGGTAATGTCCTCCTTTGTTATTCAGTTCTCATCCCTCTCCAGAACAAGTCACTCTTCTGCATTAAGCACAGAACTGATCCAACGGGAAAATTAGATCAGCCATCATGTCACAAGCCTCTGACAGGCACAAAGATGGGAAGGATTGTTAGGTTATGCACACAACTTAAATTTTGACATTTCCTAAGCTGACTCAAAAAACCCAACCCAACTACTTCTATGAAAGATTCTGTAAATGTGTAGTTTTAAATGAGCAGTCTGGAAGCAGTTTATACCCAAGTGAAAAGTTAAGCCTTGGAAGACTGCTTTGGAAGTTAAAGTTTTTCAATATGTTTTCAGTAACAGAGCGTGACGTGATACATGCAGAAAAAGAGAGAGAGCCACATTAGATCAGGCTGTTTATAGCATGCTTCTAACAGTTTCTATTACCAAACAGCACTAAACTAAAATTCAAGTAGGAGAATACTTATATCTTACTTCTGGCAACATTCACCCCGACCTTTCCCCTGTCAATACTTGGGCCCTCCTGGCAGGGAAGTTTTATTCCTGCATCTGTACTTGTTGCCACAGAAGCAATAAATTCCACAATTTACTCATGGTATGCAAAAGTACATCCTTCACTTTCCTTTCTATTTTACAGAATTATGGGGTCTGTGAAGCAGTGACTAATCGATCCCTTTTCACTTTCTCCACATCATTCATTGTTTTCCAGATTTCCCACAGCCCACCTCAGCAATCTATTACCTAGACTAAGTTGCCCTTCTTATTTTTAACCTTACTTCACACAGAAGCTGATCCTTATCTTTTTTGGTTTTGTTACTATTATCTTATTAAATCTACTTTCAGCTAGGGTGACAAGAACTTCATGACCTAAGAAGCAGATGTACTACAGATTTGAAACAACATTTTTTAAAAATAATTTTATTTCCTTTCCTTTTTGCTGGCTTTTCTGAGTAGTGCCCCTTTATAAAAAACAACCTCTACTAAGTAGTTATTAGATACTGTGATATTAATAGCAAATTACAATTTTCCTATCATTTTCCAAACACTAATCCCCTCCCCCTCACAACTGCTCAGGAATATTTGAGAAGGATGTCACAGCAAAAAAACCAAAGAAAAGCAAATCTGGACCTTTCAGACTGGGAAACCTAATTTAACAGAAGCAAGACAAAGCAGTCTTCTGATGCATGCTATAGCTACAGTAGCTAAACCACAGAATCACAGAATGGCTAAGGTTGGAAGGGACCTTAAAGATCATTTACTTCCAACCCCCCTGCATGGGCAAGGACACCTTCCACTAGACCAGGTTGCTCAAGGCTCCATCCAAATAAATGAAAAGATAGGAATACAGAGGGAAAGTTGTTAAAACTAGGAAATTACAATAAAGTTGCAAAGTAGTTACAGTTGAATCACAGAACCATTACACTTGAAAATGACCTCTAAGATCACAGAGTCCAAATATCAACCCAGACAAAAACTGCCATGCCAACTGGAGCATGAAGTGCCATGTCTACATGTTTTTTTAATACCTCCAGGGATGGTGACTCCACCACCTCCTTAGGCAGCCTATTCCAATGTCTACCAGCACTGGAATGAAACTGCATTTTTTTTCCTGTCTTCTCCTGACTCTTGGCAAATAAGAAAAATGAGTGGACAGACTGTCACTGCTAAGCCTTCCTCTTCCCATTGCCCAAGAAGAGCCCTAAAACACCACATTAACAGCTGTGACTTACCATCTGAAATTTTCTTGTTCCTGCAATCTCTTTCCAGTTTGGAGATGGGAGTAGAAGAAAGGCGTCTTGAGGAAGACGTTCTTCTGTGTGGTGGGGTTAAGGGATCTTTCAAGTCATCAACCTGCTCAGTTCTGATGTATTCTTCCCCTCTTGGGCTGCTCAGGGGGGAATCCTGGGAGCTAGGACCATCCTCTAGAGGTTCATGCTGAGTAGACAAAGGGTGTCCAGTAACAGCACACTGTAGAAGTAAAGGGGACTGTGTATTCCTTGGTGTTCTGCTTGCAGCTGCACCCTGCATGATTCTGTGATGGCAGTTCCTGTAGGCTTCTTCCAAATACTCTGCCTCTCTTTCCAGTTCTCTTATCCTAGCCCAGGTTTGTGCAATGTCAGAATCTGGAGAAGCACTGCGTGGCTGTAGCTGCTCCTGATAGCCAACTCTTGGCATGGCGTTTCCCTTCAGCACATCAGTCATAGCCTGATTCTTCAGGAATGTGCCATCCACATAAACATCAGGAGGCACCATTGTGTCACCAGTGAAGTCAAGGACAGAGCGATTGACAAGTGAAGGCTTTGGATTCCGATACACTTCATTTTCCAGAGCTAAATGACAGCAAGAGAAAATGAGTGACAGTGAGAGAGGGACACCCATAATGAAACAGAAACATTAAAACACAGCATTCAAATTCCAGTTTGATCAAAATTAATTTAAATTAGAATTGGCTTAGATTTTAGCAACTCAATAGACTGCTTTAAGTGTGTTTTTAATGTAGCTGCATAGCTGCAAATTATCACTGACATCAATTTGCTTTATATTATAATTCTCCTGCATAAAACTACATGAAGTATGCACTCTACAATGTTATTTCTTAAATTATGCTTAAATAAATTTAAAAAAACAGAAAACATCACCACTTTGGACCCATTATATCCAATTGTTCTGTTGAAGAGAGGTCACAAGTCTTAGTACTTCTATTTAGATCAAAAAAGCAATTTGGAGAAAAAAAACATGGCACATAAACAATGTTGCTTTTTAAAAAAACGTACTCCAAAATTGTCAGTAAAATTTAATGTTTCAGGGCTGTCTGCTTCCTGGCTTGCACTTGCATGCTTCAGCAAGCCTGTAAAAACAATCTATAGGGTTTATATAGGGTCTATTGACTTTTCTCAGCAAAATTACAACTCTGCTTGTATTCTGCATAAGTGATTCTTCAATGACATCCTTAACTCTGATTCAAAATAAAAAGTCCATGTAGTACCTCTAGTCATTTCATTTAAAAATTTATTTGCTGTTTTAACACTAACAGGCTTCCAATTCCAATGGTGCAAAACATGCTTCATGTAATCCATAATCATTGTGGAATTTAATCCCAACACCTTTATTTATCATACTTGATAACAGCAATTAAGCAGATAAGCATCTTTAGAACTATGTTTCTTAAGCAGACTGAATTTATTTACACAAGTCCCTCTGTCATTCTAATGCCCATTGGAGGAGCCCAAGTTATTAGCCTTGACGACAACTGTTTAAAAGTTAAATTTAAATTTGTGAAGTAGGCAAGACAATTTCAAATTGATTATTCTTATTATGAACCTTAAGGAATCAATATGCATTAAAACACAAATTGCCTCCTGAGAAACAGAGATGTTATCACCAAACATTAATGTCTTTATCTTGAGGAAAATCGGACAATAAAAACGTGCAAGTATTCAGGGGGAAATGGTTCCCCTTCCTTCTATGTTTGTTCTCTGAAAGGAAGAACAGCTGTAATCAGTCTGCTTTTATAAACAGGCTTTTAAATAGATTTTTATTTTAAACAGATTTTGATTTTAAATTTGAAATCTACTCACTGGTGGTATATTAGTTATATGTAACTTTATTTTTTTTTAAGTGTCTGGAAATTGTTACACTGGTTAGGTAAGTGAATTTCATAAAGGACTACTGTGGTTTAAGATACAAACCTGCCTGTGCTTGTTGCACTTGCAGTTTTAGTTCTTCAACCTGCACAGTTAACTTCTTAACAGCAGCTTCAGAATTCAACAGTTGGGTCTTTAACTGGGCACAATGCTCAACCTAAAGGAGACAAAAGAAGACAAACAAAAAAAGCATAATTGAAAAGACAACCCCTGTAACTACATAGTTAAATGTGAACCAGATGACAGGAAGAGGAAATGATTCAAATTATCTAGAAAGAAAAATATACCTCACTTTGTAGCTGCTTTTCCAAAATCTGCCTATGACTTTCAAATTCCTCCAGTGCCAGCTTTCTGGAATGTTCCACCCTCTTCAGCTCCATTTGGCAGGCCAGGTGCTCTGCTGATGGCTGAGACAGTTCTACTCAGAAAGAGAAATATTAAACACTTAGCTGTCAAATAACAAGTGTGCACTTTTCTACATGATAGCTCTTCAAAATGTAAAGCTCATTGGTTTTTAGGAACAAAACAAGGCCTTGTTTTTATAAAGTATTTAGGGAATTTTTTTTCTTCCATTTAGAAAAAGGACAGACATTTTCATTGGCTGGTCACTTAAGAATCAGACCCAGATAGTCCTGGTCTGGAAGAAAAAAAAAATCCCTACCTTACATAACTGGGTGTACATCTCTCCTGAAATCTCAAATGCACATTTAAAATCGATGGCACTTTATAACTATAGTTATAAAAGCAGGAAAGCAGTTTAAAACAATAATGCATTGTTCTTTTATGATTATTAACCATACTGATGCTATGGTTAGAAATACTGCACTTCTTTTTTTCAAAGAGTGCAAAGGATATTCTTCATATTACAGCTACCACTTAATTCAGAATTTCTACTATGGAGACATATTAAAGGAAATAAACTTATTATGTCAAGGACTGTTTTATTTTACACAAACATTAGTTAGGGTTTAGTGCAAACTACTAGTAAACATAAAGACTGTATTGTAACGAAAATTTATTTCTAAAACAATACTTGTAGGAAAATGTCAACAAGAAAATTACTAAATCATTCACACTGACTGTCTCGAAGATGCTGGTTCTCACTGCGAGTTTCATCCAGCTGTTGCCTAAGTAGCTTATTCTGCACTTGGAGCTCCAATTTCTCCTCCTTTAGCAAAGCATAGTCTGATACTTCTTTCAGTTTTTCTGTCAACAACTGGTTCTGTTTATTTACCAAAAGAACCTGGGCCTTCACTGACTCCAATTCCAGCTGCAGATAAAGAACAGTTTAGAAGATTATGAACTGCTGTGTTACTTCACAATTATTTTTGTTTCAGATTCTTTTTCAGTTTAACCTCAAATGCACTAATTAGAATACAGCTTCTTCAAATTCATGATTACAATTACCTCAAGCTCTTTTGTGCGTGATATAGCTTGCTTGAGTTCCTCCTTTTTTGAATTAACAGCCATGGCTTCCTCATGCAAAAGCATAGCTTTCTCTGCAGGGAAGATTACAAATGCTGAATTAAAATTAGTAGAGTGTCACAATAAAAAAAAAATGTATCAGCAAAACCCAGTGTAAGCACTAAGCCCAATACTGAATTTAATTCAAGATGTAAAAATCACTGTCATACACACACCCTCCAAATTAATTAAATCACACTGTGTATATATATATATATATATATATATATATATATATATATATATAAACACACAACATAGTCGTTTAAAATTTAATAAATTGCATCCATATGCACATGATACATTGTCACTTTCACATGTCCCTAACTTAGGAGTCTAGATATGTTATGTGTCCCAGCACTCTTCCTCAAGATCCAGTTAACCGTGTTGCTATTTATTGTTAATAAACTTAGAAACTGGCAGCCATTCAAGGGTAAGGTACCAAACTGTACTAGAATGCAATTAGAGAATGAACGAGGTAGTAGGACTTTGGAAGGAGACAGGAAACTCAAAAAGCAAAATGCTTTGCAACCTTTGTATGATGCAGCAGCTCACAGTTTCCACTGCATTCTTAACTAACAGCAAGGAGTTGCTGCTTTGTCACAGAATACTGCTACATGCTCTCAAAATCTATTCGGATGGCTTTTCTGTCACTTACACCACTGTTGCTAAACACCATCATGTTTAGTAACAATGTTGTGATACCTGTTAGTAAGAGACCTAGAAATAAAGAGATACTTTATTAATCTCAGAGAGGTTGTTACCTTTATTTTTTTTCTCATCTTCAGTAACTTTATTTGCTCTGGCTACATATTCTTCTTTTAATTCAAGCTGGTATCTAGGAGTAAAAAGAATTATGTATTCCCAAAGTACGTGTGTGAGCACATGCTTTGTGTAAATTCCAGTCTTTCCCAGCTAAACTTCAATCAATCAATTACTCATTGGCAAAATTAGTTGTTACAGAACCACTGAAACAGTTGGCAAGGGACCTCCTAATCACCTCAATTCAACCACCTACTCCAAAAGCATGACGGCCATCAACTCTAGATCAGGTCAGCTGTGGCCTTAGCTAACTCTTGAAAAACTCAAAGGATGTATATTCCACCACCTTCCTGGACCACCTGTGCCAGTAGTGCTCTAACCTCCCTGTAATTTATTTTTTCCCCATGTCTAAGCTGACCCTCCCAAGCCAACTTATGCACCTCACCATATGAACTTAGAGGTCATGTCTGATAGTCCCATAATTATCTTGACAGATTTTTATTTGGCCCTCTCCAGCTCCTTTGTTACTTTAATGAACTGGGGAGCCTGACCCTGGGCATGGGATTCCTAGGACAGCTCTCACCAATACCTGAAGGGGACAGTAACTTCCCTCAGCCTGTCAGTCATGATGCCACAAATGTCACCCATCATGCTATTTGTCTAATTTCCCAGAGTGTGCTGCCAGCTCAGAGTCATCCCTGCATGCACTGTAACTTCCAAGTTCTCTGCAGAAATGTAGCTACTCAGTCAATTCCTTTTGCCCATTCATGCTGCTTCATGGTGATATTCTGCTCCAAGCACAGAACTTTGCAGTTCTCCTTGTTAAAATTCTTAAGACTTATGTTGACACAATCCCCAAGTTTCTCAAAGTCTGCCTGAAATGAAGCTCTGCCATTGGTTATGGAAGCCATTCCCTCGATTTAAGCCTCATGTTCAAAAGTTATTGAGGATGCCCTGTGTCAACATCCAGATCATGAGTGAAGGTGTTGGATGGTATGGATCCCAGTACTGGCCCCCAGGGTTCTCTGCTCATCATCAGCCAGCAGCTGGACACCAAGAACCACCCAGGCACACCACTGCTCACAGCTCAGCAGTCATCCAACTTTACCATTTGATTTTACTGGAATTTACAGGAGCTAAGAAATGGGTATTCTGCATGACTGGGACATAGATATTACCATATCTATCCTCTGACATTTCCTGAAATGGTCCATGCCACTCAGATCCTTCTCTCAGTTATGGCATTTAATGTTTACCATAGAAAAAAAAATATTAATTTTCTAGCAAGCATAATTATTTCTATAAAATAAAGAGTAGCTCTTTGCTACTTTTCATCACGGATTCAGGACAAAAGGACATAGATTTTATCTTTCTGGGCATTTGTAGTACATCTAAAATAGTTTGTCTGCTGGTAAAATAACCTAAGCAGCAATTCATTCTTAAAATGATTTGCTTCTCTTCATGAACCAAAAGCATTTTACAGGTAATAATTTTAAATAGCTGTTATGGACTAGGTAAAATAAAAAACCCAGGTAGGTGAATTAGTTGAATTTCAGTGTTTACTGACAAAGCCCTCAAGTCTCAGTTTCAGCTGGGGCATCATTGTTATCAAAAGGTACTCTTCACATCTTTCCTCTGTAATTTAAATACAGGCACACTAACACAAATAATACTTATTGTTCACTGCATTGCAATAAAAAATAACACGTTAGCCTAATTAAAGACCAGCTCATGCCACTGAATACATGAGTAATAGCATGCTATGAGCACCTGCCCAGGTTGAAGCAGGATATACCCACTGCAATGCCTCACATCCAGTCACTGATGATGTCTTACACTTTCAAAGAGCATTTCTAACCCAATTCTTTGAAGCCACGTTCAATTAGATGACAGTATAAAAGAGTATGATCTATATCAGAGAATTCTTTTCCAAAAATGGGGAGGAGTTAAGAGACAAATCTATCTGTATAATGTGCTAATATGCTTCTCACCTTTTTTGAGGAAACCTGTAAAATCTCTTTAATGCTAAATTTTCCATACCATGGTCAGTCTCATTTTTTTAATTGCGGTCAAAGGAAGTCACTAATACTGCTTCATATCCTTTTGTCTAAGTATATAATTTAGATCATACGTCTCCCAGATAACAACACAAAATTAAAACTACAACAATAATATGACCTACAATCAAAAGATAATCACTTTGTATAGTAAGCTTTTTCTGAATGTTAGAGAACATTTTATCACTAGAAAAGAGATAAGCAAAAATGAAACTAATTCAAACTGATTAAAACAAAAAACATTTTCAAAGTCCTTACTTTGTTACACTTTTCAAAAGAAAACTTACAGAATTTATTATTTTCATAGGCATTAGTATGAGTCCTATTAGAAACAAGAGAAGAATTTACTTTAAGAGTTCTGTCTTGAGCTTCTGGTCATATGTCTCCTCTATGTTCTTCACAGCAACCTCCCGACATCTCAGAGCATCATCAAGAGCTTTATTTTTCTCTTCCTGAAGTTTCTGAGTGCTGAAATATACATAAGTATACAGACAACGACCAGTTATAAAGCAAAAACTTAAAATAACATTTTGAGACATCAAAAGATAATGTGCTTGCTTGGAACACTGCAGCAATTTAAAACCATGATCAGAATCTATTATTGTAAGTCATTAAGAACAACGAGATGTGACAAACCAAATGGCCCTATTTGAAATCCAGTACCTATCAGACATGCAGCTGTCCCAGGTTAATCTCTGCTCAGTTTCCCTCAGAAGAAAGGCTAAAGAGAAGATAGGGCTGAACATGTCATTCTATCAGCACCCCCTGCTGGCTTGTAAAAAAAAAAAAAAAAAAAGAAAAAACCAACAACCCAACACATGGATTCTGTTATAAAAAGCAGATGTCAAAGTAATGACACAAAGTTGTATTGATAACGTGGCCAAATACGATTTAATTTTTTTTTTTTAACCAAAGAAAACTAATCTCACTAAGGACAAGTTTTAAAAACCCATAACAAACCAGGACTAAAGAACCAAAATATCATACACATGCCTTTTGAGTGTTAAGATTACATACTATGTTGTTTGGTTGGTTTTTTGGCTTTTTTTTTTTATTATTTTTATTTAAGCATACCAAGCAAGTATCTGGCCCATTGCCTCCAAAATGATGCTGCACTGTTCAGTCTGAATGAGGAGCAATATAAAAAAACCCAAAACTTCTTTTTCTATTGGGTGTCCCTGCTAATAGAGACAGACTGTATATAGTACTGCTCAAAATGCAAAACACAATTTGTGGAATATATAATCTATTTCAGCATCACAGAAACAGCAACAGCTTGAAACGTTTTCTACATGAAGGACAACAACATTTAGCATTCTACATGCTCTTCAGCAACTTACATTTCAAATGCCTCAATTCTTTGCTTCAGTTCCACTTCTCTGGTCCTTATGACTTCAATATCTTTCAGTAGACTTTGTCTCTGAACATATACTTCCTTTGCTTCTATCTGAATCAAAAAATAATATCTCTAGTTTTATTTCACACTTTATACAGTATCTACTATTATAATATTCAGTTTCAAGGACCTGCTTCAGTAATTGGTATTACTCCAATAAATATTACTTATACAATCATAATTCATAATAATATCAATAAATTATTATTATTATTATTATTATTATTATTATTCCCATTTTACTCTGTGTAAAAATGTTTTAGATAGAGTCACTACTGGCTAGGTGTTAACCCTTCTCTTTCAAGAAATGGCTTGTTTTCAAAAACTCACAGCCCACACGTATTCAATCATCTGATTTTTTTTTAATATACAGTAGTTTTGCAGGGTTGTCATAAGAACAAAATTGTCATGGTACTTGTACCTTCAAGTACAACCCATGCACCTGAAGGTGCTTAAGATTTTGCTGCTGTTCCCAGTGCAAAAATTAGAGTAATCAAGCCATATTTCCTGTGCATAAAGTTATCTTAGAAAATGGTTAAATTACCTTCTCCTTTAATATAAATATATTCCAGCTCAGTAGAGCTGCTGGTCTCTGTTAGGAGAGCTCACAGGTAAATGAAGCATGTACATTTTAGTTCAGAAGCTCATGAGCAACAAAATATCCATGCACAGTCTGTGTAACAGGTATGCTGGTCTCATTATACTTTTTTTTTTTTTTTTTTTTAGTTACTTAATTTCCTGCCCACAAAAGAAAATTGGTAGCATAAAATAGATGGGTTTATTGTAAGATTCTAAGGACATAGCCATTAAATAATTAAATAATTAAACAATTGCTCTTTCCTGTGAGAGAGGTGAGACACTGGCACAGGTTGCCTAGGGGAGCTGTGGCTGCCCCCTCCCTGGCAGTGTTCAAGGCCAGGCTGGATGGGGCCTTGAGCAACCTGGTCTGGTGGGGGGTTAGAACTAGATGATCTTTAGGGTCCCTTCCAACCCAAACCATTCTGTGGTTTTATGAAAACCACCACCACAACAGGGGAAACAAACAAACAAAAAGCAAACAAACAAACAAAAACACCAAACCAAAAAAACCATACCACAGCACAGAAGGAGGGTGGGAAGCATTTATGACTGACTAAAATATTTGAACAGGAAGATCTGCTGCAGAGAGCAGGGAGATGGCTAGGCAAAGAGGCAACAGAACAGCAAGTAACCTCTTCTTCCAAAAACTTAAAGGTAATAGAGACTGGGAGAAGCAATTTAGAACTACATACAAATAACAGTTTGCTTCAGTAACAGTTACTACTATTGCAAAACACTAAGAGTTAACATCCTGAAAGAGTAATTCATTACCACAAAAAGTATTCAAAGAAACAAAGTAAGATGTAAGCTACAGTAAAGACAGAGGTTATTAACAATATTCAACATAAAGATACACCGAAATTGTATATCCATACCATACAGCTATATATTCCGTTTAGTTTAGAGTCCTTAGCAATTCAAAGAATTTAAACTGTAACTAAAAACTAGGTTCTGGAAACAGAAAAGTGAAAGTCGTATACACATTCTGTTAAAAAACTCTTGGTGATGTGAATTCAGCCAAGTCATCAAAACAGGTAAAGTACATTTAAATTCTTCAATCCTAGCCTACAGAACAGTTCCTTTTCTAGCCAGCTCTATTTAAGTATTTATTTACTCATACTAATTTTTGTTGTTGCTAAACGTGTTCCCCTAATCATGAGAACAAAAATAAATTCAATGTTTACAGTAATAAGCCAAGTAAGATCTGAAGGTAAATCTCCCAAAGATAACAGATAAGTTAAATCAACTCACTGAATAAGTTTCTACCAGATGAAGAAAAAAATACTTGGAACTTTACCTCTTGTTGTTTTTGAAGCCTCTCAATAGCATTCTTTTCACGAGAAATCAAGGCTTCAGCCTTTGCTTGATATGTTCTCTCCAACTCGTGACGTAGCTCAGAGATTTCCTTCTGGGTCTGCATTTTCTCCTCCATTTTAATCTTTCCTATTTCAACTTCTTTAAAATGTTCCAGCTTATACATAAAGGGAGAAGAGAGGATTAAGTAGAGCCATCTTGAAATCAATAAAGACAATGCCTTCTCAGAGAACTCTAAATTTCACTCCAAAACTCCTTTCAGGAAATAAAATTTGAGTTTGATGAAATTAAACTACTGTGATAAAAGTATCTCAGCAGCACACGATATTTGCATATCTCACATAGTTTCCATAGGTTTACATCTTACACAAAACTAACAGCTTTAGATACAAAAGAGCAGAACAGAAGCCGATGAAGAAAAACACACACATTTAACAGAAAGAGAACTGCAAAATTAACATATGCTATAGCATCAATTTAATAACTGATATTAGATTAACAGCTTTTTGTGTTTGACATAACTCTTTTACTTCAATTTACTTACAGTATTAAGTCTGCAATGTAAAAAGTCAAAATTGACAAATGCGTCCCTCAGATTCCATGACCAGAGTCCTACCTTTTGACACATTTCTGCTTGAAGCTGCTTCTCAATTTCTTTTCTATATTCATGAAGTTTTAGTCTTAAAGATTCGTGTTTCTGATGCTGGGGATAGGAGTCTGCAAATTGTTCATCAATCAGCTGAAGTTTCTCAGCTATAAAAAGAGCAACATATCCATCATAATTTTAAAAGTCACCTCAGTTATCCTACCAAAGTTCCTGCAGGAACCCATCTCCATAGGAAGTTAGTTTACCTAAGTGAGATACTTGGTTTAACTAAGTGTTACTGTCATAGAATGACCTGTGTGATACAAAAGCAGAGGCAGCACAGAGATGCCATGAATCAGCTTTATGAGAGACTTATACCTAAGAAGAGGCATGTAGCTGTTTAAGCACTATTTGTGGTACCACATAGTCATTCATCCTCTTTTTAATGAATGGACATGGATTTTCTTTTGCATGCATCTTTCAGGTTTTTCTCTATCAATAACAGCATGCATGTTAAACTCAACAACTCCCAACCTATGCCTGTCACTGAAACACTATTGTCAAAAGAAAAGCAAGGCACTCTTTTACACTTATGTTTTTCAGAACATAACATTTACAGTCCATCTAAGATGTTAAAGCTCTTAGTTAAATGCCTCAGAAAACATGTGATTGATTAAAATAATAATAATAGTAGTAATAGTGATAATAGTAATAAAATAGTAATATAATAATAATAGCAATAATAGTGATAATAGTAATAAAATAATAGCAATAATAATAATAATGATGATGATGATGATGATGATGATGATAATAATAGTAATAGTAATAGTAGTAGTAGTAACAGGACCCTTGCTTTATTTTAAGAATGGTTAGAAAATCAATATATCAGCAATATGTATAAAATTTACTTATTATTACTATAGGTTGCATTTGAGTAAGTGATGTATTAATACCAGCCATACAATTTAGAAATCCATACCACTTACCAATACGAAAATATTTGGGGAGACTTGCTTGCAGAGATAGCACTTACCAAGAGATTCTCTGTAAGGAGGCACTGAGTTTGTCTGAGTTTCTGTGTCATGAGTTTCCTTACTTAAATGATGTTCTGTAAGTCCGATTAAAATCCGCATAAGAAAACCTATCAAGATCCAATGCATTAGTTAATTCTGATTTTGTACCAGATTTTTGAGCCTGTAAATTACTGAACACTATCACTTACAAAAAACCCCTACTCACTTTATGGAAAGAGCCAAGTTTTTAAGTTAAAAGCAATACTAATAAGCTCTTAAGGTTTTTATTATAAGCATATTCCAGTCTATCTCATTCTGCACAAGCTGTCCTTGTGCAACTTTTGAGAGTGCATCTCATTACTACTCCAAATATGAGGTCATTAGGCAACAGGGGTTTCTGAAGATCAAGCTACTTTAGCCTGTGTAATACTATTATGTTTAATCATGCAGACATAAGAATTGTTATATAAAACAATGGAAAGTCAGTTTAATTTTTAACTAGTTTTTAAGTACATTATGAAAGCTTATGCTGTCAGTAATAAACACAAAACAAAATCTGATCTTGCCAAATTAGCATGAAAAGATTAAAGAGCATATTTATACTCAATTACATTTTTTTCATATTTCTGAGGTTTAAGTTATTTATTTTGTAGGTGAATGTTAACACAACTCATGCACACAGAGGAGTTGGATAACCCTGAAATATAATATTTATCATTCTAACATACTCCACGTTGAATCCATATTATTCTAGACCAACAAATACTAGAAATTTTTGAATTTCTATTGCTTGCATCTTAATAAAACCAAAACTGTCTGTATTATGTATAAACATCTTGTACCTTTATTGTCCTTCTGAGTTCCAGAAGTCTGTAAGAAATAAAAAATGTCTTAGTCTATTTCATCACAACAGTAATTCTGAGCTTATTTTCAAAATCAAAATAACTTTACCAGTGATTTGTAAACACTAGAGTTTGGATTGATCCTCATTAATTGAAGAAGATCTTGCACAGTCCATAGCTTTGGGGGAAGAAAAAGGTGAGTTAGAAAAGGTTAGCTCATTTAACATAATTTCAAATAGGTAACAGGCACTATTTTACAGTTGTAGACTGGTTTTTATTAGCTATTTCAAATCTATTTTATTATCTATTTTCAAAGACTTGCTGTTCTAGTCCTCCATTTGCTCCATAGTATCCCCACTACCAAAGAAATACGTCAGCCAACATTTAATTCCATGTTGAACTGAAGCTATGAAAAGAGCTTGGTTTTTCTCCTCCCCACCCTGGATTCTCTTGCTATGTTCCTTACCTCTTTTCTTGATTTATCATACAAATCCCTAACCCAATTTATGACTACCTACTCACCACATCATAAAATTAATTTTCAGTTAGAAACAACCTCACCCCACCACACACTCACAGAGGAGAAACAAAGAGGGGGCAAGGACTGACCTTTTCAGCAACAGCTTTTTTTTATAACAGTTTAAACTGACTACAAACCACAATTTCAGGCAGCTGAAGAGCCAAACAGGAGGCTAGCTTTAACTGGGATCAGTCCCCTGAGTGCTCTACCACACAGCTTCATGGGCCAGATGGTCATGCTGTAGGTGAAACAAGTGTGAGCTTGAACTAGGTCTTTCCAGAACAGTGTCATTAGCTTATTGCCAACTTACAGTATTCATTAAAACAGCCCTGGATAACGAATCTTTTATAGAGAAGAAAGGAAGCTGCACTTGTGTTTGTATTTCACTTTCAGAAAAGGGGATTTTTTTCAATTCTGTTGGAATACGAAAACCCCAGAAGGCAAAGCTCCTAGAAGTCTTAAAATGGTAAATTACCGAATTTACCTTCTTCTTCTCTAGTCCACTTTCTGGAAAGAAAACAGAAAGTGAATACTCATAGCCACATCTCTCTAGATGATCTGCCACCAAACTGTTGGAAGCTGTTATCAAAAGTGTACTTTCCTCACTTGGAACTGCCTGGGGCTGAAGTTCTCCATTCAAAACTGGGTGCATCAGATCATGGATTAACTGGTTTCTGAGCTGTGTCTGGTTAAAAAAAAAAAAAAAACAAAAAAAAAAACAAAAAAAAAAAACATATTCTCAGTTTACATGTTATTAAATCAGAATTTTTGCTTTTCAAAATTCACAGGAAGTCTCATTTTATTTGGGATGAATACTTATCAAACTGAACAAAGCCAAATAATCAGACTGGCCTGAACAGAATAAATCAGAACAACTGAGATGAGCAGCCTCTTATACATCTCATTACAAAGTGCAGGGCTCCACTTCTATCCCTCGGTATGGGAGAGGAAGGCAGAAATCAGAGGAAGACAGAAATCATTTATTTATTTCATGTTGGCCATTCACCATACCTGTAGCTCTACCTATTGCCAGCAGGGGCAGTGAGATAAAACCAGGAGAAAGTTGAGAGTATTCTCATTAGGAGATGTAATCCATAAGAAATCCAAAAGAAACTCAGGTGTATTAATTCTTTATCTCAGAAAAGCTACAAAATCTTTAATATGATGTTTATTCTTCTAGACAGGGAAAATCAAGCAGGAAAAATGCCTTAAGTAGCATGCCACCTAACAGGTCAAACAAGACAAGAAGCACTTCAAGCATTGCAAGTAGGGAAGCATTTGGTACGGAAGTCACCAAGGGAGAAACAAGTTGTCCTGAAGAGAGACTTCTTGGCCATGAAATTAGCAATGATTTTTTTTTAAATATCGACCCTGTATTTATTTTTATTTTTTTTAACTTTAATGAATTTGACATAAAAAGAGGGAGCTAAAAAAATTTGCTGGTGAGATAGACATGTATAGAAGTATAGAAAGATCAAAGAATCATTAAAAAATGCAATCAGATTATGTTTAAAGACTAGCAAAATTGAAACTGCATGAAATACAACATTTCACCATTTAAGGCCTGATATAAATTTCTGCTATAACACAAGGGAATTATTGTTTAGAAAAAGTAAGATGTGGATGTGTCAATGAATGACCAGCACTACAGGTGTAACATGCCTCAAAAAGAGGCTGCCTCTCACACACTTTCCACAAAAAAAGAGGAATTAGTACCATCTCAAACTTTGCCTAAAAGTTGCTCACAATAATCACGATCTACTTCCTTTAATAAAGGGGTAGACTTTTAAATGGTGTAGAAGACAACACAGGTAGCAAGAAAGTTACTATTTCACTGAGGCTTGCTTAGCACTGCGGAACTGAATGCTGAAGAAAAGGTATTGCTACTGCCTATAAATCCTCAAGAGGACTAAGAGCTACTTAGGCTGTCTTGTACTTTCAGCACAAGACAAAAACACCAGAGCAACCATAAAGAAACGCAGGCTACAAATCAGAACAAAGTTTTACTCCTGAATGACCAGACAGGGAAAAAACAGCTTAAATAGTTTTTTTGTTTGGTTTTGTTTCAATAACAGAATTAGAATATCTGAGGAAGATAATTCACATGATGTGCATATTTATAGAGGGTAATAAACACTCTGGGCCCTTCCAATCCTCTATTCCCCTTTATTCCTCTCTTCCCTGCTTGAGTTTTTCCTCAAGTATAGCAAATTTCTAAAGCTCAATATGGGCCTACAAGCTTCCTGAAAAGGGGCTCCTAAGACTAAGCCACAATGAAAGAAGGAAGAACCTCCGATAAAAATAATACTTTTGGGGAGGTTGGGAAACACATTTATTCGACACAACTTTCACTGCTTTCAGTGCTAAGTAGTACGGCGGAATTATAGGTGAAAATAAAGCACACCTTAAGGGTGTCCAGCACCCCTCGGTTCTTAAAAGTCTGATAGAGCCGTTTCCGCAGTTCATCCTGGGACAGCGTCTCCCTTTCAACCGCAGCCATCTTGCCCTATACTAGGAGATTAAAAACACACAAACAAACAAAAGGAATTTTAAAAAAAGACATTATTGACTCCCAGCTCCATCCCCGGCGAGCGAGACAGCGAATACTCAAGCGGCCGCCGCCTCCCCTTCAGGCAGGCGCAGGCCTCCCCCTACCCGCAGGGTGGGTGGGCGCCAGGCCGCAGCCCGCACCTCGGCGCCCGGTTGTTGGCTGAGCAGCGGCGGACGCTCCCCACAGCCGTCACCGCCAGGCCCTGCGCCTTGTGCCGGGAGCGGCGGACGCCGTTCGGCCGCTGCCGGGGAATGACGGGGGGGCCGGATGCCGGGGCGGGCGGAGGGTAGCGCTTCCGGGCGGCCGGTGGGAGCCGTTGGGGCGCTGCGTTGCAGGGTAAGCGCGGGTCCGTGTGGGCACAGGCTCTCCCCCTCCTTCTCCTTCCCCGCTTATCTCCCGTTCCATCCCCGCCTGTTCCGCGGGCAGCCCCCGCGGCGTCCCGCCCTTCCCCTGGAGATGGGAGTGCACAGCGGAGCCGCCGGTAACCAACCTGGGCCTGAGGACGCTGGGGCGCGGCGGAGGGGTTCGCCTCCTCCGGGTAATGAGAGAGGTTTGGGACTGCCCCAGGCCTGCTGTGTGCGAGGGAGGACGGTGCCGGCCGGCCGCCACCCTTCCCCGTTTTAGGGTCTGTCTGCTAGGCCCCCCGGGAGAGGCAGGTGAGGGGATTCTTCAGAGACGGGGACAGCACGATACTTCAGGGGTCGTTGCCGTTCGGGTCACCGGGACGGTTTTCAGGGGTTAAATGAAATCATCAGTCAGCTGTAGAGTAAGAATTTTTAGGCAATAATACTGAGGGTCGGTTGCAGGAGATGTTCCACTTCCTAAGGATATTTCCCCCTCATTTTGCTATAAATGTGTTTACCAAAGAGTGTGTTTGACTCTATCTAGCCTGTGGCAAATAAGAGTAGTAAGCTCGTTTTAGGAGTGCTTTCACACGGATTAAGAGTTTGTATGTAGACTTGTCAGTAAAAATCTGTCTCTCTTTTTTTATAAGGAACAGCATATTGAAGTATGTCTGGAAGTTTCTACTTTGTGATAGTTGGTCATCATGATAATCCCATATTTGAAATGGAATTTCTGCCTCCTGGAAAAGTAGAGTCCAAGGTGTGTTTTTTTCCCCAGTGATGACCCTATGGTGTAATTGTGGTGCATTTTCTTTGGTAATTTTACAGTGCATTAGAAGTATGACCAGCCTGGTTTTAAAAGTGTTATGAGTGTCCACTGTATTTTTTCACAGAAGCTTTGTCACAGGGAGTAGAATTCTGGAGTTCTTGTCTCATACTATTTTGCCAGATCCTACTAGTTCTTCTTAAAACATGGTTTCCTTAAAATTTGGGTGCTCTATGGTGAAGAGTGTTGCTCTTAGTGTGTAGAGCTTTTACAATAATTGTTCACTATCTAATGCTGTTTACTGTTATTCTTGATTTTAAGGAATCTGTATACAGTAATAAGGTAACATAAGGAACATAAATTTGAAAGCCCTAGTTAGTCCTTTATCTTTTATGCTATAAAGAAATATTTAAAATAATATTCAGTAGTCATGCTTGCTTTTAAGTAAAAATTATTTTAAACTTATACTGATAAATATGGGCTTCAGAATGTGTGAATTGTAAGACTACTCAGTAAGTAGTGTTTTCAGTGGAAAAAGAATGTATCTACCCATTGTGCTGTTACATCAAATGGAAAAACAGACCTCAGAAGGGTGTGGATCTGTGAGTGGATCCAAACTGGAAGTATCCTCAGTCATTGATTTGAGGAGCATGATGTCATCTGTATTTTGAACTAGTGTGTCCCCCAAAGAATCATAAATAAAACTAGTCAGACTAGACTTGATGAGTGTGAGGATGTGTCAGATAGTGGGAAAGTTAATTTTCTACAGTCTTCTAATGGAATTAACTTAGCTTGGGTAAGATTCTTGTCTGTCAGAGATTGAAATACTAAATTTGCTAAGAATCTAAACTTCATGTGCACTGAAGGAGAACTAGTAGGCATTGATATATTTTGAGAACTAGTGCTTCTGTTTCCAAGACATACCCTTTTAAGAGTGAATTCAGTGAAGATGCACAGCTGCCTAAGGTTATTTGCATAACATGCAGTAAATCAGCACAAGCTTTTGCCATTTCAGCTACACTACATAGCTTCTTATTTGTTATGGTGTAATGGAACTGGCAAAGCTGTTAACACCCTGAGTCAAATCTGATTTCGTGCAAAAAACATAGTGCACTGAGAGGTGTGAGAGTGGCATTAATAGCATCCCTATATTTTGAGAAACACTGCAAGACTACTTCTGTTGCCAGTTTAACAGCATACAGTATGGTTTAGTCCCATGTTTCTACTTGGCAAACCAGTGTTCTAGGTAATGTACAAGCCACAGAGCTTTTGTAATGTTAGGGCCAAACACAGTGATCACTCTGTGAAGGCCATTTGTGTTTATTATAGGAAGAGGTGCAATTTACATCTGCAAGCATCTATTTAATACCAGTTGCAGGATGTTTTTCTGCACTAGGCACTTATGAAAAAGAAACTGCCCCAAAACAATAAAAATTCCTATGTTTCTAGGCAAATAACTGGAAAACACAGAATTTAAAGTGATGTAATCAGTGTATCTCTCCTCTGACTTTGACACACTGTAGCCTGTCTCTCAATTTCTGCCAGATTTGACAAAGAAAAAGCTAAGCTGCTGTAAATTCTGCAAAAATGGGTGACTGGAAAGCAGAGAAAAAGATTTCATCAGGGCCACAAAAGAGCTTAAACTTTAATTCATTCCTGAGCTATACATAGAGGCTTTATTAAACCTGATGCTTTCAGGACTGTGTTTGTGATGACCTTTTTATTACAACCCGTTTTCTTCCTTGAAACCAACTATTGTGACAATATATACTAGTTTAATTACAGGATGGTACATGTGGCAGAAACAAAGGTTGTATATAACTTTACATGGACATAAATTGAGCACTATTTAGGAATTTGAGCAAATCACTTTTTGTATTTCATTCCTTTCACTGAATTACTAATCTTCTGTCTTCTGGAAATAAATTAGGATGATCATCGCCATCTCAACCAGTTCATTGCCCATGCGGCTCTTGACCTGGTAGATGAGAACATGTGGCTTTCTAACAACATGTATCTGAAGACTGTGGACAAGTTCAACGAATGGTTTGTTTCTGCTTTTGTCACAGCTGGACATATCCTTCCCTCTTTTCTTTCCTTATATTTATATAGGAAAAGCTTTTTGCCAGAAAGGAACAAGTCAGATGAAATGAGTGTGGAATAGATTTCTCTTGCTATTCACCACTGTTGTTGCTAGAGAGAACCACCAAGATGAAGAAAGTTGGGGGGCACAGCTGTTGAGAGGTGGGACCAATTGGAAAGCTGGATTTTTCCTTTTGGAGGATCTGGAATAGGCTAGTGAAGTGTGGAGCTCACATGGCTTGAGGATTGGGAGGGGAATAAAAAAAGAGGGTCTGAGCAAGATTATGTGATTCTGTGTTACCATCCCTTTGATTTAGATAGAGAGAAGAAGCAGGCATAAACATGCTTGGTGTCTGCCTCACCCATCTTGAAAATGTGTTGTCAAGGCTTGATCTTATGATGGACATATAGTCCTAGAAGTGTTTGAAACATTTGTTATACATAGGAAGTGAGTTTGAATGTCTTTTTAGCTTCACAGGTATATGACAAAGGTGCTGAGAGCATTGTCCAAATTCAGAATTGTTTCGCTTTAAAAATAATACCCTTGAAGAGAGGAAATTAGTTTTATTTTCAGATAGGGGAACTTTAAAATATGAAAGTAATGCTTCCTAAATTTCACTGCTCCAGTTACTTATTTTAATGCTTCCTCCTATAGTCACGGCTATTTTATGCTAAACATCTTAAGCATATGCAAGATCAGGTTTAAGTGCTTATTTCAGGATATATTAAATGTCTCTCTTCTTCTTAAAAGTTACATTTTCCTTAATTGCTTTACATATGAGATTTATAATGCTTCATGATGTAAGGCAAGAAGATGGAATTAAGAACTTCTTTAATGATGTATACGACTTGTATATAAAGGTAAGAACCCACTTCTTACGGTCTCACTGCAGGTCACACTTTTAGGTGTGTTCTGCTGTACATCCTCAGGCATGCCTGTGTCAGCATGTTTTCTTGTGCTAAAGGAGAAGCACTCTGGCTGTCCACATCAGCCAGAGTTGACAGCATGTGACATAAAGGCTGTGTTTTCCATTAACAGAATAGATTTTGATAAATTATCATAAACAGTGGTGGTTCAGAATCTATTTTCATTTTAGACAGCGATTTTGGGCAGCATTGTGACATTAAGGGTTGGACTCGATGACCTCTGAGGTCCCTTCCAACCCAGCCTATTCTATGATTCTATGATTCTATGATTAATGGTGATAATGAAAGCAGAGAACTGTTCTGCAGTAGCCTGGTCAAAGTGCTTTGCTCTCAGAGCCAGCAAGCCAAGTTCTCACAGCCTGGTGATCCTACCACTAGACAGGGCAGTTGCAAGCACTGACTAAGAGGTGGTCATCTCAGCCTCCCACAGGAACTCAAATGGTGCTGAATTCCAAAACAGAAATATCCACCAACATCCTGATGGATTAGTTCTGAGGAGCTGGTGCTGAGGGATGGCAATGTGCATAGATGAGGAGAATGCAAGGCCTTGGAAAGAAAGTGACTGTTGAGGAGCTTAAGTGGCACTAAATAGGCTGAAAGATAATAGTAATCTGAAGTAGTATTTTTTAGTACTGGAGATTGTGTTTATTGATGAGTTTTTATTCTCTCCTCAGTTTGCAATGAATCCATTTTATGAACTCAATTCTCCTATTCGATCCAGTGCCTTTGAAAGGAAAGTACAGTTCCTTGGAAAGAAACACCTTTTGAGCTGAATAAATAACTTTCCTGAGTGAGTGTTTTTTCTGTACTCTCCTAATTATTAGTACTGTAGTTTGTCTGGTTAGTTCTCTGCATGTTTGATATTCATCTTTCTGAAGATTGAGAAATTGGATGCTGAAGAAGTTTTTTGTGGTTTTTTTCTGATATGAATAATAACAACTAAGCATCTCTGGTTAAAATGTGTATCAGTAACTTTCCTTTTATGTGTTATGAAAAGCAAGTTTAAAAATGTCAGGGCTGAACAAGTACTGACTGAAATATGGATGTCAGTGGGTATGCAAAATGTAAGCTGCATGTACAGGATGGGAGGAAATCAGATCTAAACACAAAAGACATCTCCAGTCATGTGATTAAATATGAGCAAAATGGAACTCTTGACTGTTCAGACTAAATGGCTAATTGTGTTATAAAGCTTTCTATTGATAGTCCTTTGCTAGGCAATTAATGCTGTAGACTAACCAGGCTAACTTTACACTTGGTGGTATTAAATCAGGTCTATATTAATATTGTAATGTGTAATATATGTATTATGAAGTGCTAAATAAAAAGGAAAGAGGCTGTATCAGCAAAGCTTTGTCTTTAGTATTTCAGGAGGTTTTGAGAAAAAGAACCCTTAGTTTTAAAACTAAGTTTTAAAACTTAGTTTAAAACTTATATTTGCAAATAGACTACATGTTCAGTGCAATACAGGTTTATCTGCAGTGCTGCATCAATGAAATCAATTAGTGAACTAGATCAGAACAGCTGTGTCTTGTCCCAACTTTAATTCCAATTAACACATGAAAAAAATCTAAACTAAATTTACATGTTTAAACCAATTTTTTCCTTTCTGCAAATGCAGAATTTTTCAAAATACATTTAGACTAGGACCTTTGAACCATGAAACTGTTAGTTGAGGTTACAGAAAGGCATAATTTGTTCTGGCTGGCTTTTATTCTGTGGTGAAATGAGGTTAGGGACCCTTTCACAAAACTTACACTCCGAAAATAGTTTTTTAACAGGTCATTTGGCAGATACCAATACCTAATATTTCACGTGGTTTCACCATGTTTTAAGTAGTCAGTTTTCTTTTGCAGCAAATCTGTATAAGCTATCTTCTTAGACTTCTGATTTCTAAAGGAAGTGGCACGCTGTTCTAGGAAGTACATTTTGCAGAGTCTGTATAATTAAAGGGACCACCAATGTATGTGCTTTAAATGTAGTCAGTCACTGTTTCTTTGTAATTTACATTCTGCTAAACTATCACTGTAAAATATTCCATGAGAAAAAGAACACCTTAAATAAAATGTGAAAAGATGCTGCATGGATGCCTGTTGAGTATACTTGAAATGATTTAGAAGAAAACTAGATAATCACAGTAAGGCTATGTTTATTGGCAGGGTGGCACATGAAGATGGGGAGACTTGTCTTTGCTGTGTTACTTTATAAAAAGTGTTATTGTCCAGCATTTTGATGTCATGTAATTGTATGTAAGTCAGCTGAGGGTTCTGGGTTTGTTATTTTTTGCTTTATACCTGAAGGCAACAGAAACACACTTCAGATAAAGCATTCCTATTCATATGATAAAGAGCCATTACATTGTAACCCTTGTGCTGTTTCTGCTTCCTCCCCAGTAGCAAAATGCTAATGGTTTAGATTCACTGAGGAAATACTTATATTAAATAATCATACACGTGGCAGAATGAAAAGTTTTGGCAAAGACAAAAAATGAGTGCTAAGAGTTTCCACTTTTAGAAACTGTGGGGTTATTATAATTTTATTCTTTTCTGACAGCATATGAAGTTACGTAAAATGGAAGCATTTTGTCTCTTGCCTTAATCTCCAAGGGCAGTTAGCCAAATGGTGCCTCTTCTTATGCCCCTCATGTGTCTTTCCCCTTCTTCTTCTGAATAGAGGAACTGTAAATGGAAATGCAGTCCCATAGGTCCATCTAGGCCTTATGAAAACAGACTGACTGCCACAGGCAAGGTAGTGTTATGTGCTAACTCATTAAATTAACCAGTACACTCTCCAGTGAGGAATGCTGTCTCATGACAGAACTCTGTAGGCTGCCAGCTAGGTAGCTGCGATCTCCCAGTATGGAAGAACACTTGGTTATGCTTTGGTTTGTGAGTTTTTACACTCAGTTGAAAGACTGCTGTATGGAGTGACATGTGAAAGTTACCTTGTGATCAGCTACAGTCACAAGCCTGCTCTTGGGCTGAAAGAGGCAGGTCAAGCATGCATCAGACAACCAGCGTTTCCAGCAACACAAGGGCCAATGGACAAAGCTGAAGAGAGACTTCCTTTGCAAGTATTATGTTCCTATCCAACCCCAGAGGCTCAGGAATAAGGATTCAAATGAAGTCCATTGCAGTATTAGAAGCAGGAGTTGTAACAGGAGCTGGTAGCTGCATCCTAGCTACAGTTATTTCTGCCCCAGCCCATTTTGCTATCTGTCCTAATACGCACAGCTTTCATCAATCCCACCAGTTTTCCATGAAAGTATTTGTGCTCATTTTAAAGGACATCAGGAACTGCAGATGTATCACAAAGCATGCTCTGTCACTCTAAAGAAATCTAAGTACTGCTATGAGGATCTTCTATTACTTGAGGTATGTTAGTACTTGAAATACTAAGTCAGTTGAAACATAAGCCAGAAGTGCTTATCTCTATATCAGATGATGGATATCAAGTTTTCACAAAGGACAAAAAATGCCTGTTTGTAACTAGGCGTTATGAGGTGTTTTGTTTTTTGTTTTTTTTTTTTTTTTTGTTAACCTGTATCTACATCTGCTTTTCATAGGATTTGTGCTTCTTTCAAGTACTTGACAGTCCCCCTCAACATAATTCCTGTACTACCTTATGACTGCATATAAACCACCCTTCTGTCTTCACTAGCTACTTTTTTGATTAATGGACAGTCATGGTACAGCAGCTCCCAGGGCATAAAGTTTTATTCAACCTGCTTCTCAGAGGGAGGCTTGGTAACAATGGTGTTACATGGAAAGACAACAGATGGGAATACACAAGACGACTTTTAGGCACAAGAAAAGACCACAGTGGTTCTCATCCTTAATTGTTCCTTTTAGCATTCTTACTTGAACGGTATCTTTGGTACTCACAGAAATCACAGTAACTTCATCTCCTGTTGTTTCAACCTTTGCTAAAATGAATGTTAAAGGAAGCTTTAAGCAGACAGTAGTGTTTTGCAACAAGTTCACATCACTAGATTAGTAGCACTCAACAGAAGTAATCGTATGTTTTGAAATTTTTTGCTCTCTCATCCTAAGAGAAATTTATCCAAGATTTTCTTCACAGATCTTTTCGCTCACTGACTAGAAATGAACATAACAAGTAGCAGCTCAGCCTGTGTTTAACTGTTAGGTGACTGATGCTTAAAACACTTCTGCTGCCATATTTGCAGGGTGGCAAGAATGAATTAGACTTAGAAAGATGTCACTTTTAAGCAGGAGCAGCAGATCAGTGGCGTAAAGGTATCCTGGAGAGGTTTAAGCAAGAACACAGTGCATGCAGAAAACCGTACCGAGAGCAACAAGAAGGGTTTGTTTTGCAAGCTTTACTTCCAAGTAATTACACCTGGTACAGAGTAAACAGGTAAGGAGAAAAGTCTTGCTGTTAACATGCTCTCAAAAATGGCTTGTCTATTGGAACGTTGCTGTACAGAAAGCAGTCTGTATATTAGTGAATAACATGGCCTGTCCTACAGGCCTCAGACTTCCTTTAGAAGTCTACAGTGTGTGTATGTGCGTGCCTGTCAGCAGTCACATTATGCACTGAAGCAATTGTGCCCAATCAAGTTTGCCGTTGTTAGGACAGTGGATGCGCTGAGCATCAACTTTCAACAGCTTCTCATACAAGAATTGTCCCATCAAACTGCAACAGAGCACTTCCAATACACCACCTGTGCTTTCACCTGCATTACTGCAGAAACACTGGCCATTAAATACAGAATTTGCTTCTGTTAATTGTCACGTAATGAACACAGTAATATAAAAGACATTGCCTTAAATGTGTGAAGTACATATCCTAGAAGAGCAAATTAAGTAAGGAGCAAATCCAGCTCAAACACTAGCTGTAGGTATTTACTTGCTTTAGGGCTGAAAGCTGTCACCATCTCCTGTAAGTCAGAGGCTTCCTGAGTTCTCTACATATTGCCCATCCTTAAATTTCACAGTGCAGAGATTACTGGCAAACACATTCGTAGCTCAGGTTAACAGAACAAGAGGTTTGGAATTTTAAGGCTATATACTAGAAGTTCTCTTAGAAATTTTTCATAATTTGGATCCCTTCAAGTGCTATTAAAGCTGACTGAATAAAGCGTAATTTTTTCACATCTAAAAATAGTTACACTTCAGTGACTCATTACCTTACTGAACAGAAACATGATAGAATGGGACTTAAGGCAATGACTTGTATTAACTTAAAAATTCATCCCTATCTTGCATTAAACTGCTGGAAAAATTAGTACAGCATTAGAATAGTAAATGAAAGGAAAATGGACATTAAATATGTAGGAAATTTATTCCTACTTAAAAAACATTAGAGAATCAGAAGACCTGGAGGTAATTTATATTAATTTATAATAAACACATTGGAGATAAAGTACCACTGAAAGCAAAAGGAATGTAGTGACACTGAAGTTTAATATCTAGCATTGTTAAGAAACCGACTTCTAGAGAAACAAAAATGGAATGCTGATTTCATAAAAATATACACATATAAAAGTATCTTTGTGCCTGAATTCCACAACAGTTTCTCCAAGTAGTGCTTCTAGAAGTTTCAAGTTTTAGTTATACTCAAAGTATTTATCATTTGAATACGGTTGGCAAATTACATTCTTATATTAATGCTTTTACTTGACACCTTCCTAAACAGAAAGCATCTCTAATTCAATGATGGGTCACTCATGGAAGAAAATTTTTCTTTTGCTCCCCCAAGAAAGCAGCAGAATATTACAATTTTAATATCAGAGTGAAACCCATGTATTATTTTATTTACTACACCTTCCCCATCCTTTTATAGAGCAAGCTAGTCAAAAGTAATTTGGCAAAGAAAAACATAAGTCAACAACAAGATGAACTGGGTTTTGGTTTCCGATGAAGGTTTACTGTATCTGTTTGAATAAAGTGATCTGATCTGTCTTCAGAGGCTAGGACTCTTCTAACAGCTTCTTCAAAGGCTGCTGCAACATTAGTGGCATCTTTTGCACTGGTTTCAAAATAGGGATGGTTGCCATTATTCCTGCACCAGTCTTGAGCTTCTTCTGTAGACACCTGCCTTTCATCGATATCAACTTTGTTACCCAGTATCACAAATGGAAAGTTTTCGGGCTCCTTGACATCTGCATAATAAATGAATTCTTTCTTCCAGTTGCTTAAGTTTTGGAAGCTTTGAGAGTCATCCACGCTGAAGGTTAGCAGGCAACAGTCAGAACCTCTATAGAAAGGAGTCCGCAAGCTCCGAAAGCGTTCCTGACCTGCTGTGTCCCAAATCTGCATTGTAACAAAATGTCCATCAACTTCCAACTCTTTATTTAAGAATTCCACACCTATTGTATGAAACAGCTGTGCATCAAACTTGTTGGTGACATATCTGTTCATAAGGGAGCTCTTCCCAACTCCACCATCTCCTAGCAGTATTACTTTAAGGAGTGATGATTTTGCGGCCATTGTTACGGGAATAGATCCTTGTGATTTCCCAGACCTGTAAAAATTTTAAAAAATAATTAAAAAGGAAAGAGTTGTGATCAGAAAAATTTACAAACTTAACTATATAGGAAGTGTTAAAGCACACCAAGTTTTGTGTATAACAGCAGAACAATGCCAAATAGGGGAAGCATAGATACTCCTAGTAAGAATACTCGCTCAGGAATACGACGAGTCTAAGAGTAATCTCTCCCAGAGACTGTATGGCAGCCTAAGCAAAACATGGAAGAATTACTGGTCTATCACTTAGAACACTTAAACCCCCCACACTCTCCAGTGTTGGTACAGAAGGGATATTGTATCATATTCAGCAAGTGCAATGATTCATTTATGTTCGCTGAAAAAGATCCATGGAAGGAAATGAAGACTTTTATAAAGCACATGCCTTGAATTAGTCACCTCAGGGCTCTAGTTCATAAGCAAAAATATTTTTTAACATGCAAAAGTGAAGAGGAACCTTTAGAATAAAGCGTGATTATACTTGAGTAACTGCTGCACTTCACCCAAAACTGCAACAACACAGTTTAAAAATCAACTCACAGGAAACATTGTTATCTACAGAACAAATTCAGATGTTGCAATTTTATTTTACAAGTCAGGTGACTAGGTGCTGGTACACAAGCATTCAGTATTTTATAGTTTACTCCTTGAAGAACAGCCATGATGAATGGATTGCAACTGCTACAAAAGCAAATTCACTGTTGCTACTTCAAATGGTACTCAAGATGCCAAATACTGAGGGTTCAGGTACCATCAACTTCTGTGGTAAAGCTGTCAAAAAGCCTGGATGTGCTACTGATGAGCCTGGATGCCAGCACAGGGGAGGTGAATTAGTGGCACCGATGAAGGTTTTTTATGGTTAGATTTTAGCTTTCAAGGTTTTGTTTGTTTTGGGTTTTTCTGAAGTAGTTAGATCATTAGGGTTTTGTGCCAGCCCAAGGTTTGCCCTCATTACAGTAGTGTCATCTGCTACTGTAAAAAAGTGTCTTAATTGCTTGGGGGATTGAATTTAAAGAGCCCAAACTTAAGTTTTTATACGAGAACGGCTGTTCCTAACCATTACTAAAAAAGCTTTAAGTAATTCAGTCGAAACAGGCTTCTCTGAAAACAGCACCTATTTAAAATGCAAATGGGTCGTAAGTTTCCTGGTCCCTCTCCTCCTCTGAAGGAAGGAATGCAGTCTAGCTAGTTGTAATTAGTCTTACTGGCATATACATCACCACAGAGCATAGTTATGGAATTAATACCTGATACAAGCTGGCATGAGAGTCATATGACTGGGCTGCCTTAGAATCAAAGCCTACATTAAAAGCAGGAAATTTCAGGAATTTTTTCATCTCTTAACTTTTCATCTTTGAATGTTTATTTATTAGACACAATCTACAGTAGATAAAAGAAATGCTTTATGCTTTGAGAGCAGCTGAAGCCTCAACACAAACAGATTTCAAAACGTAGGGAACGCTGGCTGCTTCCATTAAAAATCTGGTTAGAGCAAGTAATTTTATTCAGCCTTACTGTATAATTAAAGCAAATTTATAAATACTTTTGTACAGGTTTGTATCACACCAATGTTAAAACTGTGTAAGAACTACAAATAGTTTATCTGTATACCTTCCAGAGAGGTGTGAAATAATTGCTACGGCTCAGGATATGAACATATACATATTTAGCTATGTGGAAAGCCTTATTAGAGTCGTGTGACTATTGCATCAGAGGTCCAGGTTCATGCTGAAATCTTTAAAAGGGACTACTGTCTTAATTTCCTAATTTCTACTGTTGGATAACAAAGAAGTTATGTGAGCTATACCATTTGACAGGAGCATCTTCTTAATAAATAATGCTTTCATGAGAACAGAAGGTACTGAATGTTCTCCTGTTCTTCCACTTCAGCAGAGGGAACAAGTTTTATCTGTCCTACTGACATAATGCAAAAATATAAAGACAATGTGAAAAAATAACTGACTTAAGTAGTTCTAACTGGTACTGTGTAATTGTTTGAAAAACTGTAGTTGTTAAATTGTCCATAAAGCCACATTTTAACCAAAATACAAGTAAAGAAACTGAACGGTGCCTAATACTGCTGTGCATCTAGAACCTCAGAAGTGAATTTGCCCAGCTTCAGCTCCATGGGCCATTACACTGTGGTCTAGAAGACTGATGACCATAAAAACGCTTTTACTGGTCAGACAATTATAGACCAGCCACAGAACATTTAAAGTGTCTTTTCAACTAGAACCAAATGGGTCTTTCTCCATGAAGGAAGCAACAGAAATAGTTTTCCCAGGACTGAAGACAAAGTATCTCAACATGATGTTGCAAGCAATGTAACTTTCAGGACATTCAGCTTCCACAGTAGAAGCTGTCACTCTTAGCTAGCATATGGCTTTGTGAAGTTCTTAATCCAAAATAAAGTAAGTACGTGTTCAGTCATTTAAATATGGGCTCACAAGCTGGATCTGAAGCAGCAAAGAAGCACATTTAAAGGCATTAAGAAGCATTTTTGTTTTGAGGCAGTGAAGACTATACACTTACAGGTATTTTACTATAAGGGACTCATCTGCAGCCCCACTGATACATGATTTGAAGTGCCTGCAGAACCAGCATGTTTTCAGCACAGCAGGCTGTCTCATTTTTTCCACTTACACATCTTTAAATAAAAACTTGAAAGAGCTCAATTTTTGTGACTTTTTTTCCATGTTATGAAGCCTTGATGCTCCAACAAATTAAAAAAAAAAATCCTTAAGACATTTGGAAAGTTATTTATTTCTGTTACATACTTTGATCTTATCTGTATGATATGCTTTTTGACAATGTTTTTGTAAGGAATAGTCAGTATCTGATGTATTTCTGAAGATGCTACCTTAATTGTTCAGTTTAAATCATCATTCAGCATCTGAAAACAAAAAAAGTTTCCACTGTGCATATGATTGTTTTAACCAACATCACTGTTTGTTCCAGTTACTTCTTACTGTCAGTTTAATGTAAAAGTAGTCTCGATCTTGTACACAGAGGAGTCTGTAAAGAGAAGTTTTTCCTCACATGTTTTTCTACCATTTCAACATAGAAGTTCAGATCAATAAAAAGCAGCCCCCCACTCAAGTCCATCTTGATAACTATTCCTGAATTGCCTCCACCAGCTCAAAGGACTCAAGCTCTTATACCACTGCTGTCAATATTCCTGTTAAAAGCAGGTAACTGTTTCTGATAAATACCATTTCCAAAAAGATCACAAAATACCATAAACAAAAAGTAACTTTTCACCTTTCAGAATCTCCCTTTTAAACTGTGAACTGAATTACAATTCAGACATTTCTACTAGCAGCCTAAACATTTGCTGACAAGACTAAAACCAATATACTAAGCAACCTCAAAAAACCCAGTGTGCATTACAACATCTATGATTCCCAGCCCCCCAAAACTTAAAGACTGCCTTGTCCAATCTATCCATCTGTATTTTCTTAATTGCATGACTGTCAGATTCATACCCAGCTTTTTATTTTATGTGCAATTACCTCTTTTAATACTAGGGTACTTAAGCAGCATTCAAAGAAAAGCAAGATTCTTAGTCTAGAGAACCATAGCAGCAATATCTAAACTTCATTTTGGAATTTGTCTATTTTTACTATAAAAGTCTTGTAATACATTAAAAAGGACCCAAGTACTGAAGGCTGAAGATGAGTCCTGAACTCAAGTTTTGTCAGCAGTGTTAGCCAAGGCAGTAGTCATACTGTATCTATGATGTCAGCAAGCTACAACCACACATAACTATTAAACAGAGCCACCTGGACTTGTAGTTTCCTATTTACCATGGTGATACCAGGCAGAGCAGCACACCATAAAGAAAAAACAAAATAAACCCATACACAGCAAATGAAATCTTACCTCTAAACCTCCTCTTTTAAAATAAAAGACACAAAACCTGCATCTATTGCAATATCACCACTGAATTCCCTCCATATCCTTGAAGAAAATGATGTAATGTTGACGTGCATCCCTTTGATTTGGAAAAGGAAAAAAATTCCAAGGTAAGGTAGTTGGAACAAACTCAAGTTTGTTCCATGTAATCACACTTACTTACAGCTTAATAAGCTTTCAGCCAACACTTCTTTAAAAAAGGTCCATCTTTGTTAAAGATTTAAGAAAAAAACACTGCCTCAAGGTTACTGGCAAGCAAAATTAACCATTCCATAACAAGTATAACAGTAACACTAACCATGTGTCATAACTTCCTATCCTCAAATGTACACATACACAATACATACACTTAATCTCTCAAGTTTATTCACTGTATGTTTTGCTAAGTCATTCTGTTAGACCACAGGTATCAGACATCAATAGTTTTAAAAGGCACCAGCACCTAAATACCATACCTGACAAAAACACTTGCCTTTCAATAACATAATGTAAAATTACTCTCCCACTTTTAATCTTTTTTTTTTCTTAACACTAGTAAAGCACTTTGCAGTATCTACCAGTCTATCACCAAAAAAAACTTGCTTCCTGTGGTTTGATAGTTGCAGTATCTTAAACTGCAAACAAAAAACCTCCATAAATTGTTTCTCTGTAAACATCTGAAAAGTCCCAAGAGCTATCAGAGGTGCGTAGAAAGAGCAAAATCCAGAATTCTCTCATTTTGAATACTTATGGTTTGTGAAGTTGTTGCATCCCTCAGCCTTCAATCACTACAAAGTAGTTACTCTTGTCATCTACAACAGATCTGCAAGTTTCCAGAAGTCTTCAAAAAAAGGGGCAGAAGCAAATTTCCTCCTCTTTCTCTGCTAAACAATCTTTGTTCTTATATTTAGAAGGTACTTGGCCAATTAAGCAGCACAATGCTTTTTGTTCATGCATAAGAGGCCACAAGCCTGCTTGACCTTGAAATATTTTGCTCTCAACTCAAAGGCAAACAAAAATCTCAAGTCAGTATGTTACACACTTTATAATTTTGAATGCATTACAAGTTCAGATATGAATCAGCCTCCCAAATGGCCTTCTCCTCCCTGGGGTACCAAAGTGAGAGCTGTGGATCAGCTGTGAATCACCCCTTTACTCGCAGCCCCTTGTAAATTGCCTTGTTCTCTGGAAGCCTTTTAATTCTGTGACATGACCTACTGAGATTCTAATCATCTTGCAAGTCTTCCTTTATCTATGGTTTCACCACTGCACTGTGAAGGAAGTGTGTATTTTCTGTTGGACACGTGTTTTATAATTAGATGATAGACTGTGAAAAATGGTTCCAGTATTTAGCATTGTAGACACATCTTATCTAACATTAGAATTTATTCTTCATAATTTGTAATACAAACAAATCCCAAACTTAACTGACACATAGCTGTTGCCACTCATTTCCATACCAAAAAGTTGTATTTTGTTTTTTTTAATGTTATTTTAACTCCTATGTAGTTCAGAACTCTAGTTCAAACAGTTACCTAGCATGACTCAGGACTACAAAAGAAGTAGCAACCAAGCAGCCAGGGGGAGGAATCAATAAGTCCGCATAAACCCTGGATCATGAAGTCATCCTAGTCCCGGCTGCCAGAATCACTGAATTTATTCTTAAATCTAGCTGCAAACTTGAAAGGCAAAACTTGTCAGGAAAAATACCTACATTTATACCTCTGCTAGGTTAATCTTGCAGAGACACGGCCTTTACTTTCCATCTCATTTCCCTTGTTCAAGTAGAATGAGCAAACTATTGTTTACTCTGATTTAATAACAGCTGACATTTCTCAGCAGCTCACAGTTGAGCGTCTCCCAACTTAAATATTCTTTTATTTTAAGCCAACTTCAGAGCACCCTTGGGTGCTGCTGCTCTTGGCCCAGCATTTCTAACAGTTCATGAGTTAACCAGCATCCTCCTCGCAACCTACTTCTTACTGCTTCCACTCTTTCAATAACTTACCAGGCAATTATTTCTGCTCATATGTGCTCATCTTTATTGTATTAGTATCCCTCTCCCTCCAGGACCCTCAGCAAAAACAGTCTCTATTGGTCAGTCTACACTGTGTATTCATATTCTCCCAAATATCACTATGTTAGCAAAGCTCATCCTGAAGGGAGTAAATGGGTTACATAGTAACCCACTGTAACTGGCTACTCTTGTAGAAAACCAAACCAAAACACACCAAGAAGAGTGAACTTTAAAAACAAAATGAAAACACCAAAACTTATGGAATTCTTAAAAGCCTTTTTCATAGAATGGTTTGGGTTGGAAAGGACCTTAAAGATCATCTCGTTCCAACCCCCTTGCATAGGCAGGGACACCTCCCTTTAGACCAGGTTGCTAGAAGCCCCTTCCAACCTGGCTTTGAACTCTTCCAGGGAGAAGGCAGTCAAAACTTCCCGGGAAATCCATGCCAGTGCCTCACCATCCTCATAGTAAAGAACTTTTTTCTTAGTGTCTAACCTAAATCTACCCTGTTCCAGCTTAAAGCTACTACACCATCGTCCTATCACTACACGCTCTTGTAACAAGTCCCTCCCCAGCTTTCCTGTATCCCATTCAGGTACTGGAAGGCTGCTCCATGGTCCCCCTGGAGCCTTCTCTTCTCCAGGCTGAACAATCCCAGCTCCCACAGTCTGTCTTCACGGAACAAGAGCTCCAAACCTCTGATCATCTTCATACCCCTTCTCTGGACTTGCTCCAACACCTCCATGTCCTTCCCATGTTGGAGGCTCCAGAACTGGACACAGTACTCTAGGTGGGGTCCCACAACAGCGAAGAAGAGGGAGAGAATAACCTTAACCTTTTTCAAAACAGTTTTCACTCATTGCAAATACAGCTTGAAATCTAAATACTTGTCTGACCCTCTGTAATTTTTATCATATTTTCAAGAAAACTGGTGGGGTTTTTGAGCACTCAAAAGCAAAACAAGGAGAGCTAAAGCTTTTTTTTTCTCAACAGTCCCTATTTTTAACTCCATAGGAAAGGCTTTAATAAAATTAAGGCAATAGAAAGAGCTCTACACAATCTGAAAGACAGAGAAAAAAAATTAATTATAAATTCTACCTTAATACCGAAACACAGGTGTGGCTGTACCATCCTTTGGCTAGGATTTTCTAGAAATAAAAGTGCTAGGGAAAAGTTTTGGATTTATTTGGGGTATATCTGAGAAACAGACCTCCTCCCAGTCCATTACAGCTTGTTACCTTATAAGCTACTAAAAAGTCATAAAAAAATAAAAATAAAAAAAAAAAACCACCACCCTAAAACATGCAGCCACAGACAACCACTCTTGCTCTATAAAAAGCACTGGCAACTTCAGTGCTGTACAACACTTTAAAAGTAAAGACAAATAAAACCCACATGCTTATTTAGTAGAGCTGTAAATAATTGTGGGCAAGACTGGAAACAACATGTAGGGCGGCAGACTGCATGACAGCTACCTGCAGACAAGAGTTTTAATGCCAAAACAAAATTTAGTCAAGAAGTTTCCTACTTGCCTATGCCACCCAAGTTAATAAGTGCTCTTTATATTTCTACGCACATGTACCTTTGCTATAGAGGTCACTAACACAAGTTTTTAAAACTAGTTTCCTTGCACTATTCTGTTAACTGTTCAATTATTTTGCACAAGTGACATTAAACATGGAATACTGCCACTGAAAACTGCTCATTAACCACTCAGATGCAAGCGACTCAACAACCTTAAACTAAACCTTTCTGGTTCTCCAGCTATCACCACATTTAAATTTGCACAGCCACCTGCCACGACTAGAAAAGCAACCGCCCGTTCCAGGGGAGAGCTAAATCGAGTCACTGGTTCAAAAAAAGAAGAACTAAACACTAAATTGCTCAGGTTCCCCTTGGGGACGCAGAAGTCCCTCCTCAGCAGACAGCTGAGGCGATCAAGGGAGGCTTTTTTTTTTTTTTTCCCCCCTGTCTGAAAGGTGCTGAGGAACGCAGGTACGAAACAGAGTCTCGCCCCAAGAGATCAGAGATCTCCATCAGCACTGAGGGAAGGGCAGCGGAGGAGCCGGGAGACGGACTAAGCGCCGGCTGGGAATCGCCTGGCGGAGCCGTTTCCCGAAGGAGCCCCCGCCTGCCCCGGGAGTCACGGGATCCCCGATCACGCCACACGGCCCCACCACCCACTCGCGCCGGGTGTGAGGAGCGCCGGGGGGGCCTCGCCCACCGCGGCCACGGCAAGGGGCGCACCAAGGGGCAGGGAGAGGGGGCGGGCGAGACTCCCCCCCTCCTCCACCTCTTCTTCCTCCTCCTCCTCCTCCTCCTCCCCGTAGGTCAGCAGTTACCGAGCAAGCACCAGGGAGCGCGGCCGGGAGCCGGCAAGCTCGGACAGGGACGAAGCAATGAACGGAGTCAGGAGGAGGGAAAATAAACGAAACCGCCGACAGCTCCTGAACTCAGCCCCGCTCCCCTCCCCACCACCTCCCCCCCCCCACCCACCCCACCGGGTGCAGAGATAGGAGCGCGGCCACGGGGAGAGCGGCCCCCGAGGGCAGGCGAGGAAAAAGCCCTCCCCGGGACACCGGCGGCGGAGCCGGCGGCCACTGCTCGCCCCGAGCCTGCCCGGGAAAAGGGAAGGAGACGCTGCGAAGAGAGAGAGATCTCGCCACGACGGCCGATACCTGCCCACGGGAATGGGGCTGCTGCTGCCGCCGCCGCCGCCGCAAATCCCGGTCCCGATCCCGGGCTGCGCCACCACCGCCACCGGGCGCCGGGGAAAGAAGAAACAACATGGCGGAGCGGGCAGGGGGCGGGGCCTGGGGATCACGTGAGCCCAATCCCGAGCACTCGGCACGGAGGGGGCGGGGCCTTCACACCCCGCCCCTTCAGGCCCCGCCCCCGTCCGGGCACCGGGGCGTCAGAGGTGGGGTGAGGGGGAGGGAGGGGAAAAGGGAAGGGAATAGGGAAGGGAATAGGGAAAAGGGAAGGAAAAAGGGAAAAGGGAAGGGAAAGGGGAAGGGAATAGGGAAAAGGGAAGGAAAAAGGGAAAAGGGAAAAGGGAAGGGAAGGAAAAAGGGAAAAGGGAAGAGAAGAGGGAAGGGAGGGGAAGGGAAGTGGGAAGGGAAAAGGGAAGAGAAAAGGAAAAATGGAAAAGGGAAAAGGGAAGGGAAGAGAAAAGGGAAGGAAAAAAGGAAGGGAAGGGAAAAGGGAAGGGAAAAGAGAAGGGAAAAGGGAAGGGAAGAGGGAAGGGAAGAGGGAAGGGAGGAGGGAAGGGAAAAAGGAAGAGAAAAGGGAAAAGGGAAAATGGAAGGGAAGAGGGAAGGGAAAAGGGAAAAGGGAAAAAGGGAAAAGGAAAAAGGGAAAAGGGAGGGGAAAAGGGAAAAAGGGAAAAGGGAAAAGGGAAAAGGGAGGGGAAAGGGGAAAAGGGAAAAGGGAAAAGGGAAAAGGGAAGGGAAGGGAAGGGAAGGAAAGGGAAGGGAAGGGAAGGGAAGGGAAGGGAAGGGAAGGGAAGGGAAGGGAAGGGAAGGGAAGGGAAGGGAAGGGAAGGGAAGGGAAGGGAAGGGAAGGGAAGGGAAGGGAAGGGAAGGGAAGGGAAGGGAAGGGAAGGGAAGGGAAGGTGGCTCAAGGAGGACAGTGTTTGTTCACCAAAAGCAGTGAAAGTTTTGTGACTGGGGAGTAGGGTAATGGCAGGAGCAGGCGGTAAGGATGTGTCCCTTGTAGGCTGTAACCTCACAGATCACTGGCACTTAAAAAGCAGATGCACTGCTCTGCTGTGGAAGGGTAAAAATTTCACTTGCTTTAGAGTGCTCTGAAATATGAAGCTTTAAAAAGCCTTTATGCACGAGTTACAGATCAGATAAGGGCAGTAGTTCCACTGTGCCCCACCTCAAGGACCCCGTGTAGGCAAAGTCTTGACTGTGAGGTGGCTTCCCTTTGCAGGTAGAGGCTTTTATAAATATACACATTTCAGTGAAGAAACTACCCAAAATCCAAAGTAAGGTGTTTAAACAGTTTGGTTAAGGTTATTTTGGATTCCTACAGAAAGAAGTGCCTTGACTACTCTTTGAAGTTAAGATGACAGTGGGAAAAAAGCCTACAGAGAAGCTGGTGATAATAAATTCGATTTTTTTTTTTCTTCGAACTTTCAGAACTCATCAGGAGGATGGGGTGAAATGTAATTAAAATGAAAAGAGCACAAATTATTTAAGCGTATTTGGAGAGGTTCCCACATCATCAAGCGGAATAGGCGGTGACTGGCTTAAGGAACAAGCGTTTGAAATCCACCCGCTTGCTCCAGCAGCCATCACATGCTCCCCATCACAAGGGAGATGCAATCGGACTGGAATTACAACTTGCAGAGGCATTTTGTTTTGGATTGGATTTACAACACAGCCCAAGGAATGGAGAATAAGAACTCAGTATTATCAAAAGGAAAGGTCTCCCACTGACAGGAGCGGGATTAGTAAAAGGCAGTCCATGCTAGAGGCAAATCTCATCACACTAGACCCATTCTGAGTTAACAAAGCTGGACATTGAAAAATTTGAAGTTCTCATTTTCCTGGGACCTGCTTTCATCCAATGCTATAGTATAAAACAACTACGTTCTAGAAAAACAGCCTCTTTAAATTATGGTAATTCTAAGACATAGGTTCTGATAAATTATGGTATTTTTTGTGATCTGAAAAGAAAAAATATCTCCATTAGAAGCAGAGAAAATAATAACTCTATTTTGCACTGGTGGAATGAAGCTACCATCTCTTTTGCTGGAGACAACACCGGTTTTCAGACACTTGGAGACATTTAAGGAAATACAGAATCATAGAAAATTTTGAGTTGGAAGGGACCTCAAAAGGTCATCTAGTCCCACCACCTGCAGTGAGCCCAATCATCTTCAATAGATTAGTTTGCTCAGAGCCCAGTCCAACCTGACCTGAAATATTTCCAGGGATGAGGCATCTACCATCTCTCAGGGCAACCTGTTACAGTGTTTCACCAACCTCATTGTGAAAAATTTCTTCTTTATATCTAATCTAAATCTAACCACTTTTAGTTTAAAACCATTACCCCTTGTCCTGTCACTACAGGCCCTGCTAAAAACTTTGTCCCCATCTTTCTTATAGGCCCCATTTCAGTACTAAAACACCAGCTCCCAGGAGCCTCGTCTTCTCCAGGTTGAATAACCCCACTTCTCTCAGCCTGTCTGCATCAGAGGTGCTCCAGACCTCTGATCATCTTTGTAACCCCCCCTTCTGGACTCACTCCAACAGCCCCCATGTCTTTCCTGTGCTGAGGACTCCAGAAATGGACACAGGACTCCAGGTTGTGTTTCTTGAAAGAGGAGTAAATGGGGATAATCACCTTGAGCTGCCGGCTACAATATTTTTGATGCAGGCCAGGACAAGGTTGGCCTGCTGCACAGTGCTGGCTTGTGTCCAGTTTTTCATCAGCCAACACCCCAGGTCGTTTTCCTCAGGGCTGTTCTCAATCCTTTCATCCCCCAGCCCGTGTTTGTATTTGGGATTGCCCTTGGCCATGTGCAAGGCCTTGCAGTTGGCTTTGTTGAACCTCATGAGGCTCACACAGGCCCTCCTGTCAAGCTTGTCCAAGACCCTTAAATTTTTAAAATTCTAGTTAAAAACAAAATTCTTAAACTTGTGAGATAAGATGTATTTTTATTTCCTTTACATAAGAACATAGAAGAAAATAGAAAAGGCCATGCTGTAACCACAGCTTATTAAGTTTATGATTTTATATGCATAATGGAGTTACTCTTATGATTAAAACATACATATGTGCTTGAAGATGCGGAATCAAAGGCCCTTTTCCCTTGTGTCGACCATGTTACCATTATTCATGTACGTAACAAAACCAACAGTTGCTGTAGAATTGTAAAAAACTGTAGAATGGATAATAGCATGGTTAGGGCTGGCCATGGGAAGTATACCTGGCCAGTTCTTAGGAACACACTGAAGAAAATGTCCAGGTAAGATATGGCTTGAAGCACCTGCTCCAAATTAACTCCTGTTTTAAATTCTGCAGACAGCACAGGGTCCCAACAGTGGGTGCTGTGGGCTCTGCTCCTGCCTGAGGCAGATGTCTGACCAGAGCCACATTTCTGCTCAGGCCCTGTCCAAACCCAGCGGCCCTGGTTCTGCACCCTGTGTCCCAGCTCACCACTTGACACCCAGCCCCATGTCAGCATGGCCTCCCCCCCTGCAGACTTCCCAGGTTTGAACAATTATTGGCATCAGGCCTGCCCTGCTCTACTTGTTTGGGTGCTGTGGGACGGTGACCCTTTCTACTGAAGTCACTGTCCCCGAGCTTGTCACCCCTTCTGTGCTCCTGGTTTGCCTCCTCTTGCACAGCAACCCATCCTTGCTGCTCCCTCACATGCACATTCATCTAAAAGCTTACCCTGCACCTTGAGGATTTTATTCAAGTGCTGTATTCATTAAGAGATAATTGGTGTTATGTCACATACTATCAAAAGGCACAAATAATATCACAAGGGCAAATAAAGGGGATTTTTTTGTGTGTGTGAGAGTTCTGTATCAGCAAAGTTCTCATATAATAGAGCTTGTGAATAATGCTTTTTACCATCTGTAGTTGGCAAGAAGACTTTGTCCCATCCTGGCAAGTGATGACATGGCCTCAATAAAACATGACTTTGTCACCTCCTGGCTGAATTACAGCAGTACAAAATAAGGGAATATGAAGTCATCTGCCTTTTTGTCTCTGCTAAAACCAGAATGCAGCAAGCCAGCTCCCAAGTAATCCAAGAAATTACCAAGGTGCTGTTGTTTCTTTCCTTATCATCAAGGCACTCAAAAAACTCTGAAGATTCCCTGAAGGACTGTAATTCAACATATTTGCTCTGTAACCACAGCCTGTTACCAGGTAACTTTTCTTTTTGCCAGAAAAGGAGATGTTCTTCTTTTGTGTAAACAGTTGCAGTTCTTGGCTTTAGGAACAAACGTACATAGCATAGCAGACTGAAAGGAACACATTTAAAATGAACAATAAACAGCACAAATTTCCTTTTGGCTTGGAAAGGAAGAAAGATTTATAAAAAACAAATGGTAGCTGAGTACCTCCCTGCTACACAGTAGGAGGGTTGTGAGGGAGATACAAAAGGCCCTCAACAGAATGGAATGAAATGGATCCAGCAATGGGTTTCTAGGAACCAGTTTTGCCACTGGTGTTAAGGGAGCAATGTCGACTCCAGTTAAAAGAGCAATTTTCAGAACAGTATCTTTGCTTTTACATTTAAAGTTGTGTGAAATTCATTGTTAATTTAGCTCTCATTTTCCTAAGACATGTTTTACAAGTTCTGCAGCTGCAGGTTGCTTGAACTTTGAGTACAATTGGTGTTTAAGACCTTATTGCTACTACTAAATCATAGGATTCAAGAAACAGCTGAATATACAGGATCTGTGGAAAACCCAGTGAAAACAAATAGAGACTTTACCCTTATTCAGAATATATGTCTGTGTGGATGACCTCTAATGTCATGCTCCTTTCTGGAATAGCATCATGGATATGCTCAACAGCTTACCAAAATTAATTGCTTTAAAAAGCTAAGACATTTTTTTCCCATCTGGAACAAACTGAAAAAAAAAGATGACTTCAACAACATAAAAGAATCTCACTTTTCAAAGCTTTCCTTCTGTTCTTGTTTCTGGACTCTGACACTCTCAGTATGTCAGTAATCTAGGTCCTCCTGCTGGTGCATGCACTGTGTATCTGACTTTCCAGAGCCATGTTGAGCCAAAGCATACAATCTTATCCAGTCAAACATTTTAAGCTTGGGCAGTTTCACAATCTGGGTAGAGGCAATAGAACCTATTGACAAACTGCAGCCTGGAGCAGTACTTTGCTTAGGGAAACTACAGCCACACCTTCTTAAAGAAGAGCAATGTCAGTCTCTTAAACTTGGTGGTTTATATCAGTAGAGTGTTCTGGTACATAGTGGCACATGACACTACACATCTGCTTTCTACTAAACACGGATTGGATACAAACACAGGTGGAAAAATGGCCAAAGTAGTTATGATCTGTGTTTGGTGAAAATAAAGAATGGCCTAAGGTAATCAAAAAGGTAATAAATCACTGTTGTGTATACAGTTTTGCTGTTACATGAAGTTGCAGACAGTATGTACCTCAGCATGAACTAGGCATAAAGTGAAACTAAACCTAGATGAGCTTTCTCAAAAGCCCTAGAATGACAAAAACTCATTTCCTATAGATTTGTCTCCTCAGCATACTTACAGTGGGTCCAGCTCATTCTCCCTACCTCCTAGTACTTCCTGCCAGCATTCCCAGAGCTCCTCCTTGTCCCTAACTACTAGCTTGGCAAGCAGCAGTGTATTTTGTGCTTGGATTTTAGTTAATGCTAACAACCTAACTACGTGTGTCTTGAACCAGTTGCTAGCAGCTTAGAGTAGGTAACTCCTGAATAAAGGTAAGAGCTTAATCTCTTTCAAAAGGAACAGAAATTCTTTTGGGGATTACTGGATTTCACAAAATTTACAGGTATATTATCATCTTTTAATGTCTAGCTCTCATTGTATTTTTCACAAAGCCAGCTCTATGGTTCAACTGTTCTAGGGAAGGAAGGCAATGGAGGAAGGCCTGCTCACAATCTAGTACTGTGGAAAACTACTTTAAAATGCTGAATTTACAAAGTGCAAGGGGGAGGATTTGTGGTAAGAGTTCTGACTGTTCTTGGTTTTAAAAAGACAGAGAAAATGTTAAGGTACAGCTGTAAAAGGGGCACAGTTACAATCCATTTTTTTTACTATTTGCAGTTATTGACAGTTGCTTCTACACCATGAACTACAACTACAGTTATTAGTAAAGGGATTTTATTATTTCCCTATTTTAAAAGAAAGGGCAAGATGTGAAAGGCTAGAATGAAACAACCCTTTTGCTGCTGGAGATACAGCTCACTCAGATCAGCAGTGAGGCAGCCTTCCTTGTTGATTTGAAAAGTTTTAAGATAAAACTTAAGATAAAACACCTACTCTGTGTCAGTTCTAGACATACACTAGGTGTAACTAGGTGACAGATGATCTCTGTTATTCCCCCACTACCCTCCCAGGGATAGATGAAGAAGGCAATAGGAGAGAGAGACTTTAGGGTTAGAAGACAAAACTATGGTAGGTTTAATGCAGTAGTAACAGTGATAGTGAATTACAAACCTCTATGAAATATGTAGATTATGGAACTCACTCTCCTCAGTTGGGAATCGTTTTCCAACTAGAAAAACCCCACACCAGACTGGGCAGCAGATGGGGGTGCCCAAGTCCAGGGTCTCAATGACAGCTCACAGAAGTCTTAAAGCAACCAAGCTGGACCTGCCTGGGAAAGCAGAAGGTGACCTGTCTTGGTGAATGATGCTCTTCTCCAGGGAGCAGGAGCAGGAGCAGGAGCAGGAGCAGGAGCAGGAGCAGGAGCAGGAGCAGGAGCAGGAGCAGGAGCAGGAGCAGGAGCAGGAGCAGGAGCAGGAGCAGGAGCAGGAGCAGGAGCAGGAGCAGGAGCAGGAGCAGGAGCAGGAGCAGGAGCAGGAGCAGGAGCAGGAGCAGGAGCAGGAGCAGGAGCAGCCCTAACCCAGCTAACGCACCAGCCAGGAAAACCCCCAGAGGGCTCTCCTGGGGGCCATTTTATACTGGGTACCATAGGAAGGAATACTGTGACTGGTCCATTTGGGTCACCTGGCCCATCCTCTCCTCCCATAGTCTCTGCTGCTTCCCATTATCACTGCCATAGCAACAGGCTGGCAGCTGCTGCTGGGGGGTCCCAGGCAGGGCTTTTCTATCCTGGTCCTCTCAATCCAGGACACTTAGTAAATACGGATTTGTAGAAAATCCCAGTCATGTTGAGGCATATAGCTTAGGACTATACATTTAGTGACGGGCAGTTCTGAAGTAGATTATTTACATATTATGCCACAAATGCAATCAGTAGCATGGATACAAATTTTACCCTTCACATATATTCTACCAAAAATACTGTCCATGCTTTTTAGCATTTCCCTTCACCAAGCCCTATACATTACTGGGATGGCTTTAGAACCATCTGCAAAGTATTTATTATTTATGTCCATTGTTCACATCTAAAGTCTTCTTCTGACACAGCACAGTACTGATGTACAGCTCTCAACAGAACCATGACCTCCAAAATGAAAGCACACAGCTCTGTGTTACTGGTTCCCAGTAAGCACAAAATGTTTGCTTTCCTATGGCTTAGTGAAAGCTAAAAATAACACTTTTCACTAAAGTACTTCCACTTAAACCAGGACTACTTGTAAGCAGCAATTTCAGTACATGGGCAAGGGCTGGAAAAGAAGGTCAGATATTAACCGATTGATACTGGGGGCCTGGCCTTATATTTTAGTATTTGTTTTACATCACTGTAGTTCCAATAAATACTCATTTTTGTACGATAAAATTTAGGGAATATCACAGTAAGGCACCTCCCTGCTTGGAAAAGATTGTTCTTGGTGTTTTGTTTTTTCCCCCCAGTAGAACAACAGTAAGTACTTCTTTGTAACATCAGGTTAGATACCATTTTCACCATATTCTATAAAGGCCTGTCTTTTTTTAGTCCTGGCTGGCTTTTAGTTCACCAGTAGCTATGTTCTCATCTCATGCCCATAACTCCTTTCTCTTACAGACCATGAGGCAGGAGAGCACCAGGGCAGTGCTGTAGCTCAGAGAAGTTGAACAGCCTCAGCTATGTTACAGCCAGATGGGCACAGGAACTGTCCATTAATTCCTCCAGTAAATATTCACCTCGCTTCTCTGCTCAGCTGATGCATTTTAGCTTTAACTGCAGAACTCCTCTTGTGCACTTGTAAATGATATTTCCATTAATGCCAAGCACACAGTTTTATTGTGTTTGTACAACAGGGTGAAACAAAACACTTCCCTCTGTGCCTAAAGCATGACTTTTGACAATTTCTTGACCTATTTCACCATCTCCTCCATAATCCAACAAGTAAACTCATTATGAAAGTTATGTTTCCAAAGAGTACTACTGCAAGACATAACCTCTTGGGCAGGGCAGGCTTATTCTTTACTGCATTTCCCCAGGTCTGTGATTTGGCACATTCATGTGCTCTGAACACTAGGACTCAGTGCAAGACCAATTTCCTCTCATATAAGCACAGCAACTCAAAACCAGTGAAGAAACCAGAACAGGGACACACTGCATGAACACAGTCTTCTACAGACTATGAGACAACTGTGAGAGATCCCCAAACTCTGATGGTTCTCCCAGTTCAGTAAAGACACAAATCCCTGATACATACATGTGTCCAGTTCTGGGCCCCTCAGTTCAGGAAGGATATCGAGGTCCTGGAGCGGGTCCAAAGGAGGGCAACCAGGCTGGTGAAGGGACTCCAGCACAGATCCTATGAGGTGAGGCTGAGGGAGCTGGGGCTGTTCAGCCTGGAGAAGAGGAGGCTCAGAGGAGACCTCATCACTCTCTACAACTCCCTGAAAGGAGGGGGTAGCCAGGGGGGGTTGGTCTCTTTTCCCAGGCAACTCTCAGCAAGACAAGAGGGCACGGTCTCAAGTTGTGCCGGGGGAGGTTTAGGTTGGACATTAGAAAGAATTTCTTTACTGAGAGGGTGATCAGACATTGGAATGGGCTGCCCAAGGAAGTGGTGGATTCTCCATCCCTGGAGATATTTAAAAAGAGACTGGATGTGGCACTCAGTGCCATGGGCTGGTAACTGCAGCGGTAGTGGATGAAGGGTTGGACTTGATGATCCCTGAGGTCCAACCCAGCCAATTCTATGATTCTATACTGATATATACTCAGACATCCATTCAATGTATTCAGACAACTGATTTTTCAAGTTTTCCACAGAAAAACAAACCAAACCAAAATGGGGCTATTATTTTATTAAGAAGAATGCTAAGGTGGTATTTTTTGATTAACAAATGCTTCTGAAGTACAGCCAGTAGGGATCCTGTTGACTCTGGAGCAAAAACATGTATAAAAACTTTAGCTACTAGATTTCATTCTATTATTTTCTGCAGGGTAACCTGCACTGTATAAAAACATCAGTTTGTTTTGGGGACAGATGTCCCAGTTCAAGAGACGATATCCATTCAGAAAGTGATTAACTCCTATTAACTTCATTCCTTTATTAAATAAAGATAGATTTAATAATGTATATCTATTTTCTGAAACAAACCATTATCTGCTCTTAAATTAATTTCTTAACAGCTGCAGGACACACCGTCTTATATTGGAAATCTGAACTGTCAAGTGATATATTGTCACCAGTCAGAAAGAATTTTATTTTTGCTTTCATTTGCTAACTGCCTTTCCCCCCTTTTCCATTCTATTTTTGTTTTTTTTTTTTCCCTTTTAGGTTCTACCTCTCAAACCAATTTATTCATCTAACACTTACAAAAAGTGATTTAATTAAGGAGTGAATCCATGCTGAACATTCTGCAAGGCAAACAAGTTCTTGAGAACGTTTACTGTAAACAAAATTTGTCCAGTGAAAAGAACTCCTGCTGAAGATAATGAAAATTCCAAGTATTCAGTACCTTGGGGAAAAAAGTTGTAGCACATGGAATATTTTTACTAGTGAATATACCTCTCTCAGACACAGTGTTACCAATTTTTTTTTCCTTTTTTCTTTTATTTCTTTACATATTGACATTAAAATATATATTTATTCTCTTTACATATTGACATTACTTTAAAATATATATTTATTCATCTTCAAAAATAACACAGCAATTTTTAAAACTGATTTTGTATTTTAGTGGCAGCATCTACAGAATAACAGTAGAAAATTTTTAATTATACAGTTTCAACAGATATGCCTTCTCATACCTATTCTTCTAAACCACTTATTAAAGAAGGATAGCATTAGAAACAAATCCATCTGCTGTGATACCACTGTTCCCCACAGTGATTACAAATAACGTAAGTCAACATTTGTTCATCTGGATTCGTGTTTCGCACCCAACCTGGAAGAAAGAGAGTTCCTCTGGCAATCATAGTGACACTGCAGTCAAATTTTTCACATCGCCTACACTTTATTTTGTTTGTCCGTGTGCCATTAATAATTTGTGGAAGCTGATGTTCCCGAATAGATGAGTCTGTGTACAGAGCCCTGAGCTCTTTCAGTTCGTTGCTGGCCATTTCCATCACTGTCATCTCAGCAAAAGCCTTTGGACTCAGACTCCCTGAAAAGAGGTTATGTTTTAAGTGACAACTTCTAGGGTTCTTCAGGTTAGAGATTTTACTTCTGATACAGTTTTTATACTTTTTGTCAGTTTTAGCATGAAGAGCAAAAATATGTTCTTCAATTTCTTTAGCTAGCTCTAGCCACCTACGGGTTTCTTGTTCATCTTTCACAGAACCAGTCAAAGCTTTATAAAGAAGATCTGTGCATTTACACCTCAGAGCTCTCATCGGATCCTGCTGTACACTTGCTTCATGAACCAGAGCTTTAGAATCTTCATTATCAGTCTGTTGTTCCTCCAAAGAAGAAAGCTGATTCACGCTGTCTTCTACCTCACGTACCACATTTTTAACAATTTGCAATGGGGCCAAAATTTTAGGAGCAGTAGCAACTAATGCCTCCTGATGACATGGTCCTTCAGACAGTGACTGCTCTCTAGGAACCACACTGAGGTGTTCAATTTCTTCTTTCACATACACAGAGTCTGACTTTTTAATTTGCATTGACTGAGCACAGTTATGCTTGTAAAGAGCTTTCCACCTGGATAATAACTGCTTTGCTTTCTTTTTCACCTTTACTGAAGGGCAGTTCTTGAGTACTAGGTATACAGCTTTGGCAACATCCGTCCCCTGAAGATATCCTACAGTCATGCAGACATCTTCCAGCTCTTTAAGATGATGCTCAACCTCTTGGAAATTGTTCTCAGACAGTAGCTTCTCAATACAATGGGCTCTGTGTACAATATTTTTCTGGTCAGACATTTTTAAACCTGGAAACCAAAAGATTTTAAGATATTTATTAAAGTTATGATATTAGTTCACTTTCTCTGCATTCTTACAAGGTTTTGCTATTTTACACTATTTCACTTATATGTATTACTGGTTTTCCAACATTTTCTTGAAATTAAGCATAGTAGAGTTAGTGGAACAAATGCAAAATACAGAGGAGGTTGGGTTCTGGGAAAATATAAGTCAGCATGCTAGTCTAACTCATGTAAGGAAAATACTGGTGGAAAGAAGAGCCCACGGGCTTCTGCCAGGGTAGGGTTGACAAAAAAAAAGCTGCATACATTCTGATTATGCTCTAGAAAAAGTCATCTGCCTGACAGAGGCTGACTCACATTGCTAGCTATATATTGTTTAAAGGAACTCATAAGCAGATTTCTTGAGCCATCACTGTTTCTATGATGAAATGTTCTGAGAGCAAGGGGGAGAGGAGGTAAGAGGTAACTTGCATGCTCTGCTGCTTTCAGTGATCACCAGCCCAGCCAATTTGGTTTTTGTGTGACAGAAATAAATTCAAGCTTTAGGTAGGGCCAGCAATCCACAGAAGAAAAGAACGGGCACAGAGAGAGTGCATACACCTTCACCTGTTTCCATAATCATGAACCACAGATGCTTCCATAATCACGAACCACAGACCAACCTGACTGCCACAGTGAATGCTCTGTGCATTTACTGCACCTGTCTTTTAACAGCTCATTCTTGTCTGACATTTTGAAGCCCTGCGAAACCTCAAAAATGGCTATTAGAGAAACTGATTTACTACTTAGTAAGTATCAAAACCAGAGAAACAGGATGGCATTTGCCATCCAGAGGGACCCTGACAGGCTGAAAAAGTGAACCCATCCCCATGTACTTATCCAAATGCAACATGACTATGAATTCTCAATTATTTAGTATAGAGTATGCAAATTTTAGTATTAGGGACTATGGACATGTGAAGAAATTACTACATATGGAGTGCTCTGCTGATAATTCGATCATGTGTATACTTTTACCTCGAGACTAAGGTGAAGTATTCTGATCTTTCATTGAGAGCTATGCTTCACACAAAGTTTCCTTTCTCATATTGCAGGATGAAGATCTGTACATAAGCAATCATGCATAAAGCTCATGGATATCATCTGCTCCAGGTAGTGGTCCTTGCTCAAGGTTATCCACCAGCCTATCAGCAGCCCAGCCAGGGGACAAGGTGAAGATGTGCCTGTTTCCATGGCCAGTCTCATGCAAGAAAATTACATGGCTGAAAAAGACTCCTTTGGCTCCACAGCCACGAACAGGCACTGACAGCTGGGGTACTGAAAGGAGCTGAATCTCACACATTGGCATCTGCAGCAGAAAAGCAACCATTCTGCCACACACATAGGGAATGACCTTACACCTATAGCTACTGAGAAGGATGCTAACTCATCAACCCACACAAAGATGCATTTTTCTCCTAATAGGCAAAACTAAGACAACCTGTCAGCCTTTTCTTAAGCCTCTACTATATATATATAAAAGGCTGGTTTAGATTGAATTAAATGCAGTATTTGTGTTTTACCTTAGGACTTTTTCCCACATGAGCACTAAGGCAATAAATTAAATTATTAGAAATTTTAAGGTCTTCTTAGTAATGCATTGGATTTTTCAAGTTTATGCAATATTAAATTCAAGTACATAAACATTACAGCAGCATTAAATAAAACTGAAAACAGAATATGGACACCATAGTATGAACAATTTAAACAGTAATTCTAAAATAATTTTTGAAATTCAGGCACCTAACAGACTACTCACATTTAATTTAAAACAATCACTTCTAAGGATTGTTGTACTCAACATGTACAACATACAGCAAAGAGGCTGTAGGCAAAGAGGACTTAGAAGGCAAAGCCAGATAAAAGTAACAGAAAACAACTCATCTAAAACATATGACAAGAACATAACCAAATCTGTAATTAATTAGTTCAGAGTTAATTCAGAATATTCACTACTGACTAGCAGAAGCACAAGAAACAGCCAGCAGAGAAACCACTAAATAAATGTAAAAAATATGTCTTTACAAGTGTCAATAGAGAAATTTCTGTGTGGAAAATGCTCTTGGAGTGGCACTGGGCTTGTTGTGTGTATCTGGATCCTTCAAGAGGAGAAGTAATATATACATCTCAAATACTATGCTAACTACTTAATAATAAATTTCAAGGTAGCATGGTGAAAAAAAAAACAAACAACCAAGAAACCACAACAAAAATCAAAACACCACATTGTACATTTTTTGCTCTGTAAATCACGCAAGGCCCGGATTTATCACTGAGGTTGACACAGACCATTACTTTACAGGATCAGAAATTAAACTGAGATTTCTGAGCATGTAAGAACATATAAGGGTATGAAATTGTTCATTTTACTACTGCTGGCATCCTTCAAAGGATGAGGCAGAGCTCCTCTTTAATGCTCAGAATCCTGCATAGCATTTCATATTAAGCCTGGATGTCAAGCACCTCATCTCCTTCTCTAATCAAGGGACAACACAATTTCTACAGATAACTGCAGAAAACATGTTTTTCATTTTCTTAAAGGCAGAGACAAGAAATTATTGATGCAGTGGCATTAAGCATATTTTCTAGCCAAAGTTCACTGGGAATCTACACACAGCAAGCCTGAATTCTTTCCTGCTCAAGCTTCTGTTCCCTTAACTTTGATGTTCCTGCTGTAAATAAGGGTTTTGGTGTTTTGTTAAAAGAAGGCAAAACCTCCAAGTATGTGTATGCTGGATTTTGTTACTTTGTAGGAAGAACAGTGGGAGACTGATACCAGAGACAACTGCCAGATAACTGCTCACTGCAGAAGGATTTTTGAGTTTTCTGCAGTGTCAGGTAAACAAAATCACTCCTTGATATAATAGTTACTTTTAAAAAGAACTGATAAGTAGATGTTAAAAACACTCTAGACAATCAACAAATTTTTATTTCTAGTTCTCAGATGGCAGAAGTGCTTACAGGGCAGACTCATCTGCCCAAGCTGGTTCAATAGGTCAGCTTCAGAAAGAAGATCATGATCTAACCCTTTAACCCACAGTTCTACTTCTCTGATAACCCCACAGCCCTAAGAAGCTTTTCATAATGTTCAGTATTTGAGGGGGAGAAAAAATCCAAGAGAGACAGAACAAAGAAGTTTTGTGAAGCCTCAAAAACTTTCTGATGAGAAAGCACGTGTTTCACAGAAACCAAGATGCAATTCCAAATAGGAAATCATTTCACCACTTGAGGGAGCTGTAGCATAGCAAACACCTGGAGTCCTGCAAAATGTGCATAACGAAAAACTCCACTCTGCTAAGAAAAAAAAATTCCCTACGACCTTTAGAAGACTACATCTTTAGAGTACCCATATGCCTAAATTTGGAAAAAAATCCCTGAAAATGCAAAGCTTCTGGGATAAGCTGGTGGAGGGAAAAAGTGCATCCCTTATCCAAGCATTGTCTGGATATTATTCTCTCATTCAACATTTATTAAATTTGGATTTTTACCACTTTTTTACATGATTCAATGCTACCGGGCAAACGCTGGATAAATACTTGTAAAACTAACTGAAATGTACTCATTCAGCACTGTCCAGCTCTCTTCCTAGTTCTGAGACTTGAGAAATACCAGAAAAAGGAGTTATGAATTGTGCATTTTTGTTACTGTAGAGATGCAAGAACAAGTTACAAATGACAGAATCACAATTTTGTGTCGTACAAAGTGAACATTCTCATCCCTTCTTCAACTACACAAGGCACTGCCATCCTGCTTAACTTTAGCAGTGTATGACACCACTCATTTGTATTCCAAGTACCTGCTGAAGGTTACACCGTGGAGATTGACTCCTATTTACAGTAAGACTCTGTAACGCTCTTCTGATGAGGTACTTTGTAGCCAATCATTAGCTCAGATCCTGACTGCAAGGTATGAGTCACTTGTGCATACAAGAATAAAGGACAGCGATCAATAAAAACCCAAGTCAGTTTGATCCTAAGGAAAAAAACTAGGCTACCTCAGGTTTAAAATATGGTCATCCTGTAACAATACTAAGTTGAATCAGAGCTTTTAAACAGTGAAAGGACTGAGCAGGAGAAAACAAACAAAACAACAAAAAAACCCCAAACAGTCTAACATGCCTGCTGCTGTCTGCAAAGCCAAACCCCAGGAAAAACACTGGCCTCTCCAAAACATTTGGGGCTAATGCTTTGTGTCTGTTATGTTCCCTAGACATTTCAGTCATAGCCTTAGCACAGCTAATTTCCACTAATAAACCAAGACAAACTCGGAATGCATCCAGGTAAGTGTGGATGAATGCCCTGGAAGGGGAGAGAAGGCTGAACACCAATCCTTTTCCTCATCCCAACTTCACATGTAGCTGTTTGGTTTGTTTTTTTCTCCACGGAATTCTATGCTAATCAGCAGAAACTCCAGACCACAGCCAAGACAAAGACCAGAAGAAGCCAAGTACCCCTAGTGATTTACCTTCTGTCAAAAGATGTGGCTATTTCTACAGCACAGCACAGTCCTGGAAACGTCAGATTTCTTGCTTTGGGCAACCTAAATTGAAGAAATAACAAGAGAAATAAGAAAATGCTATTTTAACCTCAGCGCCTAAGAGGAAATCAGAAAATTCTCACAGCAAACTTCCAGATCCTAATTTGGAGTTGCTTCTCCGAAACCCTATTTTTAATTAAAATAAAATTATTTTTAAAAAATTAAATATCAATAGATTGCATAATGAAGCTATCACAGCTAGGACTGTATTTCAACTGCTCCCTCTTACTCAGTGCAAGTGCACAAGAAATATACATAATGCTGTCCTCCAAACACTGGGAAATTGTAATTCAAAATCCCCAATACACTGAGAATGGCTTGGCCACTATAATGCTATAGAAATAAAAAACTGAAAGCTGTTCTGCACTTAAAGGCTTTAAGCCTCTAGTGCTCCCATCATTCCTCAACAGACAAACTGATTAGGAGTTTACTTTTTATAAAAAAAGAAAGGTTACACTATCATGTTCAACATGGTTCCAAGTACCAGTACTTGAAGAAATCAGTTTTGAGCATTCTCCAGTAACTGTAAAAGGCTAGCAACACTCTCCCTGTTCATCTATAATGATGTTACCACTCATGTTCCTGCTTGGTATTATAGTTTTCCTCCACAACTTTCTGACTTCTTTTTGAATTTCTTGTTCATATACCTACCTAGAATTAATCAAGCATTCGGGGTTTTTTTATATTTACTGAAGTACTTGTGAGCTGTGGGTTTAAAACTGGCATTGAAGTGACAATCCTCATCTAACATTCTTCTGCATCCACTTTTTCTCAGTCTCCATAAACAATGTTTATACCCTCTGGCAGATGCACTGACTTGAAACCTGGACAGCCTCTATTTAAATAAAGCTTTCCTAAGATGAATGTCACATCCTCCTTCCACTTAGCTTCTGCATTGTCATGGAAGTCCAACAAACAGGCCTCTTTGCAGACAGGAGCCTATATCAGCAAGTAAAAATGTACTTAAGACATCTCTATTCCAAGTATATTCGGTCACTTAAAACTTTAGAAACAAAATATAAGTAATTTTGGAGAGAAATAAGCAGTTCTTTCTTCTTAATATATTTTCCTGATAGAATAGGGCTAAGATCAGACTTCAATTCTAGCATGCTACAAACTAAACGTTCAGTCTGTAATGTCTTTTTATGGCAAGCTACATTAATATAAATTATATACATTAATATAAAATGGAACATATAAGTAATAAAAGCATGTTTCAGGAACTTTTGTGGGGTTTATCTTGTCAGATGAACTGAGTTTTTACTGCTGTAATGTTCGATTTCCAGTTAAGCCTTGGCTCAATACTATTTTTTACTCCATTGTCAGAGACATGTTATATATTATTTATGATTCTTTTACAGGTTTTCAACAGAAAAATGATCTAACTTTTTTTCAAAAATAAATCCATTCTATGTAGAAAAGCACGTTACTGACCCCCCTCCTCTACAGAGAGAGCATGTGGGGTATTCGTAAGATACTATTAGTGTTTACATTCCTTGTGCTAAAACATGACAAATACGAAAGCAGACAACAAATAAATATTTTAAGAGCTTCCATCAAGTCACCTGACATACTGGTTGAAATAAGATGTAAAATACACTTGAAATAGATTTTTATATATTTAATTATTAAAAGCAACACTACATTGAAAAGTGTGAACTAATTTCTTTCTATCATTTTTAGCAGTGTTTGACTTCACATGCATGTCGCATAGAAATTAACATAGCAAATACCTAAAAAATTCTCATAATACTGCTGCCACAGACATCCATCCTGCTGTTTTCAAGATCAGCTGTTTCTGCCAGCAGGAACTACAGCCCCCTATGACAAAAAATCAGCAGGATAATTACAACAGCTTGGAGAAGCAGCTCAGCTACACGCATGTGTCTGAAAACAGGTGACATTTTCATGACAGGGAACCAGCCGCAGATGACACTTCGCTTGGAGGAGGTTTGGAGTCGGCCTCAGGACACCAGCACTGTCCATCACTGTCATCTGCACCTCGGACACCACACCAAGAAACTCGGAGCAGCAAGCTGCAAATCTGCCCCAAGTCACTCCCATTGCGTTCCAAATCGCTCCCTGAGCAAGCTGGCTCCATGATTTCTTTTTCCAAATCCTCCATTAAAACCTCATGTCTGCTCCTCAGACTCCGTCTAGCTTAACTCTGACCCACTGCTGTATTGCTTAAGGGCAAAATGTCGCCCCTCCTCATACCCGGGGGAGACGGAGAAGCAGCCACGCACCCAGCAACCCCCATACACACTCCTCAAGGAGCTCTCTCTTATGGCTTCACCCGTCCCCCCTGGCATCCCCAGCACTGCTACACGGGGCAAACGGCACCGGTGAGCCCGCGGGGCGGTCGGCGCTTCCTGGGGGGTCGAGGCCGTGCGTGGGTCCCCTCTTGCCGCGGGGCGCCATTTCGTGGCGGGGCAAAGGAGCCCACCGAGCCGCTCCATCCCTCCGGATCTCACCCCCCAGTGCCGGGGCACGGGGAAAAGCCTCCTACGCAGCACCTGACGGGCGTCACCAAGAAGGGGGAGCTGCGCGCCTTCCTCCCACTGTCCTCGGCGAAACACACAGCGCTGCCATCACCCTCCCCCCCACTCCCCGTACCCCGTTACCTCCGCAGCGGGCCTCAACATGGCGCCTCCCTCCTGCTAGGCTGCGCCGCCGCCATCTCCGCCAGCGGGACGGCCCGATTGCGAGATAGAGCGGCTGCGCGCTGGCCCCAGCTGCCGGTGAGGCCCGGTGCGGGCGTCGGGCCCGGTGTGGGCACTCGGCGGAGAGCATGGGCAGCCTCGCTTGCTCCCGCAATGGGCGCCGGGTCGGGGAAGGGAGCTGCCTTTGGGCTGAGAAGCCATGTCCCGTTGTCAGAGGGCCACGGCGGGCATATTTGTTGTGAAATCCCAGGGAGGCTGCTGGGCTGACAGCATCCCGGATTAAGTGAGAACCGTGGAAATAGCTTTCCCAAGCAGCGTCAGGTATGGGCAGCAGCAGTCCCTCCTGGCACCTGACGGGGCCGTGGGGTGAAAGGGGCACCGGGCTCTGCCTTCCCCCGCCCCGGCGGCATCTGCCGGGCTGATGGAGCTGGGCACAGGCCTTGGGAGAGGGGCTTTGGGAAAAGCGCTCTGTTTGGGAAAGATGGAAAAGCTTCTTTGGCTCCTCTCAGCTTGAGAGAAAAGCCGATGATACTCGCATGATTTTAAACTTCAGCCTCAGCCGTGAAATGGCCCACCTAGAGCAACCACAGCGAGGGAAAGGCAGTGCAACACACGAATGAAAATTAGTATTATAGCTAAGGCTAACGTAGAAGAAAGAAAACGCTGTAGAACTCCTCATTTTCAACATTGTACCGCATTACTTTCAGTATAAGCAACTACTGTTTTATATGGTGAACCGAGCTATTGGTACCCACAGTGTTAAGTAAAATAAATAGCATGAAACTTACTCCATGTGTTAATAACTTTTGGATAAATAAGTGCGATGGACGTATCAGATTATGCAGTAAGCAACTAAAAGTTGTATTCTAGTCAAAAGCAAAGGTATGTGTCGTTGCCTTTTCATTCTCATGCTCTGTACGAGTATGAAAGTGCTTTCCTTTTTCATATATATTTTACACAGGCCTCCAAAATGATTTTGTAAAAGAGTAATATTTTTAGAACTTCAGCTCCACAGCCAATTATAGTAAAAAGTCGGTATGATTGTTTTTTTAATGTTTTGGCGGTTGTTCACTAATGAGTCCTATGTTGCCCTCTGTTGACAGTAAACTGAAATTACCTACCTAAATTTGGCAAATAACGTTTCATCGTGAATATCATGTATGGCAGACAAATCTCTTTTTCCCTGTTTTCACATAATGAATATCACCAGTGCCAGTCACAAAGGAAAAAAAATTATTGCAATGTTGTATAGGATCTAAAAAAGTCACATAATCAATTTATTAATCTATTAGAATCAATCAGTGATTCTTTTTCATTAATGAGTGATAGCAAACGTTCCTGATAGTGCTGCAGTGGTTGCATTATATACTGATAACTGAAGAACCTGAAATAATCCCTAATTCTGTTTAATACTTTCAAGTATTTTTGCAGTATACATATATCATGAGCTTACAGCAACAATTACTGCAATATTCAAGAGTTTGCAGTTTAGTCTCAGATTGAGGCACCCAGGATAAGATTCTTGGGTGCTACTTTTCTTACACCTTTCTCTGTTATAATGGTGAGCACGGTATGTGTAGGATCCCTTATAGCCTCAGCTGGGAGTGCCTTGCCTGCTGCAGAGGCACAGGAAGGCAGAGGTACAGAATTCCCTTGGCAGGAAGGCAGAAGGATGAGCATGACTTGCTGCTTGTCATTAGCTCTCCTTTGAGCAAAGATCAAAACTGAACAACCCCCTCCTTGAAGAAGGTTCCTCACTCCATGGATAGCTCAGGAGTCCCCATTAAATGATCTTTGTTCTCATGAATAAGGAATCATTGTTGCAGTTTCCCATTTATGAAACAGAGGCAATAATAATGTTTTCTCAATTACCCCTGACTAACAAAACAAAAATATGATAAAAACTATCTCCCCATACATGGAGCTGTTGGACTGAATCCAGAGGAGGGCTGTAAAGATGATCAGAGGGCCAGAGCACCTCTCCTGTGAAGACAGGCTGAGAGAGTTGAGGTTATTCAGCCTGGAGGAGAGAAGGCTTGAGGGAGACCATATAGCAGCCTTCCAGTACCTGAAGGGGATACAGGAGAGCTGAGGAGGGACTTTTTATAGGGATATCTGGGACAGGGCAATCCCAAGCACCAATATAGGTTGGGCAGTGATTGGCTTGAGAGCAGCCCTGAGGTAAAGGACTTGGGAGTGATGATGGATGAGAAGTTCAACATGAGCCATCAGTGTACACTTGCAGCCCAGAAAACCAACCAGATCCCTGGCTGCATCAAGAGAAGCGTGGCCAGCAGGTCAAGGGAGGGGATTCTCCCCCTCTGCTCTCTTCTCATGAGATCCCACCTGGAGCACTGCATCCAGGTCTGGAGCCCCTGTTACACGAAAGATGTTCTGGAGTGTGTCCAGAGAAGGGCCATGAGGACAATCAGAGGGCGGGAGCACCTCTCCTGTGCAGACAGACTGAGAGATTTGGGATTATTCAGTCTGAACAGGAGAAGGCTCTAAGGAGACCTTATTGTAGACTTCCACTATCTGCAGGGGGCCTACAATAAAGCTGGTGAGGGACATTTTAGGATGTCAGGTAGTGATATGACTAGGGGGAATGGATTCAAACTAGAGGAGGGCAGATTTAGATTGGATGTTAGGAAGAAGTTCTTCACTGTGGAGGTGGTGAGACATTGGAAAAGGTTGCCCAGAGAGGTGGTGGAAGCCCCATCCCTGCAAGTTTTTAAGGCCAGGCTGGACAGGGCTCTGAGCAATCTGATCTAGTGGGAGGTGTCCCTGCCCATGGCAGGGGGGTTGGAACGGGGTGATCTTAAATGTCCCTTCCAACCCTGAAAGTTCTATTTTTCTATAACATTTTGGATATACTATAAAAATCCAACATATCTTGAGTCTAAATGAGGTCTGAGTTTACGTCTTCTGCATGCCATCTACATAAAACATAACATAAAAACACGTGAACAGTTTTATGCCATTAAGTAGGACACAGCCTGCAAAACCACAACTACTGTTTGTTTATTAACTTATACCCATATCTATGAAAGTGATGACAGTAACTGAAAGGAGGACAATGATAATGTTGTTTCTTTTAATGAAATAAAAACCTTTTCTTAATTGCTTTTGAAGATGATCCTTATTGATACTGCATTAGCAATGAAATACTGCAGATGTACTCCTATTGACAAAATAATTGTATTGTACTTATTTAAAACAAAATACATGAGTTCCCTTGAAATCTTCATTCTTCAATTTGTTTTACAAAGGATGAGCTTTGGTCCCTCTTTTTTGTTGTCCATTCTTGGAATTGTAACAACTGCCTCTTCAGAATAGCTCAGGCAAAATGTTTTGGGAATTACTGTGTTTTTGGAAGTACTGTCAGACAGGCATTTCCTCTAAAATCCCTGGGTACAGGCACTGGGGCTGTGGTTTGAACTGTCTGAAACCTTGTTCACAGGTAATGGCAGCAGCTGCTCTTTATGTAGTAGAATCAAGGAAATTGTATCCTCCCTGAAAACCTGAAAGGGAACTGGTAAATGGTCACTTGCTAAAAATGGTCCTAGACAGGGAGGAAAAGTCAATGTCAGCTCTCCAGAACACTGGCATAAATCAAAGTGTCAGTGGGGAAATCAAATGAGTGAAAGATTTATATAACATGACTGAGAACAGAATGCGTTTCCGTATCTTCATCAAAAAAAGCTTGAATGCCAAAGTTGAGATAAATAATTAAAAAATGTTCTTGCCTACTGACTGAAAATCAAAGAAAGGCAGAATTACAAATTTAATTGTTAAAGGTACCATCAATCCTATAGAAAACCATCATCTTTTTTGATTTATACCTCTTGCAGTCTTTTTTTACTGGTATGTAAAGCACTGAATTAGTAGTTTTATATTAAATCTTCATTATATGACTGTAAAGACGAAATGAGAGGTGGCAACAGTTCAGAAACTTTTTACTAGCATGGCTGAATAAATTGATTTTTTTCAGAATTATGGACATTTTCTGGCACTGACTTTGAACCATTATTCTTAATATTGTGTTCTCAGCCTAGGAAGACTTAAATCAAATTGTCCTTGAAAATCTAGAAAGCCAAGAATAATTAATCATGACACTGACTGACTAAGGAGAAGGGCCCCAGATGGCCTAGTGTTTGGGAGAGGAGGTTCCCATAGCAGCAGAGCAGCAGCATCAAGCAGAGACAGATCCTGCAAACAGCAAATTAGTAAATTTGCAGGTTTAAGAGGCTAAGAAAATATCCTGCAGTGATTCTGAAGACTTCTTTCAAACTGCTGGAATTCCCATAAGAGTTCTGAGTAGCCAGTATGTTCATATTCATGCCTCAGTCTGTCACTGGCTGGAGATTTCACATCTTTGCAGTTTTATCAGTCCCCCAAATCCAACAGACCCTCACTAGATGAGGCATGTGTCTCCTGGCAGGGCGACAGAAAAAAACCCAAATCTGTCTTTGATCCAGACTATGAGTCAGTTCATGAAAAGGCTCCCTACCACTCTGCTAGGAAGTAAGGAAAAAAAAGTGACATAATGCAAGCACTATTAAGTGAATCGTTATAATTAAATGACATGAGGACCAAAGTGTTTTAAACAATCATGTCCTCCTCCATCCTTAATGATAAGTAGAATAGAATATTTACAAATTCTATACAAATCTCTAGTCCCTAGACTATGAAAATCTGGAACTCTGACAGATTTCATTTTGTGATTATTTTTTTTTTTAAAGAAAGAGGTCTTGAGTGGCTGTTTGTTTGAACAGTCACTTTCACTTTTTTAGGCTCTGAAACTTTTTTTTTTTTTGTGATCAGGTCCTGAATTTCTTTGGGCCAGCTGTGAACTGCTGCTGTCTGATCAGACAAAACCTTCAGAACCCAGCAATGGATGAGGTTGACAGTAACGCTGCTCTTCTCTTTCTCGCTGCTCGTGGGGTTTATTTCCATGTTCCCCAGCCACCGTAGGTTAAACCATCTCCAGCTCATTTTTGGGCACTGGGAGGGACACTCACACAACTGCCCCCCACCAACCAGTCTGTGAAATCAAGGGTAATGCCTTCATCCCTTCATCATCTTCAAAGATGAAGTTTCTTCCCTTCCCTATCCTGTGTCTTGGAACAGCAGCAGCAGTCAGCTTTGGGTTTGACTGCCTTGAACCCTGAAGGCAAACTTTGTCACCGTTGTTCACATTTTCACTGGCATTTTCAAAAGCACACATAGTTGGGCCACTCACCAAATGCCTCCTTGCCTCTAGAAAAGGTGGCCACTTTAACACTCTGGCAGTTCCAAAGATGACAAAGTTAGGGCTGCTGTATGTTTACATCCTGGGCAAGAGAGTGATATTAATGAGTAATTCACTGTAAGTGCATGTGAGGCTTTCTTCTGTACATGATCTGTCTAGCACTGTTAAAATCTGCTGTGAATGTTACTTAGTTTGGAATAAAATTAGTGTTTGAGGGAAGAATAGTTGTGAGTTTGGTTATTTTTTTTTAGAAATATGTTATTCGTGATCAGCTTATGGCATGATTTCCCAAAGTTTTAATCATTTTCTATCATTTTATCAAGTTTGTGACTTCTGTTTTTTATGGTCTAAAATATATATATATATATAAAGTATATATATATATAATTGTAAATTGAGTCATATTTGCAGGTGAGAAGAAAAATCCTGCTAAGTACACAGATTTTAGGTATTAAGCTATCAAGTATAGCAAAAAGACACAACAGTAAGTCAAAACACAGAGATCTAATGTTAATTTGCTATCAGCCTGAAATCAAGCGCCAGATTCTGATTGCCTGGTTTACCAGCTGAAATCAGATTTACTAACTCCTACCAGAGGTGTCCAGTTCAGCAAACAGATTTTGAACATTCAATTTAGCAGTGATTTTCCCAGTAAAACCAGGAGAAAGCAATGGAGCAGAGCAGTCAGCTCTGGAAGATTTAAAGTGGTTGAATGTGCTGCCAGCTTTGCAATTTTCTGTATACAGAATGAACAGGAGCAAATTAAATATGCCACCTCCTCTATAATACAAAAAATGGGGTTGCTGCATCCAAGCTGCCTCCTGGAAGTGGTTCCTGAAAAATTTTGACTTAAAACTGCCTGGGAATCATTTAAGAGAGTGCTTGGAGCTGGGTCTTAATGAACCATGTCTGTGGAACTATTCAGTGCTCCTGAATACCCTCCAGCTTGCTGGTCTGCATGGAAGTTAAAAAAAAAAAAAAAAAAAAAAAAAAGTCTATGAAGAAAAATGAACAAAATGCTATTTTAAAGCAAGTTTAGGGAGATACTGTTTCCTTTACTTGAAATTTGTATTTCTATTGACATCAAATATACTGATTGTTTATAATAAATGGCATTATTCCTGATGATATTTAGATTTGAAATACTTTGTTTAATTTTAAAAGGAATTAATAAAATATTTTAAGTGTGGGAATAAAGTTCTCTTTAATCTGACCTTTAACCTAAAAGGGTGACTATTCAAATGTTTCTCAAATCTGCCTAAGAATATTCTTCTCAGCTATTTCAAATAGAAATTGGTATAATGTATTACACAATTGTTAAGGTATTGAGAAATTTTCAGAATATTAGGCTATTTCCTAAAAAAAAAGGGAAAAACATAAAAGGACCCTTTAAAACATTCAGTCATGCTTCAGTGAATCACTAAAGACTAAATATCCCCCAAATACAAAATTAACATTCAGTTTTCTTTCAACAGTTCTATAATGTGCACTTCCTGGAGACTGGGGCTTGGAAGGGGGAGAAGGGGGATGAGAACGACTGAATGTCAGACTCCATTGAAATGAAAGTTTAAAGTCAAATGAGTCTAATAACTATCAAAATCAGAAATTATTTTCCAGTAAAAGTCCTTAGCTGTTATAAGCTTTTATGAAACAGTATGTAACAGCACACATTATTTTTATGTGACAGTACACATACGACCAAATAAATTACCATTTAAACTTCCTTGTTATTTTTCCTTTTCAGTAATACATTGTCATGAATTTCAGTACCTCCTGTACATTCAGGTGTAAGACTCTGTCCTGAAAAATGTAGCAATTAGGAAGTAAATATGAGAAAAAATCAGTCATTGAAAGCAACTCTCCATTATCTTCAGCTTTATGATCCTTAAAAATTGCAGCGGGGAATCCTTATTTAATGTATAACAATAACATCTAATAGCTAGAAAATGTTTTATGTTCCTTTCAATTGCAGGTTACAAGATAATAATTTTGTGGGAACATGCCTCAGCATTTCCACATATTCAAGCCTGACAAAATTAAATGTCTTCTTTTAATTTTTTTAGCTGTTGAAGAAAAGTGATTGAAAACTTTTGTTATACAACATCAAAGATTAAGTGATCACATTTGTTGAGTAATTTTTGAAGGACATAATATAGACCTGGGTATTAGCTAGAAGCTGTTTTTTTCCATTAATTTGTAGGCAGAATACTGTCTCCCAAGTTTATTATCATATTTAAGGGTTACAAATTTCACACCACTTGATTATAGCATACTTTTAACATCTTCAAATACTCCCGGTGCATTTTCCTGGCTGTATAAAATAATCAAGTAGATAATGGATTTCACATTTCATAGTAATGGAAAAGTTGTCAGGAACACTTTGAGGCATTAAGGACTGGGGGCATAATACACCCTTTAACTGTTTTCCTCTGAATGAGAAACACAGAGCTTTTGCCCTGCACAGTTGCATCTTTTGAATGAATGTTGCAAACGATACCAGTTAATCTGCTGATGTGCTGATGTGGTTTGTCTGAATGTCTATACATGCTGGATTTATTTTGTTGCCTCTGCAGAAGCTAGCTTTGAATTTATTCACAACAACAAAAAAAAGTTTCAGTTTTGCTCTTCAGCTCTTCTTATATGCTAGAATTATTTTAACAATCTGCTGTGATGCAATCTATCTTGTATTTGACTAACCATTGCCAGCAAACGAGAAACAGCTTCTGCACTGACTATGGAAAGCCTTCTGGCAACTACTGCCATCAATACTGACCTCTGCAAATAATTTTCTTACTCATTCGATAAAATGCAGTATCTTTTATTTTTATTGTGTCTTTCAGATGGAGTGGTGCTACTAAAGTAATTGTTGCAGTCATGGTCCGTGGTGGGCTATGATTCAACCAACAACAAATTAATACCAGCAGATCTGGCTCCATATCAGGTCATGTTCATTGTGTTTATTCTCTGTTGTCTGTGGACTAAGTAAACTGTCTTTAGATGCTACACCTTCCACAGGCAGTATTTATCTTATCATGCCAAATAACTGCACATGCAAGCAATGCCCAGCTGTACTTCTTTTAGGTATACTCAGTTTGCTCCACATAGGTATTTCAGCTCTATAATTTGCACTATAATGCTCAAGACTGTAACAATTCTTAGGCATCTTGGTACTGTAGGTATAGGGCTTCTGTGTAGCTGTAAATTATTCCTGTTTGAAGCTAGACACAAAATCTGGTTTCAATAAAATTCACCTTTCATTTTTTTGGTCTTCAGTGAGGGTACTGCAGCTGCAGAGAGCCAGAAGAAGAGTGAATCCAGAAAAAATATTTGTTTCATATTTCTGCCTCATTGTGACCAGGTATTTCAGGCATCCTGAGATCACAGTCCATATCTCATCCACAGCTGAGGGAACTTTCCCCTGGCTTTGAATCTTGCAAAGTCTTTGCCCTGAGATTAAAGAGACTTTGTTTTTCTCAAGACCCTGTTCTATAATTTCATCAGCACCTCCGAAGACATCAGGAAAGAAATTCATATGTCCAAGCTGAAGCCCACGTACAGTACTCAGGGTACTTGTTTTGTAACACTAACCAGAACTAACAAAGAATTTCCTGATTACACAGCTATTGTAAACATTCCAGACATTTCCAGTCCAGGGTGGCAGCTCCTAGTTTCTGGGAGAAGGTTCTGCACACATCCCTGCTCCTGCAGGTGGTGGAGAGTTTCCATTCCTTTTGATGAAATTTGAAGGGACTTACAAAAAAGATTAATTTTTTCGGTTGTTTAAGAAGGAACCTTATTGTGTGGCCAGTAGGATATACTGGAAAATTAAAACTGTTCTTTCACATCCCTGGGGGGTAAAGTAGGCCTGCAATCCATCAATAACCAATTTGTTCCTGAAGGTCACTGTGTAACATGAAGTTTCTTAAATGTTAATAATGGGTCATTCTTTGTGTTATTTTTTTCAGTGCCAGTTGGTAATATTATCTGTTAATGATGAACACTAAATACTTATAAAACTATAAAAGGATCATTTGTAATCAATTATTTCTGTGACTTAATGACACTGATGACAAACAAGGTATTTTACATACTTTATTAGTAATGAAAATATTCCTCAAAGTCATAACTCCACTGAAAGCTTAGCTCGATCAACAAAGAAATAAAGCTCCTCTCTTTCTTTTTATTGATTAGATTGATTATCTACATAAGTAAGAAGTAAAGAAGTTAAAATTATGTCACCAGAAGTAGTAACATCCTCTTAAATATTGCTTTATGTTCTTGTGGAGTAGAAGAAATTAAATAGAATACTTAGGAATAGCTTTGAAAAGGACTTTAAGGAATAAAAGCATGTAGAATTTGTAAAAAAGTTAGACAAATACTACTTTGGAAACACTGACCTTAAATTATAAAATACAGTAGTGCTACAATCAAAGCATGTGTTAGAATAATTAAAATAGCTCATTAAGAAATTTATTCTCCATCTTGCACTTGTCAGTTTTTCTGTTTCCATTGCTGCATTAAGTTCAGGGCACAGTTATCATGGTTTGTTTTGTTTTCTGTTTGTTTGCTTTTTTAATAAAGAAAATGATACAAAAATACACTAGAAGTAAGGCAAATATTAAAAAATAGGATTAAATCCAACATACTCAACTATCCATTATCAGATATCTTCTGGGCATAGACCTGAAATCAGTACAACATTATCCACTCCAATTTCTCCAGTTTTGCCTTTCCCACGTTCTGATTCAAAAGTGACCTGTCATTAGAAAAGTGATGTGTTAATAGTGAAAAAATAGTTTATCTAACCATTCAGCAACCCTTAATATGAATTAGTTATAATGCTATATCTGAGGAATGTTTTATCCCAATACAGGACTTAATGACTTAAATCCTTGCAGTTTTTAGAGTTTTTTGTAACTAGACTGATAATTCTCTACACAGATTTACAATACCAAATGGATTCCTTTAATAAGCTTACTTATTTTCATTGTACAAAGAAAATGCAAATTGAGTGAAATCCTATTATAGTAATGTAGTTTTACCACAGTATGTGATGCTAGTCCACTCTTTTCTTGAAGACATTACAATTGTTCATTTTTTAACCTATTTGGATCCTTAGATTTTGGGTGTATATAATATATTTATATTTTCCCAATATATAGTGTGTGTATATATATATATATATATAATATAGTAGAGAATAGGTTCATTTTTATGAAGAGGATGGTTGGACTTTCATTTTATAGTCTGATTCTCATGTATGTAAGGGCTTATCCACATCATTCCAGCAGTGCAAGGAACCTTGAAAAGGGCTTGCGTTTCATTTACACTCACAGTATTCAATTACACAGTCGAAGCCTTTACAGAGCACTGAAAACTTTCAGTCACATAAATGAAAACCAGGCCCTGGAACTTCAAGGAGAAACTTGCTGATATCCTGAAAGAGGCAGTTTTCAGGCATACATCAGTGCACAGTATTGCCTTTTGGCTAGCATGTCCTGCTCCTGACCATTCTTGATTATCTGTGCTGTCTCCTTTTGCTCTAAAATGGTCTGGTATGGTGTGGTTTGAGGGCATCCTCTTCTATGAAACAGAAAATTTCCATTTTTCCAGGCATGTATGTATGCTTCTGTTGCATAAGCTATTGAGGAGATATTTTGATTCATTGTGTTAATTTATGATCTGATGCAGTTCTTTTACAAAATTACAGGCTTATTGGTATCGGTGTCCTAGCTGACTGGGGTAAATCAATTCTGAAATGACAGCCAAATAGGAACTTTTCTGCTTCCTAAAATGTGTATTCTTGTTTCCCATTTCAGCTAAGCCTTTCCAGTGCCACCAAGTTGGAGGAATACCTGAGGATTAGGAAATTGATCTGTTGTGTTGGTTATGGTAGTTGGCATATAAATACTGTAATACTTACACTATTGGTCGTTTCAGCTCCCTGAAATATCTCTATTTTTCCAGTTCTCCACCTTTCATCATTTCCATTGTTCTGCTCCCAGACAGGAGCAGTTTTTTTGTTTGCCAGGAACACTCGAAGTTTCCCCACTCTGTCACCAGCCAGTCGGTAGCTGAAAATCAAGCAGTAGCTGCTCTTTGGTTTGAGCTCGGTGAGGAGGAGTTTCAGACGTCCCATATCCTTCTTGTGGCCCACAAAAGCTGGAACAGCCATGTAGTACCCATCGCCTTTTAACAATAGGAAAAAAGGAAAAGGCATCTGTAGTGCTCTTGTGTTCTTTATTAGCAAATTCTATTCATATTTGCTAAGAAAATACGTGGAAGCCATGTTACTTGAATTATTTAAAATCAGACTGGAGACAAGCAACAGGGAGTGTACTTTGCAAGGAATAAGCTTACACTGTTGGAAGTCAGATCTCTTTACAGAGGAGAGGAGTTCATATTTCACTGGCAATTACAGTCATTCTTTCTTGCACTATCTTTCAAAGGAAAAAACCAAATCAGTTTTTCAAATGCAACAGCCTGAGACATCCTGCTGTGCCTGTGTGGTCAGACCATTTCCAGTACTTGAGCTAGATCAATACTCTTTTCACTGTCCTCTGCAGTGATGACAAACTCATAAAGGGACTGATAGCTTATTCCCCAGATCCTGGAGAAGCAATGAAAGGACAGGGACACACAAAGTGATAAAGAGATGAAGCACCTGGGCCCATAGTCAGCAGCCGCAGATCTAAGTTTGGGGCATGGCCTACAGTCAGGATAAGGTCTTCCTGAAAGAGACAACATAGAGAAGGGGCTTGGGAAAAGGGAAATACACGGAGCAGGATAGAAAGAATTAGTGAAGAGAGACTGGGCTGGAAAAGCTGTGAGGGAAGAAGGAGAGACTTTATTTGTGTAGAAACTGGAGCATGTGGCCTGCAGAATCTGCAGGATTCACTAGTCCATACTGCAGTATGCAACACTTTTGTGTCGCAAGGCAAGAGACAGTTTTAAAAAGTTTCTTCTGCCACAGATTTTGACATACATCAGCAGAGCAGTTACACATAGCACTTGTGTGGTGTCCCTCTCAGGTTTTAGCAGGCTTGCAGGCCAGGTACTGCTTGTTCTTCAATAACCCCCCTGCCCTTGCCTCATTCCAAGGAATACTGTCACTAGTTATCTTTCAGAGTTTGAGATTTCTGAGCAGTTACCACATTGATGTCAAAGCCATGTGACTACATTGCCACATTAATCTATACAACAGGTATGTGGTTAAATGCCCTACCAGTCTTGGAAAGTCACAACATGTAGCTAGTAAGTTTTCCATTGCCTTGTAAACTTTGTCATTTTGAACAGTTACAGTGTAGTAATTTTTCTCATTTTTTGACTCATGTTGAAGTAAGTTGCTAATTAGCAGTTGTGACTGGAAATTTCAAAGAAACAATATCCACCAAAGCAATCTCTGCTTCCTTTTTTCTTTTATAAAGATAACCCACTGATAGGAAAAGGGAACTTCTTGAAAGAGTCCAGCACAGAGCTACAAAGTTGATTTAGGGAGTAGAACATCTTCCTTTGAGGAAAGGCTGAGGGAGTTGGATCTCTTCAGCTTGGAGGAAAATGAGGGGTGACCTTATTAATGTTTATAAATTTGTAAAGGGTGAATGTCAGGAGGATTGTGCCAGGCTCTTCTTAGTGCTGTCCAATGATAGGAAAAGGGGCAACAACTGCAATTTGGAGCATAGGAGGTTCTGCATAAATATAAGGGAAAGCTTTTTCACTGTGAGGGTGACAGAGCACTGGACCAGGCTGCCCAGGGAGGTTGTGGAGTCTCCTTCTCTGGAGACATTCAAAACCCACCTGGATGTGTTCCTGTGTGACCTCCATGAAGTGACCCTGCTCTGGCAGGGGGGGTGGGACTCAATGGTCTTTCAAGGTCCCTTCCAACCCCTAACTTTATGTGATTCTGTGATTCTGTTTTCCTCTCCTGTCCCTCTTTCTTTCTATAGGGGGTGAGTGGTCAAATCAAAGCATAGGTAAAGGACAGATATTTAAATACCTCTATCTCGATCAGCAGGATTCCAGTCAAAGTCATCATCAGCCTCTTGTTTCCAGTCACAGACTCCTCGGCTGAAGCTGCAGTCAACTGGAAAAAATAAAACCCATACCTGACAATGCAAACTCAGGGAAAATAGGAGCATATATAATAAATACTGCTAAAAATAATTTGCTCTTTGTTTAACCAGTCATTCTAAAATTATCTACAATCCCAGTTCAAACAGTGGTGACCTGGATTAAATTGCAAAAAAGAAAAATGTCAGAATTTTGGTAGCAATTCTTTCTCTAACTCACAGAAAAAATATATAATGTCTTTTTACTGCCAATTTTCTATCTTCACGTGAGTTCATATGCTATGACTTCTGTATATTGAGTACTTGCTGATTGCTAGGTATAGCATAAGAAATCATTTGGGATCTGTCAACCTGAGAGCTTTCCTCTCTCCATTTGTTACACTGCTGTAGTTGTCATCAGTCAAAATGCTCAGACTCCAGTTCTTTCCATTGAAAGAGAGAAGCTGGCCTCCCATGAGAAGAATCTTTTACATCAGCACTTGATACTCAAACTACATGGGGCTGATGGTCCAGATAAGTTGACCTTTGGAGTACACTGCAAAAAGAGTATCACCCACAGCCTTCATGACTGTGCAGATGCAAAACATGATATATTTACAAAGAAAGAAACACTCTGCAGTGTGTTTTGCACTGTGGAAAAAAAAAAAAGAAAAAAGAAGAAGAAACATAATGCAATCATGACAGTTCAGATTAAGAAAAATACATCATCCATCTGAACTTTCTCAGGAAGGCTGAACTTTCTTTTTCTTTTCATGACACAGAGAAGTGTGGTACATGGCATTACTGTGTAAATCTGTTGTTTCTGTCAATACAGCTTTCTGCATTGCAAAAAAAAAAAAAAAAAAAAATTAGCATTTCATCCTTAATATTAGCCAGCACGTTTGTATATTTTGTTTTGGTTTAAGACTTGGAAGCACTTGTGGGCTGTTGTTCTAAAAAGAATTTTAGCTATGGTGAATCCCAGCATTTCATTCCCTGCCTGCTTGGCTCCCCAGAGAATGCTGCTGCCCTCTAAATGCATCAGCTCAGTAGAGTCCCTCAGTCTCCCTTCTGTTTTCTCCTTTTTTCTGTGGTTCTGATAAGCAGGTCCTTATAGGGAGCTTCTGTCTGTCACAGAGGAACTGTTTCCCACCAGGAGAGAGGAGAAGAGTGCCCTTAGATCTGGTTTTACGCTGAAATCTGTCGCAGTTCCCTGCAGGCAGAAAAATTTTCAGCTTGGAAATGTATGAAGTAGTTTCCTAAGGCATAACAAGAGCTTAAGTTGTGTACATAAATTGGCATCTCATGGAGTTTGTATGCTCCTCTAACTGATTTTACAGTTATTTTTTAATGTGAGAAAGAACAGGCAGCAACATCTTACTCCGATATCAACAGGACTTAGTAATGAAATGGAGAAAATCAGAAAACCATGGGCAGGCTATTTAAAATTTAGGGTAAATATTTGTTCATTCTTGTTCAGGGGAAACTCCTGTTGATTTCTGATAGAAGATCAGGATTAAAAAAACAAGAGAAAAAACAAGAGAACCTTTGAAGGATGTTAGCATATGGCTGCGTGCTTTGCAACACTAACGTAGTTTCATTTTATAGACAACCAACCAAAATTACTTTATTTTTCCATGACTCTGACATCAATCACATAAAATTCAATTGCAAGTTAAGTTTTTTCAATGAGGGGGGACATTGCTGTCTTAAAGCATAAGACATAACTGTCTTAAAAGCAGTTAAAGTATGTTTTGAAAAGAAAGCAAATAAAGCTTCTCACACTGGAACTGGCAGACAGATTCATTTGGCCAGATTCTGTCTCTAATGTGCTCACCAAACCTTTGTTTTATGTTAAAAGACTTTAAACTGGCTTTGGCTTAGCTAATACAGGTTGTAATGCAAACACACAATACACAGGAAAATAAATGTCATAGCATAAAAATAATCTACCTTCTTGCTCTGGTCTCGACACTGGAACTTTCCTCTGTGCTAGGAGTGGGCCAAAGATAGCTGCTTCTTTCACCTTGGGAACTAGAGGAAAACAACTTGTCAGGTGCCAAGTCATCATGGGAACAGAAAATGGAACTTTATGCAAGTTGCCATCATTTCTTTAAATCCCACTCCACCAACCAAACTTACATTCCTAACCCTGGTTAGACACTAACTCTGAATTTAAAAACTCGGTTTAAATTGCTGTTTCCACAGCACTTTGCCTTCTAATCTAGGCAATGGAGCTGCAAGATTCACATGGTCATAAAATTTAACATAGAACATCATCTTTCTTTGGTGTGGTATATGCTTTCTTGCTACAAAACCTCAACTAATGATCAAAGTACTGAGCTCTACCAGGGAGCAAAGACATTGGAGTCAGTAGCTTGGCAGCACTTTGCCAACAACAGCCTCAAAAACCAAGTAATGTCAGAGACTTTGTAAAAGCCATAAACTCCAAGGTATCAAAGGCCCACGGCTTTGTATTCAGGTAACTGATAGCTGGTGCTGCTTTGACAGAAGCCCCAGTGAAGTATTTCCCTGAAGCCATGCTCTCTGCTGGAGCACACCTTCTCCTGAAAACCTGATGAGCTCTGCTGCCTGCTGGGATGAAAATGTGCAGTGAGTCCCCTGCCCCTTCCTCACCCTCCCTGAAACAGCTGGCAAGCACAGCCTTATGTTATGGTAACTGGGCTTGGTAGAAACCTTCAAACAAGTTCTTTTGTAAAAATTGCTTGAGTGTCTTGTGCCAAACTGGAAGAACTGGAACCGCAGCATAGTCTAGGAATGTTAGGTGCATTCTCTAAGATACTTGCCTCAAGGAGGTACTTACTACTACTAGAAGCACTACTTTTCAACAGCAGCCTTAGAAATCAAGGCAAAACCTCTCCTGTCTGATGAGTTACAAAGATACAGAAGACTGACAATTCTTACTTACTCTAAGTACCTAAAATACTTGAAATATTTTGAGAGTTCTCTGGTTAAGCTTCTTTTGTATGATTTTAAGTGATTAATAGAGAAGTTCACACACTAAAATACCCTGGTGAGCTGGCAGTGTGCCCAGGGGGTTAAAAAGGCCAACTCCATCCTGGCCTGCATCAGGAACAGCATGACCAGCAGGACCAGGGAGGTGATCCTGCCCTGTAGAAGAGAACCACAAGTCCTCAGGTGTTGCCAATAATGAACTGGGAGCTTAAGCCCAGGTGTGCCCACTAATTAGGGCCTGCCCCAGCCGGAAATGGGCGGGGCTGAAGGGCGAGATAAAAGGCATGCTCCCAGAAGCAGAGTTAGAACAGAAGAGACAAGGAGGAGATGAAGATGCCTGAGGAGAGGGACGAAGGAAGAGCTCCTGAAGAAGAGCCATGTCCCCGAAAGAAAGAAGGCTCGCTGCAACACTGCCCCTGTACTCTGCTTTAGTGAGGCTGCACCTTGAGTACTGTGCAAAGTTTTGGGCACTGCAGTATAAGAAGGACATCGAGGTGCTGGAGAGGGTGCAGAGAAGAGCAATCAAGCTGATTAGGGGTCTGGAGAACAGGACTTATGAGGAGAGTCTGAGGGAACGGGGGTTGTACAGCTTGGAGAAGAGGAGGCTGAGGGGAGACCTCATTATTCCCCAGCTATCTTAAAGGAGGTGGTAGTGAGATAGACACTGGCCTCTTCTCTCTGGTGACCAGTGATAGGACAAGAGGAAATGGGGTAAAGCTCCACCAGGGTAGGTTCAGGTTAGATATTAGGAAAAACTTCTTCATGGAAAAAGTGGTGAGGAACAGGCTGCCCAGGGAAGTGGTGGGAGCACCACCTCTGGAGGTGTTCAAAAGACAGATAGGTGAAGAGCTACAGTGGATGGTTTAGTGGTTAGGGGTTGTAGGGTGAATGGCTGGACTTGATGATCTTAGAGGTCTTTTCCAACCCTGATTATCCTATGACAATCTCAGCTTCTTTGTGCAGAGTCTGTGTAAGTAGCCTGTCATACATGAGAAAAGGGCAAGACCTGCTTTCACTGGCAAAGGATTCTTTTGCAAACGTATACACAGATGATACTTGTGATATATATATTTATACAAACTTGTGAAAAAAGGAGGAGCTTATATGTGCCACTTCAGAGGGAGAGTGAGGGTGGATCCTTTGGATTACTTCTTACAGAAGGTGTTGGTGGAAAGCCTGACAGAATGAAGTTCACTTTTCAGCCACACAATGTAGGCAGCAGAGCTAATAAAAGCTCAGATTTCCTCAACAGTGCCAGATGATAGAAGCTATGGAAATGCAGATTACTTTTCCCTACTCAGCATTGTATCGTTCGTGCTATAGGAAGGTTGCAAAAGCCAAATATTTTTAAGAAGTCGCTACTTTCACATGCATGCAGGTTCAGAGGGGAGTTTGTTCCAGCCAGTTCCACTGAGCTAGTAGGGCTTTTCATCTAAATACTCCAACATATTCACTGTTGTAAACACATACTCAGTTTTAAGAATATGCTTACAGTCCGCTGCAGTCCAGGGCCTCCTAGCACCATAAAGATTATGCCACCTACTTAACCTTTCTTCTCCTTCAAAACTGTCAAAAACTGCTCTGTGTGTACACCAGAGAATACATACACCATCAAAGAGGCCCTGGAGGCACTTCCAGAGGTGCAGAATTGAGCTGAGAAAGGAGACTCCTGCAATCTTACAAGCTTTCTGATGAATTGCCACCAGCGTGTCCCCTCTTGTTGCCCTTGCAGCCTCCTCCTCACCCAGACCATTGCTTAAATCACCTGGATAATATTTTTACTTAAGGCAATGATTAATATATCTTTCTCCAAATTAATATATGTCTAGATATTCACATTTAGGAACAGGCACAGAGAAATTAGGTGTTAAGTTTATGTCATGCCATAAACTTGGCCTCGCACTTAGTGAAAGAGGCTCAGGCTATGAAAACCCTTGCCAAAATGAAGAGAGGTATTAAAATATGATCAGTTCTGGAGAGAGCAGGGTGATTTAGCAGAAGACAACAGCTGCCAGAATGATTTATTTACTGAGTTATTGAATTACACTTGAAATCACTTGGGAGATATACATATGAGTGTAGCTGTGTGCTGCAGAAGCTTCGAGTGAAGAACTGACATGCACATATAAAGGGCCAAATTTCGTATCCAAATCTATTTTGGTTTTCAGTGTCAGCATTACACTCAGGTTCACCATTACTGGAAGATATCACCAGTGTAGTATGAGAAGCTGTAAGCTCCATCTTACAGAGAGGTCTCCAAGAAAACTTACGTCTTGGAATGTGCCTACATTTTACATCGAACCATCACTGGACATATCCAGGATCCAGGCTTTCCTCCTCCCAAGTATGAGGCAGGAGTCAAGATTGCTCTTTTCAGCTCACCTACTGTCAAGTGGAGCTTGCAGAAAGGCAGTCCTCATGTTCCTTGAGAACATACTCTTACCAAAAAAAGTTCACATACATCCCACTCTGATCACAGTAGAGTCTATCCTTCGTTCTGTACTTCTGGTGCCCACCCATCAATTTATCTGAAGCACTCATTACTGAAAGATTTTTACTTACAAAACTCTTTGTATTATAGTGCCCCTTACATTTTTAATCATTGCTCTATTAATGATACTCTTATTAATTATGATGGGTTGAACTTTTGAACAGGAATTAGTGGCAGAGAGAACAAATGCCCAGGTCTTCAGAGGTGCCTATGTAACTACTACCATCAATTTCCTTAAGAGCTGTGACATCTGTGAATGTCTGTGATGAGCTGAGCATAAGTAAACTGGTGATGTTCTGGTCCTGAGAACAGCCACTTTGTTGCTGACAGAGATTCTTGTATTTGTAAGAAAATTCAGTGCTGTAACATGTACCTGACTGAGTATTGCACCTGGTCTGAGGAGTGGGAATCTGAGCCACATTAGGTGCAGTTTGTTGATTGTGTTATTTATCAGGAATTACAGCAAGCAAAGAGGCTTTCTGCTACATAGAACAGGCCCAGACAGCTATAGCAGGCTGAAAGTACTTCCATAAAAAATAACAGGGCTCATATAAAATAACTCTGAAACTACCGTGGATGTCTGCAATCATGGGAACACTTCTTAGCAACAACCTCAGAAAATGAGAAAGTAGTGCTGGAAAGAAGCATTGAGATGTTGTTCCAGTGTAAACGTGCCTAAACAGAGTGCCACGAAGAGAATTTAGAAATTAGTTTAAACATTAAACTGGAATTCTACTTTAAAAACACCACGTTTCCAGAGTGCACTGCACATAATAAAATAGATGAGATCCAAAGTCACCTCCTAGCCTAGACATCACCCCTGGTTAGAGTTCCTTAATATAGCTAAGGAAAGAAAAATAACAGACTGCCATTAAAAGATATATCAAAAGAGCTATTCAGGTTCAAGCATACCCTTGTGCACAGCAGTGCCTTCCTAGAAGTGGAGGCAGACACCAGTTAGCCCTGCCTGTCAGACAGATTTGTTGGCACTCATCTGCCAGTTGCACCAACTCTGACTGCTTGTTTGGAGCTGGTTTGCACCTGGCTTGCTTGGAGCACCACTGAAGTGGGCTAAGGTCTGCCTAAAAAGTAAAATCATAACATTTTTTGGGTTGGAAGGGATGTTTAAAGGTCATCTAGTCCAACCCACTGGCAATAAGCAATAAGATCAACTAAATCAGGTTGCTCAGAGCCCCATCCAACCTTGAGTGTTTCCAGGACACGTAGTATCATGTAGATAGAACCTCAAGTCAGTCCACAAGTTAAGTGAGGGTCAATGAGTCACAAAAGCAACAGGAAGCTTCAGAGCACCACATATGGAAAAGCACTACTTGGACTAGGCTGCAATGTTAAAAGGTTCAAAGTAAAAAAAAAAAAAAAAAAAAAAAAAAAAAAAGAAAGAAAAGAAAATTAAAAAAAGAAAAAGCCAAAAAGCCAAAACCCCAAACCCAGCTAGAATGGGTCCGTGGAGCACTGCTTTAGGGCACCCTTCAGCAGCAGTACAAAAGCACTGATAAGCAACTGGTAAAGCAGCTTACTGAAAACACCTACAGATTTTACTTTATGTGCCCTTGGTTTCACTTCTCTGCTTTTCCAACTGCTTTATATGAAATTACTTACAGTGCATTCGGAAATGACATTTTTGTCTGAAAAAATATGCTTTGGTTTATAACTTAGAAGTAATTTTCAATTTGTCTGCAGTAAGGCATGTGGTAGCCTTAAAGTGGGCCTGTTTTTCTTATACATCAGCTGTAGCAACACATTGAGCTCTTGCTAAAAAAGCTATACTGGAAGAATAAATGTACAGCACAATATAAGCAGCCATGTATTTAAGTGTGCTACTTGTAGGCAATGTGGTTTATTTTTATTCCTCCTTATGACAGTTTGATTTTCTCCTCAGCTGGAAAATGCCAATACCTGTTTTTGTCTAGGTAGTCTAGCTAGCCTAAGTGTAAAAATAACACATAAAATTTGGGAAAAGTAACTCACTGTTGGTAATTCTGACACACAGAATCCTAAACTGCTTAAAACTGCAGCCCATGAGAACCCTCACAAAAACGGTACTCGCTGTCTTTCTAACACTGCTCTCTGATGTTCAAAGCCCATTAAAAAAAGTTAGAAAACCAGTGGGCATTGTAAAAAAATAAAGCAGTATATATGGTGGTAAAATGAAGATTGCCTTCCTATATATAAGTACAGTATATTACTTTGTCACACTCAAATGAAAATGCCACATCTTGGCTGTAACATCCTCCTCTGAAAGAATAATATTTGCCAGATGTCTGAAATTATTTTAACCTTTTATCTGTATCTGTGGTCTGAGCACTATTTGCTCACACAGTGGTCTAATTATTAGAAAATAGTAAGCTTGAGAGCAAACATCCTGATTAACTGAGAGAGTGCTCTTCTTCAGAATTAAGATCTTAGAACACATAAGGCAAACAGCCCACTTTTACTATTGTCAAATAAACCAGAAAACCAAAACCTCTTTATCATTCTTGATGCTATGAAAGGAGCTCTGTAATTAACATAGTTGGTTTTGTGATACTGTGGGAGTGTTTAAGCACAATATGAGTTTAATGAGTACAGAGTATGAAATTTTTTGCAGTTAGCAATACAATTCTGGGTTACAAATGGTACATGAAAAGCACTGCAACATTAGAAAATGACAGAAATAAGGCTGTGCAGTGCAAGTTCATCTCTTGCTTGAGTTTAACATCTGTACAGACACTGCTTAAGTAAACAAGCACTTTTTACACACCTCTGTGTCTTATTCCATGTACAGGAAGGACATGTCTCACACAGTAAGGAGTTTTCCAGTGTTTTGGCTTTCTCTCACTTTCCATAGATCTGGAAATTTTGCAGTCAATAGGACAGAATCCTTTTTATTAAAATGCACCTTTCACAGCTGGACAGATCCTTCCTTCACATTGAACAAGGTACGAATCCCATGGAAAATAGTAATTTAAAGTCATTACAGACTGTATAAAACTAGAAGAAAAATATAAGTTTTCATAGATGACCTTAATTTTGACATTTCTTAAATCCTGGAAACCTGACTTCATGATCTGTAACTATTGTGCTCTTAAGAAAGCAAGGTGATTAATAATATTCATGAAGGTCCTGTATTGTAGCAGTTGGCCTATTTTAATAATTCCAATCTCTATATAATAATTCCTTTTTCCCTACAGTATTTTTTCGACTCTCTACATATTTATTGTATAGTAAAACTACTAGGATAAAATAATATGTGTACTTGAAAATAATAATTAGAATCTTGGAAAAGTGTGACCTATATATTTTTTTAAATTAAATACTTTTCCTGGCAGACAAATAATACTAATATTAATCATACAGAAGGCAGATGAAATGAGAATACTTGAGGGGATTATATGGAGGAAATTAATGTGGTAGTAAAAGCAGAGGGGTAAGAAAAATAAAGTGTAAATTTACCAGCTGTAAATTTGAGCTAAGCATGTACTCCAAAGGGTCATTCACTATAATTAAAAACAAAAGTGTTTTTTGAAGCCAGAATTTAAAATAATTGAGTGCATGAATCATGGCTGAATTTTTAGAACAAAAGGGATCAAGTATAGCCTATGAAAATTTAAAAAGAAAGGAAATACACTTAACATATGCAACACATCCTGGAAGACAAATACAAATGGCACAATGCTGTAAGTCCTATACATAGTTGGTATCAGTCAAGAGAACCATAATAATATAAGTTCACAGATTTGGTGAAACTTCATATTGGGCATACCAGTATCCTGGTGTAAAGAAGCACAACAAATTTCTGTCAGAATCCTCTGGCAAAATACCCTCTATCATGTTCAGCATATAAATCCCCTCTATCAGTTGTGGAAATTCCAGCTAAACTGACTGGAACAAAGAGAGTATAGGCAAAAATACAGATGAAACACAGTGCTTTAACATTTTCAAGCAATATTAATGGACACTGCTGTCAGTTGTAGGGGCAATTTTGTATGGACAAGTAGTCTCTGCCTAGCCCAGGTATATGGTATCCAAATGCTGGCCTCTTCTCTCAAGCAAATGGTAGGACTAGAGCAGATGGTCTGAGGCTGTGTCAAGAGAGGTTTAGACTAGAAATTAGGAAGAATTTCCATTACTGAAAGTAATGATTTGACATTAGGTAGCTGGAGACAGCTAGATCTCCCCTTAGTCGTCTTCTCTTAAGGCTGAAAAAAAGATATTCTCAGCCTGTCCTCATATACCATATTCTCCAGTAAGCCCCTGAAGTTGGTTGAGCACTGCTAGGGTGACTCCAGTAAGTCCACATCTGTCTTGTAATGAGCAGTTTGAAACTGGGCAGAGCACACAGATGTGGTCCCACAAGTGCCAAATAGAGGGGAAGAACCACTTCCCTTTTTCTGCAAAGCTTCTTCCTAAGCAGTCATCCCATGTCTGTAATGTTGCACAAGTCTTTTCTCTCCCTTTGTATTTTTGAACTTCATGACGTTCCTGTCAACACATTTCAACAGCCTGACCAGGTCCCTCTTAAGAGCAGTGCTGCCTTTTAGTGCATGGGTCACTCTCCACAGTTTGGTATTGTTAGAAAACTTCAAGTGTGCCATAAGCACAAAAATTGGTGAGCAAAGTTGTTCTGAAAGTTAGTGAACAAAGATCTGACTTCATCTGTTATCAGCTTCACTTTTTTTATCATCTTATTAGCATAATTTGGGGCAGCAATATTAGGCTATATCCATACCCTGAACTGAAACAGGCCAATTACCACTGAAAACAAAAAAAGACAATTTTAAAAGAGTGCATTTGTCAAAGAATTCTCACTAAATGGCTACAATGTTTCATGACTATTTTGTTAGTCTTTATATATGTATGTAAACTGAAACTTTAAAAAAAAATGAAGAAACTTACAGAAGACATCTCCTCTAAGGCTTTGCTCATGGTCAATCTGATTCTCAAAATCTTCTTTCTCCTCTTCATTTGATTCTTCTGACTCCTCTTCTGTATTAGCTTCTGTTTCTTTCTCTTCCTCAGTGTAAGTCACACCAAGGTCAACACCACCTTCATAGTCTAATAATTGCAAGGGGGTTTTAGAAGCTGGTGTCACAGATGCTTCTGGGATTGTGTTCTTGATTGTTTCATGCTTTTTCACACTGTTTTTATGTGCAAGAAGTTTCTTGATTGTGTCCTTAGCTGTTCCAGGGACTCGTGGAATTTCCTTCACTGACTTTCCGGGGATAACTAGAACCAAGAATTATTAAATTTTCATCTAAGGAATCATTCAACAATCACAACATTCATAAATGACACTATTGTGTTTTTCATAGTGTGCAGAGACCAATACAGCCAAATTCTCTATCATGACATAAAAGTTCAGTTCTCCCCAGAACTATTTATGCCTTCACTAGTTACCCACTTACCTCTGTTGTTACCCATTTACCTCTGTTGTATTAGCAACCCATCTGAGAATACCAAATCTTGTTGTAAATCCAAGGTGGACTAGAGCATAAAATTAAAATAACCAGCCTTGCAGTATCTTGCCACTTTAGATTCTGCTCAGAAATACAAAGGCTGCCAGAAGTGAAAAACTACTACTGTGGTAAAAGTCAATCAATTCACACTTGTAAAACAAAAGGAAAAAAAATTATTTGGGGGTTTTCTCTATTACAAAGTGTAATGAAATTAAATATCCTCTACAGACAGGCAAAAACTTCAAAACGAAAATTGGTAAGAGGACATTTTTACATTTTTATGGCAGCCCTGATTTTCAAATCATTCTTCCTTGTCGATATATTGATTTTCAAGACACGAGCCTTTTATTAAGGGTTGGACTTGATGATCTCAGATCTTCCAACCCAGCCGATTCTATGATTTCTTGTACAATACAGTTTTTCTCTTCCTACAATCATCAAACCACATCTGGATGCTTAAATGAGGGACATTTTTAGGAATTCATTTGAACATACATTTCTATGGGTGAGGTGAGGCAAGATCGACTTCCCACCAGTGGTGGGACTCAGTAGCAGCACCAAGAGCTTCTTTGAGACAGTCTGTTAGCCAGCTGTTCTCCACGTGCTTTAAGATAGGAAAAATATCAGTTTATATTAAATGATGAGAGATTTTAATTACATATTATGAAAAACTTGCTTACTATCTTTGCCACAGGATAGCAAACCACAGCAGTCAGACACTTAGGTCATTTGTGCTTCATCACCAGAAGTTTGAAAAATTGTCAGACTACCATGTATCATTAGTATGTTGGATATGATCTGCCTCAGAGCAAAATAACAGACTAACTGATTTTTTTAGTTCCTTTCAGATGTACTCTTCTTTCATCTGACAAAGACAGATGGCTTTTTGTGCTGATTGCCAAGTCATAACTGAGGGTTAAAGCGGGGACTACTTTGGATAAGGTTGTTCAAGGTATGTGTACAGTACAAAGCAAATTAAAAGGAGAAATTATGGCAATACTGCAGGTGTTGCTTTTCATCAGCAACATCAGTTGCTGTTCAACATCAGTCAAGTAACACCACTAGTTTTGTGCCAAAACTAGGTCTGGAAGGGTTTGTATGACAAATATGTAGGTTTTAGAGAAGATATAAATCTGAGGAGTTCTAGTTTATGAAATGATGGCATCCCACCCTAAGGATTTCACTTAGAGTCAACCAAGTCCCTACCTGTCATAATACCAGAGCTACTGAGGAAGAGACTGTCCTTGAGGTTTGAAGTCCACAGCAATGGACTTTGAGGCTTGACACAATGAGGATTTTCTCATTAATTTCATTCATTTTCATTTTTTCATTTATTTTATGAATGCTATGTCATCACCAGTCGGTATGAAATTATATACTCAGATCTCTAATGGTGGTCACATCCTGAATCTGTGTGGGTGAGGAAAAAAGAATCTGTAAGTAGGATAGCACAACTATGTCATAGGCTTCAACAGCCTTCTGCAGTTGAGACCTTTATATGAAACATAAAAGGGAAATAATGAGAGCTGAGCAGTTCCAGTGTGCTGCACAAAGGCTCTTCCACAGGTGGAGACTGTGTCCACCGATGGGACAGAACCTCATATACTGCTTCCTCTCCCTGATTCTCAGCCAGTACTGATGTTGGAGCCTTTTGGGACTGCAAATGGTGGGAAAAGTCAGCTATTTTTATTTCCCTTTGCTTTTGCTGCTTAGTGATTGCGTTATTGGGGCAAGAATATGTTTCTATTTTGCTTCTCACTTTGTGATAATAAAAACTTTATAGTAGTATTTTGGGACAGATGAACTGGACTTGCAACATGGAGCAGTACTTTTGTTGTGTGTGTTCCTTTTCATAAAAACATAGTAGAGTAAGAAACACCAGTTAATAAAACAGAACCATAGCCTCATAGGAAAAGGGGAAAGTTCTCTGAATTCATATTCACTACAAGAAAATACAATCCTATCACTGTGAACTCATCACATTTTATTTATGGCAAAGGCAATTACATGCTATTTAGTATTTCAGGCACATAAACTCTCTTAGTGTGCTCACTGGGGCATTCAGATTTCCTGAGGCTACAGTTGAAGGTATAAAGTAAGTGGATGCCCTTAAAAATTAAATCCAAATTGAGGTGTTTTTCTTTCTTTTCCTTTGGATACAGCTTGTAATCTTGCATCTCAGATAAATGCAAGTAAAATCTTTAGTAATATGTCATTAAGTGTGACTTTTCTCTGGAGGTTGATATTATGAAGGATGTAACATCTAAACTCAGCATGCAGCAATAAAAATTAACAGCAGAGTTTCATTCCAAACAAATTTCCTCTAGCAATCAGTAACAAGAAACTTCAAGCTGTTCATAAAGAGTCTATGGAGATTTTCAAGCCTGGGCTGCCTGCTCAGCAAACCTGAACACGTGCTTTTAGTTCCTGCTTTGAAGTCATTCTAGTTAAATGAAAAATTCTTACAGATCAACATAACCTCTGTGGTGTCAGAAAACCAATCTCCTTGTATGTGCAAAACTAAGCAGTGCAAAAACAACTGACAGGAGTGGCAAAAATAGGGGGATGGAAGTGTATAATCCCTACATTCTTGCAGACTGCAGTATGAAAATATGCATGGGCATGGGGATAGAGAGAGACCAGACACCAAGCATATTTTAGGATATATCACTAGTATCCTAATTTGCATTCAGCTTTAAAGCAGCTGAAGGTGTGGATTTAATGCTTTTTATGTACCCATAAATTGCAGGAGGAATAATACAGTGTAAGGATAGACCACCTTAAACTCAGGCTGTTTTGTTGAATCCACTGCCTGTAGACTTGCTTGAATGAACAGCTCGCCTTCTCTGACAACCCGGGATGCTACAGCTGAGGCAGTGATTTTTCAGGACCTTTTGCCCCAAAATGTGTATATAAATGCACAGGTGTTGCTCACAAACAGTTGTGCATTTATCCATCCAGATGACTGCACAGAGAATTTTGGAAAGCAAAAAGAAATGTAGAACATTTCATGAAGGCTTGTCTTTATGTACCTTCCATCAGGAAGCATTTACTTTAATGCCTTACACAGTTTATGCTTATTGCCCTAGTATGAAAACATCTCAACTCTCAAAGGTATTTTAGGTATTTCATTTCTTTGAATTAGAAGAAATCAAAGCAACAGGTGGGAAAAAAAGATTAAAAAAATCCAATGGTGGCTGAGGGCTAAAAGCAAATCTTTGCTGTCATGAGTTGCTGTGTAAGATTGTAAGACCACAGAAATTTTGTGTAGGCTGTCTAATGACCAAGTTCTGAAACTTAAGTTGAAAAAATATAGAGAGAGCAGATGCCATAACCCTCTCTGTGTGCTGCATTGAATAAATGGAAATACTCAGGGGATGATGCAGGAGAGGGATGGGCAGTGATCTGTTTTCCTCTCTCACACCTTCTGACTGCACCGGGCTGGCTGGGGCCTGAACATAAAGGGGCTGCAATAGGATACAGCTTGCTCTACGCTCCAGTAAACACTGCACTTCTTCCACCTTCACACCTACCAATATATTTTAAAAAGGTGGTGAGACATAAGCCTAGGATATTGGCCTACAAGTTCTTTTGTAGCTCCCTTTATAGCTTCTGTATATAAAAGCTGAAGAGGGGATGAGGGATACTGACAGTCATTTGCCATGTTTAAGGGGAGACTGTAGATTTGAGTAAAGATTAGATCAGCAGGACATGGTTTCAGAAATTATTCTAAAAGTTCTCAACCTTTTTAAGATAATCTTAAAAGAGTTTGAAAATTTTCATATATTGATTAAAACAGAGACTCTAGACTATTACTCTCTTTTACGCACCATGGAATATCGTCTAGCAAACTGTATTTCTAACGTGTTTAATTTCTGCATTTTTTTTACTATCTTATTTAGGAAAGGATGCTTTCAGAAATCAGAGCCAGGTCATCATGCAGGACTGTGCTTAATACATGACTAAACAAGCCAATAATGATCCCAGTAGGAAATGTGGTATGATAGAAGCATGTGATTCATTAAAAGTTGACAGCAGTGCTTGGCCCCATACTGAACTGAATTGTAAGAATCTCACTAGTGATATCACCAGAATTGCTTTTTAAGTTTTGAAATTTTATGTCAAACTTAAATTTTCTCAGCACTAGCAAGATAATAAGAAAGCAAAATTGTATCTGGATTTTAGAGGTTATCCTATGAGCAAAAAAGAAGCCTGAGTAACCCAAGATAGACACAAAGGGAGTTGTCATGATTCTATATTGTGATTTACATATCCAGCAAAGCATACTGAAGAACTGTAACCTCTGCCTCTAGCCAGGCAATAACAACATTGCCATTGTTGAGCTCCTTAGAGTGACACCTGAATGTCACTCTAACACATAGGCTTTAAGTCAGTACTGCTTTCTCCTGCTGTTTTGTAGTTTCCTACCAAAAAAAAAAAAAAAAAAGGCTAATTTCCCACCCAGGAATCTTAATTGGGTATAGAACCTTGTGCACTCTATTTTTGAAGCTGAAATACATATAGAAGCATGTGGTTTTTCAATGTGTTTTTTTTAATGCACAATAGGAAGTCAGGAAACACATGAACCTGAGAACAGCAACAGATTGCAGCAAGATAGAGGCCAGATGTGTAAATGGTTTGGGCCCTTTTAGGGAGCATTTGAAAGGCAGCACATCTGTGGATTCTCAAATGGAATGTATGCTAAAGACATTTCAGAAACAGCCTCCAATGTTACATGTGTAAAGTGCATCTAATTGGTGTCACTGTTTTTGTCCCTGTTTGGGAAAATATTTTCCTCAGTAACAGCAAAACACGTCCTGACCCTTTCAGTTACAGTGATCTGACTTTTTTGAGGACTGCAGTAAAAATCATCTACTAAGACATTAAAGGTTAAACAACCTCCTCCTCTGTCCCTAAAAAAAAAAAAAAAAAAAGATGTTTATATGTCAGAATTACCATCAAAAAACCCAGACTCTTTTTAGCACTACTGCTTTTCAGGTTTTGCCTGCCACTGACTCTGTATTTCCCCCCCCTTTATTGCTGCATACATCCTTCCAGATAGACCCTTGCCTTTTGATCTTCTGCCTATGGCTCTGATTTCTCTCATTACTGTATGTTATTCTTTTATCCTCCCTTGCATTAAATCTCTTTTCCATTTAGTGTGTTCTACTAAATTTATTAATGCACAGCTTCTTACTCTTCTAAAAAAGTAATGGACTTCAGTAACTAGAAATATGTCCTGAGGAAGCATGCAGAGAGAAAGAAAACAATTTAAAAGAAAGACCAGTGAGAAGATAAAATCAGTGCTGCAGATAGATGATTTTTTTTTTTTTTTTTTTTTTTACAGGGCTAGACATTAAAAATGCATCATAGCCTCTCCATAACCTAATTATTTTCTTTGTTCACATTTAAGGCAGCATTTCTGTTGAATCATTTCTGCTTTTATACACAGACTTGGTCAAAAAGCGTTTTTTCTTTGAAATGTTCAGATATTCATTAAAAAGAACAAACAAACAAACAAACAAACAAACCCCAGATGCTTTTGTTCAGAGATGTATTTGTTTAACATTTCATCTGGGGTACATTTTGTTTTAAGAGAAACATATCAAGATGTGTCATACAAATGTGCTTTGATATTGAGTCGGGTCTCAAGCCCCACTGCATCCTTCTGCTGCAGTAAGCTGCAGTGACGTATCAGAAGGGATGTGGTCTAGCAAGGAAGCTGGCTCTTAACACTGAATTTGAGCATAAAACCCCTTCTGAACAGCTCCTCTGAGCTGATCTGCATCCAGATCAGCCAGGTTCTCCTCATTAAAAGCCATTGTTTTCCACTGGAAGCAGAAATGTGGTTTTTTTGTTTCCCAGAATGTAGATTTATCCTTAGTAACATATGGAGTTGCTTGGCTTTGTGTTTAAGGTATGTTAGCATGCCCAGATTATATAGTTATAGGTACTAACAATAATTTCAAACTCTAAAAATAGGTTGAAAATGCTTAACTGGGTTTATCACTCACTCTACTTTTCACTGAAATATCCCATTTTTAGACTAATTTGGGGTTTAAAAAGCTACATTTACATAACTCCAAAGCAAGTATGTATCATTTAAAGTCATGTTCCAGTGCTGCATGACAACGAACAAGAAATACTGTAACAAACCCACAATACTTTAAATGAAAATAAATTCATAAAACTTATTAAACCTCTGGAGGAGTGCAATATATGTATTTCTGTAAGTTTCATCAGTATAGGGCAGAAGAAACAGCATACACACACCTATATATATATAAATATATATATACATGAAAATATATATGTGTGCATATATATATAAAGATTTTAGCATAGCAGTCAATTTCTTCATCTGTAAAGCAATCAGATTCAAAGCACATGTTCTGTGTTTGATCTTGGCAGTGATCTTCATGATTTTTAATACTAAGTAAATTACTGGAATATAAAGATGTAGAACATTGTAAAATAATCATACCTGAGATTCAAAGGGTACAAATGGCTTTGGAACCATTGATTTCAAACCAGTGCCCATACTGAATTTTTAAATTAAAGGCAGAGAGGGTAATGGTTGATAAACTATAATAACAATAAAGCACTATTCTAAATGCAGCAAGTGTCAACATCAATGTCATATTGGAGGCTTCAATAACTGTAATAATGGGAGCATGAATATGAATAATAGACTCATGGAACATCTGTGACAGTGAAGTGTAATCATAATTTATATATGATCAAAGATTCCTTGAAAAAAGACACAGGAAAAAAGGTTTATATGTTATTTAGACTTCATCTGATGTAGACAAGAGCTTTTATAATGCTTTCACAACATTTTTTGTTAAAAAAATTTGAACAGGAGTTAGATGTCCTCTTGTAGAAAACATCTCTAATGACATTGAAGGAGAAATGTTGTCTGGTTTAGTACAGGAAATAAATAGGTTAAAATTTATATATAAAGACAAGACCAATCTTCTCCTCCTTTCTTCTTGATAAGTTAAACCAAGGCAATGACATCCTTATAGGAAATCTTTAACATTCAATAGGCAAAGGTAAAATTGTGAGTAAAAAGGCTTTAGCATAGAAGTCTTCTCTCTTTTTTTCCTAAACTTGCTTGAAACTCTTCTAGAAGGGACTGTACAGCCCTCCAGAAGGCTAGCATTGGGATTTTGAGGAAAAGGCATAGTAAATTTTTTGAAGTTATTTTCAGGCCAAATTTCCTTGTCTGGTCTACTGGCAATTCCTAGTGATACTGTGAGACTTGTGGACTCATAGGAAAAATGAGTTTGAGCTAATAATAGTTATATCAACTCTTCAAAGACTCATAACAATAAACGAATTGATGGAGAAGTTTGCCTTGACTGGTACTGCAGCCCAGGTCAGCATGATCTTTTCTAGGAAAGATCTTATAACCATCAACTACTGGAGAAAACCAGTATAGCACTATTGCTGGGATCCAGTGGTACTCACCATCACAATCAAATCCACTTCCTCTGTAGCCCTGTTTACATTTGCATTTGAAGGAACCTTCGGTGTTGAGACACTCTGCGTGGAGGTTACACCTGTGTGTATTTGTCACACATTCATTGACATCTAAAGAAAGACACAAATGTTTTAAGAAAACTGCCCATGAGCCCATGCTTCATGATAGCCTGCTTGTGCTGACCATCTGTTTCCAGGTGTTGTTATCAGTACTGTTAGACCAAGATGACCCAGAGACCACCAGAGGTAGAAATATTCACAGGAATGTAAACTCCCACTGCCCAGCTACTGGCCTGTGCATACATGGAAAATGCAGAACATGTGATTTTCTGCATGAGAACAGGGTTGCACACTCCGTTTCATTAACAAAAAGCAAAAGGTACCAAGAGAATGTCTGACATCAATTAAAAAAAGAATTCACCAAATTTATCTCATCCTCTCACCCACTCTAGAAGAAATGCAGTGGAAGGCAATCCAGAGCATGGCAAGACGTTGCCACATTCTATCTACCTCTAACATTTCAGCATACATACGATGCTGTATGAAAAAAGTAAAATCTGGAAAAATTCCATGGAGAATTCTACATTCAACTGACAACAAAATGTACAGGGCATCGAGAGAATTGATTTGATTCTCCTGTTTATTTATTTTGCTACATCACAAAGATGTTTCTGATTTCTCCCACATGAGGGAGCCAACTTGTTGCACAAATATTTGCACCATTTGCGCTTTATCCAGATTGTTCATTTTTAGCAGCTGACAGGTCCTCTTATAATGTAAGTCACATTGGAGACAAACAGGAGGAAGACTGGCTCCAAAATATCATACACACAAGAATGAGATTCAGGTTTGCAAAGACCTGTCCAGTTTTTCCCTCATGGACACATACTGTATGAAAAATTAAGTATTTTTTCGCTTTAAGACTCAAAGTTTGCACACAACAGTCTCCAAAACCTGCCGCATGATCTCCCACCCATCCCTAACTCTCAACACCAAGCAAATATAAATAAAATGCATTAGTTCTCTTTTTTAATGCACTTTTTGTAGTAGTTCCAGTCCTTTCAGGCTCTCATGTAGTCAACTGCTTGACTAATACTGCTGCAGTGACTTATACTCTGCTGTTCTACTTTTCAGCTAATGGATTGTAACAGGTGTAAAGGTGATTTGAGATTTGTTTTAACACCTGGGCATGTCAAAATAACTTTTTGCCTGTATTTGGTTTTGTTTGGGATAAAATTAGGCATGCAAAAGAGGTCTGAAAAGCAATTGAAATATACTAGTTTCATACCTCTTTTTCAAACTTCTGTACTGTCCAACCAAACAACTGCTCTTAAAGTCATGAAGGCACTTGACTCACATCACCAAAAATAATTAAAGAAAAGAGTGGGAGACTGCTTGCTCATACAAGTTTAAAGCAAATAAGACCAAAAAAACGGCTCTTTAACTAAACCTATACAAGAAATAGCACTTCTTTGTAGTCAGCTGTTGGTAATTTACAACAAGCCCTTGTACATCTTGCCTTGGTACAATGAAGCAACTTAATTTGCAAGTGCCTGTGACAAGGTTTTTAGTAATGCTTCATGAAAATCCCAGAGAAAAGTTCCAAGTGTCCCAAAGAATATTTTTAGTGGCATCTTTTACCCATTTCTGAGGCAGTATCCCCAGACTAGGCCAACATACTTCTGGTGATGACAAGAAAGATGCACAGTGTGGGAATGAAAAAGAATGAAGAAGGAAAATTCACGGGCTAAATCTTACCTACACAATCATAATGGCCACTGATGTATTTGAGCTCATAACCAAGCTGGCACTTGCAGTAGTAGCTTCCAAATGTGTTGACACATCTGCGGTTGTAGGAGCAGAGAGCTTGGCCACTGGAGCATTCATCAATGTCTACAGCAGGAGAAGGGATACTCATCAGATCCACGACAAAGCAAACTGGGAAAGCAAGAACTGCTTGGGATTTGCACGGGAATGGTTTGGTCTTGGCTATCAAATCTTGTTTAATAAAAAAATCCTATAATTTCACACTTGGGGATGGCTTTTGCATGCAGTAATGTGAATGAAGCAGCAAACGTGAACTAATTTTATGAAAGATTTTGAGAGCTGGCACAGTAAATGTGTAACTGGCAATGGGGGTTCTCTCCACTGTGAGCAATGATTTGCCCTAAGGTCATGGAGCAGGGTCAGGAAGAACTCTACCAATGCCATAATTCCTCTGAGAAAGGAAATGCCAAAGAATAGTTTAAGAAAAAGACCCTGTAACAGGAGACTGAGAGCATTAGAAGCTCTTCTACCAATCACCTCCCTTCAGTGGACAAAGTCAAGACACAACAGGGAGAGAGTTTCCAGACCATGAGCAGTCTGCCCAGCACAGCAGAGGACAGAGACAGATGTTTTGGAGAGAGAAGGAGGAGGCCTAGTATGGGAAGAGCCTAAGAATATTATTCAACAATCACTCTTTAAGTGCTACTAATTTGATTTATTTTGTTCTAATGCCAAATTTTAAATAGTGAAAATTATGATGTTTGGCATTTGTCTTTCCCTATCACGCTTAAGCACAGAAGAGTGACTTTTCATGCAATTCATGGTGCCACTCTGCTTCTCTTTACAGCTTAGAACTGCTGTGAAGTGCTGTTGGACACCACATTTATCTTTTTCTACTGTTCTTTAGGTGCTTAGGTGATCAGAAGAAAGAGGGCAGCAACAGAATATTTAAACAAACCTGTAGTCAAAAATCCCTCTTTCTGCCCATGTTAAACATTTCTGATGTTGGTCTCTGTTTCCTAGCCTTCAGGGCATTCCAACACCTCTCCAGGTTCTGAGTTCCCAGTGCCCCTGCCAGGACCAGGGTCTGTCAAAAACTAAAGGACAAGTCTGCTGCACTTGATCCCAGTGAGAAATTTATGTCTGCAATGAACACTGAAGACTTGTTGTTCTCTTGGAAACAACAGGGTTTTTTTAATCTCTAATTGTTATTTTTTTCTTTCACCTATTTCACATGTAGAATAAGCATTATTCAAACCAGTGAGGTGAACTATTTATTAAGCTTTCACCAGACTTAAATTTTTCAGGATGCTATAGAAAAGAAGCTGAGAGTAGAGTTTCTAGCCATACCAATGCATGTCCTCTTGTTTGGTCCCAGCTGAAGGCCACTTGATGGACAAAGACACTGTACCTCCCCTTTGACTTCTTCACACCCATATTGGCAATTCACCATGGCACATGTCCTAGAAGCTGAAAACAGTATTAAAAATTAAGCCAAAATCTATGCTGGCAATTAAATTAAAAGAGAAATTAATCATAATTAAAAATAAATCAGATTTGGGTAAGTGCAGAAAATTAATCAGAACAACAAAATTGCATTTATCATTAACCAAGTTCTTCATATGAAAGATCTCAAATTGCTCTTCCCTTTCACTTTTCTTCTTCTTTTCTTCTTTGTCCCCACTCCATTTTTCTCTGGCTCTATTTCTTTGACTTATTACTACCTTTTAGATTCAGATTTACTACCTTTTAGATTCAGAGAAAGAACTGCTCCAGGTAGAAAAAAAGTTTTTTCCATTGCAATAGTTTTACTGTACAGAAAACTGTTAAGTAGTGAATTGCATTTATTACTTAGTGTTAAACATGCTTCTAGTATGGCATTTCATTAAAAAAACTATTTAGCCTGATGGACTTAAAAACTGCTGTTTAGTTTGACCACCTATGGAACAGATACCTAAACCTAATGAGGCACTAGAAAGAACAGATATCATGGTTGCTATAGATTATTTAGGAGTGTGAAGTATTGGAAATTACTTTGACTAGCCTGTAAAGAGAAAGGTAAGTGTCTAGATCTTGTTTGAGAGACATATGAGAGGCTAGAAAAGTAGGAGAAATGTCTTAAATATGTAGGGAGATAGCTCTGAAATCCTGGAGACATCCAGGAAGCATTAGTGTTATGATGCCAGGGATAGAAGTAGTTTTGGGAGTGTTTACTGAAAGAGGTGAAGATGTGTGAAAAAAAAAGTATTTCTTGCTACTTCACTCTGGTTGTATTCAGGGAAACAGAACTGTATATAGGTTCTTTGTAAGTGTATAGCCTGGAATGGCTGTCAGTTTGTTTCAGACAGAAACCAACATCAATAACTCAAGTTCTAGAGAGCTCAAGAAGTAGCTCACCACTTATGTAGAAAATGGTATCAACTCTGTTCAAAAATTCAACATGTTTATTGTCAGAGGTACTTGCACTTTCAGAAGAGTGTATAATAACAGAGAGTATAGAAATGACAACCATATATACAAGTGTCTACTTGTATGTAAATTGTAATCCTTTGTCACATCATCTACTTCCTAAGCGGTAATAAAGAAACCAGACATTATTCTTCTCTAACTGGTAATGATCTGTTTTCTTTCTTGTTTGTATCTCCTACTCCTGGCTTTGGCTAGACATACTACTGGCTTAGTTGAACTGATAACTGTATCTAGTGCAGTAATTCATGCAGAGTTTAGCTAATGTTGTGTTAGATACTAACCAACCATTTATTTTACTCAGTGGTTCTCTGTGGCCCAAAGCCACATTTTTCTGATACCCTTCTTCCAGATCCATGGTCACTTGGGGTGGCTGCAGATAATTCTGACATTCAGACTAGATGGACATCATCAGAGACTCACATCATAGAGAACTGGATTCAAAAGGAGCAACATTATGCTCAAAATGTTTGCTTGATTAAGATGATGAGAGTTCCAGAGTTGGCTAAATAACATAGCATTTCATCTGAGTGAAATTGGAAGATAGTAGACTTAACCAAGAAAAATGTCCACTTGAGTATATGACTGACTATAATTTCTGATTAAGAAAATATAGGCTCTTTGGAACTTGAATGTGGTATATAGGTTGGGTTAATGAAGCACAAGCTGGGTGAACATTTTTTGCTTGCTTCACCAGAGCTGTGAATGAAATCTTCCCTTCAATAGGAAACCTGGTTTTCACCCCATAATTTGGTGTCATTCTCTGCCAGTGTTTATTGGAGTTCCACGGTATGCCAAAGTGAAATGCAGGCTCCAGGACTCACAGCTGCTCAGGCATTTTTTTCATATATACTCAGTACTGGACACTACTGTTGCTGAGAAATTCATCATTTTCTGCTGGCTTAAGAACGAGCTGGTACAACTGCGTATTTGGTACAAATGCAGAATTTCTTAAATCAGGAAAACAGTCCTGAACAGGCTTAAAGCTAAGCCAGAAAAAATGGCTAGTAACAGCCTGGACCTAGCATTCTTGCTGGGTTCAGACGTGTGGCTACAGAAAGAGGAGTGGAAGTGAGGGATGGATGGAACAAAGCTGCTGCTGGGTTCAAAAGACATTTTCTGTGCACTGTAGTTCTGGCTTCTGCCAATTTCAGCTTTCTGTAAGACAGTGGCCTTAATGAAAACTGCTCAGAGTATGATGTCAGCAGATACACGTATTATCTTGGAATCAATGACAGGAATACATACCAATCCCTTAGCAGCTGTTGTCTGCTAGTGATACCCACTATAATTAATAACGCAGAGGCACAGCCCTGTGCTGCACTGTAGGGAAGGAAACCCTCCAAAAGCTCTGACCCTGGGCACCTTTAGCAGCAATTTCAGTTTTCCTGCTATGAGAGAGAGTAGGAGCTATGGTTTTCTCCCTGCCTCAGAGCTGCAGTGTGTTTGCCAAAGCTGAGTATTTCCCAGTTATTCCAAAACTGACAGCACACTCACTGGAAGGACACCCTCCACAGTTAATAGTTGTCACCAAGGTCTGAAGACCAAAGCTTTTGAATTTATGGTTCTCTGTCATATCGATGGGAAAGGCTGCGCTGCACCCCATACAGCAAGGTCCATTGCTGTAGGATGGACCTCTCAAGCACATAGCTCCAGTGCTAGGACCAGCTAGCTTCCTTATCAAACTGATGCATCTGCTTCAGTCCTGTGGACTCCAGAAAGGGTTGTCACCATGTTACATAGGGTATTGGGAAACTGAAAGCTAAAAAGCCTGTACAAGATGTCTCAGATGATGAAAAAAAACATATTTTCTACAAACCAAACAGAGCCATTAAGAAATATGAAGCTTCCTCAGGTCTGAAAAATCAGGTTGGTTAAGAAAGTGCTTATACTGCCCGTTATACAGCTGGCTTAAAGACAAAGAAAATACATAGAAGTACAGTTTAGATAAACCTTAGCTCAGTGAACAAATGTTTGCAAGAAGCTAATGGCAAGTTTGGGAAGCTATCAATCCTGACAAAAGCAATGAGCCAGGAAACGTGGTATAAAATTCAGCACAGTAAAAAGTAGTCTCTGTGAGTGCTTTGCTTGAATAGATTAATATATCCTTATTCAACAGATGAACGGGCAGGACTATACACCAAGGTTATACTCTCTGTCCTTCATCAGAAGTAATGCAATGAAAAATAGTTGCTTCTATCAGAACAAAAATTCCACTGAACACCAAAATACAAATATAACCTGGTTTACTTCACCCATATAGAAAGCCTCTTTCACCCACTGACAGTACCAGAGAGCTGAGACAAAGAACCTATCCGGAATAAATCCATTCATCACAAGAAGAAAATCCACAGGGATTAAATGCAATTACATACTTTTGGTGTCTCTGTCCTATCAGCTCTATTACTTACTTGCACATGTGCCATCTGGCATCAGCATGTACCCATTGAGACAATAGCACTTGTAGCTGCCATATGTATTCATACATCTGTGTTCACAGGGCCGTGGTTTCAGTCCACATTCATTCAGATCTGCAAAAGTCATTGGAATGAAGTGAGTGGTGGGTTTATAGACAACTACTCATACATAAAGGTGGATAACACTGCCTAATGCCTTCAACTCCCCACAGTAAAATTGCCTGGATTGAAAATGAGCCAGGCTCTTGCAAGATGAGCTTTTAGCAGACCATCTGCCTGAACGACTGTTAGCAAAGCTAACAGACTGACTTCTGCACCTGAAAAACTAATGCAAACTCTGGCCACATCTGGCAGTTTGTTAGGAAGAGGTGAAGGGGTGGGGAGAGAATTGCAATCACTCTGTTTTTTTGGAAACTATTTTTGTGAATTTTTCTATCTCCAGCTAGAGATTTCAATCCTCCAGCTGACCTCTGTACTAGCAAGGCAAAAACATGAGACCAAGAAGAGCAAACCAGCTTGAGATAAAGTGAAACAAAAATGCATCTTTTTCTGCACTCTGTGCAGATACTAAGATTATCAGGGCAAAGCTGTCCATCAGAGATGAAATAGCACATAAATAAAAATCACGTGACTTTAAGAATAATAAAAAAAAAAATCTAAAAACATCTCAAAATTCTGACAATAAAAGCACCCTAAACCTTTATTAGAATCCAGGATTTAAAAGGCTTGGTGGGAGCCAATCTAATTTCAGATTTGAATAGCTATCCTTCACAGGGAGAAAACCAAAATCCTAGAGTCAGATTTGTGTGGCACAGGCAGAGCAGTGCTGACAATGGTATTGGTCCTGTGACAATGGGACAGCATCCGTGCTTGTGACTTCTGTGAACTGACTTTTCTACCTCTTGTATTTTGAAACCTTATTAGTAGACACATTAAGGAACACATAAAATAAAGCAACAGCTTATGCAGACCATTCAACATAGGTTTAACAGCACACATGTCCAAGAAAATAGTTTCAGTAAAGAGGCAACTCTCCAACCTTGTGCAGCTCCAGTTCTACTGGGAGAAGCTTCTGTTCTCATGTCTATGCACACTGCAGACCACAGAAACTCCTGACCATTCAAAGCATAAACTTGGTTGTTATAAATGTGCAGAAGTGTTTGTAGCACCTTAGTCCAGGGAAGAAGAAGAGGTTTGCATTGTATTACCTAAGCAGAGTCTGTTTGAAAAAGGGTAAACTATCAACTTACAAATCCATTGGATTTTTGTGCTATGGTGGCTCTGCTAAACAACCAAGACTCTATTAGCACAGAAACTAGATGGGAGCAAAAGTTATTACACTGAAACCATACATTTTCAGAAGTGCTTATCTGCACCTACCTTGCACAATGCACAGTAATGCACAGAGGACATACATAGGTCTAAAAGAGAACCTCTGGAGATCAGGCTAATTTAGCTCAGATTCAGTGGCAGACTTATACGGTCCCCTTATCTCTGTTATTTTAATTTCTTTCCTCTGTAGTAGTACTGAGGAATATACTTTTTTTTTTTTTAACATCAAAAGTGTAAAAGAGCTTTCCAAAATACTTAACAGTATAGCTTTATAGAAGACTGTTTGAAAGTATAATAAATGGGTTATTTTGACTCTGAAAAACGTGGTTTTAGCATGTTAATGCAACATTTTCAAGTAAAGACTGTAGGTGCTTAGGAAGGTAGCAAGGATAGACGTATCCCTTCACGTGGCCTTTAAGTCATTCTTCCCTCACAGCACCTGAAATTCACCTCTCTGCAGTGCAGTAGGATGGCCTCTCCCCCATGCACAGTGATCTGCTCCTTCCATCTGATCCAACACTGGGGTCTCATATATTGAAGAGGAAAAAAAGCTGAGTTCTCACCAGTGTCTTAGCTGAAACGTTTCCATGTCTTATTACAAGTTTACAGAGGGGAAACGGTGCCTTCGAAGTTTCTGAATATGCAGTTCTAAAGGCTCCCAGTCCTATGTTCTCAAAAATACCAGTCAGCATATGCAAACAGATGACATTGGCCCAGGCAACTTGAGGAATTACATCTAGCATATGATCATGTCTTTCTGATGGAAAGGTTTGTTAAAAAAGTAACATGGGTTGCTACTTAACAAAATGACATGGATTTTGGATTTGGATTTCAACTCTTAAATTAATTTCCTATATAACCTCTCCATGCCTTCTTCCTCTGCTTATAAATATGACAGTTTGAGCTTGTCATCAGCCTGCAGGAGATACATGATACAGATCCAAACCCCTGTGTGCTTGGAATTGTCTTAGAGCTTGTCTGGGATGCTGGAGATACAAAAACCTTAAACTCAAAGCTCTTTTATGTAAACAGGAACTCATCCTGTTTTACTATTTTAGAAGATGACATAATCCATAACACAAGATAAGAAAACAGAACATCACTCTGCTTCCTGGAGTACTATCCCCATGTGCACAAACCTTGATTACAGGTTTTCCCTGTAAATCCAGGAAAGCATTTGCATTTGTTTGGTCCCATACACTCGCCATACTTGCAGCCATGTCCACAGACAGCTGGAGGAGTCAGGTAGAGAAAAGAGAGAGAAAAAGTTAAACACTTTATTTGAGAACTTTCCCCACCCTTAGTTGCCTAAAAACTTGTTGCACAAGTTCAACATCCTCTGTACCTCTCCCTGAAGTTTGGGCATGGTAGCTACTGATCTGCACTTAATTTCTGATGGAGAAAAATGCACTAGCCAGGCTTACATGAATGTGTGCTTTTCCACATTTGATACACGTTACCCCATAGCACTTTTCCAGTCTTGGATGTCCTCAGTTACAGACAAGGAACATGTGGAACACCCAGACTACATCTGTCAGACAATTAGGCAACTATCCTTAGCACAAATCCCAATAAGTAGAGTTTCATCAGGTTTACAAATACTTTAGAGGCCCGTGATTAGCATTAAAAATAAAGGTTTTCTAATTCTCATCCCTCTGGATCACTCATCAGAAATTAAATGCTGACTGGTATATGGCTTAAGGCTCCTGAAGTCAATGTGACTGTCAGCATGAGGGGTTATTCAGGAAATGCAAATCAAACAGGCATTTAAATCAGGGCTAGCTCTGGAAACACAGCAAAAGATTATGCACCAGGATGGGCATATCTCTACTTTGTGTAACTAAACTGCTATGCAAACTACAGGAAATAGGAAAGTAAGAGTATTAGTTAATAAATAGAAAAATTCTTAATTAAAATTCATATTGCTGAATTAAATGATCTTCCCTACCTTTCAAACTTCATTCAGATGTACTAGTTCTGCAGATTAAGGCATATTTCAACAATACTGATATCCCTGAATGCAGTGTGGCAGTGTGAGACCAGCTAAGTATTAACACATAAGCATAGAAAACCACTCACTGCATCTGGATTTACAATGCAGAACCACATTATAGTAGGCTTCAAGAAAACAGCTAAAGAAAAATCTTAGAAGTTTATGAAAATGAATTTTGCTAAGAAAGTATTTTATTGTTTTACAACAAGGCAACTAACTCCACCGGCTAACTGAAGTTACATTTGCCAGTTGTCCCTCATGGTATTCATTTGCATTAAAACTAAGGTGCTATTAAGTGATACATAAATACTAATGTAAGTATTCATCAGTTTTTCCTTTTTCAAATTGTCAAGCTATGTATGCAGAGCAGAGATGTTTGGTATCTTTCTCTTTTGGACATCAGTCTGTTGATTTTCAGAGATGCACAGCCTAAAGCCTTTATTCAAATTCCCCAGATAAACATTACCAAACTCTGGGACAATAGGTGTGACATCTGAGAGATTTCTAAGACATGTATTTTATAAGTTCATTGTATTTTGCCCAGGTACAGCTAGAGAGAGATTCCACATCACCTTCTTCTTGGGATAGATAGAGCTTTAAGAAATAAGAAATATCTTGAGACATCAACTCTTCATTGGAGTTGATCATTGAGCTAATGATCCATATACCAGAACACTGGCTGGCTACCCATGCTCAAGTCAGGAGCACTTATTGCTTGGGTTTATTTCTATTTTTAGAGAGTTAAAACCTCCTGGTTCTCAGAGGCTCTGTGCTTCTGAAGACAAAAGATGCCAACTGATATAAAAAGATACTACAGGGGTCCAGATATAGCATTAGGCAACACTGCATTTTTGGCACTTACTTGAGAGTTCCAACAGTAGATGCACTGACAAGGGCTGTTCAGGATCTACAGACAGATGGTCCCTTCTGGACCCAAGAATTTTTGATTATGTATTTTTTTGCTTGGTGTTATTTACCCAAAGCTCTGCTTTTTTGAAGAGATTGTATCAAGCATGGTTTATTCAGTCTCTCACAGAAACGGAATTTTTTTTTTATTCAGTGTCTCAAAGATTTCACTCCTCAGGTTTCTTTCTATACCTTTTGGCAGACATACCTGAAATCCCTTTATCAGTACCCAGTACACAGCCATGGAGGCAGAGGAAAGCATGAATTTTACCTTCACAGTGGCCCTTGCTGTTCTTTTTCCAGCCATAGCAGCAATCCAACCTAGAACCATAGCGACAGAAGCCAGGCTGGCTCCCACTCACCAGCTGCCCACCAGCTCTCGAACTGTGTAGAGAAGGATAAACACAAGCACACATACTTTAATTCATTGCTCTATTTTACTCCTTTGTAAATTTCTCCAGTGTTTTATCCCCTGTCAAGCGTTTTCATTTCACCAGACTATGAAGGATTTGACAGGGTTCCGAGACACGAATGTGAAGTTGCATTTGCTTGGAGAAACAGAGGAGATGGGAATGTTTCATCTGCAATAAATTAACCATACGCCATAAATCCTTTTTAATGAGAAACGTGGAAAAGACATAAAAATACAGCCAGGTCCCATGCTAGAATGAGTAATTTTTAATATCAATGAAGTCAATAGGGCTACTCCAATTTGTGTCATATGAAGGAACTGCATGGCACATATGATGCCACACCTGACAGCACTATTGCTTTGGATGATGAAATACTGATTCTACAGGAAAGCAGCTTTCTGAACATCAGTCAGCCCAATAAAGGGCTAATAGCCACTGCATATGTGACGACTGATTGTGTAAATGCAGGCAGTCCCATGCATTCTGGTTGCACAGGACTCCCTGACTGTACCAGCTAACCTTAATATAATCTGTCATTAATGCTTGTCATTGTTTAAGGCTGGACAGTGCAGAAGGGCCAAAGTCACTGTGCAGATCAACAGCTGCAGGAGTTGGAAAGCCTGCATTGTTAGTTGCCAGAATTACAAATCTTATGGAAATCCACCACTGTGTAAATCTTCTAGACTTATACTTTGCTGCAATGGCTGCTGTGGCTTTGATTCTCTTCTCCCTCTGTTTGCTGTTACTTAAGTTATCCATGACCTCATGCCTGTCTCCTTTATGAAATTCTCTTCTTTATCCAAAATTCTCTGTCCCCACTGATTTTTCCCAAGCCATAATTTAAAATGCACAGAAGTACAAAGTGTAGTCAATTCAGTTCAAAGTGTTGTTTCTAACACTGAAATATCTTATCTGCAAGAGCTTCACAAGATACCTGGAGTATTGAAGGGGACAATATATAGTAAGCAATACCCCCATGGTGGGGAAAAAAATAGAAGGGGAAAAAAGTCACCAGGTTATCAACTTTTTCAGCTTTTAGTCTGATGCACAATAAAGGCATTGCTTTATCACCTTACAGCAATGCTTTGCATGTGTCCTCCTTTGCTTAACTGTCAGGTTGGCACTCAGACTGGAACAGTTACTGCAACCATCATTAAGGCAAACTAATAAAATAACATACACTTCAAAGATGCAAGATGTTACTTCAGATTTTTAATCAGTAGCAGAACCAAGAAAGTGAAGGGAGTTCAGAGGATATGCACAACTCAGGTATCTGAGACACCTGGATGAAGAGATGGTTCTTATGTCATCTGTCAAGTAAAAAGACATCAGCACTAGAAAAGATTGTTCTAACTCACACAGGCTTTGCCATCCACCCAGCAAAGCCATTTACAGAGCTACAGATACCCCATCTTCAGATAGGAGAAAAAGCATATTGAACAGCTATGACTCCTGTGTGGGTGTCTATTAGAAATCAGTACCCTGCCTCTGGGTTTATAGGGAGTAAAAGAACCCTTTTTCCTTTCCTTCATCAAAATGCTGCTGGGTTACATCACTTGCAAGTATAGAAGTTAAAGAACATATGTTCTGCTTACATGCCAGAAACAGCCCTTGAATTCACCTGGATAGTAAATGTATATTCTGCTTACACCCCAAGAAGTACACTTGAATGCAGGTGGATAGTGCTGTGACTCTATTGGAAGGCTAAATTGCCTAAAACTAGGAGGAAGCAGGATCTTGATACTTTCCAAAGGGTGTTCATTGCCACAGGAAAACAGACTCATTCAGTAATATCTTATTTAATAATTCGCTTAAAAATGAAATAATGAAATTGTCTTTATGAACTACACAATATCTCGCAAGATTTCAGTACAAAGTTGCCTTCAAACTAAGAAATGTTCCATAAAACTGCAAATAAAATTATCACAGCTGAACTTTATAGATATCCCTCTGGGCAAGGTCTTTAATTTGTTCTGGCTTCCACAAGAAACACCAAGTTAAAGCCTGTCTTTGGCAGTGGGAAAGGTCAACTAGATCCTTTGAGATCCCACCTGGATCTCAAAATCTGGGAGGAAAGCAGGTTTTGCCAGGTTAGTGAAGACTTGTGAAGAACCATCAGGCACCAGCTCAGCTGTTCCTGTCAGGAGTTCAGCATTTTGTGCAAAAGAAACATTATTCTTTAAGAGGAGGTCCTTTCAGACACGCAGACCCTTTCTGGGAGAATGTCACACGGACCCTCCTGGACAGTGAGGGAGAAGTAATGCAAACTGGAGCCATAGGATGCTGCTGATCATTGCCTATATGATATTCATGTAGAACTTCATAGCAAGTAGCTAGTAGCCTGATTGAGATTGTTGTGCTTGTCACTGTCTGCTCAGTGTGCAAAATGCACTTGGCCTTGAAGTACCTGTAGCCTAAATATGTGACCAAAGAAGAAAAGCAAGAGAGGGTAGACTGCACAGGTCACATCCCTCTAAGGTAAGAGTGGTCTCCACATTTCTAGTGAAGAACTCTGCCCTCTGAGAGTCAGCTTGTTAAGAGAAAGGCCAATTTACTTCCTTCACTCTTGTACCACTGTCAGTACTCTGAGGGGGACACAAGTATGAAGAGAGCGACATGAGAGGTGAGAGTACTGATGATCATTGAAGAACAGCTCATACCTAATTTTAAGATACAAAGTCTCTTTCACAAACTGAGAAAATCCTAATGTTGCCCATAACAATACAAGCATAGGCATGAATTAAATAATGTTCCATTTACGCTGCTGCTACTGAAAAAAAATTGTTTCTCTCTGCATTAATGTGTCCCAAAAAGAAGTCAGGGCAAAGAATTCGGATACTGGCCAGGATGAGATAAGTACATAATTCCATGCCTACAGGGGCATGAGCAGCAGACAAAATAAATTGTGTGATGTCAGGACAGACCTTAAACTGCTACACAATACCTTTGACTTCTAGCAGTGATTTACTTAATTTAATATTAAAAAAAACTTAGGTATTTACAATAAAATATGTTTAGAATGTTCATTCACTCCACTGATCAAGAGGGTAGATAGATCTTCTAGCAGTGTGAGGTAAATTGATAAGATAGGACTGATATCCCCAACAGCTTAAGTAAACAAACAGCTGAAAAGGAAAATATTACAAGTACAATAACTGGTGAAAGCTGGGGGGGAACAAAACACACCTAAATGTTGGGACTTACCAAACAGACTCCCCCTGCCATGCCTTAATATTTTTTTTTCTGTTTTGTTCTATAAAATAAGAAAACAATTTTACACTGCATCCAATTCTCAAAATCAGTTATGACCTAGTCCAAACAGAAGCTATTAAAAATGAGCAGTTAAAAATTTCAAATATAATAATTGAGTTGATAGTAATACTTGACTGGGAAACTCTTTAGCAGCCGTTTTACCAGTAATGGCTACAATAAAAAGAAGTAAAAATCTCAACAGTGAAAAAAAATTACTTTTCATGTTCCCTTGACCAGTGACCATGACCTGTGTAAGTCCTGCCAGAACAGAGTTATGTGACAATAAAAGCTGCAGAAGATGAGCAAGCAAGCCTTCAAAAGCTTGATTTAATGAAGTAGGTAGATAACAAAGTTTGGTATGACTTGAGTTAATGCAGTGGTCTCTATGGAAAGAAACATTTATGAGTATTTACTTTTTTTTTTTTTTTTTTTTTTTACTTTTTGTAACTTTTTTTTTCAAGGCACAGCTGCTGAATAGATTTAGTGCACTGTTTCCATTAAATCTCTACAGGACACTTGTAGGTAGTTAGCTTTGCCCTTACAATAACAGATGCCTTCTCTGCTGCTAGGGGGGGGGTTTGGTAGGGGAAGGCCTCAATTATATTATTAGCAGCTTCCAGCTAACTTCAAAGACAGGATATTGTCTCTTTCTTTAATTTCCTCTAAAAAAAAGTCCTGGGCATTGTCGCTAGCAAAAATAACTAGCACCAAACCTAAATTTTTGGTATATTCAGAGGGACAAAAAAGATGGTATCTCACAGCTTAATAATTCAAAACAAACTCCTAAAAGATCTATTAGTATATGTCATGCAGAAATAAAGTTGAACAATTTGCCAGATGAAGGCATAGGGTTTTTTTTGTTGTGGTGGTAGTGGCTGGTTGGTTGGGGTTTTGTTTGTTTCTTTTTACACAAGTTCATTTGAAGTGTCACTTCCTTCTAGGAAAAAAGTTCTCCTATAGTCATATTAAATAAAAGTATCACCTATTATCTTTTAATAACTGTCTTAGCTATCCCTTCAGCCAGTTTCATGCCCTCAGCATGACAACAGCTCAGCTTCACTGCAAGTCCCTCCCAAAACACCAAGTGAAGTTTAGTTTTGGCTTGCAGAAATGCTCACAGCAGAGGTCGACATGAAGGCCACACTTCCGTGAGACAAAAATCATCATAAATAATTCTTTTTTCCAAGATGATTCTAATTTTCCCTGTTTCCTGTTCCTTCTTCCTAGCTGTTCAAAGCCAATAGGATTTCTTAATCCTCTTAAGCTAGAACTCCTTGTCATCCCAGACTTTCGTCAAGATGTTTGTAAATCTCTTATTTTCCTTTCCTCCCAATAGAAAAGGCAGAATGACAATCTTGGTAGAAAAGAGTGGTGCCATCACCATAATTCAACATCAGCTTGGACAAGATAGTCTGTAGACCAGTCAGTCTTTGGTTATAGGTTTCCCATAAGTTTCACAACTTACCATCAAGTAACAAATTTTACCAGACACATCCCCCTTTGTTTCAGTTAACTCCAAGTCCTGCTTTTTCTGAAAGGAGATAACGCTCTTAATTTGCAGTTTTGCACCTTTCAAAGTGTTTGAAATGCAAACGTACAACATCAAAAAACAGTTTACATGAGCATGTAAACAGTTCTGCTGTGAGAGCAAACATGTTTTCTGTAAGAGCAGGTCTGGAGTTGATAAACCTCCAGATCATGAGGAGCAGATGACTTGATAGTCCTGCATCTGCAAGAACAGTGCACTGCCACTTTTTGATCATGAACATTCCCACTCACAAATCTGATACTAATCAAATAAACCACACAACATCTTGAAGGCTTCACCCCAGTTACTCCCTCGCTGCAGCACTTGTGGATTTTTACTTGTTTCTGGAGAACTGGAAGAGGGAACACTGGAATGGCTTGGTTTGGGATAAAGAGTTCTACAGAATTCCAACCATCATCATGGTTGGAAAAGGCCTTTAAGATTTCTGAGTCCAGCCATTAGCGTTATTCTACTGTCCCTGAGCACCATGTCTACACATCTTTTAAAACACTCTGGGGATAGTAATTCAACTGCTTCCCTGGGCAGCCTGCTCCAGTGCCTGACAACCCTTCCAAGTGAAAAAGTTTCTTCTAATGATACTAGATAATCCAAGCCTCCCCTGGTGCAACTTGCGGCTGTTTCCTCTTGCTCTATCAGTTGTTACTTGGGAGAAGAGCCCCACCACCCACCTTGCTACAATCTCCTTTCAGGTAGTTGTAGAGAACAATCTTTCCTCAGCCTCCTTTTCTCCAGGCTAAACAACCCCAGTTTCTTTAGGTGTTCCTCCTAAGACTTGTTCTCCAGACCCTCTCTCACAATCTCATTCTGCTGCTGGAGAAGGTAACATCTGTCACAGGAGAGTGACCTGATTCCAACACATCTGCTTACCCAAGCAAACCAAATACTTGAGCAGCTCACACCTTGCTGCAAGAGGTGCAGCTGCTCTCACTGTTTTATTCTCCACTAGTGCACTGCAGTTCCCCTTTTTTCCCGGAGCAGAAAATCCTCTCAGCGCCGGTGCGATCCCTTGGCGGGACGTGGTACACGGGCAGCATCTGGCCGGCCCGCACCGTTCTCTTCGCGATCTTCAGTACCAAACAGCCGGGAGACTCTGGGCTCTGCGGCCCGGACCCCCCTGCCCCGCCGCACCGACACGGGCGGGGGAAGGGGCTCGCTTACACCCGAGCGAGCAGAGAAACCCCAGACACCCGTGGACCGAGGACGCGGACCCAGCCTCAGCCCGCTCGGACCCTGTGGGAGGGGGAGTAGCGGTTCCTGGGTGCCCCCCGCCCCACCATCCCCGCTCACCTGCTCGCCGCGGCCAGCCCGGCGGCGATGAGGGCGGCGATGAGGACGGCGAGCAGGGCAGCCCCGGGCGCCGGTACCATCGCCCGGCCGCGGAGAGGCGGCCCCGGCCCCGCGGCGCTGAGGCGGCGGCTGGCTGGACCAGGGCGGCAGAACCGGAGAGCGGGTGTGCGGCGGGATGGGTGCTGTATAACCTGGCGGGGCGGGGTGCGGCGGTCCCGCCTCCGGCCGCGCTCGCCCTACGCGTCCCACACGCCCCGGGATAGGGCGGGCAGACACCTCCGGGGGGACGCGGGGCTCCGGCGGCCAGCGGGACCGGGGAGGAGAGCGGGAAGGGAGGTCCCGCCCCACAGGGTCGCCTCAGCCAGGAGGAGTGCGGGCTGCAGCCCGGGAACCGCAGCCCCACAGATACGGGCGCGGAGCCACCGCGGTGTCACCCCGGGGAAAGCCGTGTCAGCCCGGCGGGCGGTACTGGTCCAGGTCTGTCCACTGCCCTGGGCTTGTTCTCTGCAGTGCATTAACAGTAAACTATATTCTAAATTATGCCTTCCTTTCTCTTTCTTATATATTTTTTAAAATTTTTTTTTTTTTTTTTTTTTTTTTTTTTTTTTTTTTTTAGGGAAAGGGGTTGATGGTTGCACATGGTGACAATTCCTCATACTCTGAAAAGAGAAGTGAGGGTTTTTTTTGTTTGTTTTTGTTTTTGTTTTTTTTTTTGTTTTTTTTTTAATGCTGATGCTCATGCTCACCTAATTGCCGAACACTTCTTGCAATATAAGATACTGTGCTGAAAAGCATTGATGCTGTTCTCAGTTTCCAGATCTTACTATGAACAATTTTCCCAATCCCAAGTTCTGGGGAGTTGCTCCTGTTAAAAGCAACTCTGCTGTATTAAATGTATGAAAAATGCAGCCAGAATCAGCACAGGTAACACAGCACCTGTACAAAGCAGAAGTTACATGGGCAGATTTAGTGTTCTTATCAAAAGTATCTGAATATTGGATTCTGAGACTATCTTTAGTTGGCCACATCCAGAATTAGGCCAGGGAGTATAAAGGGCAGCTGTTACAAAGGCCAGCTTGATGGAAGGTTACAACCTGAGTAATCAAAAGAAAAAGGTAATTCATGCTTAAAAATATCAAGGTCTGACCATACATGTGTGATGCAATATTAAAAATTAATAAGTTGCTTCAGAAAGCAGAAATATATATAAAAGTAGTGTTGAAAGAAATGTAAATGTTGAAGTTGAGAGAATTCTGACCTACAATAATTCTGCAGTAATGCCATTCTGCCAATGGCCACTGTTGTTTGCTGGGTAAATTTCTTATGAAATACATAAAATAGCTCTGATTGCAATGATAAAGTATCGATCACAAAATAGAATAGGGAAAGTTTTCTTTTTCTCAGCTGTTTGCATTTGAATCATACCTCCCACTCAGTCATCTCAAAGACCTTGCTGAGCATATGTTTAGTTCCAGAACATGGCTGGGAGTTTGAAGGGATTAGTTTTGGTTTTTTGACAGAAAGGAAAGCTGAGGAATAAGTGAATTATCTGGGATCACCCAGGAAGTCTGTGGTAAAAGCAGAAAAATAAAACATCTTCTCACAAGGTCACTTACCGTGGGTCACCCCACTCAGTTTGGTGGGTACTGGCAAGAATGTCTCAGCATCTTAGGTTGGGATGGCTGTCACAGTTGCTGGCTGTGGTCCCCAGGGATTGCCAAGGGTGCTGCAGGGAAGCATTTGTATGCTGGCATATTGTAATGCAGGCTTTTAAGCACAAGCCTTTGGCCCACCTTTTTCTGTTGTCTTTGCCTTCCTGTCATCCAGAAAAGATGGGATGTCAACTCTTCCAGTCACTCCAGCTTAACCCTCTGCTGAGTGGTATCAGCATCTACACTCAAGAGAGATATTTGAAATAGCAGTGCCTCTACAATGCTTATATCAAAACCTTTCAAGTTTGTTGTTTTTATTTCCAGTGCTATGAAATTCGTCAGATATTTTCCTGTGTTGCTCATCCACTCATGGTTTTGAATGTGTACCAGGCTGTAACCCACCGCTGATTTCTTCAGACTCCTGAAACTACAGATACCCCCTCCAAGCTAGGTTTAAGTCACCTTGGAGGCTGGAGCAATACAAGCTTAGAGCTACCAAAATCTGGCAAATTTAGTCCCAACATTCAAGTTGCATTTAATTTTTTTAAAGAAGTACAATGCTGATTATGTCCTGTACAGTATGGTAAATACACTTGTTTTGTTGATTTGTTTGTTTGTTTGTTTTCTTCCTGGACACAAAACCCATTCCTGGTTTGCAGCTGTTCTCTTGTCTTTCTGAAATATTGTGCTATCTTGAGGCTCTTCTACTCTCTGCAATTAGACTTGTCTTCCCATAAACGAGGGGATCTGGTTTGAATAAAATTAAATTAGGGCTTTGTAGAAAGCATTCCAATTATTTAAGCCTGTACTCAAAAATGCATGGTTTTCATTATGCACATTTATTCCGACAAGCAGGTACAAATGTATCATTTGATGCTGGGCTTGCCATTAAAATATTGATTGGTATTCAAGACAAGTTTTATTCATGAGAAGATAATTCAGTTCTGAATTGGTTTTTATTTTTTTGTAAAGAGTGGCTTGTGGATAGATAATAAAATTATTAACTGAAACTTTGTCATTGATTCAGAAAAATAATTAGAGAGACAAGAATAATGGATTTCATAGACCACATTTATATTTACAAGGGTATTAATATTTGCATACTTTAGCCCTTCAAGCCTGCAATATACCAAGCTTTCCTGAGATCCCTGAACACCCAGGGATTTTTTTGCTGTATGATTCCCAAGGTGAGAATTGTCAAGTCTCAGGTCATGATCCATCCCTGAAAAGGTGGGACAGAGCAAAACAGGACAAACAGGGCACACCTGGTGCCCTCTCCTCTTAATTCACGTTTCTTGGCCAACTGTAGAATATGTTTTTATTTTTGTCAATGCTACCGTTTTTTACCAGTGAATCTGCACTGATTTTATAGTAGCAAATTTCAGTGGAATAACCCCTCATTCACACTTGTATCCATGATGGGAAAAATCCTGTGGCCAGAGGAATACATAGCCTTCCTGGGCTTCTCCCAGAAATCAGCTTGATCTTCTCAGCTATCTGTCAGCCCTGGTGGTCCCTGCTAAGTAGTATTTCACAACAATGACTGCTGGAACAAGACATGCCCTGAGTCTTCCCCATTCCGTGTGATTTATTAGGAACCCAATTACTGAGGCTGTAGGCATGGCTGTCTTCCGAGTGACAGCTAATGGACAGTTTTTGGGCCATCCTTCCAGTCTTGCCCTGGGATCTCAGAGTGGCTGTTTCATACCAGGCTGACATAAGAGTGACTCTTTATTTCTAGAATCAAATATAACATGTCTTAAGGTAAATTCCCTCAGCTTTTAGGAAAACTCTTTTTTACTCGATGTCATCCTATTGTCAAAGTGGAGCTCATGACACTGATGGTTGTCCATAAATTTTCCTGAGATCTAGAATGCAAAATGTGAAATTATTGATGTGTCAGTTTTTAATCCTTTTGCTAGGCTGAGGATGCTGTTTCTCAAAATGGGATGAATGGATTTAACAGCTCTGAATTTTATTTTTTTGTTTTTTGTGTGTGTGTATCCTCCTCACCCTCCTCATTTTCTCCTTTGCCAGACTCCCAGCCACTGTTGAGCTACTGGAGAGTGTCTAAAGAAGGGCAACATGGTCAATGAAGGGTTTGGAGTGTAAGACTTAATGAAGAGAGGCTGAGGGAGCTGGGGTTGTTTAGCCTGGAGAAGAGGAGACTGAGGGGAGACCTTATTGCTCTCTACCTTAAGGGAGGTTGTAAAGAGGTGGGGATCGGTTTTCTCACTGAAGTTACAAGTAATAGGACAAGAGTTGTGCCAGGGGAGGAGGTTTAGATTGGGTCTTAGGAATAATTTCTTCACTGAAAGGGTTATCAGACATTGGAACAGGCTGCCCAAAGCAGTGATGGAGTCATCCCTGAAGGTATTTAAGAGTGTGCAGACACAGTATTTAGGGATTTGGCTTAGTTAAGGTCCTGTCTGTATTGACTTCTGGTTGGATTTGATGGGTTTGGAGGTCTTTTTCCAACCAAGGTCATCCTGTGATTCTTTCAGATTGCTAACATGATACTGAAACTCACTGCAATGTATCCAGGGGAAAAAATAGTAAAAAAAAAAAAAAAGAAAAAAGAAAAAGAAAAAAAAGTAATCTGCAATTTTGGTTAGTTAAATTGGTTTAGGAAGAGCTCCAGTGAGCACCAGGGCCAGCATTAATGCTGGAGAGGGGAGGAAGGAGCAGGGGAACAAGATGTCTTTCTCCTGGCAGCAAACTAAATCCTGTGGCCCTCAGTGCTGTGTTTATGCTAAACTGAGCACATGTAAGCAGACTACTGGTGTGGAGCTGTTGACATTCACATTAATACCTCTGATCAGGTTTATGTCTACTTGGCTTAAATAGTGTATCTCTACAGCTGCCTCATCATGTCCTCCACTGAGAGATGTGTGAAAATGAGCTTAAGCTGGGGAAGCAAAGAGCCTGAAAACGTGACACAGGCTGCAAGCCCATTTCTGCTCTTGTTACAACGTTGCAGCCCTTTGCAGTTGATTTCATCAGTTTGGACTTTGCAAGAAGAGGTTAGAAAACACGAAATTTTAAATTGCACCTTCTGTAACTTCGTGACCTCTCTCTTGCTGGAATGATACTCTCTGTTCACCACAGGTGTGAAATTGTTCTGTCAGGGTTTAGGTCCAGTGGGTACCAACCAGGCCTCCACCCACTCACCCCCACTGTGGGACAGGGAGGAGGAATTCCACCCAAAGGCTCAGGAATCCAGACAAGGACAAGGGGGTTTGCATTCCCCAATTATAGTAACAGGCAAAAACCAGACAGGTTCATCTTGGGAAGAAAAAAATCTAAATTAATCTACCAGGGTTAAACTAACAAGGATTGTTAGAACTTTTAAAACTAAAGGTTCTCTTCAGGTGAGAAGTATGGAAACTTACTTTTTAAATTACAGTTACATCTTTTCATAATCACCTGATATTTTAGGGAAACTGTCATTTGGTCGTGAGGCACCCATGATGACAGGAGTGAGAAGAACAGGGCATCTGGGTTCTGCATTTAGAGGAGGAAGCCAATGGTCTAAAGACTCTTCTCTGCCTGTATTTTCTGAATGACTGTATCTAGCTTGAGAACAGTTGTATTTCTGGGAGTCAGGATGCAGAGTTACTTTGCAGAATTTATCACGCCCCCTCTGCATGTTAAAGTACTCAGTTCCAAGGGCAGATATTTTCTCATGTTGCAGCCAAAGTTACTCGTAGGCAGAATGAAGGTTTATATCTGTCAAAACAGTGAAATCCCTTTAGTCTGCTGAGATAATGAAGTTACATATAAAGACCATCTGCTATGTGAATGGCCATGTAACCAGCTTTGAACAGAAAGCTCTGTCTGTCACAGGCTAAGTCCAGTTTAAGGGTGGTCAGACACTCATTACCACATGCAATGATTTATTGTTTTTGAGGATCTTTGTGTTTTTACATTAAAGGCATTTGGTCCTGTATTTTCAGCTGTCAGACAACTCAGCTGCAGTTACAATGCTAATTGCAAAGACGACACTGCTGTTACCATGTGAATTGCAGGCTCTCTCTGTGTTCTTATTATTGGGAGTAGGTGTTTGTTTAAGATTCCAGGTTTTCTTGCTGCAAATGTAATTTATCTAATCTTCAAGAGTCACAAACGGCTGATGAAGTTGAAATAGATAGCATAGCTAAGACATTTCCATCAAGCTTTGGATACAGTGAGAAATAGCTCAGAGAATCAAGGACAGAAATATTTCTATAATAGCAGTTCTGACTCTATCCCTTTTTTTAGGTAGCTGAACTTTCCATTTGTATTGCCAAATAGTTTCAGGTCAAGTAATTTTATAGCAACTTTGTGCAGCAGAATAAACAGAAGAATAAAAGCAAACAATTTTTTATTCCCATAAATCATCCTCTTAGCTTTAACGGACCATTTGAAGCAATAAAAATTGATGAATGAAACTTCTGAATTGAGTTAGAATAATGATTATAAAATGAATTGTGCTTAGTTTTTGTTTTGGCTGGTTGTGTCTCAGAAATAATTAATGTAGTGTTTCTTCAGGCTATCTTGTGAAACAAAATTAAGATGAAAGCTGAAATTCATGTGGTTATTTAACTATAATCTGGGGTTTTAGGAAAACTATCAAATATCCAGATACTTATGAGACCTTGTAATACTGCTTTACTGAGACTACGTGCATGAGGAAAAGTTGGCAGACGAGATGGTTAAAGGTTGAACACTGGTATTAATGAATCTCTGCCACTGGGAAAGTTTAGTTGGAGCCTCAACCTTCTTTTCTAGCTGGTAACATGAAATATCCCACGAAGTGAACTGTTTGCATACTTTTTATAATTTATAGCATTTTCCAGATTGCTCCAGTGGTTTAGTTCATGCAGCAGTTCTTGCTCTCTTCTGTTCAGCAGAAGGTATGGATCCATTGACAAGATGACCGTAGATCCTGGACACCCTAGGATGGGATCAGTACATATAACTGAATTCTGGCTTCTATGAGAGAATCCTTACTCCTGGCCAAAATGATGACAAGCATGAAGGCTTAGTCTTTAGTAAATACTCAGTAGTTTTTAATTATAATTAAATAATTTAATATCGTGTGTTCAGTATGGTGGATGGCCTAATACAACATTATCAAGAGCCTGTTAAAGTTGTACCATCAGTCAGTAGTTCACTTTTCTAAACATGTATGTAAGGAGTTTCACATATTAGGTTTCTATCCCACAGTCTGGATTTCTGAGTAAGGTCATAAAGTTATTTGGCAGTAGTGTCTGAATCGTAGGATATATATTTATATTTTTGATGACTTGTTCAGGAGAACACAAAGAACTCATTGAAAGCTGACAAAGTTTATTTTGTCAGCTAAGACAAAGGTTGTTAAATGAAAGAAAGACAATACGGAACTCATGAAAAAAATGGAGGGAATCATGGATAAAAATACATGTGGAAATGTCTAGTCAAGGTTTTCTTCGCTGTAGTATGGCTCTGTGGCTTGGATTTTCATTAGTGGACCAGTTGCATCAGGTATGCTTTTGGAGTGTGTCTTATGGTTTCAGCTAAAATCCATGAAATCCACTTCACAAGGTGTGTGTGACCCTAAGAATGCTAGTCAGAATTAATAGTGAGATTTGCTTAAAACCTGCAGTTTTATTTGAACTAAAAGTAGGTGCAGACACACCACCTCTGTATGCGTATGGACAGTACTGGTATAATAAATAAATACATACTTGCTTTCTGGAAAAAAACTTTCCAAAAACACTCCTTCAAACCCTCACACGTTTTATCTGCCCTTCTACCCTTGTCTTTATGTGACTTTCATAAATTCTTTTCTCTTCCCTTAATTTTCAATGTTTAAAAATTTGGCTATATAATTTTTTGAAAAAAAAACCTGTCCTGATCTCTGCTTCTGTAAAAACTGTCTTGTCACGTACCTGGGTGGACAGTGTTTTTCACTGCTAGATATACTCTGGGTGAACATTTGGACCATTTTCACTCTTTGTTGCAAAACTGAGAGTACACAGAGCATTCCCCTGGATGACAAATAACTTCTTGCTTTGGTGTGCTTCTCATGCTGGCCAATAAAATCTTGATAAGGCTTTTATTGGTAGTGATCCATTCCATTCTTAAGTGGAAACTGGCATTTCCACTAGTGCATTGTACTTCAAATGAGGTTGTGTATTCTTTTTGTTTCTGATCTGTTTATATGTCTATAACATTCTCTAGAATAGGATGTTTCATTATTTCTGTTTTCTTCAGTTATCTGGTTTCTAGCCCTTTGCTTTGGAGACACCACTGTTTCATGCAGTGACTCTTTGTTCTTCAAATTCACTGATACACCTCTAAAAACTAAAGTTATCACATGAATCTTTCACTCCTGCACTCAGATTTTTGTAATTTGCTCTTGGTTCTTTCCTGATATTACTGGGGTCATCCCAAACATCAGGCCAGATAAAGAAGTGTCTGTCTGTGAGATTATTTTGATGCATTGCTCTGATGGGTACTTAATTCTTTATTTGTATTTATTTTGGGCACAACAGAAAACAGTGATTAATATTTCGTATGCTTTCTTCTTCTGATTTGGCTCAGAAGTATTTTTTAAAAAAAAGGGAGGGGCGTAACGGGGTGGGAGGGGAAGTCAGACAAAAGAAATTATGTTTTCTTCTAGATTTCTGGTCTCCTCGGAATTTCTGAAAAAATGTCTCCCACCCTTAAGTACTCTATGACTTTCTAGTACAACATTGTAATCCCTCTTGTGGCTTCATCTGATGCTTATAAAGCTGGCCGTAAACTAACCAAATATTCATGCACTATCTATAAATTATGAGATAGAAAAAGACAAAAAGCCTGCAAACATTTTCTGATTGAAATTATACTTGGAAAGGAAGAGCCTCCAGAGATACTATTGTCTTAATGCTCTAGCCACTGCCTAGCAGCAAGGCAGGAATCATTCAGCAGTCTGGAGTCCAGCTGAGTAAGATATTGAAATGTCAAATGAGAGTTTTGGAGGAGATGTTCTTACTCCTCAGCTGAATTTTCTGAATTCCCTCAACATCTGATCAGTGCCCGTTACCTCCTTTTCTTGACCTCATACAAATCTTAATACAATTTAGAGAAGAACCAACAAAAATAAAAGCAATGGAGAATTAAGGCAAAATAAAAAAATGTCCAGAAATTGAATATTTTATAGAACTTTGTCTGTCATCCATGACTGCTCAGAGTGTCAGTTTCGTATTTACACTTGCTTGCATTTTTTTTTCCTTGTTGTGCCAGTGCTTTTGAAACTGATATAATTTGCTTTGGTCATAGTTTAAGCTCTAGGTATCAGATCTCTGAGTTATGTTTCATGGAGAAACAGGATTGTCCTCTCAAAGTTGATCATCTTTCTTGCTAGAAGTCTTTACAGGCTTTTGGAGTTCAAACCTATTAATTTGCTCAGGTAATACAGACACCTTCCAGAGCATAGCACTTTTGTGCTGCATCACTCTGTCTTCCAGAGTGGAACATAATCCTACTGTTGTATTTGCAGAGTTGAGTGGACATCCATCTTTTTGGTCTTAACCACTTCGTCTTGGAACTTTTGCCCCCAATATGTATTCTTCTCCTTTAAATTTTGCATATGAGCCTGTTATTTCTTAAGCCTAAATGTGGAGATGTATCATTATGGGTGTTTTTACAAAAAACATCTGTTTAACATCTAGCTGTTGCTAATATGCACAATGTAAAAGCTAAGTCTATGCCTTCAGTCCCTCCTGGAAAATATTTTCACTGCATATTTTTTTCTTCTCAGCTGTGTACATACTGTAAACAAATTTGAACTCTGAAGCCATAGTGTTTATGTCCAACTGCTTTTCTCCCTCATCCATCCCTGTTCTCCTTTCCTTAAAGGTGCCTATTCAGAAACATCTGCTTTATGTTACTTTCCGTGTCAAACAGAAAACAATTGCACTACTCATTAAGAAGTTTCCATGTTTAACCTCTGCATGGCAACTTTCAGAGAAAGAGGACCTCCCAGATTTTTTCTTGAGGAGCTTTGTTATTTTCTCACCATAAACTCTCAAGAAGGCTTTAGGCATTTCTTCCACGATGCTTGGTTGCTTGCCTGGAAGCTTGACCTCCTGAAATATCCCATTCTTACAGTCTTCCATCTTCAACTCACATTGGGTGGTGTGCTTACTATGTAATTGGAAAAATGACTGCTGTTAAAACAATAGCAGTTGTTTTAAAAGTTATGCAATATTTCAGGACCTCCTTGTTCACACCACTAACAAGCACTTTGTTCCCATGAATGCATAACATGGTTCTAAATCAACACAGACTGCTGAAAGCTTGAAAGCAATCAGTATTTCAGCCTGCTTGGTAGGTGTTCTTTCATTTAATCTACAGTTACTTGTGATCTGGGTTCAGGAAGGTGAAAAAACTCTATTCTTTCCCATTGTCCAAAAAAGTGTTGAGGAATGTGTGTTAATGGAAAAAGTCCTTAATACAAAAGGAAGTTGATAACATTATAGTGGTGAATATTAATTTCTAGATTATTTTATTATCTGGTATAAAGTCTTCAGAACTCTTTAAAATCCCTATAGGACAGTTTACCCTTGTGTACCTGACTGTACAGTGTTAGTATAGATGCTCACACAGAGAAACTTGTTGGTAAGTGATGCAGCAAAACATCTCAGATCTGAAAGGATGAGGAAGGTGAAAGTTATCTGCAGAAACTGAATAAGTTGATTTTACTCATGTTCATTCTCTCACTGATTGTTTTCATTTGCACTCTTCCACTTATAAGCACCAAGAGTGTCTGAGTGGTCTGGCACTGTGTGTGACATGAAGGCCCACGGACACTGGGTACTGAGTCCTTGTCACAGCTCTGGTGCTCTTTATGATTGACAGTGCTGAACTTGCTTCTGGATAGATCTCTCATGTCCCTTTAGGAGCAGTGTTTCAACATTATCCTCCTGTTGTGATAATAGGAAGGAATGGCACATGTGATGTTTTGCAGCCTTGTTGCCATCCATTCTCCTGTTCTCAGAGCATCTTCCATTACTGAGTCATTTCTGCTGTGGTCTTATCCCACACCAAGGTTTTGGGATTTGACACGTTCCTCAGTGTGATTGACTGGGAACTTCCTTCCTCATTAGGCTATTTTTTTAACCCTTCTTCTGCTGCTGCTTCTGGTGCTTTCTCACTCACCTGCACACATTTCCATCCATATTTAATTGTTTCCAACCTTGATACTTCTGTTAAGAAGTCTCTGCATTCTGGTTACAGTTCTAGGAAAAACTTGGAATTGCAGCTGTGCAGGACTCAGGCACTGTGCATAACTGGTGCTCTCCTCAGAAAAGCCAAGAGTTGTATGTGGTTTATTATGGGAATTTATTATGGCAAACACCACAGCTCAGAAAGATGTATAACTCTAAAGCTTATAAAAAAGCAAAATATAACCAAAATCCACACCTGCTTCTGCTTATAGCCACTTAAAAAAGAGAAATGAACCAGTGTGAATGCAATATTTGACAAGGAGAGGCTATCTCTGTCCCATTCAAATACTAGAAGGTCGTATGTGATAGTGCTAAGACTGAGAAAGATTTTAACCTCCAGCTTAATTTTTTTTTTAATGGAAAAAAATGATATCATTCTCCCATGAGTGTAATGGATCCTTTTTGACACTTTCAGCACTTGGCTGTTTCAGAATTCTTACTCTGTGAAAAAAGTTTGATTTATTCTACTGAGTAGGTGCTTCCTCTGTGGCCTCATTTATATCCTCTTCCACTAAATTGTGGGATTTTTATGCCATTGTCTATGGGGAAACAGGGGCCCTGGAAAAAATAGACATTGTAGACTAACAATGGGAGGCAATACTGACTAATGGTAATATTGTGCAGACAGCTGTATACTTGCTGGTTTTCTTTTGTAACGTTGTATCCCACTGGTATCTGCTGTACTTAAGCAACATAAGAGAGTTCAGCTGTTCGGGTCACTCTGTGGACTGTATCCCCTGCTTCTCTAAATGGGAGTTGTTCCATTTTGAAATCTAAAGTACTTTTCCATAGCAGAGTGTTTAGTACTAACTCTTCTGTAATTCAGTGCAGAGGGATTTATATGCTGTCTGTCTGTTTGGGTTTTGTTCTTTTTTCCATTGCTGATTTGTCTAAGCAGACAGGTGGAGGTGGGTAAGTAGACATGCAGGCTGAATGGATGCCAGATACAAAAATAATCTGTATGATGCAGTCTGCAGAGCTCAACAGTGCTAGTAACAAAACCAGACACACAGGCCTCATATCAGCAGTTAAAATTGCCATAGCATGATATTACTGGGTGCCATCTGGTTGGGTATCATTCTTGACCATGCATAGTAACTTCAGGTGGCTTGTGAGAAAATGTGGGCTTTTTTTTTTTTTTTTCTTGTGGCCTGATTTGTGAGAAAAATGGTGGATGCATACACGCTTTTGTAAATATACTGGTTTCACTTCTGGGCTTTTGGTAGACTTTAAATTAGTTCAACTTCCTCATTAATTTCATTTTGGAGAGACACTGGGTATGGCAAAGATGTAACAGAGACTGAGAAGAGGTGTCAAGCTATTTTTCCTTTGTTGCCAAAGGGGGATCATTATTATCTATTTTCTTCCAAATTACTCTCAAAAATGCATTTTTAGGGTTTCCTTAAGGATGCCATCTGTAACAAAATACACTTGAAATTTGAGAAATACTAAGCTTAACACATACCTTTTTCTTTTTTCAGTCCCCTGTTCAAATTAATGGTAAAAGGAATAAACAGTGTTGTTCCCTCAGCTTTTGAAAATGACCATTAAATCTGTCAAGGGAATTATTACAACTACAAAACAATCACTTGCAAAATGAGTTTGCACAGCAAATGTTGCCTTTGTAAAATTGGAGTAATTTCATAACATCAAAGTTATAACACTTGTCAAAGCTTGTCAAATCTAGATAAACATTCTATTAAATCAGGACATTATGTATTGAATATATGCTCCACATTTTGAGGGTATGTGTGTAAACCTTCTACATTATTGCTACCTCTGTGTGGGTTTTTTCTAGGAAGAGCTATAGGGCTGGAATTAGGAAACAAAGGGTGACTATATCCAGCAGACTATATCCCAGGCTTGTGGGAAGACCTTAAAAATAGTCTTTTCTTCATATTAGATTTGCTTGCCACAGCAAAATTGACCCTGTGCTATTATGGTATGAATGAAAATCAAGATCCAAAAGTCTGATCGGGTGGCTTATAAAAATGGACCCTGAATCTGGTCTGAATTCAGACTGAAGGGATGCTCAGGCCCATATCAAGTTTAGTAAAAGGTAAAGTATTTTACTAAAAAACTTTGACTGAAGTGTGGGAATGTTGTTGTGTTAGAAGCTGGCTCTGCCATTTCCTTCTGGTATGATGATGGGTAAGCCACATGAGAAAATTATCCCTAATGTGGTCCCAAAAGTTTATTCTCTGGTAATAATAATGGCACGGTTGCATCAATGGTGTTTCATTATGCCTAAAGTCTGCATAAAATGATGTTACATTTTTTTTATTCCTTTCATAGTGATAAAATAATGTTATCTCTGCCTTTTTAAAATGGAAACCAACTTGTCTGTTTTAACATCTAGTCTTATAGCGATAAGCCTTCAGAGATTAGTATCCAATAAAAAGCCAAGCTTGGGAGCTCCAGTTATAACTAAGAAAACCAAATCAACCAGTGAGACTTTTGTGGCCAGAATCATTGTAATTCTTAGCATCCAAAGTATTTAATAGTAAGAATATAATAAAGTTAGGAAATCATGAATCATGTCTGAAAATTTTAAAACCTAAGATAACAGCAAAGCTTTATAGTCCTTTTCCTGTCTGAACAAGGACAGTAGAGTAGATCTAGATTTTTAAAAAATATTTTCAATAAAATGACATGTTTGTGTATGATTGTTTTAAGGTCTACGAAGCTGCAGGTCTTCTTGATCCTCTGTCAAAACCAAGCAGATACCCTCAGTAACTCTCTTGGTAGCAGTGTGTCCATGGCACAGTGAAAATGTACTGCAGATAAAAAGCTAAAGGGGGACCCTGCATCCTGTTCTCTGCTTGGCTGAATGGTGGATATTTGGCCACCGTGCCTGTGTATATTCAACTGAGTGACACTTTTCAGGCTGAATCTGACCTGAGACCCGTTAGTTTTTCACTGTAGACAGAATTACTTCACACACATAGAGCTTTCTGAGGGGTGTGCTATGGTGACACTGTTCCTGGTGGCATCTACAACTGGATACATGGATCTGTCCCTGTTAACTCCTGCTTCTCCCTGCTCTGTTGGACCACACTGAATCTGTCACAGTCAGGGTTTGCCAGAGTTCTTAATAGGTCTTTTGGACATAGTCTTTAAACAGAGTGGCTGCTTTCCTCAGCTACAAGAAAACCACATTTCATGGTAATTGCGAGCACATGAGCACATATTTAATACCACAAATATGTATGTTGCTGTGTCTCTGTAGTAAAACACAAGTCTCAAGGTACCATTTACCCTCTGTTAAGCACCAGAACAGGAAGGAGTGTGTTCAAAATATTATTGAGTTGGGGATATAGAAACTCACGGAGCCTCTTTCAAGCACATTCGTGCTTTTGTGCACTTTCCATTTCTTGTGAGATATTATGCTGGTCAAGGGTGTCATTAGATTTGTATCTTTGTGTGCTTGTTTTGCCAAGATAGGGGTTAATTTGTAGCTAACTTTTAAAGTAAAAGAAATGATGCATTATCATTGAAATGTATTAATTCCACAGAAATCTGGCATGTAAGTAGGAAACTTTGACAACTAGTAAGGGGTGTTCTGGTTCTAGTCCACCCATTAATAGCTACCAGGAGACCAGAGAGCAGAAAAGGATCAGATCTTAGCCTGGGATGTATTATGGTTTGTCTTCTCAATGGGAACTAAGTATGTGCATCTAAGGGAGGAGCTTGGCCTTGCAGCAAGGTTTTTCAGACCTGACTTTTTGGAAACATTTATCCTTCTTTTCTGAACCTAAATACTTGCCTCCTTCCCCTGTGCTTTTTCTAGTAGATTTCTCAGGCAGTATATGCATGAGTATGCATTTCAGGGACTGTTTCCAGTCTAAGTGCAGCAGTCTGATTTCAGACAGAACATTCAAGTGGCTGCATGAGACTGAATAGTTTTTCTTTTATACAGCTAGAGGTACCTGACCAAATGTTAGAGAAGCCTGCACTTTACAACGCATAACCTCTTTCTGTGAAAATATAAGGAAACAGAAACATTGCATAATAATTGGGATGAGTGAGATTTGATTATTAATCTTTCTTGTTATGGTAGTGCCTGCAGACTCACCAAGAATGGGACTCAGTTCTGTGCAAACACACGAAAATTAGTATTTTGCATTTCTTCTACCTTGAACCAGTTGATTGTCATTAGGAAAGGTGGAATATATACTTCCTCAGGTATTGGTCCTAGCCCAAAGCTTATTGAAGTCAGCACTATGACTCCTATATGAACTTAGTTGAGTTTGTCTAAAGTTTATGATGAGACTGTGTCTCCACTATTCATGCTCTGAGTAAAAAGCTGAACACATCTTTATTAGAGTGAATGTTTTCTCCCAGACTCCTCCATGCTGCTCCTCCTTGGCTTTCAGCATTCGAGGAAGTGGCTCACAGGTCACCAGACCTGAAGACACAGAAGTGGTGAATTGGGAGCTACCAAATATTGACTTCTGTGACACACAAATCACCTGCTTCTTAATCGCCTTCTTAATGACCTGCTTATTTTTTAAGCTACCTTGGCAGTCCATCTGTTCAGAGTCATGCTCAGAGGTGTGGATACCAAAGACCCTGTGAGATGTTAATGGCACTATTGTTAGCATCCAGAAAAGAACTGCTGGCATTAAGTGGAGAAGATAAATCTAAAAATGGACCTGGAAATTTTGCATGTAACTAGAGAGATGGTAATTTAAATTTCTCGCAACAATCTGTGAATGTCCCCTTCTTTCCTTTACACTGCTGCTTAATAGAGTTTGGATTCCTGAGAGGGAGGAGAATGGATTGTTAAATATTTCATATGTGGAAATACATGGCATAGGTTTCAATTCTGTATCCATATATATCTATGTACATCTCTTGCAGATGTAAGATTAGTAGTTGTCAGTTACTCACAGGCACATTCATATCTTTATCACTGCTCACATCATGAAATTTAAAGCCTGGAAAGAATGTATTTTGTAACAGCAAACACCTTTTCATCTCCAGGTGCAGAGGAGTGTGTCCAGGAGTGCTCAAGGCTAAGTGCTTTGGAAACTGCAGTTTTATTGAATTGGAAAAAAAGAACTGACCATTGCTTAAGGGGTTTGGCTAGAAATTGTCATTGGTTCCTACTCTTCTAAATGCCATGGTATATAACTCTGGGCAAGTCACTGGGAACCTGTGTCCTGTGTAGAACATGAGAAAGAGGGGGAAAGTCATACAGTGATTCATACAACTTCACTCAGTACTAGACCTGGATGATATGTTTAATTTTTCACAATTTCAAAAATGAAACAATCAGCATAAGCATTGCTTAAGTCTGTTTCCTCAGCTGGTATGCAGTTCCAGAGTCAGCCAAAAGTGCTGTAGGTGGGTCAAAGCAGCAGTCTGGGAGAAATTACACATTCACAACACTCAGATGATGTCAGAGGAGAGGCACTGATTTACTCTTGCTGAGCAGCTGGCCAGTTTCTTTGCAAGTAATGTGCACATTGTCTTATTCCAGAAATAGTGCTGTGGAATAAGTGAAGTAGAAGTCACTTGGCTTCCACCCCCAGCCCCCCCTACTTTTTTGCACTTTTTAAATTGGCTGGTAACAATATTTATTTTTATCACCTACCTTGTTTTCCTGGAATAGAAGCTAAATTCATAGTGATTTTATCTGATTTTTTTTCTATTCTTTTATGTTAAAGTAATTACATTGTTATATAGGGCTAGAAATTTCCTGATACCTCCTAACTTACAATAACCATTTACATCAAGTTCTGTCCTTGACTATCATTCTGACTTCTGCTTTGTAGCCATTGTGACTTGGTGAGTCTCAAAAGATCTTCTTTTACATAATTTCTATAGTCTGTTAATCTAGGGGCTAAAAATTTTAAACAACATGAGAATTTAATTACAAGTATAAAAAGAGAGCAGCTATGGTTCAAATAACAGGACTATTTAGAAATTATATGTTAAAATTGGAGTTATATATATTGATATATTTGTTGATTCTTCTAAGTATTGCCTATCAGTTATTTTTGGGAAAAAGCAGTGTTGGGTAAGATTAAGATAAACCCCAGTTATTGTCTCTTGTCCCAGAGGTTTTTACCACCTCAGTGACAGTGTGGCTATTGAAACAGCAGCATTGGGATCTGGTACATTTGACGATGTGAAGACATTTGCAGTGGAAAGAGAAAAAGCAGGCAAAGTCAAGGGAGCAGATGACTACCCTAGATGGATCTCACATTAAGAACTGAAATCTGAATTCTCTCAGAAAATTATTTGATGCTGGAGTTTCTGTTTTCTGTTTCTGCACTTACCCCTCTGCTTAATCCCATATATGCCCCGAGGGAGCAGAGACATCCAGTAAGGGGGCAACAGGTAGTATGACAATGGATGAAAATTACAATCTAAAGGCAAACTGGTGACCATCCCTGAAAATTAAAATTAGGAGAATAGATTCTTGCTTACAACTCTGGTTGAAAATCTGTGTCATAACAGAAAAAAATAGTTTCAATGCGTCTTTGTAGAGTTTTGTTGAAAGCCAGAGTATTTCTATCATAGTTCTGAATATCACAGTTTTGGAATTTCTGTCCCCAAGTGTACATTTCTTAGAGAATTTAGATGCATGTATTTACCTGGGGCTGTCTGGAAAGGGGCTGTCCTTGACCAGGTCTACAAACCACAGTAAAGTAGGTTGTAATTACAAATCTAATTCCCAAGGAGGAATTCATATGGCACTATTAACAGTCCTTTCATGTTTGGTTACAGTTTATCATTTTTAACTTACCTGTGCTAAATTTCTGAGAACGATGGACCTTTTTTGCTGGTAGCTGGTGTCTCTGACAACACTGCTCATAAAAAATAGAATATTGAGGAAAGAAACACTGACCTGAATTTAACTTTCAAAAGAACTTCAGTCAGTAAGCCAGATCAAATAAATGAAGGCCATCACGTGGCTTGCTCTGTTATTCATAACATCACCTGGAATATTACATTCTCATCAGAAACTCTTTCATGACCTTGGCAGAAAAAGTAATAAATGGAAATAAGGAGGTAGCATGCCTATATGCCTGTAATGATTTAATGTACTTCTTACATGCAACGCCAATATGCTGATGGTCTGAATCCTATAGCAGCCATGCCAGGTCAGAACAAACCCTGTAGCCTATTTTCTGAGCTTTGTTGCTCATTTTTCAGATTGGGAGTAGCTTTTACTACATGGAAAGGAAATTACTCTTTTGCTGATAATCTGGTTTTGGTATGATTCATCTTTGGTACTTATTCAGATTTTCTTTAACAGTTCATCATTTTCTGCTCTCAGTACATCCTCAGGAATTCTTAAATGAAGGATTCCACAGATTATAAGAGCCTGTCTGCTTCGTTGTTAGATATTACCTTTTTCCCCATTAATGTCTTTTGAAGCTCTTGATTTCTAGCCAAATATCTGACATTAAAATCAGTATGATGCTCCTATCCCATTTCTTGAAATCAGTTAATTAGACTCCCTCAGGGCTCCAAAGAAAAGCCTCTTATCTTTTCTCAGTTTAATTTCTTCTGTATCTGTTTTTGTCAGTGCTTTATGAGAGAATACTCCTATTGCTTGTTTACTTTACTCTTTTTTTTCATTTTTAGTTGCTCTTCAGAGTCTTTAGAACTTATGTTAAGAATTCATTTTAGACCAGAAGTCCGAGAGGAATTATGAAAAAAAAGATAAAACCTTATTTCTCTTTATGTTTCCTTCTTTCTCAAAGTCATGATACCCTCTATGGCAGGGGCATATTTGGGGCAAGAATGACCTATTACAGTATTAATTATATGAAACTGAAATTAATATGAAACTGAGAGCATAAAGCCTCTTCCCATTTACTCCGTCAACTTTCTTTCAATCTGTTTCTAGAGGACATGTTGAAAGGAAAATCTGTAAGAGAAAAAGAAATGTGTGAAAGGATTTGGCTGTGAAGAAAGAAAAATTAAATTACATGCAGAAGATAGTAAGTAGTTTGCTTATAAATATGTCTTTCATGCACACATGCTGCTATTGTGCTACCTCTAAAACATTGAAATGCTAATATTATTAAACATTTCCACATGTTCAAAACTATACTTAAGATTTAATTTTGAAAGCCACTATTAAAATGTGAATTCTGGGTTTGCTTCCATTGATATCAGTGTCAGCTTTATTTGTTAATGAATAGGAGGTACTTTGGGATCCCAGTTAGGCAACTTGACAGAGTAAAGCAAGATTTTCTGGGCTCCAGTTGCTCACAATATTCTAGAATATTCTTGTTATTAATGTGAACCTCTAACATTCTCAAACACATTGGGAATGAAGAGGAATGTTATGGAACTGTTGAGAAGAAAAAGAAGGATTAAGCTTGACATGAGAAAAGGTTCAGGGCTTATTTCTTCTTTGTCAGTGATTACACTGAATCCTTGGGGCTGCCATTCTGTAGCTCAGTACCACTTCTTGTCAAAGGATAAACCAGAACAAGAGTAACACTGAGTTAAGCTTATTTCAGAGACAACTGTGAGAAGTAAAACATGAAAGAATCAAAAAGTGTGAGAAGCAGGAGAAAAGGAAGCTCTTGAGTGTTAGTGCACGCTGTCATCTACAAGGGTGCACAATTCAACTCAGAAGGGTCTTTTTTTCCTTATTGTATTTATACAGCTGCTCCCAGTTTAAATGTAATGGTCATTTGCTGAAAACTGATCTGGATAAGCTGAGTGTAATAATGTTTCAAAAAATTATGAAAGGCCAGCTAAAGAAGTGGAGCTGTTCAGTTGCTTCATTCTCAGTCACTCTGTATTTTGTAGAAAAATGCACATCTCTAGCTTTGCCTTAACTGAGAAATGTGTACATGGTTACATGGGAAGATGTGATGATTTTATAAAGACATACAGCTTGTGATATTTGCAGTTATTTTTGAAGCATAATACAATTATGAATATTAAGGATATGGAATATAGCATTAGTAGTTATTCTGGTAACTTCCTTTTTTTTAAAAAAAATAAAAGCTATGGTATACAGATATGCATAATGTACCCATCTGGTGTGGCAGTGGATACATATCCCACATCAGGAGTAGCATCAGGACAGACACGTATGAAAGTGGAAGGAATGGCACAAGTGGAAACAGGTTTGGAGGATTCATCCTAATAGTAGTAGTTTGCTTATCAGTCTTTAAATGGGTTTATACAAGATCAGGAGTCCACAAAAGCAATGTTGAAAAATACTGCATGTCTCAATGTCATAGGAAGGACAAGACTTGAAAGAAAATTCACTCAAGAGGAGAATAAACTAAAGGACCTTGATGTAACTGATAATATATTGACTAAAGAAGAAGAGACAATAAGTCTCCACTTTACTTTCTCCTCCTCAGCTCCAAAGCATAGAACAAATTTGTTAGATTTCACAGTAAAAAAAAATTACAGCCCTCACATTGCAACTCCCAGCTAATTCCCAGCTTTCATAGCTTCACTACTGAAAGAATTTCTCTGTGTATCATCTCTCTGTGGCTGCATTATGTGTGGTGGAAAAAAGCCATTGATCTCTTCAAACCGCTGTCAAAATGTGACTACAAATGTGAGACCTCTTAGGAGTCCTCAAGGTTCATTCAACTCAATTACTCACGATTGCACTGAATGGGCACAGAAAGTGGATAAATTCCCAGATGGTTGTTAAAAAATGTGATCAGAAAGCACAGAATCTCCCACCCCAAGCAGTTGTAAACAGGGCTTGGGAAGTTCTTACTGAATTCTGACTATCTCTGAAACGCAACACGAACAGCTGTGCTGCTGCTGAAGTAGAGCAGAGCTCTGTTCTGTTGTCCAGCACCTTGCAACAAAGAATAACCAATCTTATATAGGAGGGATCCTTTGCTGTAGTTTCTCCTGTGCTTCCATGGCAATGTAACTTCAGTGACACTTTTCCTCTCTCTCTGACATAAAGCAAAATGTATTCATGCATCTTGGCTCGCTGAGAGCCTGTTCTGTAAATACCTTCACCATCCCACTGCCTGAGCTCCCAGGCAGCAACATCCCAGTCCAGAAAGGGGATGGCAGCACTTGGGATGTTGGTGGTATTGTTGAGTGTCAAGAGGGATGTAGTGCTCTTCTGTTTGATCTTTGCTTGAGGAGGAACACCAGCATTATTTGTGTTTCCATGTAAAGGTCCAGCATTGGAAGTTTTGAAGATGCTGGTGAGAATATGTTGTTGCAAATACTGCAAGAAACCAGTCTGGGAATACAGCTGGAACGGGATTTGGAGTACTGGTATGATTCATCTGTTTTAAAGTAGGTTGTTACAGATTTTATACAAACCACAACTGCATTGGAGAGTGCTTGTTCAAATACTACTATACACATATTGTTCTACTTCTGATGGTATCTGCTATGGGCAGATAATTTTTTTAACATTTTAAATATGCTAATGTTCATGTCATACTCCATGAATTCTTAAACAGCCTTTTGGCCTCAGGAATGAGATTTTTGGGGTAGACTAGGTCATTTAATATAAGGATTAAACTTTCAGGATGCTAAAACATGGCAAGTGTAAAACAGCAGTTCATATTTATAGTCATACTTTTTTCTTGGCTCAAGATGCAACATGATTTAAGAACATTAAAGCAGAATTTTTAGTAATTAAAATCAACAGATTAAAGCAGAGTTTATTTTTTATTATTTTTTTTATACCAAGCAAAATCATTCATCATAGTTTAATGGAATAAGGAGTCAGGTTTTTAAGCATAATGACCGGAAATGTCAGTTTCCACTTTCTTACACTAAAGCTTTTTTTCCTGTGGTATGAACATGACACCAGTTTAACTGAAACGTATCTTTGTTTTGTGGGTTGATTTCATGTGGAAGAAAAGGCATTATCACATTTTTATTTGCTTTTACTATCTTGTACTCAAATATAGAGGATTTTTCCTTATATACTCATTCTTAATTCACCTAATGCAGCAGACCATTGTTTCTGAAGATAATATTTATATTTTTCATGGCTTTTTAGGTCTCTCAGGTACTTTACAGAAGTCAAAGATACGATCTTTTACTGGGGAGGCTGAGGGAATATGAGGGTTTGTGTTAACAGATAAGCTGCACAACTTTAATTTGAATCATCCTTGACAACATCAAACATCCAGGTGCAACATAATCTGATATGGCAAATTGAAATTGATGTATGAGAATGGGGCTGTAATATATTCAGGTTTTCCTGGTTTGCTTGCGTTTTTTCCTTACCCAGCATCTTTTTGAAGCTGTATTTTCAATTTGTATGTGTACTGGGAATCTATTTATCCATTAACACAGAGCAGCTCACTCGGGGGGGTCTTGGATAGACTGCAAAGTCAGCAGTTGTAAATCTATACCACGTCTACTGTAATGGTATGACTATATATGTAGATGAAGCTATAGGGGGCAGAGGAAAGAAGAGAGTAGGTTGTGGTATGAGTGGATAAGAAACCAATACTCTATAAAAAAAAAAAGGCTTTTGTCTGCATTCCTGACCCTACACTTCAATACAGAGCAGCTTTGTAACGATTGCTATATTTATGGTCTGCATTAAGTTAATAATGTAAAATACCCTGATTTAGCTTTCTGCAAGCTGAATTCAAGGAATTTTTTCATTAGCATTGGTAAAATGATCTTCTGATTAGGCACAAGAGATTTTACATTATGCCTTTTTGCAGTCACAGAACATGTTCCCATGTACTTTTAAAACCAGTTCTCATCTTTAGACTGCAGTAAATCAGGGAAATATCTTCTCCTCTTGCTTGGTTGTGGAATAAATCACTGTTGAAGAATCTCTGATATCTTTCTATTGTAAATTATGACATACTGTTGAAACAGTCAGCTGTGAGGACATAAATTTGGAACAGTAATATACCTCTAGTTATTGGAAGAGGCTTATTCAGATCCATTTATCTTCCACAACAAAACCTGGTGAAAAGTAAGAAACACTGCTGATTGCTGAATCCTGGGAAACAAAGCAGTACAGTGATAAGGATGGAGCAATAATACATCTGTACCGTTGCATTCACTTATTTGATTACTAATACTCCTTCTAAAATGCCTGTGAACACAACAAAAAAACTTAGATATCAAGTTTCAAAATGGATATTCCTAAATATTAGCTTTGGTCCAGGGAGGATTTTTCTCTTTGGGTTCTGTTTACAGTCAAGGCTGACAGACAAATTACTCTTAACCAGCTGCTAAACTGTTAATTGTCCAGGAGGCTCTTACGAGCCTCTTCCCAACAGTGGAGCAATGCTTTGCAGTCTGCCACCAGCTTGAAGAGTTGGTTCATTTCCCCAGTGGAAGTTTGGACTTGAGTATAGTCACAGCCCCCTAGCATTAGACTTGCTCTCCTCAGATGTTTGTACACCCATTTTGAAGCATTTCACAGAGCCTTGGTGCTCCTCAGTCCATACGCTGAAAACCTCTGCTGTAACTAGAAACAAAGGAGACTGACCCTAAGCTATACTGAGCCTATAGCTAAGCTATACTGAGCCTTTCTGAATATTTCCAGAACTATTTTCCTTTTTGTGTGTAGTCAAGAGATGCCATGGAATACAACAGCTTTTGCATTTCTGTGTCTGGTGCCAATGCTGCTTAGTGTTGAGCATCAGGATGACATCCTCTGTCTGACATTAGCTGTAGCTTTCTCTTTTGCTCCACTCCCTTCTTTTCCAGTGCCTTGATAAAGAATGAGCCTTTGATTTGCTTGTCAGTGATCATTTTTATTCTAGAGAGATTCAGGAAAGTAAATCAGGGAAACCTTCTTGCATTTCTTTAAGGGATTCAGCTCTGAAAGTCTGGGCAGCAGCCAGTCTGTAGTCACATGAAAAACAAATTGTAAAAAGGTAAGAGGATGAGTACTGTTCCCTTGCTACTGGGGAAAAGCTATGGTGCAGAGTTGTAATTTAGCAGTTGTTCTGAGCACTGCTATAGCAGAAGACTGTGACATCAATTTTTGTTTCTGTGTGAGAAGAAATTGCCAAGGTTGAGCCATTCAGATGATTGATATAAGCCTGGATTGCTTGACGATGATTTTGTAGCTGTTTGGTTATAACCATCAACAAATGCAAAATGAAATAGGTATTGTATATAGTGGTATTTCACTGTAGCATTGTGTTCTGAGGATGTATGTAGGGAAATATATTTTTAGACTACTTGTGGTCTCACTGGAAAATCAGAGGAGCTTTTGGGCACAAAATCTGTTGTAAAAATCTCAGTGTAATAGATAACTCCTATTCAGGGAATAGCTCTTTGCTGAGCTGTAAGAAAAGAAATTTACAGCCACAATCTTTGTCCTTCACCTTAAAGTTTTGCAGAGGGCTGATGAATCTAACAAATCCAACTTCGTTACCTACTCATTTGCCTATTTTGAGAATATTTCTTAATGAAGTAACAGGAACTGAAGTGGTGACCTCTGGTTTTAGAAAACAAGCACTTTTGCTTCTTTGCTTTCTAAGAACATAAGAAAATGAGGTCTATAAATTGTAATGATTTATTGACCAGAACAATAAAATAATGACTGACTGATCTAGTCTGATTCTATGTCCTGCCTAGGGTGCAGAAATAGGTGCTTATAATCAAGAAACACCTAATAAATACATGCCAAAATTACTATTTTCTCTGGTTCAATCTCACTACTTATATGATAAAGTGGTAGTGAAAACACAAAAAAATAACCACAAACCACTGTTTACTTCAGAATTTTGTGACCTACGAGGTGAAATAATGCAGTATTATGAGTTGAGTTTCAGGCAGGCAGATATTTTGAGTGATATTAAAATTTAAAAAGCTCTACCTGCCTCATGATAAGGACTTCTCTGTTTAAAAGCAACGAGACCAAGGTTTTATTAACCTGCATTTGTGGATATTGCTTGATTTTTGGTTAAAAAAAAAACATTGTTTGGGTTTTTTTGTTGTTGGTTATTATTGTTTTTGGTTTTGTTTTTGGTTGAGTTTTTTTTTTGCTTTTTTTTTTTTTTAAGAAACAAAGTACATGCAGTATGTGGCTAGCAAGTCACACTAGAAACAATCTTTCATTTCAATGCAGCCAGTTTTCTACACAACACATTTAAACACGTATTTATTATTTGTGACAGGATCAATGCCAGTTTGTTAATGCAACTTCCAGCACATATGAACCCTTAGTTCATATGAAGGGGTTTAGAGCTTTAGTAACTACTATGGCAACACCCCCGATAAGGTTACGTGTTCACTTGTTCTAAAAAACATGGCATTTAAGTGCTACTGACCCTTAACTGTTTCCATTTTTAAGTGGGAGATATTTTGCCTGCTAGCTTCAGGTTCCTGGAGTAAAGTCTCCAGAGGAAAGAGCACTTGCCATTTCTCAAAGGTCCAGATCCACTGAAAATCTGAAAGCAGCACCAGCAGCCCAGCAGCATTCAGAGACACAACTTTGGCTTTTATCTGGGCTTTTCTGCTTGAGCTATCAGTTGGAAGTCCCCTTTGAAGAAATCTAGAGCCCGGATATAGTCTCAGAATTTAATAAAAGTGCTTGTTTTAACTTGCTTCAAAGAAGGCCGAGGGAAATTCCAAGTAACTGGAAAGATAAGGATAACTGAAGCCTTTGGACCTTTAGACTGTTAAAGTTTTAGCTAATTTTATCAGCCTCAATGTGCACACTTTCACATCCCTTAGAAGACAGGAACTGGTAAGCAATCAAGCAAGTCTGAAACATGTTCCTGCAAGTCAGTGATTGCAAAGCCTATCATGAAGTATTTTTTAATCTACTGTAGTGCTGCATGTTAATGGGTGATGGCCTGTCCTCACACCAGTAGAGGCTGTAATTTCTTGTTCTGATATCTGCTGTTTTTTCACAGAGTGAATTTTAATTTAAATAGATCTGAAGATGGAAAGCACATGGGAAACTTGGCATGGTTGCAGAGTGTAGAGTTGAAACTTGGAATATTTTTAGGGTGCTTTGTTGGGTTTTTTTTTTGTTTTTTTATTATTTTGCCAATGTGATTCATGTTTGCAGACACAACTCAGGTTGTCTGTGACACACTTAAAGACAATATTTACAGTTGTGCCTGTTCAACAGTAACTGCCCTGAAGATTAATCTGATGCTTGAGAAAAAAATCTTCATGAATTTGAAATAGAAAGTAATTTACCGATTAGTATTTAAAGAGTCTGGACAATCTGAATATAAAATTTATTCTTTTTTTGAAAGTACAGTTATTGTTTATGCCACTGGATATACCTTAAACCATTTCAGTTTACTAAATTATCTTTGAAAGCTCATGTCTTTAGCATGAATGTGAAATATTTTATAATATTTCCTATTACATGGTGGATAAAGATTAGATTTCTCAGACTGCTGGTCTTGGTAACATCACGACCACAAAACTGAGCTGAGATAAAAAGAATTTAATAACTTGGACCAGATTTGAAGAGCAGCTGTCTGGAACTGTTTACTTGGTGGCCATGAAAGTTTTTCTGTAGTGTGGTATTTAAGCTGCACTTGTGTGAATCAAGATCGCCATCCCACGGTTGCTCACAGACTCGTTTTTCAGTACGATTCCAGCAAAAAAATGTCCACTCACCATCTCTCTTTGCAGGGTGCTTGTACTTTACTAAAAGAACCCTTTGCCCATTCTGTATCTTAAATATTCTCTTTTTCCATGATGTACATTGTGTTAAACTTCTTTCCAGCTGGTAACACTCTGCAACTTTACTTGCTTACCACAGATAAATTATGAGATAGGAGAAGTTACCACAAAGGAGGAGAGCACAGGAAACAGATTAAAAACCAAGTATTGCATAGCCAGATTAAAATGAACCTGCTTTATAGTCCCCCAGGCTAAAAAGTAATGGTTATTTTGGCATCTTAAAAGAAGGATTTTGGATGCTACTTCATCTTTGCCTGCCAAGAGAAATGCTATAGCAGAGCTATGGCTTCAAGTTCAATCCCAAACCTTAACTTTACTTGGTGAAAAGACAAACTGTGGGGCTATGGTAATTACATATTATCCTAGTGCTTCAGTATCCTGTAGTTTCTCACAGGACATAACCTAGTCCCTAATCCTTCACAGACATTTTTACAGATGCTTTTATAAAATAAGCTGACATCAACCATGTTCCCCAAGCCATTGTCTGTAGAATGGCTTCAGAGCTCTCTTAACATAAGATTACAGTTTCTGCTTTCAGTAGAAATCCTCAAAGTAAATCCCAACAATTGGAGGAAAGGACTGAGCAGTTTTCTGTTTATAAAAGTTGAGTAAGAGTTTGTTTGAGACTGCTTGTTGGTATGTGTCCCACTTGAAATTCTGACTGTGGCTGCCAATTTTTACAAGTCATTTATGTAATTATCTGATATAGATTTCTGCTGAACATGCATTTTCCTTGACTGCATTGTGCTTGCACTAATGACATCTGAAGAGATGTCCATATGTGAAATTTGAGAGGGCTGGAACAATCTATAAATGTCAGGAAATCAGCAGAACATGTAAAGTCAATACAATGAAATTACTGTATCGTAAACTCCTCTGTGAATAATTTAATTCCTGAGTAATTTTAGTGTAATGAAAACTATGCCAAATGGTAAAATTACTCCACAACTGTATGGGAGCATCCACACTATGTAATAGGCATTAATTTAAGGCATGTGAAAACAACCTTTTGTGGGTCTGGTTAGACTGACCTAAGAAACTGCTTTCTCTGACTACTTATCACCATTCAGTGGGCAGAGGTTGCTGCCTTTATCTGTACAGTTGGTGCAGGCTGGATGAGCACTTTCTCACCTGCAAGTCACTGTTATACTTCTTTTCTGTTTGTTTGGTTTGGTTTGGGGTTTTTTTGGGTTTTCTTTTTTTGTTTTGTTTTTTTTGTTTTTAACTGGGTTGTGTAAGTGGTACAAAAGCTTTGAAAAGCACTTTACTGGCTAAGTAAAGTTGGTAGAATAACATTCTTTACATGAAACAGCTGGACGAAGGCAGGAGATAAAATTTTGAGCTGCTGTGAATGAAGGTGTTTTTCATCATTATGTATAGTTCTTGGGTTTTTACTAGCAAAGTTGTGGTTAGACCATAGTTAACAGCAGCCTTTCTTTGTGATTTACTAAAACACTTTGAAATACATCTTACTCTACCTGTTTTGGATTATCCTGGGAAAATATTGCAGATATGATTAACTGTGCTCATATCATGCATTTTTCCCTTCATAACATGGTGCCAGTCTTTGATGCTGCATATTAGAATTAGAACTGCTTTGATGGCAGTTACCTTTGTTGATTGCTAACAGCAGAAATGATGCAATATATTTATTGATGCATACCCATTCTTCAGGCAGACCATGGTCACAGCCTTGCTTAAATACGGTGATATTTCTAGCACTTACAACCAATCAGCAATTTGGTATCCACCTTGCTTTTGGCAAACAGGCTAAAACTATGGCTTCCTGCCTCAGATATCCTGTGTGTCTAAAGAGATGGGTACAGGGCAGACCAGGAGACTAATTACATTTATGAACAGTCATATTATACCCTGTATTACAGCCAAATATGGCCAAATGATGGAATCTCTAAATGTACAAAACTACCAATATATTTTTAAAAGAGAAAACACTGTTAAGTATAATTTCCTCACTCGAAAAGATAGAAACTATTAATTAGTATATATAACTTCAAACAGAGAAAACACAGGTGGTTGATTTTGTACGCTTGAAATCACCAGTGTTACATTAATATTGCAATATAGCCAGCAGGTGGCAATAGCTATTTAATTTAGTAAGCTAAGCCAACTATCCAGCTCTTGTTCTGGTGCTCATGTTAGCTTTGAACCTCAGAAGATAACTCAGTCCCCAAGAGCCCTGCCCAATATATTCTCAGCTTTATAGCTGAAGAATCTGCTGTGCAGGCAGTCATTTGTCAGAAGAGTGTCAGACCTGGGACTAAATTTAAGCTCTGGTCTCCTATTCTACATATTCTGTATGTTGTCTCATTTGGACATTCTGAATGTTTTTCCTTTATGTTGCGTACAAATTTATGATGTGTTCTACGTCAGGTATAAAGCATGTGAGGTGGCATTTCACATAATGTGTTCAGTTTTGGGCTACTCATTACAAGAAGGACATTGTGTTGCTGGAGAGTGTTCAGAGAAAAGCAATGAAGCTGGTGAAGGGTCTGAAGCACAAGTCTTATGAGGGAACTGGGGTTGTTTGGTCTAAAAAAGAGGAGACTCGGGGGGGAACCTTATTGGTCTCTACCAGTACCTGAAAGGATGTAGGAGTTGGTCTCCTCTCCCATGTAATTGGTCATAGGACAAGAAGAAATGGCCTCAAGTTGCACCAGAAGAAGTTTAGATTGGGTATTAGGAAAAATGTCTTCACTGTAGGAGTGGTCAGGCATCGGAACAAGTTGCCCTGGGAAGTGGTTGAGTCCCCATCCCTGGAGGTTTTAAAAAATGTGTGGACATAGCACTTCAGGACATGGTTTAGTTGTCATGGTGTGTATTGAGTCTATGGTTGTATGAACTACATATCTCAAAATCCCTCTTTCTTATGTACACCTTTGTACTTGCATTGAGAGACATCAGAAAGATGTAGGTATCCATGCGCATGCACGCTGGGAGTATCTCTCCAACATCATGTAAGATGTAAAATTACTTTTATTTTCTGTGAATGATGTGGAATGCTATTATCTATAGGGTATGAAGAAGGATGGGTTTGTATAGTGTCCTTAAAACTGATTAGAGTATAATGGCTGTAATGCTAAAGAGTTTTTTCTTGGGACAAAGTCATGTGGTGTCTTCTCAAATTAGCAAGACATCACTCTCACAAAGCATTATGTCTGTAGGTTTTGGCAACACTGCTGTCAATAACTGCTCAAAAGTGCATGAAAAAAAAAAATCTGGTCCTTGACTTGTCAATAATTTGCTTTTGTTTTCTGTAAATAGACATCAGGTGTCTCTGCTGTTTGGACCAACTGTTCAGCATATCTTCAGCCAGAAATTTAATATGAGGTGAGAATGAGAGAGAATATCCACGAGAGAAGAGGATAAACAGGAGGCAGATGGTCCATGTGTGAAACTTGAAATGCCAGATAGTGGATTAAGATGCTCTTTTAAAAAGCTACTTCACAACCTTAAAACAATCAAGAAAAGTTGCACTAACTCTAGCTACAGAGTGCCTAATCAAGAAGTGAGGGTGAAAAAAGCCTTCCTTAAAAAAGTGGAAGAAACCTCCTGCTCACAGGCCCTGCTCCTCAGGAGGTCTTGTACCAGTCTTACATCTGCTGGATGAACCCAATGGCAGGGTGCAAAAAAGTGATGAGATTTCTGGAGCAAATGGGGGACACATTTTTGATAGACCAACTCAGTGAGGTGCTTTCCTGATCTTCTGGTACAGAATGGGAAAGCACACTTAGGCAGCTGCAGTGACCATAAAAATATCCCCATGGACTTAAGGAAGGTGAATAGCTGTCTAAGGACCCTAGACTTAAAGGGCTTGCTCAGGAAAGTAGTAGGAAGAATCTCATGAGAAGTTGAAGGGCTAATAAATTTAGGAGAAATTATTGATCATAAAGAAAATTTTCCTTAAACCAGAAGAAAAATTAAAAAAATAAAGAAAATGAGCAGACATAACAAGAAGTAATCTAGGCTGAACAGGGAAATCTGGACTGAGCCTAAGGAAAAGAATTGAATGTGTAGAAGGTGGAAGCAGGGTCAAGCTACCCATAAGGAATATGGAAGCATCACCGGGGCATGTAATATGGATCTGCTACTGAACAAGTTAGACAATCTTGTGTCAAAGGACACAAAAATGTTAAATGTCTGCTTTGCTTTGGCCTTTACTAGCAAGGTCTTCTCTCAAGCTTTTCTGATTTCTCTGCCTAGTAGCTAACCTTGAGAGTGGTATTACTCATGGTAGAGGATGATAAAGTTTGAAACTGCTTAAGCAGACTGAACGCACACAAGTTCATGGGATGGGATGCATCAGAAGCTGCTGTAGAAGGTGTTGCATGTCATTGCAAGACTTCTCTCTCTTATCTTTAAAAGGTCATGTTGATAGTAGGTTTTGATGACTTGAAAAGGAGAAATGTCATGCCCAGCTTCAAAAATGCTAAGAAATATCTGGTAAATTGCAAGCTGGTGAGCCTTATCACAGTGCATTAGAAAACTAAGGAGAAAAACAATTAGAAAACTAATCAGAAAACTAAGGATCTTGACAGCTAAAGAAACAGAGTGCCAAAAACATCATGAAGTCCTGTACCAAGGATGGACCATAGGGATAACTGCAATGGAAAAGCACACTGCAGACAACTTAAACATGAGACAGGATTGCATATTTACAGCAAACATATATTGGGCTACAGCAGCTAAAGTGTAGCCAGCAAGCTGAAGGAAGTGATTCTTCTCATTTGTAAGAGTGCATGTGAAATACTTTTCCTGGCTTCAGGTCCCTTGGTACCAGAAAGACATTGACAAAGTGGAAGCATGTGACATACAAGGAGAAGTAGAGAGCTATAATTGCCTCACCTGAACAAGGGTAGAGGTCAGTGAGCCCAATTGCTGTCTTGAGCTACCTACTGGATAGTTACAGAAAAGGTGGAGCCAAACTATTCTTGGAGATGCACAGTAGCAGGACAAGTGACAATGAACACAAACTGCACCAAAATATTCTGGCTGGATGTAGGGAGGAGTTTGTCACCATGGGAGAGATTAGGCACAAAAACAGATGCCTGAAGAGGCTTGCGAAACTCCGTGCTTTGGGATTTTTGAAACCTGAAGTTGGCCCTGCTAGTAAATTGCACTGGGTGACCTCCAGAAGTCCTTTTCAATACAGCTTTTTTCTGTAAATGTGTGGTTAATTTAATGTAAGTCCTTAATGAAATTCCTGGTGAGGTCGACATATTTTATAAAAATGATTAAAGTTTAAAAAAAAAAAATTAATTCTCCACAAAAGTCTCCGGGTAATGAAGGCACGAAAGGTGTGCAATCATTAATCATGCTTCCCTATGCTCAGAAAGGAGAAGAGGATTTCAAATCTGTGTTAGTGCCTTCAGGGGGCACTGATGGCTCTGCCTGTCCCTGCCCAGTCCCTCCGAGCTCCCCTCACCCTGCCCACACCCAGGACCCTATATCAGCCCCCCAGGGCCTTCAGCCCTGGTCCTATTGGTGCCACAGCAGGGCCAACCTCCAGCTCCCCACAACCCTTCCCAGCGATGTTCCAGCCTGGATCCATACCCAGGGAGGTGCCTGGTACCCAGGAATGAGCCTGGCTAGGGCTGGGATGGGCTCTGTCCCAAGACCCCACAGGGAGCCCATGGTCCTGGCTGTAGGGAGTTTCTGTCTCCATGGGGCTCTGACAGCCTCCTGCAGGACTTAACAAAAATGGTAAATATATTTTTTTAAATGTTATGCAGGACATAATGCGAATTTCAGACAAATTTCAGTCTCTCCCCAGTCCAAAAATTGCATCTTCCCAGACAGAGGATGGCCTTGAGCTTTTGTCATCATACCGATGGCCACATCGTGGCTGCTGCTGTGTGCCTGCAGGGATCAGAGCAAAAAGCTGATGGGTTTGTGTCCCAGGAGCTAAGCTCTCCTCGGGGATGGTGAGAGAGCAGAGAAGGTGCCTCCCTCTGGGGGAAGGAGAAAATCAGTGTGGGAACAAAAAGTTGGAGGAGAGGACATCAGAATTCTTCACAAATCTGGTTTCTCTTTATCTGTGCTATGTGCAATAGCAAATGTTCAACGAGGTGGTGGTAGAGCTGACCCAGGGCTTCCCTTATAAAAACTGAAAATGGCATGCACCTCAAAAGAAGTGTTTCTTGGGAACAGGCCATATTTTTTTCCATGTTAAGCCAGGGAGTATTTCCTCATTTCATGCTCAAATACCCAGGTAGAAGCAAGTGTCTCTCAGACACTTTTCATAAAAGTCACTGATATGTTGAATAGGACATCTGCTTGGTATAAGCCCTGTGCTCAGCACTTGATCTGATGCAGTTTGCAAATAGCAATGAAAATTTCCTTGACTGTGAAGGCTACAATTTTTTTGTGTGTGTCAGATTTCTTTTACTTCTCCTGTTGGAGCTCTGTAACTTTAAATAATTTAATTACACATTGGAGCAAAGTGTTTGATGTGACTCTCCTGTAACCTATGTGAAGGATCTAAACACGGGATTGTAAAGACATTTGGAGGGGAGAAGGAAAGACAGTATCCAAAATCTCTTTTTCGGGACTAAACACTGATTGTTTATATCCCTGTGTATGTCATAAACACAAAGCTTGCTTCTGTTCCAGGACTGTACCTCAAACTTACCATTTCCTAATTTTCCTAATTTTATTCATTGAAAACATCGAGAATTTATTGAAGAGAAAATCTCAAATATATTAAAAAAGTGGGAGTTTTCTTCCTCAGCCAGCTAGTCCTGCAGAAAAGATAATCTCCCTTGCTGAGATGTGCTGCCAGAACTCTTCCTCATGAAAGGAAATCATGATTTTTGCAAAAAGTGTCATAATTGATGGTTGGCAGCACAAAATCATTGCTTGCTGAGTAAACATGTTCAAGCAGAGAATAAATAAATCCTCATCATAAACAAGGATTTGGAGAGGGGTAATAAGGAACCATGTGAGGGTATTTTTACTATGTTAAATGTGCCTAATAGTAAAATTACTATTGTGACTACTTTTCTCCCCACAAAGAGTGGATCACAGAATGGTTTGGGTTGGAAGGGTCCTTAAAGATCAACTTAAGATGAGAGTGGGCAGATGCGTGGTGTCTGTGTTTAGGGAGGGGGGAAATGTTTTATGTCAGGAAGACATGACAGGTAAGGGTTTATCTTCTGCTTTCTGCTACAGACTGCACTGTGAGCTGTCAACCTTAGGATGAATTCAGCTGGTGAAGAAAAGACCCTCAGATATGTTATTTCCAAAGGCTTTCATTGCCTTTCAATACTTGATGGTACTGAAATATATATATATACACATAAATATTATGAAAGAATCATATCCTATGTTCTGTCATTGAAGTGAGCTTTCTTTTATTTTCTCACCAAGAAAACACATTATTTGGGTGTTTGTTGATGAGTGGTATTTCTGGCAGTATGACAGTGAACTTCTAGCCTGACCTTAAAGCAGCTGCCAGATTGTGTGGTGCAAGTTCCTGCTGTATGGTTAGGAGTTTTCATGCTTGAACTCACACTTTGCAAAGCTTTGTAGAAGGCACAGTTTACACAAGATTGCAGGGGATGGCAGATGACCTTTAAAAGACTGCACAGCATACTGCTGCTTGACTAAGAATGGATGTCTATGTAGACGGATGACCTAGGGGTAACACCCCAGATATCTTGGGCTCCTGATAGAAGAATGCTGCCAGTGCATGATCCTTGTGTTTGGGATTTCACTTTCCTTGGGGTCATTAAAAATGCAAAACTCCTGGCTTTAAGGTATGACTAAGACTGCAATTTTTCATTCAGGCTTTTGCCTCTGAAAGTGTAAGGTGTTGGCTTTTTAGATGAAGCTCTCTGTAGGTTTTAAACAGAGAGCAATAGACTGATGGTGCATTTCGCTCCCTTGTGACACTCTGGGACTTTTATTCCAAGCTATTTTATATTGCAAGGAAAAAAATCATAGACTACTCAAGGCTGTGTCTATTTTGCTAAATAAAACATGACCAGGTTTCTGAACCTTGACTCTGTGACCAAGAGTGTGGCCAGGATCACATTCAAATGGCTTAGTCAGCTCCCTTCAGGGGATGTGTCTTGGAGTCAGATAACTAGGAAGGTGCAAAACAGAGCAGACAGAGTCTGCCAGGTAAGCAGTGTGAATTCCAGTGCTTGAGTTTGCTCAGCCTGTTTTTTTCTTTTATTTAGAAATGTTAAAATAACTTGAAAGAGCAGACTATATCTGTGTGACAGGCTGTAGGCACAAAATGCCACTTCTGAATGGATTTCTCCTTCTTTCAATGAAGCAAATGTAGAAAGCAGGGATCTATTTAAGCTCAGTCAGACTATTCCAGACCAATGACTGTTATATGACTAGCACTTTATGCTTAAGGATTATGGTGATGACTGCGTGTTGGTTTTGTTTGAGTTTTTTTTTTGATACAAGAAAGTCTTTCATGTTAAATGAGATGGTTAATGTTGTGGATTTTTCACCAAGCTGCAACATCTGAAAGGTAACATTACAGAATGAGTAAGTTACATTAGGAGCCAAGACCTGCAGAGATTTCTTGAGCCCAAGTGTCTTCCCTACAAGTGAGTGAACTGTGGTCAGTTTGACTCAGGGCAGCTGCTGCTCCCCACAAGCAGCTCAGAAGTCTCCAGGTTTCCATTAAGATATGTGCCATTAAACAATGTATTCCATTTGCTTTTCTAGTAATGAATGAATTCTTCCCCATTCTTCTAGAATAAGGTATTTACTGGGCAATCATCTACTTAAAGATGTCACTTCTCATTGCAGGGAAGCTTGAACTGACTAGATGACCTTTAAAGGTCTCTTCCAACTCAAACTATTCTATGTTTCTATGATTTACTCTCTTGCACCACTTCCAGATTTGGGGGCTTTGTAAAAACCTGTATTAGAACTGCTATAATTTGCAATACCTCTGTAGTGCACAACTCAATTTCTTCTGTTTATGATGGAGTGTGAACTGAAAGCCAAGCAGATAAAAGTATATTTCAAATCAAAGAAATCAATATACTTAAGTCAAGCCAATTAATGCTAAGGCATAATCAATCCTGAACAGTGAATAGTGAATAAACATCTGAACAGTGAATAAATTCACTAAGCAGCTAACAGCAAAGCAACCAGATTCCCCTATGCATGCAAGAAGGAATCTATTGCATAGTGATTATGGAGCTTTTCTCCCCGTGGAATGGTGGAGAAAAAGCCTTACACTAGCTTCACATACACTTCTAAAGGTCAACATTTTGTGGTTACTTCACACATTTATTTTTCCGTTCTCAGAAGAGGCAGTTTAAGAAAATAACCCAAGTGGTAGATCTGGGCAGGGAAACACTTACCTACATGTCAGTCTTCTTCCACAGGAATCCTGGTGATTACTGCTTTGCTAATGCAGGAGCTGAACTAGAAAACCAGCTCTGAGCATATGTATGAGATGACAGTCACCATTTGCCCTTGCTTGGGACAGTCTGATCTTAGCCTTTTAATAACCACATTCCCAGGGGAGCAGGGTCTTGTAGAGAATATTTTTGTATTCCATAGATTTTTTTTTTTTTTGCTCAGGTGTTTTTTTTTGTTTGTTTGTTTTTAACAGTGCTTCAGTTTTCCTTCACTGTAATATTTGAGTTTCTCAGTCTTAGAAAGGCTTTGTGTTTTGGTTTGGTTTGGTTTTTTTGTTTCAAAACATGGGGAGAGATGCCCAGATCTCAGATGCCCAGAGATTCTACTGCTCAGCTTCTCAAGCCCAGTGAGGTGCCCACCTCCTACATGGCAGAAATTCCTCTGTGTGTTGGAGGGTCTGAGCATGACTTGGTTGGAATCACACAGAAAGCACGTGGCCTACCAGGGAATGTGGACAGCAAATTGGCCTCTTGTATTTTCAGTGAAAAAGGGCTTGTAAACAGCTCTTTGGAGGAAGCAAGAAGGAAAAAACAGTGAGCTGAAGGGTTTGGAGAGTGCTACATCTCAGCCTGGGGTCTTTCATGGGTCTAATTTTATCCTTGCAGAGTGGCAGTGCCTTACAGAATAAATTGCATTCATAGGAGGCACTTAATTTGAAGATATTAAAACGAAAAATAGAAAAATAGAATTACATTTTCAGGAGCTGTGGGGCAAAGGGAAAGGAAACAGTTTTCATACCAAGCATTGTAAAGACATATATATATATACACAGGTATCATTACTCCCAGTTTCTAACATAAGGACAACAGTGTCTGTGGGTGAAGTGGTGAATTTTTCCCAAAGGTCACTGTTCTGACTGCACTTGCTGAATGGATTTTGTTAATCTTCACTTTAAGCATAAGAAACACATCAGCTACAGTCTCCATTCATCTTGCTTTTCCTTTTGACCCACAAAGTATTCCGTTTAATTATACTCCACTTAGTTGGACTGTTTTAATTCTGAAGACTACAATATTGAAAAATAATAATAATGAGAACATAACAAGTTTTAAAATACCTTTCTGGAAGTTTGAACATGGGAATAAAACCACAGGGGCAATTGGACAGTTTGTTGGAAAAGAAGGTTTATTAAAAATATAATGTAAAAACCAAAAATAATATAGATAGAATCAATATATCTCTGTTGTACTTCTTTGATTGTTTAATTTTTTTTTTTTAAATTTGTTTTTTTAAAGTTTAAACCAACCTTTTGGAAATAGGATTCATCTTCTGAACACTGGCTCAGGGTATATAGTCTTCATGTATTATAGATTAACAGTATTAAATAGACTCTAGGCATATTAACAGAAGCTTCACTGAACAGAATCTGGCTTATCGTATATTTTAGTTGTTTCTACCTCTCAGCTAGAAAATGTGAATGTTTATTTGCAGAAATATATTTGATGCTCAATAAATTTTTTTGCTTGAGAAGATCCATCTGTCTTCCCTTTTATTTCATGCATCTTACCACTGAAACTGTTCAAGGAAAATCAAGTTTCATTCTTCAAAAAAATTGATGCCTAGGAATGATTCTGTGGCTTGGGTTGTGAAACAGGCCAAAAAAGCAGCTGACTATTTGGTGTATTAAGTCCAAGATTCCCATCAGTGTTATAAAGAAAATGGCTGGGTTTTAATTTCTGCCTTAGTACTACCAAGATGATCTAATAAAGTTGATAATTTTGGTGTTTTCTATGACTTTTTTTCTTTTAAATAAAAGCAAAAAAACCCCCAAAATTACATTAATATATTATTTTAATTACAGACCACTTCAATTAATTTCTTTATAAGCTCTCCTATAACTAGCTCAAATTAATTTCTAATCAGTGCCTGTAACATCTGGAAAATACAGTAGTGCACAGGCTTTATAAAACCTTACATTTAGATTTATCACATCCCAATGCTTCACATGGTTAGATCAATATTCTGTCAAGAAAGAGAAAAAGGTAGATATCTGTGCTGATTCCTAGTCATGCACTAGGTGTGACATTGGATGCTTAACAAAAGACACAAAAGAACACTGCCACACTGGGAATCCAGCCCACGGCTTTGATCCTTTAAATGCATGTTTAAAAAAATCCATGCGCACTAAAAGATGAGTAGTAATATTATTTCTGCAGATTAGGAAAGATGAAGCACAGAGGCTGCAATATCTGAGTAATACTGTGGCAGAGCCAGCAATGAAACACAAAGACCTTGCTCTGTCAATTTACTATATGATTTGTTCAGGGGTTTTTGGGTGGGTCCTTCAGGCTGATAAAGGTTGTGTCTGCATTAAGTGCAAACCCCAAAAGCCCATGACACCCCTTTGCTTGCTTTTGGAGCCCTCCTAGAGCTCCGGAGGGAGCCAGCTACCTGCTTGGGGGTGGAATGGCAAATCCCAGCTGAGAAGGGGTCTAAGGAACAGTTTCTTGCTGCCTCTCAGCTGCTTGCTTCCTGGATGAGGCCAGAGCCCATCTGTGCAAGCATCCTCCTTTATTCCAGTCCTGGCAACAGGCATCGGTCCCTGCTCAGGAGCAGTGCCACTAGATGTGCCTTCCAGGAACAGGGGAGGATGGTTACAAATGTGTCCCTGAGGGTGTCAGTGTCACCCTTTGGGCCCCAGCCACAGAAACAAGATGAGCACGAAAAAGAAAGCAGGAAAATGGAGTGTCCGTGGTGAAAACCTGGTTTAACAGCCATGAACTAGTCATATTTCAAATACTGGTGTCTGCATTCATAATGTGATACGTGTTTTCTCTTTAATATAATTCTCTTCAAAGATGTTACTTTTAAGATTTTTCCCCTTATTGGGTTCAGAACTTAAAGTTGCCTTAAAATAAGCATGGATTCTTCTGCTTTTCTTTTTTTTTTTTTTTTTTTTTTTTTTTCAGGATGTGAACCCAGGGACATGAACTCTTGTGATAGGCTCCTCAAATGACCTTTCCAATGTGGCCTGTAGCAAGGGAATAATGGAAATTTTATGAGGAAGCCCATAAACTTTTCAACTTTAGTCAAGCCTGTCGTGGTCTGTATTTTATTCATGTCAACTAGCTTCCCACCAGTCTTAGCTTCTCGTTCACCTCACAAGCCAACACTTGCTTAAAAATACCACCCTTAGAGAACAGTCTGATACCAAATGAGAGCTCTTTTAATTTTCCTCTTAGCTCTTTAACATGCTTTTCTTCTGAGAGCCACCAGCAGTAATAATTATCTCCTCTCCAAGACCATGTGAGTAAATAGCTCTAGGGCGTTGCTGTTCTTTATGTACATGAGAGTTGGACTGGGAAAAACCAGAGGGGGACACCACTTAAGCACAAGATTGCTAGATTGTTTTGGTGAACCCAGGGCACTGTGTAGCTGCCTGACACCATCTAATTTCAGGGGCAGTTTCACTTGTGTCATTGTCATACATGGCTGCATGGAAAATGGCTTCCCCGCTCTCAGCTGCCTTTATGTATCGTGTCTTCATCACACCACATATGATGAGGGAGGGGCACAGGAAAGGCTGTCCTGATTTTCCCATTTTCCATGAGCAAGGGGAGGTTCCTGTTTTTGCTCAGCTGGGGAGTTTCCCCAGGCCTTCCTGGGTCTCCTGCTAAAGTGGCACCGGGATGCAGTGCTCAGCCCAGGGGTTCTCCTCACTAGGAAGGTGGTGGCAGCTCCTGCTTTCCGAGGCAGAGAAGGATGTTTTGCAGCGCAAAGAACAAAGCAAATAAATGAGTATTCAGAGCCAAGATCAGACTCTTTTCATGATGTTTTTATTTGCAAAGAACAGTGGTGTTTCACAGTCTTGGTGCTCTTTGTTCAGGGCTTTCCAGTGACTCCAGAGGAAATGCCTAGCAAGGAAAACCAGCTTTTGCAGATAGCTGGGGCTGTGAAGCTCCGACCGGATCCCCTGTCGTTTCAACATCCTCCTGGAAGGGGTAGCTTGTCTCTATTTAAGGTTATACAAATATTAGGGATAAAATTCAGCATAGCTGATTCCAGTACTCACGTCCTCCTTCTCCAGTGCGATGTATACGCGCCCCCACACACAATAGGTGTGGGGAGGGGAAACAAATTGTCTTTTTTTCAGAAAAAACATCACTCCGGAGACAATTTTCTCCCCTCTAGCAGCCGCTGTTACAGAAGCTCGGGATCCCCCACACTTGTAAAGAACACACGGACACACCACCGCTCCCCACCCCGCCCCTCGGGGCCGCCTCCACCCCCGGGCGCTATCCCCCGGGCTCCCCTCGGCGGGGAGACTCCGCCACCCCGGTGCGCCTGCCGAGACAACAGGAAACGAGGCGGGGAGGGGGAACCCGAACCGGAGCTCGGAAAGACCTCGGGAAGCGACTTTTCCTCGAAGGAGGAAGCTGGTCCCGGGGGGGGCCCTTCCCCTCACGCCCCACCCTCAGGGTCCCGCCCTGCTGGGCACCGCCGCTGCGCCGCCGCCGCTGGCCACCAGGGGGAGGCCGAGGGTGTGGAGTTGCCGGGGGTTCCCGCCCAACGCTGAGGGCGGGGAATGGGGCTGGGGAGGGGGCTAGGGCTGAGGTGGGCCCCGCCCCGCTGGTGGGGTTAACCCCGCTCCTGTGTCGTCTCTACCCGGGGCGGGGATGGAGGCGGGTGAAAGGAGGGTGGGCAGGGCGCTCCCGGCGGCCCTGACAAAGGGAGCGTGCCTGGCCGTCTAGGGAAGGAGGCGAAAGCCGGCGGAGGGAGGAGGAAGGAGGGAGGATGTTCCAGGCGGGAGGGGTTGTTGCCCGCAGGCAGGCGCCGTCGGTACGAGAAGGGGTGTGAGCTGCTGTGGAGCTCTGTCATTTCGGCATTGGGGACTTGGAAGGGAGAGACAGGAGGGAGTGCTTGCGGGGTACCCATACCCCCCCAGGAAGGGGGACTGGCCGCCTCCTTCCCCAGCAGCAGCTGTACCGCGTCCAGGGGAATTTTGGGAGGAGTGTGTGTCCCAGCTGAATTAGCATGGATATAGACACCCTGCGGAGAAGGACCGAAACGGGTGCTGGTGCTCACGCATGTGCAGACCTACGTGTCCGTGGAGGGTGGTAAGCAGAGCTTGCCATGGGAAGGAAAATCACATCCATGCAATAAAAAGAACATTAAGCCATTCTTACACAGCGAACGGCTTCCGTTTTAATTATCAGAAATACACTGCAGCACTACAATACATCCAGCAGGCGCTTCCCCCCCCCCTACGAGCCCCGGATGTTGCCGGGGAGCGGGGAGTGGGCGCACCCACTCGGGGTACCCGCCAAGGGCTGCTCCTCGCTCCAGCCAGTGACAGCATCCAGCGGTTCGCTCTGTCCCGGAGCCGGCACCTCAGCAGCCGCCGTGGCGAGGAGCGGTCGGCATCCATCACAGCCTGCTGACATACGCCCTCTCAGCGTGGTCATTGTCAGCGAGCCAAAAAAACACCCCCGAGCTTTGCAAGCCGCCTCCTTTCTTCGCGTATGAGAATTTCAGCATGTCTCAGATACTAAGCGTGCCAAGGAAAGGCACATTTTTTTTTTTTTTTTTTTTTTTTTTTTTTTTATGTGAGTTCCTACAGACTTTCGTTTACATCTTTGGCCAAAGCCTCTGAAAGCAAATAGTTCCCGTGTTTTGTGAGGTGGCAGTTTTTTGTTTTTTTTAAAACTGCTCTCTTTTATCAATGTATTTACACTCTGCCCTTTAATAGAATTTAAGATTAGCATGCACTGTAATATTTTCCTACTGCTTAAAATCAACAACCTCATTAATAGCTGAGTTGATTCCCCAAACCTCTATCTGAATGGAGAAATTTTAGAGCTAGAACCAAGCTTTTTAACTTGGTAAGCAAGTCTTATTTCCTCTTGCCTAATGCAGCAGAGAAAATCAGAAAGCTTGCAGCATTTGGGAGAAACCAAAGAACACACTGCCCTTCTTTACTAAGGCTCACTCGCATACACTGTAGCTTTCTGATCATACACAATTTAGGTAAAAAACTGCTCGATTACCAGAGATCTTCAATTATTCCTTAGTCCAAGACATATAACCCAAGAACAGGGAGAAAATGTCAAATTTTTCTGACAATTTTGTGTGTGCAAATGCATAAGGTGCTCTCTGCTCCATGTTTCTTTTGAGTTTGTCAAAATGGTACTTAGTGAAAGAGACAAACTGACTGCACAAGACCAGCAAATATTTTTTTCCTCTAGACTGCCGAAGGGGCTTTGTGTGCTTTGTCTTTCTTTGTCTCAGTTTCCCTGGTGTTTAGGATGCTCCAATTTCAGTGGCATCTCACCAAATGTCTACTGAAGATTATCTTATAATTTGTCTTTAAGGTATACAGCCACAGGGAGCTAAGGGCTCAGATCCACTACCAGGCTGAAGAATGGTAATCCTCTTAAACCCCTGTTTTGGGCCCTGGGATTTATCAATATGATTTAGACATGTAAATTGCATGTACAGGTTTCAGGGGAGGTGCTTGGCGATGGCAGCCAGAACCATTAAATGGGAAGGTCCCTGAAAGTTAGCTCATAGACACTGTGAAGTGTAGGCACTCATCACCAGCTCACGTACCCTGCAGGATGCTCAGATCAAAACAGGACTCAGCAGGGTTTTAGGTCATCTCACTGGATGCAAGTGATAAAATTATGCCTTTATGTTGAAAATAACCAGAGGCATTTATTTATTTATTTATTTAATAATACTGCATCTTCCTCCTTTCCTCAGAGAACGAGCCAGGAAAATGGGAAAGCTGTGGCCCTAGGGGGAATGCCCAGGCTGCTGAGGGCTGGGGGGAGGCTGAGGGCACTGCTGAGGCTGTTCCACTAGGGAAAAAGTATTTGAAGGTTCAGAGAGGAGGAGTGCATGGGAATAGGCTTTGTAGTTCAGAATCTGCAATCCACTGGTGAAAACATTTAGCAATGGATGAGGATGGGCAGTACAAGTTTTAGTCGCAAGTATCTACTTGTATCTATCATTTGATGCCTTATTCAATGCATAGTGTTTACAGATTCTGGAACCCAAATTAAAATCTCCTGCTCCAGCTTGCCCTTAATTTTCCCAGTCTTTTAATTATTATTATTTATTATTATTTTCAATGAAATGAAATTGTGGCTATGGTGCTTTTTGCTTAACAAAATGCTGTCAGTGTGTACTGGTGCTTGCTGAGCATGCCTGTCAGCTTGGGCTCCCCCAGGATAATGTAATCAGCAGGAGCCTTGTTTGTAAATCTCCAAAGGGGAGTAGGCACTGAGAAGCACAGCTTAGCCAAGATGGATGCTTATCTGGGCATGCACAGTGCTACAATATTAGGGTGGCAAGTATAGAAATAAAATGGCTTCTACAGTGGTTGTGGGCTTTTTGGGTGTTGGTGGATAAATTCCATCTAAATTTTACAGTAGTCTGTTCAGTTCACAAAGCTTCAGAAGTGTTCAGAGCCTGCTTTCATACAAGACAGTCCTTACACTTATATTTTCTTACCAGCATTAATATTTCCTTTTCTTTGTTCCCTTATGCAGTTTCTCATGTGGGTGTGGGAACTATGTGGTATGCTCCGCCTGCCATATGGAGCAAAAAGGCTCGAATTTGTATGTTTTCTGTATTAAATCTCTGATGAAAACCCCCATTTGCAGACTTGTCTGACTTCAGAGAAACAGTGCTGTTTCTCTGACCAGTTTTCTGACACCATTGCAGTTGTAATGGGGAGATGAGATCCGCCTCAGAGATTACAGGTGAAAAAAGGTCTGGAGGAATCTCATTCATGTGCTGGTTTGCTTTGATTGCACCTGGGTGCAATAAGAAGGGCTCTCAGTCACCCTACATCTGCACCCTGTCCCTCAACCAGCCCTGCAGGTAACGTTGCATGAAGGAAAGCAGCAGGATGCTCTGCTTTGACACCAAACCAGTGCAGACAATGACAGGGAGAAGTGGTGACCTTGTGGCTGCCTCATCTGGGGTCTGGTTCCAAGACATCTGTTAATTTAACATTGATTGTGAGAACTGTTGAAGCAAATGGTTTGCAAATGAGGTGCTAGAGTGGGAAAAACACTGATGCTATATAGCAATTCTGGGCCAAAAAAAAAAAAAAAAAAAAAAAAAATCTCCTTAAAACGAGTACATTCATCCCCTTCCCTTCTCAGCTATAGCAAACTCTGTCATTGTCAGTGTCTCCCATGAACGGGGTGATGAATCTCCATTTTAAGCAGGCGGTTTATGGTTCATAAATACTTGGGTGTGTCAGACTGTAATGGATCCCTTAGGAATGACAGTACTGTTTGGACAGTGGCTGAACACATCCCTCTGAATTCCCATCTCTTCAGCATAGAAAATGGATTTTAATGGTCACAAACAGATGGTGTTCATGAAAGGGAGAAAAAAAAAAAAGATTATAGCTTGTGTCAGGGTGGAGAATATAATCTGCTATATTTAAAGCTTTATTTTATTAGACACAGGAAAGTAACTTCAAGCAGTTCTGATACAATTAAAAAAAAATCTAACTATTATTGCAAGCACTGAGTTTCAAAAGACAAAGCAGTTCAGGTCAAACTAGATAAGACAAATCTAAACTCCAAGAGTAGGGTTATATTTTAGCTTGCTTTTTATGTTTGCTTGTTTTGTTCAAATCAGGGAGGTTTGATTGCCCCAGTTCAGCTGCCAGGCAGCAGAGTTAAACCAAAGTGTTCTTCATCCCAGGAGAATGTCACTAGCAGTACCTCAACTTCTTGAGCAATATCTAAGTCCCTTCAAAATCTACTTCTTTGCATTTGTTAGAAGGGCCAGGAAAAAAAAGGCAGTCTTAGCTAACCCTGAAATCATTATTTTAAACAGGGTACTGTGCTGAAAAATCCCTTATCCTAGCAACTTTGGCTCAGATGCCTGTTAAAGGCTCTAGAGAGCACATAAACACCCATTAATACGAAGTTCATGTATAATACAGTGATAAATACGAGGCCTATTACTGACTGAGGGTCAGACACACAAGACTTAAATTTCATTGTAGACACTTAACTCTGAGAGTGTGATCTATAAAAAAAAAATCCATATAAGGCTTCAGATGTTTGTTTGCATTATTATCTCCAACCACTATCAGCAAGCTCACCCAGAGTCTTGGGAGCTGGGACTGGAGCCCATAGCACTCAGATCTTTGTGGATTATAGTTTGCAGGTGAAATATTTGCACTTTCTGATGCTTTGAATCTTAGATTCCTGCCTTCTTGTATGCCTGGTTTCAAATAGGTTGAATATTGTCTTTGTTCCTTCACTTTACCCAGAGGGGTAGAGGGGAGTGACTAAAGTTTGTCTTCTGAAGTATACAGTGCTGTTCAGAATGCCATTTGCCTTGATGGCACACAAGGAGCATAAAGGTAGATGGCAACAGCTCCTCCTTGAGCCATGTTTTAAAAAGTGAAGACATGTATACATAAAGCAGTAACAGGTATTCCAAACACATTTGTAGACTTTGTATGAGGAATCTTTCTTCTACACTGGCAGCTCTTGCTGCAGAGGGCAGCAGAAAAATTTGTGCCTTTATTTTCACTCTCTGCTTTTCACTACTGAGAGCTGGAATCAGCCAGGAATCAGCTGGGTTGGAAAGGACCTCTGAGATCATCAAGTCCAACCCTTGATCCACTATCCCCATGGTTACCAGACCATGGCACTGAGTGCCACATCCAGTCTCTTCTTAAAAACCTCCAGGGATGGAGAATCCACCACCTCCCTGGGCAGCCCATTCCAATGCCTGATCACCCTCTCTGTAAAGAATTTTTTCCTAATATCCAACCTAAACCTCCCCTGGCAGAGTTTAAGTCCATGCCCCCTTGTCTTACTGATTGCCTGTGAGAAGAGACCATTCCTTATTATTCTCTTCTTAGAAGAGAAGTTGCTTATTATCAAACTACATTTATAATGCTTAACACTGTGTAAGGATTTTAGACTATGACATCCATTCTTAGGATCCACCGCCAGAAGCCTTTTATAGTTCCAGCCTGGTTCATGTCTCTGGAGTCAACAGGGAGGTAAAATATTTTTTCTTATTCTGATGTTAGACAAAAAGCTTCCAGTGAACATCTTGCAGGCCTTGACATTAGAGGAGAGCTGAGGTAGGATCTTGGATTACCAGATTAGCAAGGAGCGGTTTTGCTAACCTGGTGTATTGCTACAGTGCCCTGTTATGCCTGGCCTGCTGTGTAAAAAAAAGCGAAAGTTCAGTGCTGGTGATTAGGTTTTCATTCCTGAATGTGTCACCTGTGAGAATTGCAGGCAATTTCCTTGATAGAAGGGGGAAAACCAGAGGAAAGGTGCGATTAAACTGCTGAAGTGATTGATTTAGCCAGTTCCTGTGGTCCTGGCTGATAGCCAGAAACACTGAGAAGCCTCAGGGAGCAGCTGGAAAGTACAGGAAGCACAAGGACATGGAGGAAGCGGATAATGGGCAAATAAATCGAACGGCATATGTGAGAATGCAAGAAGAAATTAATGTTCTGAAGACATAGTGTTCTTTGCCATAATCTTTTACATGAATCCTCTTGCAGGGTGGATAATGGCACAAAGGGAGAGATTAACTTTCAGAGACAAAACAAAAAGTGTGATTTTTTTTTTTTTTTTTGGGTGTGAAATGATCAAGTGATCTTTATACTCTGTAAGAGAGCACAAAAATTTAGCCTCCAATTGCCTCTGCAGGGAGGGGTAAGAAGCCACTGGGACTGCAGTACTGTTGAATTTGTACCAGAGAGTTTCAATTTCTTTACAGGGCTTTTTGTGAGACTTGCAATAGACAAAGACCCAATATTCATCTCCTTGGCCCTGGACCAAGTGTGTTATAACTGATCCTTCATCTCACTGACCTCCTCTGAGCTCCACTGGGAGGCAGTTATTGACATTTGCACTGTGCATGGAATGTGAGTATCAGGGTGTTAAATCAGCACTAGCAGACAGTTTTGCTAGCTCCTCTTTTTTTTATGAAGAAATAATCACATGTCTGAAACATTCCTTGAAGGCTGTGCTTCTGGATCTATGCAAGTATGAATATCTTGGGGTAGGGAAGGAAGGAAGAGAGAAAGAAAGGAAGGAAGGATAAGGAAGGAAGGATAAGAAAGGAAGGAAGAAAGAGAAAGGAAGAAAGGAAGGAAGAAAGAGAAAGGAAGAAAGGAAGGAAGAAAGAAAGGAAGAAAGAAAGGAAGAAAGAAAGGAAGAAAGAAAAGAAGAAAGGAAGAAAGAAAGGGAAAGGAGAGAAGAGGAGAGGAGAGGAGAGGAGAGGAGAGGAGAGGAGAGGAGAGGAGAGGAGAGGAGAGGAGAGGAGAGGAGAGGAGAGGGAAAGGGAAAGGGAAAGAAGTTAAAAATATGAGCCAGATGCAAAAATCAAAAGAAAACTGACCAATATAAAAGGGAATATCCTTTTTAATGCTCATGATCTTTGTGGCCTGGCCAATCACTTACCAAATGCTTGGGCTCAGCAAAAGTGGAAAAATTACAGAAAAGTGTGTATAATTTTTCTTGCAGATCTTTCTAAGGGAAGAAAGAACTGAGGAACAAAGGGGACATGAGAAGGTCTTTGTCTCTTTCTCAGTGAGTGAACATGCCTGTCACTGTGTGAAACAGAAGGCCACAGTGTATGCCTGGTGGCCCTCAGAGCTTCAGGCCATTTGGATGATTATCGAACGGCGGTGGCTGGAGGCTGGGAGAACAGCAGTAACTGCAGGGCTGGTCTGTGTGATCTGGGCAGCTGCTCCTTCCAGGATGCACGGAGACAACTGACTCGTTTCACTGAACACCCCTCTGATGGTAATAGCTTCTAGTCTCAGCTGGCTGAAAATGGATGGAGCTCAGTGACCTGGAGGTGAAAGGTGCCATATCCCATTCCAGTGCCCTGACTCACTCATGTGCTCCTTACAATGAGCTTTCTGTGCTGCTCTGAGGGATGCTTTTGCTTTGCTGCTTTCCAGCACTCGCTGGGAGCTGTAGCTAAAACAAATGGACTGCTTTCCATAAACTCTTCCCCTATGGCCCTGTGTTTATTTTAAAGGGCATAGTAGCACATAATCTGTTGCCTGGACTGTACTGGTGATTACTAATATCCCCTTGCTTTGGCCTCTCTCACCTTGAAAATTCAGATCTTTGCTAAAGTGTGGAGACTGTACAACTCATACTGGTATGAGTGTTGTGGGTTACTGGGTGTGAGCTTAATGCAAATTATTTCATTTCACATTTATCCCATTTTTTACAGCAACGAGGGTCTGTAATTCCTGGAAGCTGATAGTGTTTCAGACAAGGAAGTTACTTGTATACATGCAAAAGAGCTACTGTTTGTAATGTGTTGGTCTGGTCTCTATGGCTTTGCATGTCTGTAATGTCCCAGAGACTACACAGTTTAATTCTTTCTGTGCACCAAGTGTAAGGGGAGAAGCTTGTCAATTTAACTGGTGCTGGTTAAGATGGTCAGTATCAATAATGCAGTAATAACTGAGGTGTTTACATGCATGTGGAAAAGTAGCTCTTTATTTCTGCAAGTACAATTCAGCCATGCTATTGTGCAGCTCCCCATTTTATCTGGGGTGCCACACATCGGGCAGACCCCATGTGCTACGTCAAGGTAGGAAAGGATTCTTGGGAGAAATCTGCAGCATACATGCAGCATTAAGAAAACAGTATGAACTCTTCCCTTCACTGTGCCAAAACCATGGAAAATCTGCTAATTAAAGTGAGAAGAGTCAGAAAGGAGTGAATGAAACTCCTTCTTATTCTCTCCCATCCATTCTGCTTCACTTTTTTCTGTTCTGAGGCATTGCCATGGTGTTGCCTGAAGTGTAACACTGAAGCACCAATACCCCTGTGTGTGTTTGATCTGACTGGTTAAAACAATGCCTTGATACTATTTATTTTTTTTAAAAAATGAATGTAGACCTCTGTAGGGCCCTTGTGCCTCAGTGTTTTGCAGCAAAGGTCAGGAGTCTATTCATAAGACTTCCAAGTAGTTATTGTTAAAACGTCTCTTTGCTATGTCACTGTTTTCCCTTTCCTCTCCTCATTCAAAATAATACATTGTCATCAGTGACTTATATTGCTCTCCCTCAAAGTGCAGTGTATCCAGCTTTCCTTGATTTTTTTTTCCCAAGCTTCCTTCCTATTTAAACAAAGAAATGCTTCAGTCAATTCAGACCCAAACATTCCTAGCCTTGCTATAATGAAAAAAAAAAAACACCAAAAAACCCATGCTGTTTTATGCAGTGATTTATAAGAACTGCAGATTTATTGCTGTTGTGAGCTGCAGCATTATTATTTCTTACAACAGAAAAGTTACATTCTAATGTGGCCATTCTTGCAATGTTTTCTCTGATCTTTGTGAAAGTCTTTCTATGGTTAGTGAGGCCAAAACTTAAGGCTTTTAATATATTAGTCAGTTTATGAATCCCTGTAAATGGCTCTTCAGCAAGAAGTGAGAAATGCAAGATAGGCTACTATAATTCAGTAATGGTATGTACTGCTAGCCTTGTACTCAAAGCTGAAGCTTGTCACTATATTATGTATCTTGATTTCAGACATCTTTAATTTGGCATTTAAATTTTTTACTCAATGACTTTTAAAGTCCAGAAGATCCATGCAATCACCCAAAATGACATTTTCAATGATTTGAACTCAATTATTCCTTCACCAGTCTTTATACTGACTCTTGAGTGCTATCTCTGACCAAATCGTGTCCTGTAAAGTCTCCCATCTGAGCACACTGGGGGATGCTGAACCCAAAAGTTGCCCACTACAAGCCAGAACTTAATCATCTTCATCGTTAAACTATTTATTTCTTCATATGTATCTGTCTTTACAGCTTGATACAATTGGTTCTTGTTACAGTTTATTCTACTGAATCAAAACTTTTATGTTCTTCTTGTGGGAGCATTTATTCACTGTAACCACGTTATATCTGAGGCTCCATTTTGATAGATATAGTAGATCAAGCTCTGTGTCTTGGTAAGACAAATTCTAAAGTCAAGGCATATGTTTTGTGCTTCTTTTTGCACTCCCATGAAACTACTCTCATGGTTTCTGAAGGAAATGTGACTCAGGTGATCACAGTGCCTGCCTGCCCAACTCCCTCCCATTCTTTTCCTCATATCTTACTAAATCTTTGTCCTTTTTAACTGCAAACTCTCACATGGTCAACAGTCTCAGAGTCATTACAAACTGAACATTTCAAGTTCTGTGACATTAATTGCTCTGAGAGGAGGCAAGACACATCTATGCTACTGCAGAGGGAAGGGCAGCTGGAGCTCAGCCAACTGGCCAGCCCAGCTTGTGCTCCTGGGTGTCCCAGCCAGGGCTTCTCTCTTTCTTCTGGGCAATAGTGAGGAGACAGCAGCAAATGTGTTATGGACAGAACTGGACTACTGTGTAAGTGCTGGAGGGATAAAAAAAAATGAAGAATGCAACTTCACAGAAAACAAAGTTTCCTGAATTCTTTCATGAGCTGCAGAACTGAAGGCATCACTGCTGGATGGAGGGCTCTTCACTGAAAAGACACTTTCCCTTAAGTTAGATGTAGGTCTTGCAAAATTTAAGATGCCAGCTACATCAATTATAATTTGCAAGCTGGGAGATATTTGCTATTTTTTGATTTTTATATCTCTGTGCCTGTGAATTTGAGCTTTGTTGGTACTAGTGAACACTTAACAATTATTTCACCAGCAATATCTGCCTCATACGATACTCTACAGTGCTATGAATAGCAGGCTGATGCATTTAAGACATTTCTGTGTCCTGATACATTTCTGCCATAACACAAATGGAATAAAATGTTCCAACCAGCTCTGACAGTCAGCTGCCTCTGGTAACTAATATATTTTATGATCCCTTTTACTATCTCTACCATATTATAAATTATTATCCTGCCTGTTGCCTTAAACAATTAGTAACACAAATTCCAATATCCTGCCCCATCATACTGACAACCCACCAATTATATATCTAAATGTATAGACTCAGAAGATAGGTTATCTTCTCTTGGAGGAAGCAATTAAAGGACAATGTGTGTCAGCCAGAAGATTAAGGGCCCCATGCTAGTTCAAAGAGTTGAGTTTCAGTTCTCACCATCTGTCATGTCAGTGACTTTGGGATTAACAGCCACCTGGGATCAAGATGATTTGCAGAGAAACATTAATGATGGTACAGTACAGTGTGTAGGGGTGAGGTGTGAATGACTGGTGATCAGGATTAATGGAGCTCCTCCTCATGGGAGGACCATCAGTCACCTGGGAATGGACTAAAAAAGAAAAACCAACCTGTAAAATATATATTTTTTTAATTTTAGAAAATTTACAGACCTCTAAATATATTTCCTTTATGCTTCTTTTAAGAAGCTTTGTAACAATATGAAATTACACATTTGCTTGCAAAGGCTTTGGGTGATTCGAAGATCATTAATAAATTTTTAGTCATGAAAGGAAATTCTCTCTTGCAAAAACAAGATGAGTCACATTTCATAATTATATGGTATAGATTGAAATACAGCACATAATATGTAATACTAAGATAATATATCCTATATATAGGTATCTGTATTATATATATTGTATATTCATATATATAATCTGACAATATTTTTATAGCATCAGATTCCTTGCTACAGAGGCATTTTCACCCAGCATTTGAAATCATTGTGAATTTGTTATTGCCTGAATGACTGACAGAAGAGTTACCAGGGTGTAATGAAAATTAGCATGTTTTGACCAGTAAGGAAAAACTACAAAAGGTGCACTAGTACAAAACTGTGGGAAAGAGTATCAGCATAGATAAGGGAAATGGGGCTGAAACTGATGGATTTATTTGTTCTTTGTAATAGTTCCTCACCTGAGGTAAATTTGCATCACTCCATCACCATTAGAGAAACTGTATTGCAGAACGTGGGAGTGTGTGTCTGTGTGGCTATGAACAGACCACGCTAAGTGTGTGCTTTTTCAGGAAAAGCTACTTGGAGTGGTCCAAAGCAGGACCAGGTCTGGTGGTGTAGACAAGCATCAGCCCATTTCTGGGAGTCATTCTTTTATTTCAACAATGCCATCCTCTATAGGGGACTACATGAAGATCCTGTGTTTATTTGAAGTGATAGAGAATCTGTTATAGAAAATCTGTTATACATCTAATTACCATTAATTTGTTACCTTCACTGAACTTTAAAGTTCAAGACTAAATTTGATGAATTTAATCTTCCAGCTACTGCATCTCATTAGGCATTATTTTTGCTAAATCTCTTCCTCACTATAAATGCACGTAGGCTGTAATCAAGTAATTTGTTAACCTCTCAGATAAACATGAATACGTTAAGTTCAGTTTTCATCCAACTGCTGTATTTTCCTGCTTTAACCTAAGTGCTTTGCAGATTTTCAACCTCCTTTTTTTGAAGTGTGGATTCCCCCAAAGGACACTGTGTTCTAGCAATGAGCTCACTGATGACAGATGTAGAGAAAGTACCACCTCTTTGCCACTCAGTATTATTTCCCTGTTTCTTCATCCAAAAATCTTTTATGCTTTTAAATATGAGCTGTTCTGCTCAATTAACTGCCTTGCAGAGCCCCGAGGCTGTTCCCCATTGCAGAGGGCTGATCTCCATTCTTCCTTCCCAGCTGCCCAATCTTTTGTTTTGAAAACACGTTTTGCTTGACTGGGCATGGTGTACAGGGCAGACAAATTGCTCTGACTGCTCTTCTAAACTTCCTGCTATTTTATCAGTAATTCTGAACTTATTTTCAGATAGTTAATGAAAATTATTATTCCAAATTTGCAGCTTCCTTGCTGCTTTTTAAAGATCTGTGGTTCAACCAGTCCTTATTCAACTTAATATGTGCTACAGTGGTGATTTACAGGATTGCATTTTTCCTATAGTTAGTATAGAATGGCACAAGTGTAATATGAAATCATGTGCTGGGCAGTTACCTAGGAATATGAAATCTTCCAACTTGCTTTTTGAATGAAAAAAATATCAGAGAACAAAACAAAATTTATTTGATAAAGCAATTCTTTTAAAAAAATCATGGTAGTTGCTCTAATTCTGTAACCATTGCACATATGGGCTTTCCACTGACTACAAGACAGTTAAATTTTTCCTGTGGCTCATGAACTTACTCCAAGAGTCCAGAGAATAAAAATCTATAATAAGTCACTAATCCTATTTCTTGATTTTTTTATTTTGCTCTCAAAAACAGAGGGGAAAAAAGAGGAAAACTTAGATTTCATCTGTTCTGGAGCCAATGTGAATTCTTTCTTGCGAATGAAAGAAAAAAGTGGATGATATGAACAAAACAAATGCATATTTCTAGACTTGGTAGGCTTGTAGAACACTGATAAAATCAGGAACCTTGGAAACAAAGGTATGGTTTTGGCAAAACATAATTTTCACTTCAAAAAGATATTATCATATAAAAATGGGTGGCAGATCTTTTAATCAGTGGGCCCCAATATATAGCCTACATTATTATCCACCTGTAAAAGTTTGAGTGATGGTGCTAGGGAAAAATGCCTCTTTTTTTTTTTTTTAATTCACAAGAGGGTAAAAAAAAACTTTTTCTTTTTTTTTTTTTCTTTTTTTTTTTTTTTTCCCTCTTAGTCCTTCTAAAATGCATAAGGTTATCAGTTGTGCAAAGAGAAAAAAAAGACATTGGTGAACTTTCCTGTGTAGTACATCCTTTAGTAAGAATTCTCCTTGCTCTTGCTTCACGCTACATACTATGTATAATGCAAATCCAAATATTGAGAGCTAAATACATGATTTTATAGGGTTTCCAAGTATAAAGGACTAGGTGCAAGATAAAGTTTCCCTTTTGTACATATAAAAGTAAGCTCATCAAGACTTGTTATCTATGTTAGTTCTAAGAAAACTGCACACAATCCCCTCAATTAAAACCTTTCTTTGAGTCTCAGTCTCAAAAAGAGGATGTTTGATTTCACTCCATATTCTCTGGTAAGGTCATCTCCAGTAAGACATCTTCACATGTTATTCACTAATTAGATACTTCTTTCAATACATAGTGAAAGGAAGAACTGTCTTTCCTCATCTTTTGTAATTTACACAGATCACAGAGCCAGGAACGACGAAACCAGTACAAAACCCAGTAGTAAAATGCCTGCAATTTATTATGCAGTTACTCAGTTTAAAAGTCTAGTCGCCCCAAAATTACTGTTTTCTTAAGAAATACAGATGCCTTTAAAAGCAGTTAATTAGCATTATTCTCTACTTTTCTCCCTCTCTGACTCATCAGAATTGTTGCTGTTCATTTAGAACCAATGGCTCCCAGTGAGACTCTCAGTGGCAAGTGCACCATATACCATGGTATTGAACCACACTTATTTTTCTAATTAAGAATCTACTAAGGCTTTTATAAGCATGATGCCTTTTTCTTACTGTCATGGCTTTGCCTTCTGTCTCCAGAAGGGAGGGAATCAAGCAGATAAGGTAAACATTTTTTTCACTAGTTTTTGTTCAACTTAATGTACTGTATCACAGCAGCAAAGCAGGACAGCCTACTGCACAAGAGTAATCAGCCTGAAAGAGATGGCACACACACAGCTCCCAGGTTTCTCTCTGAGTGCAATGACTGATTGACATGATTAGGACAGAATCCACATAGCAGGCTCCTCTTAAGGTTGTCTTTAAATAATAATGCTGCTCCCAGTGCTCTAGAGTAATTGCCTCTCTGTCTGCCTTTGATAGCATCATCTGAGAAACGAATATTGTCTTCTAGGTTGTTAAGTGTCTAACAAGGCTGGGATTCAGAATTAAGTCAAAGAACTTAAGAAAAAAAAACCATAAAAAAACCCCCACACCTTTGAAATCACTGCATTGTGAGTTACCTGCCTGCAACCTGAGGTGCCTTGCCTCAGCCTAGAGGTGTAACAGAGATGAGAAAGGAAGGTTCACTAAGCTGCTTCCTGCTGTAAAGACCTGTAAAGACTTCAGAAAACCTATTATAGTGTGGAGAAGAGCACCCATATGTTCTTTCCCCCAGAAGACTGCCCCAATGCAGGATGTGATCACAATGATCAGAGGGCTTGGAGCACCTTTCCTGTGAGGACAGACTGAGAGAGTTGGAGTGGTTCAGCTTGGAGAAGCAAAGGCTCCCAGGAGATCTTACAGCAACCTTCCAGTGCCTGAAGGGGTCTACAGGAAAGCTGGGGAGGGACTATTTACACAAGCATGTACTGATGTGACCAGGGGGAATGGTTTAAAGATGAAAGAGAATAGATTTAGATTAGAGATTGGTAAGAAATCCTTTATTGTGCAGGTGGGGAGGCACTGGCACAGGTTGCCTAGAGAAGCTGTGGCTCTCCCATCTCTGGAAGTGTTCAAGGCCAGGTTGGATGGGGCTTTGAGCAACCTGGTCTAGAGGAAAGTGTTCCTGCCTAGGCAAGGGGGTTGGAACTACATGGTCTTTATGGTCCCTTTGAATCCAAGCCTATTCTGTGATTCTATGAACACACATGTGCAGAGGGGAGCTGGTAAGGCTTGACACAAACTGCTTATTCTGAATCTCCCAATGGCCTGGCTGGGACTGCACAGCAATGCTGTTTTAGGAGTGTGTTGACTGACATTCAGAGGGCTCAGATCTGAAGTTCAGGATACCAAAGGCATCCCTGTGGTTGTGTACCAATTAGTGGTTGCAGAGAAGAGGTATGCTTTGTGTGTAAACAGCTATTCTCTCTCGGATTTGTGGGGTGAAATACCTGTGTGATGTCTGGCTGGTAAGAAAATCATTTGTGGCTGATTAAGTGTGGGATGAAGCTGTGGCTACAACTGGCTTTGTTCTTTTTGGCTGATGAAGACAGATAAAGGGTATCACTGGCAATTTGTCTATAAGAAGGGCTGTTATAGCAATTAAATTCTAACTTCCATTGCACAGTTTCTGCTCATTATCTTTGATAAATGAAGGGTGCTTAGGATCAGGAGTGCCTCTTGAAATGGAAGAGCTTAACCATGACAACTGTGAATGAAAACACAAGTTGAAATCACTGGTACAGTGTTTCCTTCACATCACTGCAGCTCTCCCACCTGTTAAATTGCTTCACCTCAGTGCTGTGCTGGGTCACATTTCAGTGAGCACAACCTGCATAACCTACCTGGGGCTTAGGTAAGTGGAGTAAATTCACTCTCCCCCTTCACTGCCTCCCTTGCCTCCTGCTGGAGCTTTACATAAAACGAAATGTGTGCCACTGAATAAAAAAGAAAGCCACTTATAACTTCTTTAATATGATGAGGACAATGTCTCAAAGGGAACGAACTTTCTGAATTGATGAAACATGTAGGAATCTTAAAGAACATTGCTCAGCTGATCCTGAAAAAGATCCACAAAGCTGAAAAACAGTTATAACCCCAAAACACATCCATCACCACTCCAAATCTTCTGATTAAACTGCTTGCAGTTCTCTGTGGCAATGAAAAAGGATGGCATTTGAGAAAGGTCACTAGAAACATTTTCAGGTTCACTCATCTGGAATAGGTCTGTGTTTAGATTGCTCAGTTGTAGTGTATTGATCACCACAGTGATTTCAAAGCTCTGCATTTCTGGTTAGGAGAATGATCTTAGGTGGTAGGCTCAAATTTATCTGCCATTTTCCATGTGTTTATGGCAGGGCCACAGAGAGAACTTCCCTCGTGGCATAGGAGGTGCATCACCTGCATCTACCCCAGCAGTCATCTTCTGTGAGGCAACTCAACGAAACAGACCCTTTCATGCAACTGGGCAGCTTCTTGCCATTAACCATGGGATAAAGTGTGCATATTGCCTCAGAGCCATTGTTTGCCCCATAGTAGATTTTATTGCCTGGGTTGTATGTTTTCACCTCTCAGTATGTGACTGGTTTAGACTAAGGCAGCTGATCTTCCTGAACTCACAAACCACATGCCAAAATCTTCTGGAAAATAGCTGCAAGGCATGCCCCCCCCATGGTCCAGAAAGCCAAGAGGAGGGAGAACTCAAGGAGCAAACCACAAACAGGATAAACCAGTTGCTCCCCAAGGGTCCTGGGAGAGATGTCCCAGGGGACTCTGCTGGGATGTCAGCTGAGTCCAGAGCATTTAGTGATGTTAGTAATGACTGACCCCACTTGCTCCAATGGGATTTAATTAACCATCAGCCCTTGTGCCCATGCAGCAGCTGTGGTCATGAGGTGGCACACTGGTCAGAAAGCCATTGAAGCACAACTTCAAATATCTGTCTACAGCTGAAGAACCTCTGCTTGGCAGTATCTGTAGACTGAAGGATGCTCCTCTTTCTTTAAAAAACACAACTGAAGGGAATGAAGAAGCTCAATCTATTTGCTCTCCAGCCACCACAAACTCTGATCAGTCCAACTTGTTGATACTCCACCTTTGATTACAAAGAATAAATCCCAGCTTCCTAGCACAGGTGTGAGCACGAAGGTTTCTCTAGGTGAGGAGCTGTTCTGCAGAAACAGTGATGCACTTGACTTATTGTTTACAGCTTGGCTATCAAACCAACTGGTTGCAGGGAAACCTGTGGAGAATTCTTTGGTTTGCATTTTCTTCAGTGTTAGCTCTGCTGCACTGGAGTCTAAGGATGGAAAACAGAACATCTGAGTCCCACTGGGACTGCAACCTAAGATAATTCACAATGTGTTTTAAGTCCTCTTAGTCAGCACTAATAGAATTCCTGACAAACCCAATTACTCCCACCCAAAGCTGAATTAATTTGCCTCTGTAGCAGTAACAGTGACTTTTTTGCTCTATCTCAATGCAAATGGAGAGAAGATGATTTTTCCAAGTAAAACCTCTGTATTATCTGCTTTTAGAGGTTCACTATGGGCTGTGTATAGCTGGGTTCAGAAGTACACATATCAAACCACTACTCCAACATTTTTTAATACAAACACCTCTGGTTTTGGATTAGATACCTATTGACACTTGCCTTCTTGGTATTAAAACCATCGAGTATATCAATTCTTTAAAAATATTTCAACATCTGCAGAAAAAAAAGGAACAAAGACAGTCATATTCTGCACATGTGTTTTGGGTTCATCCCTCTGATTTTCCTCCAAGTAGAAAAGTGCCTTATTAGGGTGCATGGATCTACATGAAGAATGTTCTGCAGAAATTGGGGTCCAAATTAAAACACTGTCTTTAATCAGTGTTGCAGAGATAGTTGGCAGCAAAGAAGCAGGAACTCAGTAGCCAAATCTCCATCTTCACTCTATAGGACAGGGCTAATTTTGCCACTTTATACACATGGTGACTTTACATGTGATGTTCCCAGCTTTACAATTATTGCTATAGCCTGTAAACCTTCCTGAAGTTCATATCCTAATTTTAATGTTCCAGATGGCTTTTGTGGAGGGCCTCATGGCTTGGGAGAGCACTATATTTCTCATCTCATGCCTTATAGAGCCACACAGTGTTAGAAAAGCTGTCTTGCTGCCCCAGCACTGAGCATGTGGTTATGGCTGAACCAGAGCTGTGTTTCTGAGTTTGGAGCACAGTCTGGTGAAGCTGTGATATTCTGGCACAAATCACACTACCTTATTTAGGCTCCTTTTGGGACAAGATTCTCAGTTAGCCTCCTCTCTGTCAAAGTCTGTACATCAAGACTTAACATGCTTCATGGTACTACTTCAAAATCTTTTAAATTCACTCATATAGGTGGGCAATAGAAAAACTACATAATAGCAGCAACAGCACAAAGTAGAACATGAAGGCTTGTACACTCTAAGGTTACATATGTGGTATCAGAAAATTAATCTTACATATGTTTGTGACTGCACAGTCCAGGGAATGGTGACAAATGGAACATAGTCAGTCCAGCAAGAAATACCAAGAGGAATACCAAGGGGAGCCAGGAAAGTGGTGTCAGGCAGCAGTTACATCATCTTGCAACTCTTGCCAGCATCCCTTCATCACATCCACAGTTCCAGATTGCTGCTCTGCAAAGGGCTACTCCCTAATAAATCACTATCTCCAAAAAGTCTCTTAAAATTTTATTTTCCAGTTTGTAAGAATGTGTCCTGACTATCTGACATCTCACATTGACTATGCAATTGATTTGTTCATATGAAAAAAATATTCAGTATTTCAGATGGATTCCCTTCTTCTTGCCCTGCTGTGGTGTCTCTTTAGTTTTCCTTGTTTTCTCCAGAGCTTGTTAAAAGGATGAAGTCTGCCATTTTAATGAGACTCTCATTCCCTCCACATTGTGCTTTGTTACCGTATTCTTTTGGGCTGCATCTACTGCTGCAACTCTTTCTTTAGGCTACTTTAGAGAGTGAATATAATATCTGAATTCCTTAGCAAAGAATCTGTCATTTTGGGGTTCAGACAGATGAGGAAACTTGTGCCTGATATATGCTTTTTGCTAGCTTGGATTGTTCATTTCTTAAAGAGTAGAAAATGTTCTTCAGTCAATGACTGATTTCTTTTCAAAGTTTAAAAATGTTAGAAAATACCCTGTGGAAAGTGGAATTTAATCTTTCCAAAGGAGACACTGGCCTTCAGTTTTCAGATATTACTTTAAAGCTACCTTAAAATCATTGATGGTTAAGAAGAGCTGCTTCCAAGAATGCTTTGATGGCTCACAAAGGTCAAACTAAAGGTTAGCTTAACTATTTTAAGTTGCATAGCCTTCAAAAGACAGTGACAGCTGAAATAACTCAGTAATTTTATGTAACAATCAATATAATGACTAGAAAAGCTTGAGAAGGGGTATATAAAATTCATAACTCACTGCAAAGACCAGAAATAATGTTTTTATTGAAAGAGATGTATCTGTACTTCAGGACAGATAATATGCTTTTCTATACCATTGGAAAAAACCCAGTGAAGACGAAGTACTTCAATTTTAGCATGCAGCATACTCAACAAAATCAATTCTGTTGTCCTCATTGACAGTTATTGAATTATCTTGGAATACCACTAGTTTCACTGTTTTTATGTTGGAATAGCTCACACAAATTAGTATTGCCACTTATTAGGATTGTTCTAGGTAAGCAGCATGAAAAATAAATTCTTTCCCTTATTCTTGTATTAATTTTCAGTGGGAATTGAAATCACAGCCACTCTACTAAAAGTTATTTTTTTCATTCTTTGTATCTACCAGGGAGCATCTTTTCACATAATCACTCTCCTAATTTTGAGGTGAACATGTTCAAGCCTGAGCCTTGACAATGCTAGGAATTTCAACTCTGTGTTTAAAACCAAAAGGAAAAAACCTGTGAATATGTTGTTGACTGAAAGATGATCTTGTGTCTGCAGCAGTGTTTTTGGATTTGGAAGCCTTGTGGTTCCTCCTATTTCCTCTGTTGCTGTCCTGAGAGATTTTTCACCAGTTTGATTCTGCCCTCCCTTACCCCTTACCTTTCTCTGCAGATAGCTCCATTTTGAGTCTTAATCTTTTTCTCAGATTTCTACCACTTAAAATCTCTGCATTTTAAGAATAAGAATATCATATTTATTTGTGTCTGAGATTACAGTAACTGCTGCCATAAAAACAGTCACAATTTTTGTAGGAGTTGCATGTGAACATTTGAGTGCAGCATTTGTCTCTTTGCAGTTTGATCAACACTCTAGAAAAAAAAAATCTAGAAAAACATTTAAGAATAAAACATTGAAAAATATGTAAAAGAAGTCATTAATAAAAATAGAAATTCAAGCAAATTTGTACTTTCATTATGGTGAAATGGAATCCTGCATGGCACATGTCTTAGTCTTCCCAGATTTTCTCAAAATAAATTTGAACATGTGTTGTTGTACAATATTTTTTTATTATTATTATTTGAACAATGCTAGGGTTTGTTTGTTTGGTTTTTGATTAAAAAATTAAAGGTTGAATAAGTGTAGTTAATTAATACAAGTTAATTTAGTTTCCAAAGAGGCTGGACAGCTCTGCCTTTTATTCTAAACTGGTGAGCTCATTTGTAACAAAAATATATTTCCTTCTTTTTAAGAAGTTAAAATATTTGCTGCTTCAGCATTAACTTGCTGCTAACATCAGTTGATATGCATGTGTATTTTTTATAATTATTTTAAAAATTATTTTTAGAATTTTATCCAGCTCTATTTTGACTATTTTTCTCTGTACAAGGCTTTATAATCCCATATATCAGCCTAACCAGTTAATTATTCCTAGAAGTCTGGCATTATTAAAAATTAATTCGGTATTGATGCATACATTAATATTTTTCAAATGTATATTTAAAGGGACTACTTTCTTTAATCGTTGACCGAAAGAATTAATGGCTTGCATGAGGTTTGTCCTTCATAAATATCATTAAAAATTCCTCCCTCAAATGGAAATTGAGCTTCACAGAGCTTGTTCTGTCATGACACAGTTATGGCTGTTCTGCTCCATCTCTGGGGGAATGTATATCCATTAAAGAGCCATTAGATAAAAACACACAATCAGCTCCTCACTGGCAACAAGAACTCACCAGACCATGGGAGCACTCTCAGAAACAGCCTAAATGTGGATGGATACTTTCGTGTTCACTCTCTTTCCCTGACTTTATCAATCCACCACTCCCTCCTGCCTGCTGGCGTGGCTTCTGTGCCTTGACATCAGTGGGGCTGAGTGTGAGGTAATCCCAAGGAGGCACTGTATTGAGCTGCCTTCAGGTAGATCTTCATTAATAAATTAAATGGATTAAAGGTGTTCCTGGACCCTAAAGTCAAGTAGATCTATGGTAGCAAAGTTTTGTCACCTGGCAGCTGGGTGACAGCATGCACGCTGCATATTCGTAAGGAGCCCTCGGACCTTCCAACTCCTAAACCATGCTCAGGAATCCCTTGGAAGAAAGCTGTTTGATGTGGCCAGAACTCATACATCCACAGAGCTTATTAGTCTTAGAAAAACATGTCCTTGTGGCCAGTAGTGTTCCCATGCACTGTTTCATTTACTAATGAGAAGTTGGAAGCTTCACCACACTTGGAGGGAGGGGAGAGCTTGCAAGTCCCAAGGTGTTCAGGTGCCCTGTGTAGTCACAATGGCTTTTGGGAAGGCAGGGTTGCAAAAATGCTCATCAATAGGGACTTCCAAATGCAGATGGGCTTTGGGATATTAATTTCAGTATGGATTTCTTTCTCGGATGCATGTATCTAAATGCCACCCTTGGAGTCCTTGGCTGCACTGTTCTGCCAAGAAATTCCACAGTGTTAGTAGCACAGAGCTGAAGAGGAAGAGCTAAACTTAGACACAGAGCCACAGCTTATTCCTTATACTGCTTTAGCCACTACCATGGGGTTTATGTGGAAGGGAGGACTTGGCCAAACACTGTGTGGATAGTGTCACAGTGAATACCCTGTATAAACACTATTGAATGGCCACTGAACTAACTCTTCATTTTTGCAGATCCCTTCCTTGTCTTCTGAGACGCAGGTGCATCCTTCATCTAAATGGGAGGCTAGGGGAGGTTTAAGAGCATCCCATAGTGTAGCAAGTCACTCTAATATGGGAAGTTTGCTGGTCATCTTGCCTTTATGATATCTGACTAATGCATCTGAAGAAATTCTGAATCATGTTTACTTACATTTTTCTAGAGTGGTGTTACAAGCCTCAGAACTTGTAGCAGTTCTGACTTTTTCAGTGAACTGATACAGTTCAGAAACGAATCTTGGAAGGTGTAGCTCCCCCCCAAAAAATACAAGTTGTACTACATCTGTTTCCTCTTGTCTGAAAGACTGTTTTACACGACAGAGAACTTTATAGTTGACTGATCTGCAGGTAGGCTTAAAGTAGGTCTCTAGCTTACAATCTTCATTTTTTTGTTTCCACATTTCCTCTAGTTTCTGCGTAAGTAGCACAAGCTACTCACACAATCTCAGGCTGATAATCTAGAAGTGTGCAAGGGCTAGAACTCTGTTTCTAATTAGTTGAGTTGCATTTTTCAGCAGAGAGATGAGCTCTTCAACACATGGTTATGCATTAGTGTTTGTTACTCCTTTGGACTGTCTGTTGTCAAAGCTGAAATTTAAAAATAGAAAAATGCCATGTTTTTTTCAGATAAAATCAGAAAAAAGAAATAAAGAAATGGTTAAAAGCTTTGACTGATCATGAAGTTAAATTGAATTACATGTGCTGTTTATTTATATGAATGGGGGGGGGTGCAAGAAAAGAAAAGAAAACGAATTATGCAGGAAATCTCTTTTCTTAGAATCACTGTATGTTCCTAAATATTTGCTCCCACTTCTCACTCACTTTGCCTTCCCAAAATGGAATGACTTTTTGTAACAATTTCAGGAACAAAACAGAAAAAGGTAAAGCCTTTTAACCCTGATTCTGCATTGCTCACAAAGCAGGGTGTAGTACAGGGAATCTAGCCATGTCTGTTCTCTTGGTTCTTATAGCTGAATGGTACAAAAATGTCAACAGAAATTGGTACTGCTATTGCATTTTAGTTTTGCATATGATCTTTCTGCATTCTAGAATACTCCTGTAGGATGAAGTGTTGTGTATTTTCTCAACAGCAGCAGTTTTCCCCACTGGTTTTAAAGAGAAGATTTTCAACCAAGCAGCAAATATAGGTGATTTCCAGTGTCTGTGAGGGTTCATAATATAAAAGTCCCAGCTGCAGCATAGCTCTGGATCCTATTTCTTTTAAGACAATCTGAGACCCTAAAAATGAGCAACACTGACTTTTGTCCTGTTAAAAATCCAAGACATTTCTCCCCTCACAACATAGTCTTCAAAGTAAACTTGACCCTGGCTGTGAAATTCTCTCACGCCTTGAGATACCAGCGTTTTGTATCCCATGGACATGGCAGGTTTCTGACTGATGTTTGGTTCAGACATATACACAAAGTGCCTGAGGCACCCGCTGAGCCCAGACAAAGAAGCCTGGGGAAGGTCTCACCATATCTATTGTCTTACACTGACATCAGCCTTTCCATCACAAAGCTCTTCAAAACCAAAAGTAATCAATAATGATGAATGTGGTTTCTTCCCTGTGTGCATCTGAGACAGATGGAGAGTCACTGTGGACAACAATAGCCTTTAGGCAAGGGCACTGACATTGATGTTTAAAAAAAAAAACCCTCCAAAACCTTACATTAAGAAAAGGTACAAAGTTTTGTGGGGTTTTTCCATATTTGCCTGCTTTAGTGACATTCCTTCAGGAAGCAGGAACTGGATTGCCTGATTGCATGAACATCACTGATACTGCTGAGCATCATTCCTCTCTCAGAGAAAGGATGGACAATTTTTCTGTGTGATTTTCTCTTTCTGCAACTTCCTTTTTTCCAAACTCCTATTTACCAGGCTGGCTTTACTGCTTTCTCTGTCTCTCTCCTCTCTTGCTTACACTGTCTGCTTCCCTCATGCTTGTTTACAGAGGCATCACATAGCTGAAAATTAATTACACAGTTGATCTTGGAAAGAAACTGGCTATGGACTATGCTGCATTTTAAACCTCCTTAGATATAGCTGTGTTCAGATAGGGTCAGATGGAAGAAGCAGTCCCACAGTGGCACATACCCAATGTACACTTTGGGTACAACCATGATAAGCATGGATGTAAGAAAGGATGTGAGAAAGGAGCCCTGAGGGGGCAGAAGGCTGGCTTCGTGTTGTGAGCCGATGCTGCATATGCCTTATCCCATCACCACCTGCTTGCATGTGTTCCACTCACAGCACATCATCCCTTCAGCAGATGTGAAGCCAGTTCTCTGATAAATGCAAAAAGAAAGGAAATCAAACCAGAATGGAATCAATCAAAACCTGATTATTTTTCCAGTGTGGTTTTTGGTTTTCATTTGCCTTAGAGTTCTCTTGTGATGCCAATAGAGGTGCAGCTGTGTAGTTGGGATGAATGATGTCAAGTCATTAGCAATACCTATAAAATATTTAAACTTGTGCTCATGTAAGGAAATTATTTTAGTAACACTAGGAGCATTGAGAGAACAAAGCAAGAGCACAAACAGGAACTTGTGAAGTTGGACTTGGCCCTCAGTTCCAGTGCAATGAGAGATAAGCTTTCCTTTTTAATGGTTGTTTACAGAAAGCCCAATCTAAACATATTAGCAGGTTTTTATTATAACATATTGGTAATTAATCAGAAACTGTCCTAACAGCATGTTACATAGAATTCAAGAAATTGTGCAGTAGTGGATCTAAAGAGAGGAAAATTACACAAAGATCAGAAGATATTTTCATGTTTTCATTAGCATACAATGGGACTTCTTGGTCTCAAGGTGTGGCTAACTTTCTATCCCCTCCCCATCATGATGCAATGTGATGAACTGATGAACTAATGAACAAGAATGTCAACTGCACCACTAAACAATTAAAAAGGATATGAATTAATGCTGGCACACTTTGCTTTTCTGGACAAAGGCATATGCTGTCAGTCATCTGCAAAACCTTGGCTAAATTACTGACCAGTATTGCTATCTTTGTGCATGGAGGAGAGAAAAAAAAACCAACATTGGAGACAAAGCTTGTGACATTCAGTGAATGCTTCTTAGTACCCAGAATCGAATTTATATGGACCTTGGCCATGAGTACACTTCTAACCTTTCCATTCCCTACTTTCCTCAGTCTCCCATCTCCAGAAGAAGTCTGTTCACTTCAAGCCCCATTTCTCCCACACCAGTAGGAGGGAAAGAGGAAAGATGACATCTTGAATAATTTATTCCAATCTATCCTCATGGGGGATCTGGGGTAATCAGAAGCTTCTGGAGTCAGTGGGGTTGCACTATTGCAAATGAAGGCACCAGTTAGCTCTGGACTGGGCTAATTCCTCCCTGTGGATGCCTTTGGAAGAAAAAAAAAAATCCAAACACGCCCAAAGACAGATTGTTTCCTTAACATTACTAACAAAAGTGTTTATTCTCGTAAAAAGCTAGAGAGGGGCAATTAGAAAATTCAGGAGATATGCTAAGTGAAAATGTGTTTTTTGTTATCTTGGAGTAGAGGTAATTTACTAAATTGCTGTGTTTTACTTCTTGTGGTCACCAATGACACAGTGACCCTGTTGTGGTAATGCTTCTGTGCCATGCTCTGAAATTTCCAATAACCCTTGCAGGGTTCCAATAACCCCTGGCATGCTGCTCATTGCTGCATGTGCAAGCCCCAGAAATGTGTTTTATGTCCCAGTTGCGGAGGGGACTTCCATAGGAAGGACCCTGACAGCTCCTTGCCACTTGTCTGCATATGCTGCCCTGGCTGCAGGGAGTGAAAATACGTCATATTACTATGTGAAAATCAAGGGATGGCAAGAGGAAAATTACCCTAAAAGCCCTTTCTGTGGTTTATTTGCAGGAATTCTGTATTTACAGTGTAGCCTAAAAAATGTGTTTGGCAGGCTACAGTTATCAGTTCCAGCCCCAAAAACTTCTACGTATTTAATCTCTACTCTTCGGAAAAGATGAAATAAGTAGGAAAGAACAGGGTAAAAATGAGTCAATGCAATCTTTGCTTTTAAAATAGCCCTTTCTTCATTCTTGTGTGTTTCATCCTAAAGCTATGCCTGGTCCTGGAACACAAACATGAGTGTTTGCACCCTCTCCCTCCCCTCTTTTAATGCCCTCTTCTAAGGCACTAGGATGGGCACCAAACTACCTGACCACTTTTGGCAACTTGGCTGAAGTTATTTTTTCATGCTTGGTGGTTGGTTTGCTGGAATATGAGACACTGTGAGTATACTGTAGCTTTGCCATCTGTGCATGTGTGTTTGAGTGCACACACGTGTGCATTACAGCAGGTGACTGCAGCGAGTCTGGGTGATGTTACTGCAGCCAGGCTCTCCTCTTGCTGCATCTGTCTCTGTGACTCAAACCATCTGCTGCTCTGAAGCCACTGTCTGTCCTTCTAGAACATTCAACAGTGTTTCTTAACAGAAATGAAGGAAACCTTAGGAAACTACTACCCTTCCCCTATCTATTTCAGTCTAATCTGTCCTCAGACAGACTAGGTGTGCTCAGTCCACTTAGTGTGGTCTCAGCTGTTTTCATTGTTGTCTATTGTATTTAAACAAAAATGAAAAAAAAAAAAACATTTGTACTTCTTCTAATATGTACTATGATTTAAAATTTTCTATCATTCCTTAATGACACTGTTCTAAACCAGAAGATAACAACTCACAAATGCTAAAAAAGTCCTGCAGTGATAATCAGGTAAAAATACCCTATTCTCCCTTAGATTCTATTCTTTGCCACTCTTTTTTTTTTTTCTTTTTTTTTTTTTTCTAACCAGAACCTTATCAAAATCTCAGAAATCGTATGTTTTGGAAGTCAGAAAACTATTATGGACTGAATTAGCTCATTTTGGATAAAACTACAGGCTGAATTCCATCCAACATTATAGCCTACTGCTGGGTCTCCCTTCCTGCCTGTAGTCTGAGATCTACAGCACAGACTTCTGCAGCAATAACAGAGAGAGGGGCAATAATTTATATGAAAAGTAATTGGTCCCTCTTGCAGATCACTGGTTTCATGCTTCTGATAAGACATTCATCACCAGACAGCTGTCAATTTCCATCTCCAGATGTATTAATGTAATGTGTATCTCCATTCTCAGCCAAAAATATTGCAGTGACCTTTTCCTGAGATGGCTAAAGCTTGGGCATCATTAGCAAGATCCACGCTTGAAAAAAAAAGTCGGTAGGATTTTGAGTAAGCAGAGGTGTGAAAATACTGGTCTGGGTAGAGCTGACACTAAAAGTATATGTTGCTATAAAAAGCAATAAAAAGCTTCAAACCATGAACAGAAAGCAGATGCACAGTCTTGGTTGGCTGGTCAGTGCAAACACTGCCAGCTTCAAGATCTTTTCCAAGCCTGTCAGCAGTGTCTGTGTCTTGTATGGGTTGAGCTTTTGATTTCTCATGCTCTCTCAGTCTAATCCCGCTGAGTCACAGGAACATAGGAAGGGGCACCATGTGTGTACTTCATGAGAGGCACTGAACCCAGGGACTGGCCATACCAAGTGTTATTTCTAGAAAAGATGGGCATTGTGTTAATGAGGAAGTTCCTGATGGACCTCTCTTTCAGCAGTTGCATAAATGTGGCGTGTTTTGTTTTGTATTATGTGCCAGAGACCAGGCAGATGTAGGCTGGATGCAAAACATTGTGGCCATACCATATTCTGTGGTCTTTCCCTCTGCCTGACTGGCAGTCATTAAGTCCCAACCATTTCTGTGGCATCATTCAAACATCTTTATGTAATTAAACCCTAAATGGTCAGTGTGTTGACTTCCAGTGGTAGATGGAGCAGTCCAAATTGACGAAGTGCAACATATTCTTCTTTAGAGATCTGGCTCCTTGAAAAACTGGTGATGACAAGAAGAAAAAATCTGAAATGAAACTTTTTGGTCCTGCCCCATTTCTTCCCAGCTGACTCACCATTCACAAGGATGCAAGAGCTACATCTGTTCCAATGGACCAAACTCTTTTGGGACTGTGAGCAGCAGGCAGGGCGTGAGCTACCCCCACCCAAGGTATTTCCCCCTCCCCACCCCCAGTGCAAGAGTGGCTGCAGTCAGACAGAAATCTGGAAATGGTCTCTGGGTTCTGCTATGATACTAGGTTGTGCTGATAACTTGTCAGAAACTCTTCTAAAAAAATAAAGATACAGATGATCAGGTTTCAGGGATGAGGAACATAGTTTGGCGCTTTAATAGAAATACTAAAGCAGATACAGCCAAGCAGTCTGTGTTCTGGACAAACGGCTTTGTATTTTCAGCCTACAGCAACTGTTTTCTAATGTCTCAGACACCCTTGCTTTAGATTTCTAAGGCATGCTAAAAGCTGCCACATCGACACACCACAAAGCTTGTTAGATATCTTGTCTGTGTTGGACATTCCTGGTTGGTAACTTACCCTCTATTTAATCTTTCCCTGTTTCATCTCCCACTTTTAACTGCAGCCAAAAGCAATGCTTGCAGTCCACAAAGAGTTTAAATTACACTGCTGACACTGAAATTACAGTGCTCATGCTTTAAATTATAATTCCAACTTGGACCTTACCTTTTCTTACTACATCAGGATCAAACCCATGGTGTTTTTCCTTTCTACATTTGGTCATAGAGTGAAAATGCTTTCCTTCTGCCTGACCCACACAATCTGCTGTGATGGGCAGAATGGTGTGATATCTTGTCAGAGTACAGGGCTCAAGTGACACCTTCTTGAGTTGTTTTTACTGCACTGAAACTGCCACTGCTTCCGTGCTCTCAGCACCATGTGTTGGGAGTTATGTTGTGCTTGATAAATTCTACCTATAGTAAGTTACCTTGTACAGATAAAGGATACAAAATAAGGGCTGTTAATAGCCAGATCAAAAGCTGCTCCGAAACACTTTTATGCATCAGTCATAAGAGTAACAGAGATCACTCTTCAGCTTTTCTCTTGGTCTTGAAGATACTTCTTCTGGGTGTTTTTTTACTAATCTGACTAACAGCATATGCAGGGATCTACATGCTCATTAGGAACCTGTTGTGCTTGGTGTATACTCTGTCTCACCTTTGTTGATGAACTCCATGGGTGCTCTCCACCTTTTGCCCTGCTGATGGTTGCTCACAGGATACTCCTTCCGTAACAATCTGACTGCATTTACAGAAATGAATCAGCATTTACAGAGTCTGAGGGTGGGAAATATCCCTGCAAATGTTGTTAGGGTTTTTATTACACCAGTAGATTAGTTCATAATGCATATGTAAATGAGTATATGGTTTACTAATTATTTATTACCCACAACTGTCTAGCATGTTTATATGAAAGACACAAATATATTGTAATGTAGATACAGAATGCTTAAACATAGGCATACCTAAATGAGTATCATTACCAAGTGACAAGGGTTTTAAAAATTTTATTTATTTATTATTTATTTATCCCTTTATATGATTGAATGTTCAATAATTTAAAAATGAAACCTTTGAAGTTTCCATGTGTTCAATCATTTCATTTGTTGGAGTAGCAGCAGGACTGTCCCACTGCTTTATGAAGTAGGACCAGTACTTATTTTCTACTCTGGTAGATGGAAAGGAATTAGTTGATCCTGTGTGACTTTTCATTTCCATCACACAGTTTCCAGATTGCTCTCTGGTGGAGAACCTTTTATGATTCATGACTTGTCTGTGCAGCCTAGGGACCATTTTAAACTTCTGTGTATTCCTTTATGAATATCACTGGCAGAGATGGTCTTCAGCAGTGCAGAATGGCTTGATAGTAACGTGGTAGGCAGCAGTTGTGGGGTGTTTTCTGCATTGTTTTTCACCTGCCAGAATCTACTTGATAAACCTTGGGACCAAAAATATTCTTTCTGTTCAACTGTGCATCGTTTGCTGCTGAGATAGCTGTGGTCTCACATCCTTACAATGGAAAAATGACTGCTCAAGACAGTGGAGCAGGTGTATCTTTTTCTGCTCTTGTGTTGTAATTTTGAGGATGCGAAACCCTCATGAGGTGCACCCACTTCACTTCTTCCTGCTGGAGAAACCATTCATTCTCTTGCCTTTAGGAAGCTCTGCGTGGCTGAGGACGTCCCTCAGATGTCCAGCTGTGGGTCAGAGCTGATTTGCTTAGGTATCTTAACCAACAAAGTGCTTGAACAGCAAATTAGTATCAAAATTAGTACAATTCTCACCTCTGTTGATGGTCATGGCACAGAGAGTAAGAACTGAACAGGTCTTGAAGCCAAAGTTCCAGAAAAACTATGAGTATGAAGGGTTAATTACATAGACAGGGAATTTATCCAGGCTGGAGAGGAGGAGTTCATTTTTGGATTGACACTTCTGTGTCAGCTGCTGTTTCCACTCATTTTTCTAATTGTTCTGGGGAAGTTACAATTTGGTTGTACACTCCACTAAAGGTCAGGCAAGGAACAACCCAGACCAGGGCCTTACCCCTCCCCCCCACACAGACTCCATCCCAGCTGGAGTGTTGTCCCTTCTTGTTGCCTATGAAATATTTACTGGGCTATGCTGGGAGATGCTTCCTGTTTGCAGCAGGGTGCCTTCATCCCATGTACTTCCAGTTTGGCAGAGCAAACCCAATTTGTTCTTCACCACAGCAGAACATACTGCTTGTTAGGCTTAAGGGTGTTTTTGGCAAATTACCTGCGGTGAAAAAGCAAGGCTGCTGATTTCCAAGAAAGTGAAGCTGGCAAACACAAACCTGTCCTTCAGGTGACCTTTCTTTGCATTACAATGTGCTAGCTACTGTAGCCTTGTAGAGAACAAAGGTATGGATTGCATGGTTAGGGACTTAATAATTCTTAGAAATGAATCATTGCTGTCAGAGTTTCTATGGAAATAAATGAATATTTAGGCTAATTCTGTTAGAAGATCCAAAGATTGTGCAATGGCTAGAAGTATACAAAGAAATGAATCATCATATTATTTAGATTTATTTATTTCATTAGTTACTGTTACTGTGTGGTTGGGTTTTTTTTAATTTTGTTTTCTACAACTTAGTCACAAAATATTTAAACTCAACAGAAGAGAAGCAAGACATTTGGCTGTAAGTTCAGGACAATGAACTCATGAGGTTTATTTTTATATGCAAGTTCAACTTGGATGCATGCCATGTAACAAAAAAAAAGTTACCACTTAAAGAATTTTTTTCCTCTCTTGAAATGATGAGGGCATCTGGATCCTATTTTAAATTGCAAAATACACTTTTTAGCTCTTTAAAACAATTTACATAGCTTGAATTAGTTCATTCTTTGGTTGATGTGTAGGTAGTAAAAGACAACATGACCCCAAACATGAGAGAGGCGAAGTAGAATTGCATTAATTTTGGCATTTCCTAAATCTCAAGGGCTTGGATGGTGTACTCAAACATTCCAATGCAAGCAAAGCATACACGCAGCAGATGCCACGAATTAATACCAGAAGAAGACCCCTAGGACGAGCTGTTTCACAGCATCACAAATAAGGGCTCAAGGAGACCAAGTACTCAGCCTACTGTTCTCTTACCCCGAGCAAAGCCAACGGCCTCAGCCAGATGCCTCTGTCCCTACGGATCTAAGAACAGTTCCCTGTAGGCCCTGAGGCCTGTGCAAGCTCTTGATGCCAGAGGCCTAATTGGGGACTTCACTATTTCTTCTGACATTGGGCTCCCATCCCCGGATTCCAGCCGGCTGGACCAGCGATACCCAGCCAATTTCCTCTCAGGTTTTGGAGTGATGATTTTCTCTCTCTGATGAAACTCACGTCTCTGTAAGCAACCCCCTAATTATGTTGAAGAATAATCCTTCTCAAGTACAAATAAAATGCTGCATCTTGTGGCTGAACAAACATCAAAGTTGGTGCTGCCCGGAATCAGAGCCCCTCAGCTGAATGAAATGACAGAAACCAGGAGGAACAGGAAATTTCTACTCCAGACAAATCCAGTTTTCATAGGAATGAAGAAACCTGAATGACAGCCTTCCATACCCTAGGGTCAGCTGCATATCCTGAAAGAGAGGCCTTGGATTAGGTTTTGCCCAGGCTGCAGCACTTTGCAACACTGTGGTGAGAACTGCTGGAGGAAGGAGCTCAGTGCTGCAGATGGGTGAGGTGTTTCTGCAGAGCTCTGCAGGAACTCAACTTTCAATGAAACATTTTGGTTTAATGGTACATATTGTTCTGCCAAAAGCAGAACAAAAATGCCAAAAATGCCAAAAGCATTCTGGAATTCTGATCATGCTACTCTTTAACGTTCTGTGGCCTGCAATTCTTCACTGACAGCTTGGATACAATTAGGTTTTTTTTTTTCAGAAGATGGCAAAATGCATACCCTAAAGCTCAAGAACTGAGGAATGACTATTGCTTGTGTAAAATATTGCTGATTTTTTTTTTTTTTTTTTTTTTTTTTAGCTTGGCCGAAACCATCTTAGTTACTTAATCACAAAAATGGTTAGTGATTTACATGAAGCGTTCCAAAGGAGTTTTCTTTGAGTCAGGTTCTTGCCTGGCACCTGGGAAGTATGAGTACCTGCAACAATATTACTGGGGGACAGAGGAGCTCTGCAAGAAATCCCTGTGGTGTTGGTAGGCAGCGAGCTGAACATCAACCTGCAGTGTGCTACAGCAGCAAAGACAGCCCACATGTGGCTCCTGAGCTGTGTCATCAGGAGTGTGCCTTGAAGATCAAGGGAAGGGATTGTCCCTCTCTGTGTGGCACTTGTCCAATTACATCTGGATGCTGAGAGGCAGCTCAGGGGAGGGCCCTCAAGGCAGTAAAGCTAGAGCACCATGAGGAGGGATTAGGGGAGCTGGGCTGAAGAAACTAAACTTGAAGAAAGGATTGTTCTGGGGGACCTAAGAGCCCCCAGCACTGATGAGGGGTCATGGAGGAGATGGACATGAGCTTCTCTGAGCAGTGCAGGGTGGAAAGGCAAGAAGCAATGGACACAAGTTGAACTGGGAGAGATTCAGGATGAATATAGGGAAGATTTCCCCATGAAGCAGTGGAGCAAGTCACTCTGAGCATCTGTGCCATCTTGGTCCTTGGAGGGTTTCAAGTCCACTCTGACTGCACTGAGCAGCCTTGTTTGATCCCTTTGCTGGCCCTGTTTTGTAGACCTGTCCCTCCCAGCCTGATTTAGCTTATTTTCCTCTCATCTTAATCTACTGGAACACACTTCAAAACTGGTAGTGCTGCTGACACTGCCTACAGCATCTGTGAGGAGCCTGAGCCCAGACCGCACTCTTTGCAGATATGATGGACAGCATCCAAGCAGCACATGGTGGGGCACCCATTTCTTCCTGTTTCACTTTGTAAAGGTATTTGAGGAGCTTGTGAGGTCGGGGTGAGTCTTCCAAATAGAAACCTAACCACACAGATTCATCTGTGTAAAAAACACACAGGGTTTTGAGCAACAGTGCCCAGGTCAATGCAATTATATTTTACTATATGCTATTTGATACATATTAGATTTGTAAATTGAGAAATACTGTAGCAGCCCTTGCCAGGGCTCAGCAATACAAGAAATATTAAGTTTAAAGTCCACTCAAATCTGAACACTGCAGCTGTATCTGCAGTCTTGCACACATTCCAGCTTTTCTTAGTAACTATCACTGTTACTCTTTGTTAAGACAGCTACATTATTTGTGAGGTAATGGAACATTATAAAACAAAGCAGAGCTATTTTAAAGTACCAAAATTCTCTTCTTATGAGTACTTTTGTCTTAGATTTCATTATTTTTTTGGTCATTCAATGTGTACATTTGTATACTACACACGTGATAAATCTCTGTATTAATCTTTGTGACCTGCAGATGCCCTGGTTCCTGCGATCTCAGTATTTCCATGGTAAAAAATAACAGAAGACTCAATGTAGGAAACTTAAGGCATTTATGGTGTTTATAAAACTCACTGTGGGCTTGGTGTTGTAATTCCTTGACTTTTCATTATTCATCTGTAGACTGTCACTGAAGTGTAACATTACAAGTAAGGGGGAGATTTGTAACATTAGGCCCCAGTGAGATGTTAACATGAGCACTGATCATCCCTGTCTTCCATCAAGTGAAGGGAGTCAGGGAAATGAAACAAGAAGTTTTTGTGGAAATGATTACAGCCCCATGCCCAACAGAGAGGTCAGGGGCCAGACCAAGGCAGCCTGCAGGAGCCTGAGCTCAGGGCCACTGGAGGGAGGCTGGGTGGTAGCCATAAAGCCACCACTGGTCATCTGGGGGGCAGATCTAGAGGGTAAAGAGACAACTATGGCTATTGATATGAAAACAGCAGCATTTTTAGGAACTAATCTTCACATTAGCTCATGATGTCAAGGTATCTGGTGGTTTATTATGCTTATTCTCACTCTGTTTCCTTTTATTACTCCATTTAGTTTGATACTAAATAAAGACAACCAGTAACCAAAAGGACAGTTTCAAGGCCTGGATGCTCTGTGTTTCCTCCCTTTTCTCACCATCAGCACCTTCCATGAGTCAACAAAAGCTTTCATTGCCTCCCAGTTAGGTGTAATGGCTGATCAGGAACAGCCTACATGTCTGAGTAACCCTGCAGCCCCTTTCTGGCCCCAGGAGAGGATGCGATGGCAGCAGCTCTGGGATGCCCAGCCAGGGCTGCAGGTGGGGAGATGGCACTGGCAGGAGGGGGAGTTACAAAAGGGACCTGGCACTGGCTGGAAATCCCAACCCAGCCCTTTCAAATAACCTGAGGAAAACTCCTCATTTTTAGTTGCTCTCATGGGAAATAAAACAAATCTCAAGCCTGTCCTTACCAGTATTCCTAGCCAAAGCTGTAAGAAAACCAAACAGGTTGGTTGAGAACAACTAACTGCACCTTACCTATAGCTTATCTATGAGAGGATGCAGTAAATCAGATTAATCTGGGAGAAAAGGAGTAGAAATTATTTTCTCTGCTGTCATTTGTTTAGTTTAGATGAGTACTAGGTATTCATAGAATCATAGAATTGGCTGGGTTGGAAGGGACCTCAGAGATCATCAAGTCCAACCCTTGATCCACTACCACATTGCTAGATGCCTTCAAGTTTCTGTTTTTAAATGTCTTACCAAAGGGCTGGGAAGATATACATGAGAGCCAGAAAGCCAGCATGACTAGCTATTTCACTTGTCCATTTTTTCCCCACTTGTGAATTCTTGTCATTTCTACTAGAAGCACTTGTATATACTGCCAGTGATTCTATATTTGTGAAAAAATAATGACATTTTTGGCACATGAGAATGGCTATGTAAAGTGAGAAAAGACACAGAACTCTCCTGATTAAGGTGTTTGTTTATATAATTAATAATTTTGCAAGCTGCCTCTGAAGACTAAAATTTATTAAGGCAGGTGCATTTTCTCTTTCAACCACCTGCGCCATAAGGACACATTCTCATGAATTTTCTTGACACTCCTGAATGTAATTAATTACTTTTTAAAAACTGCTCTCTGGGAGACCAAATTCTCTCTCTCTTTTTTCTTTTTTCTTTTTTTTTTTTTTTTTTTTTTTTTTTTTCCCCTTCTTTTTCCCTCTTTCTTTTCTTCTTTTCTTTTTTCTTTTCTTTTTCTGTTTTTTTCTGTGTTGCTGACATATTCCTAACCTGCTGTTGATACAAATTATATCACAATCTTTACTTCTCTTTCCTCAAAACCCATCTGCCTCTCTAAGAGCAGACCACCACAGTCTCCAGGCACTGCATTTTTGCTGAGGAGGGACTGGCCCATGGGGATTAGGAAGTCAGAAGCTGAAGCAGTGAATTAAGCTGTTGCTTAAAATGGAGCTCATTACTGCCTGTTTACAAATACATTTTTTTTTTGTCCAAGAAACTTAAAATCAGTTGAAAAAAATGACTTTCTGATAATAGTATTTATTTAAGTAGCCCTTAATTCAAAGCAGTTCAGCATCCTTCACACTGAGAGATGACTTAGTCATTAACTGTGTGATCTTCAAGCCTCCACAGTGATCTGAGGGTCATGGCTCAAACCTCCAGATAGGGAGGGGAGTGTGGTGCTAGCAGGACCCACGTGAATGACCTGGGTTTGCCAGCTCCTCTTCTAACCCTACAACTGAGTAAGCCACACCAGAAGAAAAGAACAAGACTGGTGCTATAATTGTGTGCTGAAGGCTTCCCACTTAATTAGTATCAAAATGTAGCTCGTTTGTCATGTTCAGAAATAGTGAATGTGATGCATTTCCAGGTGAGGTATGCTTTCACTCTGTTAGAAATCAAAAAGCTTTATCTTATCCTTGCACCAGCACAAAAAGAAGTTGTTTTGAAAAGGAAAATCTAATTAAAAACTGTTGACACAATCTTCACAGCTGAGTCACGTTCTCAGGAACCTCGTGTTCCTCCTGTTGTGTCAAACAATCAACATTTGACTCAAGATAGAACCTTCCTGGTCCTGGGGCCAGGCACCTGAGTGCTTGGTGTTGCACTATTTGTTATCACAGTGCTTGATATCCTTTTCACATCTTGCCTGGAGCCTTTCTTTCTCTGCAGATAATTTTGCTTTTCTTCTGCAGTTTCTTAAAAAATTTCCTGTGTCTGATGAGATTCTTGGAACTGTGAGGATCCTGGAAGATTCATAGGTGCAATTTGTTAGAGCTTAAATTGCAGGTGTTCAGAAGCAAGCATGGAGAAGGGGCAGAGTTCTCCAGTGGCACTGTTGTTAGCAAAGGAAGCCCATGCTCCAGAATCAAGTCTGCAAAAGGCAAATGGATATAAAAAGGAAAACATTTTATTTAGAAGAACAGCAGAAAGAGCCTAACTTAGTACTGATGCTACTACAAAGGCTACATAAGGCTTTGTGATCAGATGTGTAGCTGTATTTATATATTATAATGGACTAAAAGTTACAACCCTCTCATATGAAGATGATTTAAACTCACCTGGTTACACTGAAGCTGATTGATTTTTCTGGCATAGGATTGTCATGTTGCATTGACTGCTGGTTATTTTGGTATGGGATTTTTTGCAGTATCTATTTGACATAATACATTCACCAAAAATAAGTGTAGTTATTTCAGCTGGGTTGAAATCCAACTTATGGGCAAAATGAGTCACAGGAAGTCATTCGAATTAGATAGATACAGGGTGAGTACTATAGCTTATGTTCTTGATGTTAAAATGTCTTTCTAGTGTGTCCTGCAAGATGCAAGAATTTTATGTGGTGACAGATGACAATCTCACACCATTTCTGTGTGAGTATCCATATTGCAATACCTAATAACACATTAGGTACTATTTGTAAAAAAATTGACACAAGAAAACATGAATTTATAGGCTCATTTTGCACCTAAAAACCTCATAATATAATCCATATCTAACGATTGGAGTTATTGGATTACTTTATTAAATAGGTTTTTCTACTAATATGGTTTCCACACACATATAATATTTAGATATAAAACAAAAGAGAGGTAAAGTCCGAAAAAATGGACTAGCAAACAGAAGTATTCCCCAAAACAGTGAGATTCCAGTTTGCTGGGGAAAGTGGACAAAGGCACGTGGTGATGTGCAAATACTCACCTCCTGCACTAGAGACCTGATGTGCTGGAAAGCTAATGAGATTGATGCAAAAGGGCAGCGTGGAAAGAATTGGTGTAGTTCCTGCAAGCATAGGATGTGTTTGATGTGCAGTGACCTTATACTTGTGGATATAAATTATTTAGGTCACTCTAAGGGGTCAGCAGAGAAATTCCTATGGCTAGACATGAATGGCCTTCTGACACATAAAATACCAAGTATCTTTTCTGGTGGGTTTTTTTTGTTTGTTTGTTTTGGGGGTTTTTGTTTTGTTTTTGATTGGTGTTTGTTGGTTGTTTTTTTTTTTTCTTTTGTTTTGTTTTGTTTTTTCCCCTCATTCTAGTTCTGTTTTACCTATAAAAGCAACACTAGACCAGAGTCCTCAGTATTCAGTTGCTCCTAGATCTGGCTGGTAGAGCACACTTTTGCACAAGGGGAGAGATGCATATTCTGCCTCTGCAGTGGCTGATGGAAGGAAAGGGCTGTGTCTGTTGTGAATAACAGCATGGTTATGATGAGATTCTTCATTATGTGCTGTCACAGCACGAGCTGGTCCTTTAAAAGATCTGGGTTAATCTTTCCCTGTGCACTAATGTAATCACTTTATCTTGATGAGACTCCGGTCTAAGGAATCTCTAAGTTTAAGAATCTATAGTAAATGGTATAAATGTGTTTGGATTTGCAGTCACTGTATGCCTGTGGTATGTATGTATGTATGTATGTATGTCTGAAAAAATGTTTTATTTCCCACATTATGTATGTTTTCTTTCAGTATGTGCATGGTATTTTTCTAAACCAAAAATGAGAGGGCCATAGTGACTATCAAAGAGATCCAGAGTTTTCCTAATATTTATAGAGGATGAGTGCTAACATAAAACTCTATCCCTCTGCAAGAACTGACGAAACCCATGTCTCTTTTCACAAAAGAGAGCAAATTTCCTTCACTTTACAGAAACTCAAATTACTAACAAACAGAAGCTATCTGCCCTCTGTGACTAATTGATCTGTCAAACCTCAGGCTTAGCCGTTCACCTAAGGTGGGGAAGAATTCAGGAGCCCAGCTTAGAATAATTTGTTCTCTTATTTGTGTCTCTAAGGAGGTAAATCTATGATTACTAGGACTGCTTTCTGTGCAGCTTCTTCCTCCAGTACTTGTGTATTCCTCAAGTGTCCTTGAATCTCCACAGGAGTCTTTCTCAAAGGATGTTTGCTCTTCCAAGCCCACTCCAGCAGCCACATAGAATGCGTATTAGATTTTAATTTCACTCAGTTCCAGTATTTGTCATTCATTTTGTTTCAAGTAATATTTTTCTTTTTTTTTCTGTTTTCTTTTTAATTTTTTTTATGTACAAAAATTTTCAGATTACTGGATAACATTTGGTTTGGAGGAGGACATGAGAGTAAGAGCACAAAACAGCAGCAATCCTCTGAGATTTTAGCCAGTCAGAGCTCTGGTGGATTGTAGACACAAGGTTTCTGGGATCTGCAGCCTGCTGTGATGTGCACAAAATTATTCATTTTTTATATTTCTGTCCTTGAATGTTTGGTTTAATATGTACCTGAGGAAAATGGGCCATGGGCTCCACAAATTCTAGTTACCTTGCAGTCACTTAGAGGAGGAATAAATTTGTAATATTGATAAAGTTGAGCTTTTTGTTTAAGGCAATTGCTCCAGGGAAATGAATGTTCTCTCCTTGAAGGAAATTGCTACAATTTAAAGGCATTAAATGTTTAATCATTTGTCACTTGTCTCACTTGTAAATACTGCTGATGGTTATGTTGTTTATCTGGACTGACTTTGAGAAATAGAAGGTGGTAAAAAATTGTCTTAATTTTTTTTCTGAAGATCAAAAACTTGTGAATTATCTTGTAAGATTTTTCTTTTCCCCTCACCTGAGCTGAACTGCTAAATCTGATGTTTGGCAGATCAATTAGTAACAGAGGGCAGGTAGTTTCTCTCTGTTAGTAATTTGAGTTTCTGTAAAATGAAGGAAATTTTACTCTCTTTTCTGAAAACATACATTTGGAAAGTGTAAGCAAAGTCACCTGAGTGTCTGCTGTGAAACTGCTGTGAGAAGAGATAGGATGATTTTTATAGGATTATTTGGCCGATGATAGACAGTGTAAAAGTGGAAATAACAATATTTTTAGATAGCTTTATCTCATCTAAGAACATTGGAGAGAAAAGAACACAGGAACTGCTGACCCTAAGTACAAGCAGCAGTCCTGACTCCTTTGTACTGAGTCCTGCCAATTAATACATAATAAAGATTACCTCATAATAAAAAATCACTGTAGCATTATATATTGATTGGCTTCTCATTTGGATTTAATGTATAGGCCAGCTAGAGCAGATGCTCAGTTTTCTTTTACTCCTTTTTGTTTGCTCATGTTAAGGGTTAGTGTTGTAAGGTAGCCACCCTGCTTTATTGTTCTGTCACTTTATTTTCTGATTCATTCTCAAAAATCAGTTTTGAAAAATTACCACTATTCCGTAAGTGAAAGGGAACTGGCTATTAGCCAGTTAATAGTTGTCTCACTCCTGAGAATGTAAATATTAAGGACCAGAGAAAAACATTTTTTCTATGGAAAAGCCTCTCCTAAAGCCTGCTGACATTACAGGCCCCATCAATTTCCCTTTTCTTCATATCATGTTCTGATAATGTAGGCACTGGTCTCCTGGGGCAGCAGGTGAGCTCTGGCATCAGGGAAAATAAAAAAAGTTATCAATAAAAGTTATCAATCTGGCCATCATGCTCATGGTCCAGCCCAAAGTGCTGTAATGCTGCCCAAAGGCAGAGCTTTGCTTCTCTCTCCTCACTGCAGCAGGCATTGCAGCTTGTTCCAAGCTGCATCTGGAGCCTGACAAATAAATGAGTCAAGTTGTGTGTTTTTTTCACCCCTGCTCTAAGCCTCTAGGCACTGAGTTTGCACAGACTGTCCCTGCCCTGCACATGGATGCTTTGGAGCATAAGGAGAGCAGACACTGAGCTGCTTGTGCCCATTCTTCTAGACAGCATCTTCAATTTAATCTATTTCCACCCTTATGTTGAAACTTGGCAACCTCTAGAAAAGAAGGCTTTAGTAATTCCTCCTTTACTTCCCACTTCATCCTTCCCTCTCTCATTCTCTCTAAATAAATAAATTCTTAGGACATTCTGGGATAGATTTGGAGCCCTGGAACTGCTTATATGATTCTAAGTAAATGGCCTCACTCCTTCGCTTTCCCAAGGGAATAAACTGATAAAGGAATATGTTTCAGTGTTTTATTGCACCAGTCATTCATATTAACAATGCATTCTACTTCTACACAAACTTAGTTGTTCCCATGGCACTTTTTCCTGGTGTTCCTGGCCAAAAATTTTTCTCTCTGCTGCTTCCCAATTTAAGATCATACTGAGCTGTTGTGTTCTTCTCTAGGAAATAGCTGTATGTGCATTGTGCATATTTAGTCTGCTAATATATACTGAAAACTTACAGGAAAAAAGAGGCTATGTAAATGTAAGATTTGTTACCTCCCTATAGAATGGAAATTTCCAGCTGTAATGCAATGGTACACCAGCATGTTGAGGCAGGGCTAATTTTGTGACTGGATTAGAGTGAAAAAAATAACATGCAGTGTGAATATTGTTCTGTTCCCAGCAGATAGTTCACAGACATAAATGCTGGGACAAGATGTAGTCAAGCCAAGCTCAGTGTTACTTTATATAACCACTTAATGTGCTGCCTTTTCTTACCACACTCTTAAATTGAAAGGCAGCAATTTTGCTTCCAGCCATGCCGTATTTTGTTACGTGTTTCCACGTTCTTGGGATATAACCATCACTTTTTAGTTGTGTGCTGTTTGCTGTAGTTATGGCTGTTACTTGTTCAAATGCACACTGTGTACTTTGCCCACTAAACCTATATAAGTACAGCAATTGGTTCATGCTAGCCTTGATGCATTACTCCTAAAATTTTGCCATGTGACAGAAAAAAGCACAAAGATTCTAGCAGGGAACAAGGAAAGTTAATAGAGGGGAAAAAAAAGGAATTTTCCTTCTGCAGAGTCAGTTATCCTGAGAATCATGCTTCACTTTTTATCCAAGATATGGGTTTAGAAAATAATTGTTGTCATCCTCATCAAACAACATTTTACAATATATTTTCACCCAGTGATATGAGTTAGCATTGAACAACATTTAGTCACAAACATAGCCAAAGAAGGCAAGGACAATTATTCATGTCTTAAAAAAATAGAGTGTGAATTGTTTAAGTGTTTAGGAAAATTTTCACTTATGTCCAGGTTTCTAAACTGTAGTGAATTGCATTTCATCACACTATTTTTCATTTTAAGTAATACAGCTTAAAAATTGAGGCAATAACTGAGAAAACAATTTACAGAAAGCTTGTAGTCTTGAGAAACTTTCTCGATGGTTGGTATTTGCTCTATAGCTAAGCATTTGGCACTTAGCAGGTTTCATTTACAAAGCACTTTCTTTGTAACTTCTCTAGTGGTATTAAGAAAAGAACTTCCAGTTTTGAGATACTTCCTGCTCTATCAAGCAAGATAAAGCCAAACCTATGCCCTTGTCTGTTTTCCTGCTCCTACATTGGAAGTTGTCTGGTTCTAGTCATTTTGAATACTAATGCATGTTGAATAGGCTGAGGAATGGGAAATCCATGTGCATCTTCAGCAATCCTATAAGTGCTGACAAACAGGATGTCTGTTCTCATGTCTGGAAGACAAAGATAGAGAAAGATCATTTTATGGCTCAAGTATTTTCCTTTTTTTGGCTTCTATTTTCCTGATTGAAATCAATATTTCAGGGCTAATGCATGAGGACGTCTGCTGTTGCTGCCTAAAATGCTGATCTTGGCAATCAATATATTTAGCTTAGAGCATTTGTGATGTCAATTACTATGATAATACTTCAGCATCTACTGCCTGCAAAATGTCTGGGTTATTGGGTTAGATTTCCCCTGCAACCTTATCTTTCCCACTTTCTCTCTATTTATACTCTGTAACTGCTGGGAACTCCAAACCCTCAAGCACAACTGTGTTAAGCAATTATTTTATTAAGGCTGGATGAAACATGGTTTTTATTTTGTTTTCTAATTTTTCATCATTATGAAAATGCGGAGAGACAAGCAAGCTGTTCTAAATAATAAGCTTTACGTCAGCAGAAAGTGCTTTGTTCTCATGTTTCAAGGTTTTTAACCTTTTAAAGCAGATTTTGAGAATTTTTAATAATGAGGTAAAGATTGACACTGAAGAAACATTTTTGTAGAAGACACGAAAGTGTTTGGCTTATTTTTTTCATTGTGGTCTGTATCTTAAATTAATAATTTGATTGTATCTACATGAGTTCAGTGTCATTGTTTGTATTTTTTTCTACCTAGCCCAGGAGTTTAATGCTAGTCATTTCCAAGTTCTTTCAAAGTGACAACTTTCTGCCAGTTCCTCTTTGTTTTATTCAATGTGAACTGCCTACTCGTTGGACTTTTCCTGCTCTTGCCTGAACAGACTGGGGTTAATCATAGAATCATAGAATAGGCTGGGTTGGAAGGGCCCTCAGAGATCATCGAGTCCAACCCTTGATCCACTACTGCTGCAGTCACTAGACCATGGCACTGAGTGCCACATCCAGTCTCTTTTTAAATGTCTCCAGGGACGAAGAGTCCACTACCTCCCTGGGCAGCCCGTTCCAATGTCTGATCACCCTTTCAGTGAAAAAATTCTTTCTAATATCCAATCTGAACCTCCCCCAGCACAATTTAAGACCGTGCCCTCTTGTCTTACTGAGGGCTGCCTGGGAAAAGAGACCAACCCCCACCTGGCTACCCCCTCCTTTCAGGGAGTTGTAGAGAGTGATGAGGTCTCCCCTGAGCCTCCTCTTCTCCAGGCTGAACAGCCCCAGCTCCCTCAGCCTCTCCTCATAGGATCTGTGCTCGAGTCCCTTCACCAGCCTGGTTGCCCTCCTTTGGACCTGTTTGAGGACCTCAATATCCTTCTTGAACTGAGGGGCCCAGAACTGAACACAGGACTCGAGGTGAGGCCTCACCAGGGCTTAAGCACCATCATTCCTGCCAACACTGGTGCTTTCTCCCTGTTGCACATCAGCTTGTGGCTGAGCTTCTGCACCAAATTACCCAGATGTCTTAAAGATCTTGACTTTGACAGCAGCTTGATCCTTGTCACCATAAAGGCTCTAAACAGATCTAAGAGATTACTGACCTCAGTCTAAAGCTTCAGAAAGTTTCTTGGTCTGTAGAGTAACAGCAGATAGACCATTGTAACTGGTGGCTTTATATTCATAGCTATATTTATTTCATAGCTATAGGTCTTGAGCTATGATGCCTACATTTATTAGAGAAGATTAGTTCTCTTGGAGCTTTAAAATCTGTTTGTGGGACTCTGTCCCACAAGTTGTCAATCAACTGAAACCTGTCATTGAGGTTTACGAGGACTGACCATAAAATGCTGAAGAATGACATCAATTGCATATGACTGCATTGCCTTCAGAGCTGTCCAGATGTGCATTTTTTTTCCAAGGACTCTGTGTTTTACAGGAGAACTGGTCTGTCTGGTAGAGTACTGGAGACAATTGAGTTTTGACATTATTTGTATTATATGGTGGTTTTTTTCAGGAGAAGCAAAGATTGCTAAGAATGAGACAGTGAAAACATTTTTTTTATGTGAACTTGTATCAGTTGAAAACTTTGTTCCTCAGTCCTGTAATAACCAATACCTTTCCACACATATGGCAGTCTTTATAGGGTTTTCAAATGCTTTTTGTAATGCTGAATAACCAAGGTCTGGCCTAAAGCCCTTCCAGGTAATTGAGAGCTTTTCCAGTGTGATTGTGGCAACCCTAGCAGCTTGTGCTGTAATTTGTGCAATAATTCACAATCTGTATTTCTTAATTTTTTCTATTTTTTATTTTATTCCTACAATTTATTTTTTTTAAAAAATCTTTCTTTTACTCTGGGGAAAGGAGCCAGTTGCTCACAAAATGCCCTGGTAGATCTGCTAGCGTTGAGTCCTCTACAATACATAAGGACATAAGGATGCTATTCCCATCTAAATGTATGTGCTTATTGCCTTATTGCTTTTTTTTTTTTTTTTTTTTTTTTTTTTTTTTTTTTTTTTTTTTTTTTATGACTGAAGGGTACAATGTGTCCAGCTCTACTTCCTTTTAGATTGTGAGCTCCAGGCTGAGCAAACAGCACAAACTAAAAATCAGATCCCATCCAAGTCCAAGTGATCAGACACACAATGAATCCTTTGCTATCTGGAAAGAAGAAAAAAGGGATTTCTGATAAATCTACTTCTACAGGTTGTTCCAGGGCTGCTCTCTAGTTGTTCTCTGAGGTGAGGAGAGATTCAGGCTATTTCTATGCTGACAGATACTGCCAACTAATGCTGGCTATCTGAACTTGTCGGGTATGTCAAAGGAAAAAGCATATACAGCCAAAGGCCATGAAACCCTGGAGCTTATTCACCTTTCTTCCTTGACTTACATATTGATTTGACTTGAGGCTAACTCATCACTATATTGAATGTGATTTACATGATTCATTAATTAATAAGCCAAAATGGTATTAAGAAGCACTTTTAACTAATGGGTCTGTCAAGCTCTCACTGAATAATGGGGGATAATGCCCAAGGTACAGAACTTAGATTAATTCCATTCATATCAACTGCCACTACCTAAAAGATATGACCTTACTCATGGGTCATAATTGGTTATAAGCCATTGTGACATGGACCTACATTTGTCAAGGAAGAAGAATCTCTAAGTTCTGCTGACCTGATAGGAATTGATAAAAAATGTGAATGACAGTCTTCACTGTCTTCACCTTTATCTGATATTTCATATGTATCTGACCTGCAATGTTAAAAAAGCTCTGGAAGGAAAGAGTCTTTACTGGAATATTGTAGGAGGAGAGTTTAATATGTGCTTTTTTCAGGGACATAACAGATGCTGAGATCTGAAAAAAAAATCATAGAGAGCAGCAACCAGATATAAAAATAACACAAGGTCTGCTGTCCAAGTGGCTACTCAGGATATCAGAGTTTTGCCTAGAATACTTATTTCCTGGTCTGTTGGAGGAAGAACTGTTGGAGTTCCAGTAGAAATCATGGGCAACCCCCAAATGACAGTCCCATTTCTGCAAACAGTAAATTGTAATTGGAAACTCTTCTCCCGGAAAACCAATCAAATCCTTGTGAATCAAATAAATATTTTTACCTTTTCCTTTTAGAAATGCTTTGCCAGGTCTAGGGAAGGAATAAAGCAGAAATAAATCCTGCACTTGCCATCTCTCTGTGAATGGCTGTTGTTGGAAAGGATAATAACTACAGACCATACTTTTAGTGTAGGCTTATATAGATTGTTGCAGAACAAGATTTAGAGCAGATTTGGTGGATAGTGACTTTATTCCCTGGAGTATATATATGGAGTATATATAATTTTAAATATTCTTGAATAAATCCTTTTCACTGCTTCCACATTTATATACCTTGGAATAGTCACAGCAAAACTGAGAAGACTGTTCATCAACCTTTTTTACTCTCTTTAGCTCTTTGTAGGCACTATCATAATAGGATGCAGTCATGGTATTTTCTCATGTGATGCTTTAGATCTAATTGCTTGAAGTATCAGGCAATAAAGGTGTCAGTCCTGTATTTGAACCTAAAGACAGTTTCAGCTCTCTTCACAGATACAGTTTGGCTCCACAAATTGGACCTGTGAATTTTCCCAGTTTACACTGTCGCAGATGTCACTTTTTCCTGATAGTATCAATTTGAAAAAAATCCATACAAACCAAAACCCAGTCCTAATTACTTTGTTATCTAGGACAAAGACATTGCATTCCTCAGTGATTTGAAAGATTTCCATGATTTCAAGATTTGAAATGGCTGACCCAATTGCTATCTACATGCTAGAGTCAAGTTCTGGATCTAGGTATGATCTTTGTAGTACATCCAATAGATGAAGATATGCTGTTATTAAAGTTAATTGGGTTGTTATATGTTTTAATCCCAAATCAGAGCAAGAAATATCTGTCAGTTCAGTACAACTTAGCCTTTATTGTTACAGGCTGCACTGGAATCAATGGAATTTTATTGGTAACAGAAACCTGGGGAAAAGGTATAGAGCAACATGAATAATTTCCAGAAACTGTACTGAAAGATTAGCAGACTTAAGTTGTTTTGAGTCACTAAGATTAGTAGAGTTGAAATATTCATCCCTCCTTATTTTGATTTACCACCATTCATATTACAGAGTGAATTACATTTTCTCTGTAAGCACCATTTTGTTCAATGAAGCAAATAAGTACTGTCACTGCCCTGGTAATTGCTCAAAAGGCATTGTATTGTTTGCTTGTTTTTCAAAAGTGCCTACAGATGACATTAAACACCTGACAACAGAAAATAAATATCAGTCATTCTCTCAATGGCCTGGTGATTTCAGCATGTAGTGAGAGATGAAAGGCAGTGAGAGGAATAGAAAAGGAGACAGATTAATCAGTGTGTTAAGTAAATAGGGAGCTATTACAATTGCATTCATTCAGGCTTATCAAAGTTAAGTGGAAGAAGCGAGGGGGCTAGAGCCACCCCTCCATTACCTCTGCCTAGTGCTGCTTGTGCTTCAGTCTCATGAGAGGAGAAAATGCATTATAGTTTATCTGCCCATCAGCAGCCAATTCCTGACTCTGAACTGGTGTTTCGTATATTTTTGCAATACGAAAGGTTGCGTCTGTTGTCTCTGACAAAAATCTATATTTAGTATGGGCATGAGTGGCACTATGTGAAACAAGAAAGGTTTTTTTCTGTAGCTAATGCTACCTTTCCATTAGGAGAAGTAAAGTAGAAACTCGGAGTGGGATTGAGCCACCTGCATTTTTGGATGTCTCATGAAGCAGCCTTCCTGAAGCAAGTGTCTGATGTCCAGACTGAGCTGATGAAGCCATAAGGTTCCTCTTTGGAAGGAGGCCCTATCTGTCTTAGGTTGTAAGTTCTTTAATGTCAAAGGTCTGAAGGAATCCCATGGCTTTACCACCCTTCTCTATCTCCTATCTGGGAGAAGTGGTACTGTTATATTAAATGTCTGAGGTGAAAATGAAATGATATGAAGGCACACTTGGCCTGTTCAGAGCTGCCCAAGTTCTAAACATGCTATTACCAGAGCAAGGGCTCCTGAAGTTGTCGAAGCCTCTGCCTTACCCATTAAATAATGAGTCTAGAAAAGTGGCTGTACTTTCCATCTGAATAACTAGAGAACAGAAAGGTTTAGTGGCTTGGCTTTGTGGGCTCTGTATCTTAATGGGCAAGGGCCCATTAGCTCTATTTTTCTAAATGCCTTAATACACCTACATTTCTAAATTCTTAATTACAAAAGCAAAGAGAGTTGAATGATATATTTCTAATACATAGTCAGTTCTGATTCATCTTGGTTCTTCTGAATGAATAAGATCCAGTGTTGCTGTTAATGAATGCTTTCTATGACCAAGACATAAGAGCTGCATTACTGTGGATTTTCACTTACTGTGGTAAGTGCTTTCTGTAGTCATTGCACAGCTACTGAGAGAGATAATTGTTGTTTTCCAGATGTTACCACTGTGGTCAGGGCCACTTGCTCTCACTTTCTGTTTAAATTTAATTCTCCTCTGAAACTTCCTTTTCATTAATTTTAAATTATGAAAGTGGTTTCTATAAATAGAGAGAAGACAAACAAAAACTGTTTTACAAGCTTGGTTGAATCTGCACATTTTAAAAACGTAGTGAGGGTAGCTTCTGAGCAAAGCATGCTTACTGAACATGTAGAATACTCACATAGCAGAAGAGAAAGCAGAACTGAGATAACTGAGATTACTGTACTTCTTACGTGATTCACAAATAACAAGCATAGGGAGGAAACACTTCATTGCACATTTCATTGTTCCATTAGTGGATTCTCTGACCAGAACAGACAGGTTTTCAACCTCTCTCTCCATGATATGTCTCTGGAAAAAACAAACTGACCTGCTATAAGGTCACCTCAGAGCCTCCTTTTCTCTAGGCTGAACAACCCCAACTTTTTTAGCCTGTCTTCATTCAGGGGGTGCTCCAACCCTCTGATCATTTCAGTGTCTCTCCTCTGGACAGGTTCCAGGAGCTCTGTGTCCTTCTTATGCTGCGAACTCCAGAACTGGACACAGTGCTCTGGGTGGGGTCTCACAAGAGCAGAGAAGAGGGGGAGAATCACCTCCCTCAACCAAATGCAACACCTATCCACAAGAGAGGCAGAAAGGAGAATCTAGGAAACTACAGACCTAACAGCCTGACCCTGGTATCAGAGAAGGTCATGGAGTGGATCATCTTGATGCCAATACAAGTCATATAGAGGACAAACCAGGGTTCAGGCCCAGTCAGCATGGGTTTATGAAAGGCAGGTCCCTCCTGATGAGCCTGATCTCCTTCTATGACAAGATGACCCGGCTATTGGATGAGGGAAAGTCTGTGGATATTGTCTATCTAGACTTTCAGAAAGCATTTGACACTGTTCCCCATAGAATTCTTTTGGAAAAACTCACAGGTCATGGCCTGGTTGAGCATAAAATCTTGTTGGATCAAGCACTGGCTGGCTGGAAGGGCCCGAAGAGCGGTGATCTATGGTGTTAAATCCAACTGCTGTCATGTCACCTGGGGGGTTCCTTAGGGCTCAGTGCTGGGACCATTTCTGTTTGTTGATGATCTTGATAAGGACATAGAATGCATCATCAGTAAGTCTGCAGATGACATCAAGTTAGGCAGGAGTGTTGGTCTGCGTGAGGATACAGAGGCTCTACAGAGAGACTTGGATAAACTGGATTGATGGGCCAATGTCAACGGTATGAGCTTCAACAAGGACAAGTGTCAGGTCCTGAACTTGGGCCACAACAACTCCATGCAATGGTACAGGCTTGGGGAAGCATGGTTGGAAAAGGACTTGGGGGTTCTAATTGACAAGTGAGAGAACATGAGCCAGCAGTGTTCCTGGGTGGCTAAGAAAGCCAGTGGCATCCTGGCTTGTATTAGAAATAGTGTGGCCAGCAAAAACAGGGAGGTGATTGTCCCCCTGTACTCAGCACTAGTGAGGCCACACCTTGAGTATTGTGTCGAGTTTTGGGCACCTCAGTCTATGAAAGATATCGAGATGCTGGAGGGAGTGCAGAGGAGGGCAACAAAGGTGGTGAAGGGCTTGGAAAATAAATCTTATGAAGAATGACTGAGGCATCTGGGACTGTTTAGTCTGAGGAAGAGAAGGCTGAGGGGAGACTTCATTGCTCTCTATAACTACCTGAAAAGACATTGTAGAGAGGTTGGTGCTGGTCTCTTCTCACTGGTAATTAGTGATAGAACAAGAGGGAATGGATTGAAGCTGCAACAGGGTAGGTTTAGACTGGACATTAGGAAAAAAATTTTCACACAAGGCATGGTCAGACACTGGAATAGGCTGCCTAGGGAGGTGGTTAAGTCAACATCCCTGGATGTGTTTAAGAGTTGCTTAGATGTGGTGTTGGGGGATATGATTTAGGAGACGACTTTGTAGACTAAGGATGATGGCTGGAGTCAGTGATCCCAAAGGTCTTTTCCGACCTGAAAGATTCTATGATTCTATGATTTGGAAAACACCAGATACAAGTAGAGTATCGAGATGTGAATTGTGGAAAGTCAGCTCATCCTTTTACCAGAAAGCCACTAGGAGAATAGATGTATGTACTGAAAACAAGGTAAAAATAATACATAAACTTATGCACAAGCCAAAAGCACAGTGTTCTATTATGGTGAAAGATGCTTGAAAAACATTAAGAATAACAAAGCAGATTCTTTCCTACCAGAAAAAGTTTTGCTCATCACAGGAGGGCTCCATGACTGCTGGACAATTTGAGAAAGGTAAACATACTACAATTATATCACCCAGACAGTTTGAAATGAGTTTTTGGGTTCTGGGACTCTAACTGGGCTGCATATTAGATTTGCATCACTACTGGAAAGCTAACACATCTGTATTCTAGGCAAATAATCTGGTACTTTATATCTTTCAGTGATTTTCTTGTGGTTTCTAATTTTCTTTAGTAATTTCCTCACCCCTTTCTTGTTGCAATAGCTTTGATAGTTCCCCCTATATGCAGGTTTTTACCCTGCTGTTATCCTGAAAGGAATTGACAGGCCCCCTGTCTGGCTTGTTAAGCTCTTGAAGCTTGCTGCATCCTGCATGTAGCATGTTTCTGATTATGCCGGCAGCACAGACATTTGAGCTCACAGCTGCGGCAGTGTTGCCAGATCAATGCACCCACAGAGCACAGCGAGCCTTTTGTGTCAGTTCAGAAGTCAGATTTCTCTTGTTTAGAGGGCAAGCTGCAAAAGAAAATCTCCTAACATGAAGGAGTCCTCCTGGAGCTTCACCGAGGTACGCATTTATCTGTGTGTTTAACAAGATGCTAAGAAGCTCTCAAGGCTGAGTGACAAGAAGGGGTTTCCTTGCTTTGAATCAGTGCCACCTCCCCCTCTCCCTCTCCCCCACACCACCCTAGACTCCACACATGATAAGGCAGAGCATATGTTTCTCCTTAGACTTGTCTGCAAAAATATCAAACCCTTAAAAGACTCATCAGTTGCGGACATAAACCTGTCGGAAAACAATTACCAGCTGTATCATTTTGTGATCCTATTAAGTCACTTGGGTCTTGATAACCTTGAAGATACCCTCTTGTAATCAAGGCAGAGATAATGACATTTATCGATAGTGTGAGGATCTGACCGGGTTAGCTTGAAGCCCACTCAAGCTGTTAGTTTGTGTGTGTATGACTGCTATTACTCTGTTTGGTTTTCTTTTTTATTTTTTTTTCTGTGTCGGAGAGGACTCAATTGATATTCTTTCCTTCCCTCTAGTACAGACAAGCTCTTTTTTTCCTCTCTAAATACAGTGAACATTCAGCTTTATTGCTTGATACTTAGTATGAAGGAATTGTCAGCTCAGCAGCCAAGAGAAAGAAAGGGGAGTGGTGTACAGGGAAGGATCAGCTGCAGCATGGAGAGCAGATTAAGACCATCCCAGACATTTCTCCTATCACTTCCCTGGGAATAGCTGTGTCAAGGGTGAGCCTTGCAGGGTTGCTAATGAGCTGCACTGGCAGCAGGACTTTGACTCTGCAAGGGCATGAGGGTATAAATCCATATGAACTGAGCTACAAAACCAAGGGGCTTGCATGTATGGGATTAAGTGACTTTTAGCAATTAGGGCTCAACGCTATTTGTGCTTTTGCACTTGCTTATAAATTATTTCTTTAGGGAATACGTTTGTAGTAACAAATTTGACCAAATTTCACCTGATGCTGAAATTCAGTCTAGGGATGGATTTTTCCACAAGGTAAACTTGCCCTAGAGGAAGAAGGGTCACAGCTTGAGGAAATTGCAGGTATCCACTTATGAGAAAATGGCTGCTCTCAGCAAAAATGCAGAAATATGTCTTGCATTAAATGTTGAGCAGTCATTTTCACTTTGTTTCTGTTTTAAAAAGCAGCTTTTAAAAAAATTACCTTTTGCAGAGTGGCTTCAAATAGCCCTGAAATTGTAGGTTGGGTAGCAGGACTTGGCACTGGCTTGAAACAGCCCTGAGGAGATGCAGGTTTCTTACCGGCCCACAGAAAGGCTGGAAGAGCTTTGCTTTGCATTCTTACCTGGTTGAAGCAAGAGAGTTTGATTATGGATGAAGGAGGATCTCCCCACAGAAGAAGAAAAATTAAAAGTTTTTAGCATTAGACTAATTGAGTCAAGGACTAGTTCAGGGCTTCAATGAGTAGAGGCCTAGGAAAAACACTGTCTAGTATCATTGGAAACACTCTCTAATACATAGTCAGTAAGGTGAATCCATTGTTTCCAGGGCTACACGTATGCAAACAATTTTGTATAGCTTCTTAAAGGTGTCCTGTGGTTCTGCTTCCTTATGTTATGGTAAGGTGTCTCAATTAAAACTTATTGTCTGAATTTTGCTTTAAAAATATATATATCTTTGCCTAGTTTTGTATTAGCAATCATGGAAGGAATCTGTTCCTAATTGAAAGTCTAGGTCTTTGGATGCTTCATTTTCCCCAAACGGTGCGTTATATTGGGAGCTAACAGCAGACTGATGAAACTCTCTGGAATGAAATATATTTTGTTCTCTAACACAGCAGAGTCAGCAGGGCGTAGGTCAACAGAAAAGAGCCTACCCCATGCCTGTTTGATTGTTCCTGGTCTGCCTCCTTCTGTCTTTGCTGTCTGTAGTCTTACAGTCTTGAATTTGCTACACCCTGGTTTCAATTCCCTTTAGTTGTCTTCTATATGATTTGTCTCCTGTATCACTACCAGTCAAAGAGCTTTGTCTCTTATGGTGGTGAAGGGTCAGACTTATAATGGTAACTAGTCCTTAAAGAGCATCAGAGGGCTTTTAATTATATGACTACCTCTGCTGGATACCTAAACAAGGGGTAGTAAATATCTTTTAGAAGTGCCTGTCTTCCTCCATTGACCAGGTCAGGTGCCTAGGTTTTTACAGATAGAGTTGCAGAAATGCTGCCAAAAATTGATAAGCTTATGGCATTTTATGTTTTACTGTCATAGCACATTTATAATAACAGAACTTAGGAATTAGTTCAAAGGCAAGGTTCATAATAGCAAAACTAACCCTCTCATGGAATTATTAGTTATGGTAAAATCCTGGCTTTCTTAGCCATGCTTTTACTTAGACTGATCTAGCTTAAGTCTAAAGACTGCAGATATATTTGCCTACCTATACTTTGTCATGATATCATCATTAAAAGTATAACTATATCCTTGGTGTCAGAGCAATCCAAAGTCCTCCTATCTGAAGAAAAGAGGTGATAAGATTATTTTTAACTTCCTTTTTCTATCTCCTTACATTTCTCTATCAGTTGAGTATGTTTTTAATTTTCCTTGCCAAGTGTACTTTTGTTTCCAGTATTAAAGGTTATATTTATAAAGGGGATGCATGTTAATGATGAATGAAATCCATCACTATCCCTTAGTGCATACAACTCAATTTTAAGGATGAAACTTTATGCCAAGCAAAAGCACAGACAGATATTTCATCAGTACAAATCTGACTACACATGAAGACTTTTTTTTCCAACAGGGCAAAAAAGAGCGCAAGATACTGAGTACAATCAGATAAGTGTGCTTTAAGATGGAAGCAAGGCTGCAGGGTGTCACCAGCTTGGAAACTGATCCAATTAGGAAGTGTTGTGATATGGTTAGAAAAAAAAGTTGTAATCACTTGGAAAAATGATCAATTACAGCTCTCATTAAGTATGCCAAATCATTTGTGCAGGCTGGGTCATATAATCTCTCAAGAGTCATATGTCCTCTCCCCATCCTGTTATGAGATGTATCACTCTCATACATTTAAAATGTAGGCATCTCTTGAAGTACAGCTGGAGATAGAGCAGGTATGACACTTAGAGAGGGGAAATGCAGAAGGTGGGATTTCTCCATCCCAGCTGTTCTGTGAATAACATGTCTCTAGCCCAGTATCATAGAAAACAGATCTTTAGACTAACTGGATTACTGTGGCCACCTGACCTTCTCATATGACAGAGAAATGAGTGTATGCTAACAGTTTACCTGGTAAATCATTATACATATACTGTATATGTAGGACACCAAATACTCTGCAGTACTCTCACTACTGTCTATTTGATAACTTTATTCTAAAATATGATTTGTAAAAGACAGTAGTTGGAGATACTGTTCAGAGGTGCTTTCTAGAATACAGTCAAATAAACTCTTCCACAGAAATCTCTGCACTTCCCCTGAGTAATCATTACTATTTTTTTCAAATAGAAACAGTATCACCTTTCATCTGGTTTCTGCTCTGTAATGAAGACTTTCAGGTCCAGATATTTATGCACAGTAACATATCCTTTCTCACCACCTGTGTAAATCCAGAGCTGACCTGTGGAAATCAAGCAAAAATAATTTGTTGGTATCCATAAGGATGTTACATGGAAAAATATGGCTCTATCCAAAATTGAAGAATTATTTCCAAAAGCAAAGGACAAGTGTCTGATTCCTGAAGCAAATACTTTCAGATTAATCAAACTGTGCAGGAACTAGAACTGTTCAGCTGGCCAGCATTTTCTACCATCTGTAATGGAAGAGAAGAGCTCTGTTTATCTGGAACAATGAGCACTGTAGAAAACTTTTTTCACTGGTGACACAGATGACACTATGAAAATATCTGGAACAGATTTACAGTACACTTTCTGCTGTTGCTGTGTGCTAAACCATGACTGAAAGGAGATGCTATTCTAAGTGGGTGGGTGGAACAGAATCTGTTTACTCTTTATACCTGGTCAGTTTTCCTATATATACAAAACATGACAGATGAATCAGATTCACTCACACACCTCAAAATCACTTGTGCTACTTATTGGGGGCATACTACAGATAAATTCCCTTTTCAGTGCTGATAGGCAATCTACACATCCTGCTTGAGGAGTTCTAGTCTTAAAAACCAAAAAAACCCCAAATGACAGTATCATATGTGGTATTTCATACATAGCCTTTGTATGACATCCTTTGCTTTGAAGTGTTTTCTGACTGAGTTACTAATCCTATGGCTGGTTCTGTGTCAAGGTCTCTTCTGACATCTGTGGTTTGGTTTGAAGCAGAAGCCAAATGAAGACAGAGTCATGGTCAGTTTGTGCTAGTCACATAGAAGGAGAGTAATTCTGCTTTATCCACCTATATTTTAATACATAGTGTTCCATGGAATAGAAACCATCAGTAGCCACTTCCACCATCTTGAAAAAAACAGATCTAGGTCTGTATATTTCATTCAAAGTGCTGATTTCATTAATCTGTTCAGAATTGTTTTATTTTCTTATAGTTAATATGAACAACAGCACTAAAAAGAATGCGGCAGTTCAGAGAAAATCGAATAAAAGCACCAAATTATTTTATTACAGAAGATGTAGGACCATTTTCCCTTCTTCTCCAATAAAGATTTGCTCCAATGCAGAAAATTCTGTAAATTCCTGCATGACAACTAATATTGTTTTTTCCACAGTTTGAATGAGTCTTCCAAAATTCTGTTTATTGCTCATAAAAAGCATTAGGAGATACTAGCATTATGAGAAACTAACAGCTTTATGAAGAAGGGCACAAGCCTGGGTCAACAATGGGAGAAAAAAATTAGGGGTCAGAAGAGGCAGTATGTGACTTAAAAGCAAACAGAAGAGGACTGGGCAAAGTATTTTGTTTTCTTGAGAAATTCTGAAAGATTTGACCCTTTACAAAACTGTTGGTGTTGGATGGGGACTGCAGCACATTCCACACCATAAGGCCTTGGGGTAAATAGAATTGCAAAATGTTTTAATTTCTCATGCATAAGCAGTTAAGAAATAATAATAATGATAAGGTCAGAACCTTAGGTAGTGTCTTTCTCTAGACACGGGCCACTGGTGAAAGGAATATGTTTTCTGAAGCCTGGATGATTTTGATACATTTGCATAGTTGTGGGCTGCTTGACCTCTTACTCTTTCTACAGTAAAGATACAACTCTTTTATTTTTTTTTCCTCTTTTGTATTTCAGCATCTGATGGTTTTGAAAAAAGCAGAACTATGGATGCTAATCAGATGCTGCATATTTTCTCCTCTCTTTCCAAGCCCCTTTTGTTTGTTTTTCGCTAGGCACTCACAGTGATGGATCCCATCTGGTTCTGCTGTACTGTGTGATCCAAGATCATACTTAGCACCGTTACCAGTCAAGATGGGACACATCATAGCTTGTTCCCAGTGAATGTTGCCAGGAGCCTTAATCTTCTCCTTCAGAATTCCAACTAATTTTTTATTTCTTTTTAAGTTATGGAGCAGTAAGGGATGCTACATTTCCACTTTAGGGCTGATTCTGCACCCAAGCAACCTTGTTTAAAACTAATCCAAGGGATCTTTGTATCAGATATACCATGACTGGGCTGAAGGTCAGGTGAGCAGCTCTGTCTTTCTTCCTAAACCACCCAGTCTCAACACAGCCACCTTGGTTATCTTTCACTCCTGTCCCCTGTCCTGCCCAGTACTCTCCTTTTGTCAGGAAGGAGGATTCTCTGGATCCTTTTAGGGCAAGTTTGTATTGCTGAGCTGTGGAAAAAAACTGCTATTGCAGAGAAAGAGGACAGAGCCTGTTGTGAGAAAATTATAGAATCACAGAATTGCCACAGTTGGAAAAGACCTTTAAGATACACCAAGTCAAACCATCAACTCAGGTGAAACAAACTAACAAACAAACAGAAGAAACGAAAAATCATACCCCCAAACAAACAAAAAACACCAAGAAACACTATACCCACTAGAGCATGTCCTGAAGTGCCACAACTACATGGGTGGTGACTCATCCACCTCCTTGGGCAGCCTGTTCCAGTGCCTGGCCACTCTTTCAGTGATGAAATTCTTCCTGAGATCTAATCTAAACCTCCCCTGGTGCAACTTCAGGAGATTTCCTCTAGTCCCATCATTATTTACTTGGAAGAAAAAGTCAACATTCATCTTGCTACATCCTCCTTTCAAGTATTTGTAGAGAACAAGGTCTTGTCTCAGGTCCCTCTTCTCCAAACTAAACAATTCCATTTTCCTCAGCTTCTTCTCATAGGAATTGTTCTCCAGACCCTTCACCAGCTTGGTTGCCCTTCTCTGAACTCACTCCAGCAGCTCAATGTCCTTCTTGCAGTGAGGGGCCCAGAACTGGGCATAGGACTCAAGGTGAAGCCTCACCAGTGCTGAGCAGAGGGGCACCATCACTTCCCACTGCCGGTCACACTATTCCTGATGCAGGCTGGGTTGATGTTTCCAGACCCTCACTATGAGCCACACAATTTGCTTTGTTGCTGGGGTCTGTAAATTTTTATGAGTTTAACCAGTCAAGCAGCTATATGCAAAGTAAGGCTAAGCTGATAGTATCTAATATCAGCACAACACAGGAACAGAAAAGGTAATGAAACTTTGTCATGTTCAAAACCACGTAAATTAATCTGGCATTACAGGCATAGTCATTGCACATGTGCACACAAAAATTTGTTTATTAGTCTGGTGGATGAATGTGCTGGAGCCCTGCAGCAGAAACCAACCATCATCATATACAGAAATACCTGGCCCTCAATCAGGGCCAAGAGTCCAAAGGGATTCAGTGTGGTCACAAAGAGTGACAGGAGAGAAATCCCCCCTGCAGGGTCCTGTTGAGGATTATACTCTACCACAGATGCCCTGATAATCTCAAAATCCCTAACCTATGACTTGTCTCTAATCTTCTCTCCAAATTATTTAGACTTCAAGTAAGAGGAAGTTTAGAGAAAAACAATTATGAAAAGCCATTTCTATTAAGGTATGAAAGTATTTTGGCCAGTTTCACAGAGAAGTTGATGACAGCAGTAGAGGAGACTTTGGAAGGGTAGCATATATGCCTTTAATCTTTCTGCTCTGTTTTTCTTATCTCCACCACATGTGCTGAGGCAAACAAGCAAACAAGATTAATTTCCAGTATGCACTTAACACTTCTCATACTATAGTCGAAAAAGTGGTGGAAAGTTTTATTTTTGCATTGATTTAATATTTTTAACTGATGAGATATATATGACATGTAATATTCCCTCCATATACACACAGACAGACTTGCAAATGATAGATTTGGTTATTGCTCAAAAGTAGATGCACTTTACCACCTTTTTTTTTTTCCCATTAAAAAATAGATTATTCTATTACATCCTTGCAGTGTCCGTTGCACTACAGTGAGTAGTTGGTTAGCACATCCTTTCTGTTTCTGCCTTTTTTATGGATTTCAAAGATAATTTCAAATTAAAATAACATTAAGCATGAAAGAGACTGACATTGGTTATTTATACTTTACAAATAGATGCAATTTTTGTGGGTTTTTAAATTTTTTTATTGACATAGCTCTAAAATATGTATTACTCTGCTTTATGCATCTATTTTTACTGAGCTCCTGAATAATGATGAACTTTTACAGCATTTTTCCTGACAGTTTTTAAAACGTGGTGTTCAAAATATTTGCCATTTACAATACAGTCTCCTTCTTCATGTGTCCCCCAAAGTATTGCATTTGCTTTTGTTCTACTGGGGTTTCTTTATGGTATGAATGCTGAAAGGTGCAATAAAGCAAGATCTGTGAAAAAAGACCTGGTGAAAAGATTTGAAAGAAGAAACATCACAAAGCAGATTTTGGAGTTTTGTTTTATTTTATTTTCAGTTTAGAAGAAATGTGGGAATGGATCTTGTCAGAGGAATATAGTTGGAATTCATTACCACACACCACTGAGTGAGTCCCTTTCTCCTCCCAGGCTATTTTCTATTTGAAATGCATGGGTTTGGGGTGTTAGTTGTTTTTTACTGTCATTTCATCTCAGTGCTAAGATCTCAACCTGAGTCTCGAGGTACTGAAGTAAGATCATTTGCAACAGGTGAAATTACAAACATCCATCACTATCTCTTGCAATTTTTTTACAAGGCTATCAACAGAACTATATGAAAACTGTCCCAACTGTTTGCCTTTTGAAGGCAGATATAGCCCTTCTTTACCAAGGTTTCTGCAATATTTCATGTGATGATTTGTGCACAAAGAGGTACAATTGTATTAACAGTTGGAGTAACTTCTGTCATTTTACAAATCCAAAGTAATAAATGCCAGCTAAATAAGTAAATCCCTCTAAAACTGTAATTCACTTAATGGTGTCACACCCTTTTAAAGAAGTCACTAGTACTCTTGATTATGTCCTTTTCTTCTTGTTATGTAGAACCACGATATAAAAATGTGCCGTTGACTTCATGGAAAAATATCATTAAAACAGTGCTTTACCTCTGTTACTCCTTTGACTTCTCCCTCCCAGCCATGGCTATTTTACTGTAGCTGTATTCTTGCTCTCCTAAAGCAAAAGTAATTAATCTACTTTTGAGAATCTCATATTTCAAAAAGTACCTGGTTTTGCTTAGAATGGCCTTCCTGTAATTGTGTGATTGAAAAATGATCTGAAACACTTTCTCAAAGATCAAACAGATGCAAAGTGCACTTACCATTAGCTCAGTATTTGGCCTGGGCTGAGTCACCACAGCACGTCCTGGGTTAGTGAGCTCAGCAGCATCCCTGAGCAGCACTGGCACCCAAAGGTTTGATTAGACTGCGAGGTGTCTGTACAACTGAGTTAGAGTTTAGCAACAGAAAGGTGTGGTGATGGCCTTGTTTGTTGCTGTGGTAAAGACTGGGCTTTTAAAAAGCACGATGTAAACTAAGAGTAATTATGACAAACAGGAGGAAAGGGTTGATGCAGAACTTACGAATTCTAATTTAAACTAGGAGCTTGTATGGGAAATTTCCAACTTTGGTGTGAATGTAGCTGGGTGTCTTCACTACTGTCTTTCTACAGCCATATTTGGCTGAAATCAAAGGAGTGATGACACACCTCTAATAATGGAAAGTCATTAACCTGAGAAAAATCTTATTCAAATTAAACTAAATAGGGAAATGCAATAGATAAAGCTTGTCAGGGTAAGTTTTTTTCTGTTTTCTTTTCAGGGAGCTGGAGCTCAGAGAAGTGGAATTTCTCCCTGAAGCAGAACAATGGAATTAGATGTCATTTTGTGACCCTCTTTGTGACTAAGAAGTCTTTTAAAACCTGAGGACTTCTTGCAGAAGAGAAGGTAATGCCTCTCTTAAAGTAGAATTACACAAGGAAGGAGAAAAATGGCAGTGTACAGAGGAGAGAAATTGGTTGAGATTTTCAACAATATTCAAAAACAGATCCAAAGAATAACTACCACCTTAAATAATACAGAGTTGCAATTGAAAAGACAAAAAGATACTGACATATATTAAAAAAAAATAATGGGAGAAAGAAACAAAGGCATGGATGTTTATTATTTGTCTAGTTCTGTATCCTTCCTGTGCTAACTGAAGTAGAGGATAGCTGTATTTACAAACCCATATACATCTTGGGCATCTGTTAATTTTCATCTGTCCTGTATCACTGAAGAGTAAAATGTAAATCCAGCATGCTGCAGGTTACATTTAAGGAATTCATTGTGTTTAAATCACTTCTGTGTCTGGAAGCTTAGGACAGCCTAGGATAGCTTAGGGGCCATTTAGCTCAGTTTCTGTGAGAAGATAGGGTATCTCCATATTTTTTTCTAAGAAGAGTGGCAGAAGTGCCAAGGATGGGACAAAGACCAGTGGACCAAGAGAAGATGAAACTCACATGTCTATCCTTGAGATCCCAATACAGCAGCCTGGATAGTGTTCAGCTAGGGTTAGCCCCATCAGAGCAAAAACAATAACCAAAAGTATTAAGAGAAATATATATTCATAGTAGTAAGCATGTATGCATTCTGCATTCCTCTTAAACTCTTGGCCTCAGACCAGAACTTTTCCAATTAAATGATATATTGAAATATCACCCCCTCCTGCTGCTCCTGCTGGTTGATTAACAAAAGTCTCCTACTGGAGTGCAAAGAGTTGACAAACAGACACATTTGGAGATATTTTCTAAGCTAGTTCCTACAGAAATGAGAGTTCTGCTTTGTCAGAATTACCTCTACATTTGTGAAATTCAATGCAAAAAACCCCCATTAAGCTTGCTTGTTTCTGTCTCTTACAAATAATTTTACTACTTGTCTATGACTTCACAATCAATTACTCCTTCATGGCAATGTGAGCTGGTTTAAAATCTTTTAATACACATTATGACACCAAAGGGGACTCATCTATAGAGGAAGAAAATGTGGAGGAGCTAGTCTCCAAAAAAAAGCAAGTATTAGTGCATCTCAGTCTCATTACTAATTTTTTTAACTGCTTATCAGTTATTCAGATGATCAATGCACCCTCATCAAGCTGCTGATGACACCAAGCTGTGTGGTTGACATGGTGGAGGGAAGGGATGCCATCCAAAGGGATATTGATAGGTTTGAGGGGTGGGCCCAAGAGAAGCTCATGAAGCTCAAGACATCTCAGTGCAAGGTCTGACACCTGGGCTGGGACAATCCCAATGACAGATACAGGTTGGGCATAGAATGGATTAAGAACAGCCTTGAGGAGAAGGTCTTGGGGGTGTTGGGTGAAGAGGTGCTCGACATGAGCCAGCAATGGATGAACCATATCCTGGGCTGCTTCAAAGAAGACTGGCCAGCAGGTCAAGGGAGGTGATTCTTCCCCTCTGCACTGCTTTTGTCAGATGCCATCCGGAGTACTTTGTCCAGTTCTGGAGCCCCCGGAACAGGAAGGACATGAAGCTCTTGGAGCAAGTCCAGAGGAAGGCCACAAACATGATCAGAGGGCTGGAGCACCTCTTCTGTGAACACAGGCTGAGAGAGTTTGGGTTCTTCAGCGTGGAGAAGAGAAGGCTTCAAGGAAATCTTAAAGCTGTCTTCCAGTACCTATGGAGAAGACAAGGCATCAAGGAAACCTTATAGCTGTCTTCCAATACCTGAAGGGGGACAGGGAGGAAAAGGCTACAGGAAAGGAGGAGGGGAGAAGGCTACAGGAAAGTTAGGTAAGAGAGTTTTTACAAGGGTTTGTAAAGATAGGACAAGAGGTAATGGCTTTCAGCCGGAAGAGGGTAGATTAGTTTAGACCTTAGACATTATTGCTTGTAAAGGTAGTGAGACACTGAAACAGATTGCCTAGGGAGGATGTGGATGCCTCATCCCTAGAATCGTTCAAGGCCAGGTTGGATGAGGTTTTGAGCAACCTGGTTTAGGAGAAGGTGTCCTTGCCTGTGGCAGGGCAGTTGGAACTAGATGATATCTAAGGTCCCATCCAACACAAACCATTCTGTGATTCTACAATCATCATATTGCTACTCACATCACTCATAGTGTGCAGCTAAATATAGGTGGCAGTGTTCACATCAGCCTAGCATTAGCTGACCATCTCTTGCTGTAAGAGAAGACACTATAATTACAGAGTTGTATAATTACAGACTGACAGGTTTGTGAGTAGTACTCAGATGCCAATTTGAGCTGCAAGTGTAATACTGGGTGCAATATGTAACATGAAGGACTCAGAATCTTCCATCAGGGACACAGACATCCTCTCCCATTGCCCTTCTCAACACATACCCACACATAGCAGTTTCCTTCAGATATTTTCAATGCTTGTGTAAGGGTCAGCACTACAACATGACCCTGGAAACCTTTTCAGTGCAACCATGAGGGCGGAATTTTAGTTTATTCTAAAGCAAATCTCTGTCTTAGTGATATTCATTAATTCTGATTGGGTTTTTTTTGTCTGTCATCTAAATAATTTTAAGTGGAAATTCACTTTCATGCAATTTGCACGGTGCAGACAAAAAGAAACTTCCTCTTCCCTGTCCTTTGGCCTACCTTTGATTTCTGCTTCCAATGATACCTCATGCTTTGTAGTGGATTTTAATTTATTTATGACATTTTTTCTGTGATCTTTCAACATTACTGACATTTAATGTCAGGATGAAGCCTTTTATAGGGTTGAGAACCTGCAGCCTCAAACCTGAGGTGATTTGAAGGCAAAGAAGGGTGTGGTGGGGGGAGTGGGAAACATCCATCTTATGGTTACTCTGGTGTTGAGCTCATGATGTATCCCTGCATCACATGTGGTGGGAAAACATGGGACAGGCTGGAGAAGGAATGGCTTCAGGACATTTAACATCCTCCCAGGGCCTATGAGGGGTCATGGAGGAGAGGGAGCTGGACTCCTCACAGCTGTGAGGGGTGGGAAAGCAAGAGACATTGAGCACAAGCTGCAACAAGAGAGGTTTAGGCTGGGTATAAGGAGAAGCAGCTTCCCCATGAGGACAGTCAAGCAGTGGAGCACATCAGCCTGAGAGGCTGTGCCAACCCTCTTAAGAAAGTATAAGCCCCCATTTTAAATAGTCACTGCAATACTGTGATAGACAGAAAATTGCATTCCTATGAAAGATACTGGTTATAGTCCCACATGGGCTGTGTGTGAGGTCTGAGAGGTCCTGGTCCCCTCTTTCTAGGACTGTGTGAGTGTTAGGCTTGACTGATTTATCATTTCTTTGGCAGTCTGCCTGTGCTCCCACAGTCCATGATAGCACTAAAGCTGTGACTGCCACTTGCTTGGGAGAGAATGGCCTGGGAACTTGTCTCCCTTTCTGTTTGAGAGAGCTGGCAGCTCCCAGGCAAGAACCTTCTGTCCCTGTGGAGAACACAGGGGCTTTGGTCTCTGTTGTCTTCAGAGACACTGAAGAGAGATGTGCCACTGCATGTGTCTCATCCTCTTGGATCTCTGTGCTCTCTACAGGGACAGCTGAGAGCAGCCATCTCCATGCTCCTCTGCCCTGGCTTCCCCATCAGAGGCTCCTTGTGACTGGTAGAGAGACCCTGGGGCTGCAGGATCCTTCTGCTGAGGATGCTTGTGGTCCTCTCCTTGTGCCCAGGCTCCCAAGATCTCCTGGTCTGGGATGGGCTCTGTCTGGAAACTGTTCTGGGACTGGGGAGGGTCCATGCTGGAAGAAGCTGAAGGACACATCTGTATCACAGTTGGAGCACGATGGTCTCTGAGGGCTCTGTGACCTCCCCTTTGCTGACACACCTGGCTTCAGTGGAAATCCTCTGGAGAAACTGTTGAGCATGACCCAGCAGGTACCATCTCAGGCCATCAGCAAAGGTGGTTCCAATCAAATGAGGTGACAACATCCCACCTCACACACTGGGATTGATTCGGGTCCTGTGTCTCCAGCTGGGTGGTTGCACACACCAGGTGTTACACACAAGTCACTGCTCTCTTTGGGAACATTTCCTCCTGTGTGCTGGTGCCTCAGCTGCTCACACCACAGTCTACCAAGGGGATGGAGGAAAAGACTGGTCCCTCCTCTGGAGGTTACTCAGGGGGCAGGAGGTGGAGGTGGCCTCTTCTGCTCCACAGGGTTTCTCCTCTGTATAAAGGAAAGTTACTGTGTTACTGTCTCCAGGACATTCTGTCTCCCCTAGCTGAAGGGAGTTCTTGGCCAAACAGTTGTGTACATCTTGTATATTAGTCCCTAGGCTGGTTTTTTTTTCAGTATAATAATGGTTCTGGATGTGTAAACTCCCATGTAGCCCACGGGAGAGCTATATTTTAATAAAATCTCCCAAAGCTGAGGAGATGCTGACCTATATCAACACTGTAACCCAATGGATAGGACCTTACCTTAGAGTGTGAGCAGAGGATACAGGAGCCAACAGACCTGTTGGGTCATGATCTCTGTCTCAGTGTATAAGTAAAGGATACTAGGAAGGCCCACAAGAGATGCATCCTACAGCCCAGTGCTTAGGCCCAGCAGTTTGCAGAAGGCTTAAAGTAAACTCCACTCTCTGGCTGAAAAAAAACAAGCTCTCACAGACCAGGTGATGCTTCTTACTGTGAGGATATATTAGGACGAGACCTCCCTCTCTTGTTCTGTTTTGCCCATTTCCCTCTGGAAATACAACCAAACAATCGATATATTTTATTTTGGAAATTATATTTTTTCCATTTCTTTGGGCTAGAATGAATGGAAATAGGATTGATTTTCAGGTACCGATTTCATAGGCACTCTAGGAAACAGGTGAAAATGTTTCATTACTCATCTTTTTCACAACCTGAAGAGCCTCACAACAGCATGGTGATGCTAGGGCCACGTGGGAGCTGGGGACTCCTCATGGTGGGCTCAGGCCCAAGAGCAGGGTAGATGATGGGCCCCAGAGCAACCTCAGCCCCGGGCACTGGGCATCTCCCTGGGGATGGGCCAGGGCTGGGACAGGCTTTCAGTCCATGGGTGAGGTGAAGATCAGGATCAGGACTGGTAATGGGGGCCCTTTGATGTCCCCTCTGAGGGTGGCCTCTGAAGCCATGACTGACAAGGTGGTGGTTTTGTGCTGAGCTGTTAGTAAGTGACTGGTAACAAATTGTAGATGGAGAAGCAGTGGGGTCTCCTGATTTCAGGTTAAAACCACATAGGGATCATGGCCTTGCACATTCCGTATTCCATTATGTCTTGAGCAAACTTAGTGCTGGCGTTTGGCCAGGAAGTAATTTTCCAGCCATTTTTTTCCAGCTGCAGAATGGAGTGTACTGAATGTAGCCTTTATACTCCTCTAACATCAGGCCTGAAACAAAGACTGTGTGTGCTCTACAAAGACATCTTGTTATAACTAGGTGGATTGTATTTACAGTTGGTATTACAGTGCATGGGAATCAGGATACAGAAATACAAATGAGAAAAATATCTTTCTGATAATACTGAATGAAATAGCCCCCACAGGAACTGTCTATAGACTTACAAAGTCATCATGTGGCTTATTGGGGAAGTATTAGTCTCATAAGGGTCCCCACACATCTGCAGTTATACCCATACTGTTTCAATACACTATAAAACACTCCTCTGCCTGTTTGCAGGCACATTGCTTTTAGAGTTGCCATAGAAATTGCTGGCATCCCAATATTTAATTTCACAACAGGACAAAGTCCTGAGATTTCAAAACCTTCCTTAGAATGAAAAAATCTAAAATTCTTAGGGAAAAATATTATTGAAAAGAAATAAATCTGGAGCTCATTGAAATGTTTTATTTTGCTTATTCAAAGCATCACAATGGTTTGTGTTGATTCATTTCATCACTGAACTGCAGATCACGACCGTGCATTGTCTTGAGGGAACTGTAGTACCAAATGTCATTCATTCCCACACTGTGAGCAAGGTTCCTGGCTTGACTCCATCTTCTGTAAAGCATTCAGAATCACAGGGCTTCCAAGATAAATCTTAGAGTTTTCTTCAGAAAGGCATTACGTGCGTTACAGGAAATGGATAAGTTCAGCAAAAGCACAAGAGAAAGGAAGTCCACAGCTATAGACCACAGAAGGCATGAGACATTAGGAAATGGTCACTGTGCATTTGCTTAGTCATGCCAACTCAAAAAAAAAAAAAATCAAAAAAATCCCCAAACCAAGCAAACCTTTGGATTTATTCAGACCACAAACACTTCTGATTTGTATCCACCTACATGAAAATGAAGTATTTCGCTTTGATTGTTATGAAACTTTAAAAAAAATATCTGCAACATGAAGCTCTTTAAAAATACAAAAAGACAGGTGACAGAGAAGACTTACAGACATTTCTTCTATCCAGGAATTCTGACAGAAAAATGGATCAAGTGCTTTTAAACCCAAGAGAGTTTGGGCAAGCATCTTCTGCTGCCGCCTGCCTGTGTCTGCCTGTGCATTGCCTTTGGTGCTCCTTTTATGCTGCTCCTCAGCTAGAGGCCTCTGCCACCCATGGCAGAGGGGTGTCTTGGCCCCTGTCAGTCCAAATGAGTCAAACAAGTCCTATTATCACAGAATCACAGAATCATCTGGGTTGGAAAGGACCTCTGAGATTACCAAGTCCAACCCTTTATTCACTACCCCCGTGGTTGCCAGACCATGGCACTGAGTGCCACATCCAGTCTCTTCTTAAAAACCTCCAGGGATGGAGAATCCACCACCTCCCTAGGCAGCCCATTCCAATGCCTGATCACCCTCTCTGTAAAGAATTTCTTTCTAATATCCAACCTAAACCTCCCCTGGCAGAATTATTTAAGGTATTTAAATAACGACTCGGTTTGTGTGAAGCAGGTGAGAGTGAGCCTTTGATGGCAGCAGAGCTGGAAGGTGGGATGGCTGGTAGGATGTATGGAGAGGCAATGATAAGCAGCTAGGAGTAGGGTTTGAAACTTCTTTCACTGGCCCAGCTGCATCAGGGAGAAGACCATCTGCAGCCATATTTCACTAAAGTGTGAGGTGTGTTTTTGTTGTTTTGGTCCACAGTTTTAAACGTTCCAGTTTTGTAGCTTACTTTATTGCAGGTACTCCAAAATAAGTAGGACTGTTTGATCAAAAAGATTCACTAACACTGAAAAAAGGCCAAGTGAGTTAAGGCTAACACACTGTTCTTCTGTGGGTATGTGTGCTGATGTGAACCTCTTCACTAGAGGCAAAATATCAATTGATATTTAAAAATTGGTAAGCATAATTAGTGCAGTGGACTTTGGTGAGTATCGAGGGGGCTGCAAATTGGGCTGTTCCTTCTGGCAGACAAATACACAGTTAAGAGAGCAACTTCAGGAATTTCAGGCTACATCAACTGGATGGGAAGCTCACATCCAGAGGTACAAAACTCCACTTCTCAGACCAGAAGAGTTTTCCCATTTTGACTCCAAAGAAGCTTGTGGGTGCTGATTAAATTTTCTGAATACATTTTTTTCTTTTTAAGAAAATCTTTTAAAATAATATTTAGGAGGACCTGAATATCAGCTACTTTTGCAAAATTATACACTTGCATAAGGAAGAGTTCTGCCATCTATATCTATAAATGTGGTTGTTATTTTCTTTCTATGAGTAAGCATCTGGTAAGCATAGCTATTCAGGTGATACCTTGCAGTTTGGAGGACTATGTAATCCCAATATTTATTAGTGTGCTGCTGTCAGATAAAAATATTTCTCATATAGATGAGACATCTACAAGGAATGTATCATCTTAATAACTACAATACTCACTTTGACAAACGCCAGTTGTGTTTGAGTATGAGTTTGCAGACCCAGCGGGCTATCTGGGGCCTTACAAGGCATTCATGATAATTGGTAGTTGGTGAGGGCAAAGAAATAAAATTCCTTCATGTCTCAGTTTGACTTCAAAAAATAAAAGCTAAATATCAGATGATATAGTCTGTTTTTAATTTATAGTGTTTCATTGTTTTTTTCTTTCTATCAGCTGATGATAAGGTACACCGTGCATCTAATTCTGTATCATGTATCATGTATGAACCATAAATATTGGATGCCCATTGGAACATGTCAGTGCTCTGAGGTAATAGAAATGAAAAAAGGGGGAAAATAACGTAGCTTGAAAGTGTTTCATAAGACTGTATGCTCCTAAGCAAGTCTCTTTTTTTATCACCTGATTTCTTCAGCCTAGCCAGTGTTATTTGGACACTGGCATTTCCCTCTTCTTCCCCATATGACCCTATAAATATGTTGCGTTTTGTAGAATATTTTGCCTCATTCTGATGCCTCACTATACTCATGAGAGAAAACTACCAGTAAGACCAGGGCAACTCCCTGTCCTCAGGACCAGTGACTCCAGAAATCCACTGATTACTGTTTTTGTGTAGGTGTTTTTGCTGCCATGTCATCATTCCAGCCTTATGAAAGACAACATATTCTTGTATGTGTGTCATGTAGCAAATGACCCTATTTTTCATCTGTGGTATTTCCTTTCTTTTTTTCTTCAAACCTAAACTAATTCTGTGTGTAGAAAACTGTCTATCTGGAAATGTTCTTAGCCTTGTAGGCAGCTGGATGTTTCTGCCATTAGAGCAATAATCTGGGATTGAGACAGTACCACAAGGTTCTTGCTTACTGAAGGAAATCTGTTGTCTGGCATCTTCGTGCCCAGCATATTGTAGCCTCCTCTATGCCTTCTCTTGTCTATGTTGGGTATAAGCTCTTTGAGGTAGGGGCTGCCTTTGACTAAATATTTGGACAAGATAAATCATGATGCAATCTAGATAGGTTTTTTTGAACATCTAGGAACATAATTGTGTAAACAAGACTGTTTTACATGAATCAGGATTTTATAATTTTGCAATTTACTGGCAAGCCCAATGTGGGGCTGAAATGCAATTTTCCATCTGCCATATGCATGCTGCAGAGTCACTGTGACAAATTGTTCAGGAGCTGGAGCTTTTCCCCTCCACAGACGAAATATTGAGCTAAAATGGAGGCCAGTAAATGCTTAATTACGGTATTAAACCATCTCTCATATATATACTGTGAACATGAAACATATTGGATGGAGCTGCTGTCTGGCACTTTTTCATAGTATGCGAAACTGGTAAATCAGAAACAGATGGAATTACTTAAGTGGGAGAATTCCCTTGTTCCCTAATTAACTTGATAACAATGGAGAATAAGAGCAATATCTGTGTTTAGGGAAAGTCATTGGATCAAATATTCTCCCAGATACAAGATAGATAGCTAGGGCATACAAATTATTAAGCAGGATATATGTGCTTTATTGTACTACCATTCATATTTATCAAGGAAGAACTTATAAAACAGCTTTTGTTACAGTTCTCTTCTCCTTTGTTATTTTTTGAGCCATCAGATATTGTGCTCTGATGCATTGCATAATGTGATTTTGCATATCAGCAAACACCATGCAATGCTGTGGGAAATTATTCTTTTTTCAATGAATTACTGATTTATTTCTTCTTTTCTGAAAAAAGTTATGGCTTGAAGGTGAATTGGATCATTACTTTCGGCTGTTAAAAATGAGTCTAAATCAACAAAATGCTTGAATGTCCCTCTGGACCAAATCATTCTTCTGCTGGATTCAATTCTTTTTTTGTACCTTTTTGACTGTTCAGCTGAGTAAACATGTGTGTACAAACTTTTGGTTCTCCTGTGGTTACAGTTCTGCTTTATGTCTGCGGTTAGAGGTGCAGTTTACAGGGAACTAGAAGCCCGGTGTCTCATGCCTTGCATAATCCTTCAGCTAGAACAGAACTGGGGCCCCATGTAGCCTGGGGGCTGGAGTTTCCTCATACTACTTGTGGCCTCATCAGCCTGAGACTCCTGCCAGTAGGGGTTATTTTCACATATTTTTTGACTGAAAAGATTAAGCATGATCAAACCTAAAAGATTACAACACAAGAGAAGCAATCCAGCATATATCCTTTGGTTTTGGGGATTTAAATCCTTTTCTGGGAGGCAAAAGATGTGAATTCACACTGTCACGGGGTAAGGCAGACCTGTATCTCTTAAACCCTGGGCAAAGTCATGGAGTCATAGAATGGCTGGGGTTGGAAGAGACATTAAAGGTCATCTAGTTCCAGCCCCCTGTATGGGCAGGGACACCTCCCACTAGACCATGAGTATAAATCACTGATTTACTGAGCAGAATTACAGCTACTGTCCACCAGATTTCTAAACTTAAACTTTCTGCTCTTTTGACTTTCTTATAAATTCCTGTCAAAAAACATTTGGGGTTTTTTTTTTAGATTGCATGGAAAACTTTCAGGAGTTCAAAACCTTCTGGGTTTTATGTTTTATTTGGCAAGAAAAGAGAGCTTTTAATTCATTTTGATCCAAACCAAAATACTTTATTTGTCTGTTTTCTTCTGGCTTTAGATTTAAAAATCCAAATATCATAAGTCCTTAGCAAAGGAGAGAGCATGGGTTTAGTACCATTCCTCTTTCCAAGGCTTTTCCTCTGGTTAAACTTGTGGATGACCACACTCTGAAGTAAGGGTCTGCTCTTAGTGTAATGTATAAGGAGAGTAAGAGATGCATAAATCAACCTTTCTGAAAATGGGGAGAGCATCTGGGTGAGCCCAGGCATTCTATTTCAGCCCTGGTTGATTGGCTGATAGGTTGGTTGGTTGAAGCTAAATGCAGTGGGAACTGCTCAGCCAGGGCTAGAAACTCAGTATCTCCTGCTAGCTGCAGGAAATGGGGCATACTGCACTTACAGCATATTTTTCTGAGTCATGATTATGTAAAATGAATTTAATAGTTAAAAATGGAAAAGAGAGAAGGGAAAAGGAAAAGGATTCTATGCAATTACTTTTCTTCTCTAGTACATTTTAGGGAAAAAAACCACAAAACTTATGCTCTAGGCAGGGTAGAAGGCTTTCTATCCCCCCAGAATAGCTTAGAAAATCACTTTTGGGTGAAGACTGAGCCTTTTTTTTTTGGAATTACCTTCATGACACTAGAATAGTTAGGATTTTTCAAGAATTTCCTAGTTGTAGTCTATGGACAGGTTGCTGGTAATCTCCGAAGAGTTCTTTGGCATCACATGGTTGTGACTAATGGACATGTTCCTACAGTGAAGGAGAGTCTGGACAGGTGATGGGCTCATGAAGCTCAGGGAAAAATGCAGGGAGTTACCACAAGTATTGCACATGCAGCTGAACTCATCTCAACACAAAGGGGAGGTGTGACCTTTGTTTTAGATAAATGTGGATAAGCTGATTCACTGAGTTTTCTCTGAGTTAATCAAAAGAGTGTGAATGTCTTCTTGAGTTAGCAAGACCAGTATGGGACAAGTATACACATGGGGCTCAGCATAGACTATAAAAAGTGAACAATCAGTAAAATGAATTTCAAAGAGAGCAACATGCTTGAACTGGCTTCAACACATCCACTCCTTCCTGGTGACTGGAGATGCCCAGCATCATGAAAATGAGCATAGAAAAATTGGAAATAAGAATCTTGTTTGTATTGTGATCCAATTGTATGTCACAATTGCTATGTTGTGGTTGTATTATTGTTTCAGCACATTGCTGTATCACTCTGCTAAATCAAAAACCTGTGTAACATCAAATATCTTCAAATATGCGAATGTGGTATTAAACATTATACCATCTTTGTGGGGGATATCAAAAAGAACCTGGTCAGAGAGTATTGCACTCTGACACTGCTTCTGGGTTCTGCTTATTTTTCACTACTAAATTAAGCCTGGAAAACTGAAACATTTACCCTATTCCCAATAATATTTTCTCAAGGAAGCTAGTGGGTAGTCAGAAAAAATAGGTTTGCAATGAGAAAGGGAAGTGTGCACCATACCAACTCCAAAAGAAGATGTGATTCACCATAAAAAAAGTTCTAAAATTATTATAATTTAGGCTACTGTGTTACCCTGCCTGAGACTGCACCATTCTTTCATCTTTGAGAGGAAGCAGAATCTTTTTAGCAATCCCCTGGCTTCCTCCCAGAGTGATACCCTCCTGGAGGAAGAGTGGACCAGGGGGGAGCAGAGGGATGAGTGCTTTTGACATGTCCATTCATATCAGAACCAATTTATTTTTGTTCATCTATGAAAATTTCATAATGAATGTAAACAACTACTTCTTTTTTTAAGTCTTCACAGTTCCTTTGCATCAGTAACTTCCTGATTCAATCACGCTTCCCTCTTTAATCATGTTATACAACATTTTGGACTCAAGCACTCAGCAACTAGGAAAAGTCTTATTTAAAGCTCTTTGCATTAGCTCATTAACTAAATGACAATATACTGATTTTTTGAACTTTTATGATGAGTATTGAGAAAGTAAATATGCCACATGTTAATTTTTTACATGCTTGAGTTGCAATTTAGTCACATATCTCTTGTTGAATGCATTTGAAATATATTGTTCACACCTTTTTCTCTCCTGTCCTTTTGCAGCACAGAAAACATCTTCCAAGCTCTGAGATTAAGATTTCCTAACTCTTGCCTCATCTTGGTTATTGATTTACTGAAAGATATACCTGTTTTACACTCAGTCTGTCAACAAGAACAACAGTTTTTTCAAAATCTCCTTCATAGTTTAAAAGGATTAACTATTAACATTTGAAGATATAAAATGTGCAGGAGAGAAAAATATTATTATTTAGAAGTCTTTTAAATATTATTGTTCACCAGAGGTAATTAATAAATTGTACATTCAGATCTGTACTGAAATATTTCTGAATAAATCTCCAAAAGAAGCAGAGTTCTGTTTTTCTTCCAACATTACTTACAGAAGGTTTTGTATCATGCAGAACTAGTATTTTAAAATTAGAACAACTTAATGTCTTTATAAACACTGTACTTTTTTTGACATATTCCAAGCAAATGATTTCAGATTGGACTTTTCCCTAAAGAATTAAGTGAAATTAAGCTGAAGCTGGAAATGGTACTTGAATCCCTACCAGAAAACATTGATCTATAATTATGTTTCAACTACTATTTCCTGCAGGGCCATATTTTAAATCACTGCAAAATCTTACTAGTGTTTACCTCAGTGTATTTGGGAGTTACACATCCATGTGCAAAAAGCTGTTTAAAACACAGTACCTTCTTATTTTTTCTTTTTTTCTGATGGCTCCAGAACATTTCTAGTGTAACACAAGTTTAGTTATACAACACAGCCACATTATTCTCTGCAGATTTATATTCCTTTCATGGTCTTCCAAATGCCAAGAAGCAACACTTGGCAATATTTACATTATGTGATGGTCACATCTGTTCAAGGAAGCATTTCAGTGACCACACTTACTTTGTGGCAAGAATAAGAATGACACTCAAATCATTGTGTAAAACCCAGATATAGTAGAAAATACACGTATTCAAGAAGCAACTTAAATACACAAAGTTACGTATATGCTGGGATGTGATGCAATGCCAGCCCTCAACCCCACTTAATTTTCTGAAGCTGGTAAGTCAGACAAAGTTTAAAATAACATTAAGTAATTGGAGACTTGTCAACTCAAAGTCTTGAAAATTTAGTCTAATGTCAAGCCAGCCACGGTCAGCCTTCACCAAAATTGCTTTTTCCTGAACTAGTAATTTAAAATGCCAGCTGGGCTGCAATGTAATGCAGAGTGTATTGACATTGTGTAGCTGATATGGAGCTTAACTTGATTTTCAAGGCAAACTTGAGAAACTTCTCAAATTATGTCTTAACATCTCTGAAAAGATCAGGCTTATGAAGTAGAAATAACTCCAAAGCAGAACATAGCTTTTACTTGACTGTGTAAATATTGAGGGAGTTTTAAAATTATGCTGACAGATAAGTTCATTTCACTTAAAGCCCACCAGTGCAAGACTGCATTAATTTCCTTGGAAAGGCCCACAGGATGGATGAGAGCTTCCATGTGTTTTGACCAGGGTGAAAGGGATGAAGTTGTATCATAGTACACAGACACCACACAGGGCAGATACCCCCCTACTTTGCCTTCAGGGGCTAGAGTGCAAGATGAACATGGCCACGGTTGTTCAGCATCTGATTCTTCTGTCTCTCCTGTGTATGTGACACACTACAGCAGACACAGTTTTTTATTGCCAGGGAAGACAGACCATACTGAGAACAAATGATTTGCAGACTAATTAGGTCCAACAAGCTGTACTAGGTCTATGGTTTTTCTGACTGCATGTGTTTAGGTGAATTGTTTACAAATCACAATCTTTCACACCCATCCTATCTTCACGTGACAGAGCATTAAAGATTTTCTCCAGGCTCTGTCTTATTTGTATTCCCCAAAGGTTTAACAAGTTTACATGAATTTCTCTTTGCCTGGAACCAGAGTTGTTTTTTCCCAGAATAATGAAGCTGTTTCACAATCACTGTCAGACATGAGGCCATTAAGATAACATTTCCCACATACTTCACATTCCAGAGTCTTGGAAAGGAGCTTGTAGATATGACTTGTTAAAAGCAGTTGGAGGTTTGAATTAAGTGTCTCTGAAAGTGGCTCCAACTCTCAGTCAGTCCGTTTCTTGAAACACTGAGTAATATTGGTGTGTTGACAGTGTGGCTATACAAATCCATTAGTGAAAGTCAACACCTGTTCAATAGAAAGCAAAAAACTTTTGTATGCAGCTGCAGCCATGAAAGAAAAAAAAGAAAATTAAAGAAAAAAGGGAAAGAAAAAAGAAAAAGAAAACCTTAACCATAGAAATTCTTTATTTTCTTTATTTTCCAGTAACACTTTGAAATGGGCATTTCTTTTTTTACTTGCTCTTGCCCAATCTATCACAAAACTTACCAGGGACTATGAGTGCTGTCGTTCGTCCATAAATTGTCAATTTATTTTTTTAAAAAGAAGCACCCCCCTTTTTTTTTTTTTTTTTTTTTTTTTTTTTTTTTTTTTTTTTCTTAGGAGAAATTGCTTTGTCACACATGAACAAACAAAGGAAACTAGTGGGTTTTTTTAGTGCAGTAAGGTAGAACTTGGTCAGGCATAAGGTTTTTCCTGTTTGGCATATTTCCTATTTGCCTCTCCAAGACCCAATATACTGCCATTGCTGGAAATTGCAGAGAAAGAGATTTTTTCTTTCCTCTGGAGTGCACAAGAGAAAAATACTGGTCATTGCAGTTGTGAACAGAGACCATTTCAAAGTACCCCTTTTCAAGGCAAAGCATTATTAGAATGGCTTGTGACCTTCCTGTGTGCTTCTTGACTTTACTTTCTTAAAATTTCCAGATTCATGCAGCTCTGCATCCCTTCAAATCTGACACTGCAGGTATATTTTGCAATATTTTGCAGAGGTATTGTGTGAAGAAACCTTGTTTCTCCATCTTCTCTCTGATGTCAAAGTTCTTTGTACATTTGCTGGGGCAGAAATCTGCCGCGGGGCCCATTCCTCTTCAGGGGAGGTGTTACGTTTCACTATGGTGATTTGACTTAGGAAGGTAGTTAGGCTTTTGCTGTGGTTTTTCTTTTCCTGCTTTTAAATACTGATGTGTGTTTACCTTATAGAGAGCAAGGTCAAAAAAAACCAAAAAAAACCGTGTTTTGCTGTGGTCACTTGTTAAGTTCCTGAGGAAGTTCGCGCCATGGGTTGTGAACTGTCCCCAGGGGATCTCCCCCTGCAGAGAGGGAGGCCTGATCCTCTGCTACAGAATTCCTTTCTGCTTAAGATGTAATGTTAAGTGCAGTCCTCTCCTCAGACTTTTAGCTGAGCTTTTGGGTTTGCTCAACTCCAGCCACTAAGTGCCATGAGGGTTTTGCAGTCTCATAGTCTGTGGGAAGCTGATGTCAAAAGCTAATGCAAGCCTGGTGTAGTCTATCCAGCCTGTGCTGCTGAGGAGAAAGCTGCCCATTGACAGCAGTCCTCTTCAATTTATCATTAGTGGATGTGTTTTCAACAAGTAGGGGAATTCCAGCGAAACACAATGAAACAGTTTTACCGCAGTGCTAAAAAGTAACTTTATTCCTCTTTTCTCAGGGCTCAAAACCCCTGGAGTTCTGTAATTCTTCGGAGTAATGAAATGGGGCTGGGATCTTTCATGGCACTTTTGAGTGGAAACATTTAGGCTAGGATCTGGTGGAATGAGTTGATGCAATGCCAGCTTGGGCTGAAGGCAGCCATGGGAGAACTGAGGGCCTTGGGTGGGTGGCTGTCTCCAAGCTGAAGAGCAAGTAACTCCAGACACTCAAGTTTTTTTCTGGGGGTAGTATGAAGAAGGGAAAGAGTTTTTGCAACAATGACACTTCCATGGGAACTAAGAGAACTTACTTTCTACATCATTGTCTTTCACAAGAAGGCAACGGACTGTGAAATTTCCAGATGAAACTTATAGTCATCTGGGCAAAGGGAAGACTATCTGCCACTGTGCAATCAAGGTTCAAAGAGTGAAGGAGTAAAAGAGTACAGTAGAATATGTAAGACTGCTTTTGAAACCTTATAATAGGCTACTTCTCACCTAGCAGCTGGGCTGATTCCTGCTTAGCTAAAATTGGAGGCAGTAGTTGAATTTTAGTTGCTTCCTGGTGTTGTTAGGTTACAGGGCTTATTTAAGGCCTTAATAAGAGGCCATGAACTGAGCTTAAACTCCCACTGCTAAAACTTGCAAGTGACCCTGACACGTCCCTTGCCTTGAATCTGACCAGACCACCCATGAGTGGAGTGAGGTCCACAGATCCCTCTTTCCATCCAACATTATGCATCTGGCCAAGTTTATGCACCTGGCTGAGCTAATGATTAGGATTGGTTTGTGAAAGGTCCAGTGAGCCCCAAAGGTGTTATGAAGACTAAAGTGGCACACGTAGCTGAGAATGTCCCTCACTTGTGCTGGCATAGTATATGCACTATGTTTTACTATATGTAAAACAAACCAGAAGGAACTACTTGTCTGAAAACTGACTGGAGAGCAAAAGCTTATACTTTTATCTGCTTACCACAGATAGATAGTGACTAAGGAACAATAATCAGACAAGCAGAAGATACACTCCCACTAGGGGAGTCAGCCAGAGAAAAAATGCCCCAGTACAGCACCTCAAAAATGAATAGGGAACACAGTATATTCATAAGCAAATGAGCTCTCACCAGGATGAAAAGCACTCACCCTGATGCAGTTTTGGCTGTCCACTGAATACAAGACTACAGATGTATTAAGGATGCCCTGTGCATGCCAGATAACTGCTGTTTTCCTCCAAGTGGAAAGCAGGGCAGAGAACACTTGCTTCTCTGAATACCCTTGCTGCATTTATTGCCTTTAGGCTACATCTAAATGGGCAGCAATATGGCTACTGTTTTTTTGACTTTCCCCACATCTGCTTTTCAGGAGGATGTGCATAATGCTTTTCTCCCAGAGTATGTGGGTACTTGTCTCTTTCACAGACATAAGGTCTCTGTCCTTCATTCATTACTGCTTACAAGGGGACACAAAAAACCATTTCAGCTCTTTCTCACTTCTTAGGCTTTGCACAAAATTTGCTTTGTCTCCTTCCATTCACTCACCATAGATGGGTGGGCTCTGCAGCCTCTGGGAACAGAGATTTGCTATGCTGGTACAACAGGTGTAGCCCAGCAGGCTCCCTCTGACACAGGAACATTTTCTGTAAGGTTGCTGGCACCACAGATGACTCTGGCAACCATTCCTGTTATATGTTCCAGCTTTTGCTGCCAATTTTGGCTGTCCTGTGGGCAGAGTCACTGCTGCCCCTGGTTGCTGGGCGCAAGAGAGGATGAAATGTAGCCTGGGGTATGTTTTGGAGTTGGGGATTCCTTGGCTACTGTGGTCTTGGCTATTTTCTGTCTGCTAGGCATTGTGTGAGTGCAGCTAGTACTTCAAATGTGGAAAAGCCACAAAATCTTTCATCTAAACCCCTATAAGTTTCAAGAACTGAGGCCAGGTTCTTTTTTTTCCTGGGATTTTATTGCTCAGGTTAAAAGCGTCTATAGAACAGCATTTCCATTTCACCTCTGATGGCATTGCTGAGGTATTTTCATAAAAGCACTCATGAGATATCCACAGCTGCTCATTTTTGTAGGCTCAGGGTGTCAGGACCCAGTATCACACTGAAAATGCTTGGAAAATTTCTGTGCGTCTAAATTTGAATGGAGCCTCTTGTTCTGAAGTGTCTTGTAGCCCAAACACTAAACCTTTGCCTAAAGATATACTCACTATATCTAAATCTGAACATGTTCCACATTATATCCCCTTAGGGGATATTAAAACAGTGTCTTTAATTTCTAGTTGGTATTAATCCTCAATTAATCATAACTTGAAGAAGAAATTGTCTTATAAATTGTCTTAAATTGTCTTAAATTGTCTTATATTTTTTGTTCAGATGTTCTTAAAAGTTTATGACACCAAATTAATCCTCTCTTATCTCATATATATCTTTGTTTTTGTTTGCAACTTTCTGCCTGTAATTTTGTCATTTATTATCCAAAAATTAGATTCCAGTTTCACCAGAAAGAATCCATATTTGCAAGTACACAGTTGCAACCAGTTGGTCCAGTTCAGAGATGATCTGATTTGGTATAGATGTCATGTTACACTTTTCTTCCTCTCATTGCATGGGCATAACATCTGGAATCAGGTTTCTTGTGTGTAAGCTATCAGTTCCAAATGCAAAACCTGCCTTCTGTGAATATTAAGCAGCATTTGTTTGCAGTTTGATATTCTGACAAGTGTTTCTTCCAGTGACCTCATTCTGGGCAAAGTTAGTACATATGTGATGCTGAACATACTGCTGCAGAATCAGCCATCAGCACTTGTGTGAGCTTTTATTTTGAATTATTTACCCAAATACAATTCTTTGGGATCAGAAAATCACTACCTGGAAAGCTGCATCATTACCTATTTTGGAAGAGCTGAGAATTCACTGAAGCGTGACTTCTGTATAATTGAAATTATCTTACCACTAAGGAGCCTGCACAGTTTATTAAAAGGAGACTGGCATAGGTTTCTTTCAAATATTTTAGCCTTTTTGCCTTCAGCTGGTCTTTCAGGAAAGAGAGGCAGAAGTAGCAAAGAAGGAATCCTTTCCTTAAAGGCACACGTTGTAAAAATTACTGTCACTGGCATCGGAAAAGGATATTTATGTGCAGTTGCTGTCAGAAAACTGGAGATTCTGGAACATTTAAAGAACCCTTTTCATTAAAATAATAAACTTTTCCAACGTAGCTTCTAGTTTTGCTATGTGTATTTTTTATGATGTCAACCGGTGGTAACCAGTTAAGTAAAATATGACCAGCAATGCCTCATTTGTTGCCTTGCAATGCAGCACAGAACAGTAATTAAAAGAAAGTCAAGAAGTTTTCCATTATATTCAGTCTACTTCTGAATCTTGAGAAGACCAACGTGCCAGAGTTCGTCTACATTTTGATCTTCCAGTTGTGACAACATAGTCTTGTACTTTGCACCTTGTTACCAGAATAAAGGCAATTTGCAATTCATCTACGGGTTCAGGTTGTGTAGGAAAAAAGCCTGGCATTTAATTTGCTTATCCAGGGATGCTAAAAATCACTAAGCAGGTGTTTTGAAGATCCTGGTTTTCACCAAAAACCTCAGTGAAAAATGCAAGTGGAAAGGTGCAACCCTTATCCTTTGAGGTGGCATAAAGGAGCACCTTACAAAATCACTGTGGATCAAGGCCACAGAAACCACCGTGCTCTCCACCCAACACAGCAACCCGCAGTCTAAAGCAGTGGCATCCCTACAGCATATGGTGTTTTGGTGGCTGTTGTTTAAAGATGGTTCATCAGTAAATGAAAAAGGGAGGAAAGAATGTGAAGCAGCAGACATGTTAGAGAGAGAAGGCAGAAACACTGCACATGGAAAACTTGGCCTAGGAATATCAGTCACCTGTAGGAAGATGCAGAGAGCATTGGGGCAAAGCCTGGGCTGTGAAAGGGCCTTGGCACAGTGAGTGAAGAGAAAGCCTCTTTTTCTTTGAATTCTGCACTCTTCAGGAAAGCAGACCATCATGTGTTTCTTCTAAATCCCTGATTTTTATCACAGGGATGGGATCCTTAAACTCTCCTAACCCACTCAGACCTGCAGGGCTCACATTTTCAGCTTACGTAGGAGGTCTAAGGGTTAGCAAAACTATTACTGTCTGGGTTAGCAAACTTGCTGCCAGGAGGCAACTATTGCTTCCCACGTTTAAAGACAAACCAAGAAAAATACAGGTTTGCTTATGAGTAATATTAGAAAACAATATTTTGGTGTCTGAATACAAGCAGTCACTCTTGACAGTACTTTGCCTTTAGGCAAAAAGTGCAGTGCCTCATCATGTCCATGTTTACTCCCTCTCCTGTATGTGCATTCCCCTTTGGTTCTGCCATGCTTATAAAACTTCTCTGAATTCTGCTGACCCTCCCCAAGACTTGGTGGGATCAAGAATCAAGCTCCAGACCATAGTAAACCCTCTCTCCTCACCACTGTCTTCCTCAACCCATCACTCTGTACCTGCAGTGTCTCTTCCTGGGAAGCAGCTACAGGGGCTCTGCTGTATGGATGCTCAGATGCTTCTCCCTCAGAGATATAGAGAGGAGGAGGAGGAGGAGGAGAGGTGCCTTCAAATGCCCAGCCTTTCCACACCTCTGATCAAGACTTTGTACTTTGATATTTTCTTCTCTAGGGGCTTACTTCTTTTTATCACCGTTTATGGAGCAGCATGTGAAAAAGCTAGACTTTTAAAGCTGCATAAATTCAATACAGCTACTTGGGAAGTTGAAATAAAGATGGGACAATATTGTAGGGCGATAGCAGTGGCTCACTCCTGGCTGTGACACTGAGGTTGGTCTCAGGGCAGAAAGAACCATGTTGGAGAGGAGAAGGAAAAGTGCAGAGGCAGAACATGAGAGCCTTTCCAGGCCTCATGAAAAGACATTAGAAGGGTTGAGATTCTTTATCACAGAGAAAAATTCAGCATGAGTAACACCGTGAAAGTATAGAAGAAAGTAGTTAAAAAGTTAATAAGTTAATAATATGATATTCCTGTTTTCATGGATGGGATGGTAGGATGAAGGATTATTTGGGACTTGCAGCTTGTTGTTACTAATAATAATTCCACACTCTGTTGTAGCAGTTCTCTCAGTAGTTTAATAAAGAATGCAATAAATAAAGCTTAATAAAGAATGCAATAAATAAAGCTTAATAAACACTGAAAATATATTATGCATATGATGTACCATGTAGTAAAAATAACTGCTGCCAAAGTGCTGGGAGAGAGTAATAATTTTGTGTTTCTACTACAGAAGGAAAAAGTAATTTTTGTGAAGTGCTTGATAGTGTTCAGATTTTCCACTTGAGGCATAATCAGTTGCTGAAGTTTTATAACACGCTAAGCCTGATAATAATATATCTTCTATTTGACATGTGAAAACAGCAGTCACATTACAAAAATTGAGATCAGAGCATTTTATTAAAGGAAATTTATGCAGCTTATAGAAAGTTTCTATTGTTAACAGTGGGCAAACATATGGATAACATAAGAACCATTTTGAACTTGAAACCTGAAACCAAACTTCAAACTGGTTAAAAATGTTTAACTCAGAAAAAAATCTCTGCCTGAATGTGCACAGAAAACATTGAAAATAACACAGGGAAGAAATGATATCATTGATATTCTGATAAAAACAGAAATATGGACACATCTCAAGAAATATGTGCTCTTCTGAAATAAAATGATTCATCACTCAGTACGTGCTAATTTAAAGTGTACCTCTGCATTCTACAGATATAATCCTCCATAAAATTAAAAAAAAAAAAATCTGTCTGGTGTCCAACACAGTTTGCAACAACACTGACAGATTTACTTCCTGAACTTCTGTGACAATTTGCTGAACTTTAGTTTTTAAGGTCTTGCTATAGGAGCATTTTTTAGAGCACATTGTCCGTTTTGCTTGGTTTATTTTACATGAAACAGGAAAGGACTCAAAAGAATGGCTCATGACTACTTTCAAAGGAAGACTGAAATGCTGAACTGCTTTACTACATCTCATAATCTGATTTTTTTTTTTTCTTACCAAAGCCCCTTGCCTTTGCATGAGGAGGCTCTGGCAAACGCAAAGATTTTTTTATCAAGCCCATGTGCATTCAGAAGTGGGTCGCTTGGATTACCAGGACAGCAAGAGCTCTAACAGTGCAGCTGGATTACATCACTGTTTTATATGACACATTTTACCTAGAACTGTAAATGAGCAAGAAGTGCCCACCCAGACTGTTATCACACCCCTAGAATGAATGTGCAAATATATCTGTGGCCATTAGTGACCTGGTCTGAAACAAAATAGCATAATCCATGCTGAGCAGTGTATCAGTACTAATCCATTTTGCCTACTTGGTACTTGACATTTACCCAAGCCAAACTTTTTGACTGCTTAGAATAAAAGATTTCTAGTTCTGTTATCATATGAAAGATTTTAATTAGATATCTTCAACTATTTTTTATGTCTTCTCATAGAATATGGACTGTAGTCTGATTTGATCTTATTTACAGTGGCATTAATCAGAGATGTATCTATTGAGGCCAATGGCATTATAGAAGGATTAGGCTGGGGAAGGTGAGATAAGAAGCAGGCAGTGGCAGCCCTGTGTTGTTCAGAGCTCTTTTCCTTCCACAAATGAGTATTTAACGAGCTACAGCGGCAAGAGTGATCCCAGGCTTTTAGAAATACCTGTGAATGGAGTGCAATAAATACACAGGAAATGTGTCTGTAGAAGTACAGAGACAAAATGTTTATATTCATTTTTTGTAGTCATTACTAGGATACCAAGTGGTATAAAAATGACTGCCTTGGGCCTGCTTCTGATCTCCTGGTTTATCAACCAGGAGAGCTCCCTGGCTGTGAACCTGTTGGGAGATTAGAGAGAGGCTGATGGTGCACTGAGTTCCTAAAATATGTTATTAGTCATAATCATGCTTCAAAGCACTACACCCATTCTTCCAGGCCTTTTTTTATAACATAAAGAAGGTTATCTGCCCACCCAGAAGTTAGGGAGCTTTCAGTATTTCATGCTATAGATAAAAGTTGGTGGGTAACAGGGAGAATAATATCACCCAGCATTTGATTGCCATGTACAGAAAGAGGAGGTTAACTCCCACATCTTAATACCTAGCCTGTGAGTACTTGTGCTTAACAAAGGGCAACTAAGTATTTTTTTGTGGACTAATATGTTGTGAACGTGAAATAGCCTGCACCATCTACCACACCTGTACTCCTCTTTGCTTATTCTGATATTTTACAAGATTGTTTCGCAGTGAGGAAGAAGCAATGAGGAAGATGATGGAGAACTTGCCCAGTTCTGGCCAAGTGTTGGATCCCCTCTGCCCTGTGTCCAATAAAGAGCAGAAGACAGGACACAGCATGCTCTACACGATGCTGGGCAGATGCAGATGGGCCAAAGCAATATTTACCAAAGATTCACTTCAAAGCCAAGCGATTCAGCCCAAGTTCCCAACATTTTTTTATGCTGAGCTGAATGATGTCATGCAGCCTCATATTAATGTTAAATGTCAAGTCCTTATGTAGGCAAGGAGAAAAGTGTTGTCCAGTTAAGTATGGTCACTCACAGCTATCTATAGCATTCATGATGTTGTACAAACCTCATTTGTTAAATACTGTCTGGACTGTGCTTTTGGCAATAGTGCTATTATAGCACAGTAAGGTCCTGGCATATTGTATATTGTAGCATTGGCAGAAAGGAAAGGATGGACAAAAAGGGACTATAGAGGCAAAACACTTTCTGGGGACTGAGTGATCATGGGGAAACCCAGGTGCCACTCCCCTGCTTAAATCTGCTAACCCACAGCTCTGAGTACACTGTCCTGTGAGCATCAACAGTGATGTTTGGGTGGGCAGAAACATCTCTGCAGTTGTGGTGAGGGCTGCACAGAGAGAACATTTTCCTATAGACTGATCTGACAGTCTCCTCTGGTCATGAAAGGGTGGCTCTTTCTGGTGCAGGTCTGGAATGACTCTCCCACATCAGTGTCTTTTTACTCCAATCCCTGTGACAGGGCTGTCATCCCTCTCACTCTAATGTCCATGACCCAGGAAATTCAGGCTACCTGGGGATGCATCACAAAAGGAAATATGGGGTGGTGTGCGTGTGAGACATATGGCCAGCTGAACACATTGATGTTCCCCAAACCACTCAGAAGTGAAAGGGATGCTTCAGCAGCCTTTCACTACCAGAAATGTGAATGTCATTTTCTCAGTGCTGTGAAATATTCTCATTTCCTACAGGCTGCAGGGGGGAGTCTAGATTGCCCCTGGGTTTGATTGACACACTTTTTGTTTGCTGTTGGTTACAGTCCTGCTAATATTATTTAGTTTTTATCAATTTCTAATTGATTTCTGGTACGGAAAACCAAATGTGCACAGCTGTAAACTTAAGGGGAGTGAAATCCAAATGCAATTATTTGATGGGTGCAATCACAATAAAATAATGTATGCAGAGTTAGTATGGCTTTCTCCAAATTGCTTCCTTCTTCATTAGTGTTTCCAGGAAGGAGAAGTGGTATATGGTTTTAAAACATGAGAAAACCCCAGACAGTTGGAGGGAAGGCATGTTGATCAGCCTGCAGTTCTGTGACATGGTTCGTAATGAGCAGGAATCAACATCCATTACTTCATTTTGCTAGATCAGTCCCCACTCTCCTGCTTGCTTGTCTAACCACTCCTTCAAAAGCTTTTTTTTTAAACTCCAGGCTGCTGGAGGCCCCCAGGCTTCGTGTGACCACAGAAGCATGCACGCAAGCACATATGCATAAAGAGCAATGAAATGATAACTGTTCCATTCTGTCATATAATGCTTGTAATATAGAAGAGATTGTTCATCTTGGTTTTGCTTTGACAGAAGAACAGTGGATTTTTTTTTAATTGTATTTTCTCAGTTCAGGAAGTTAAGAAAAATTCTGTGCCTTCAGGGGAGGAGGTGGTGTGGGGGGAGAAGGAAAGAATAAGAAAGAAAGGGGGAGGAAAGAGGAGAGAATGGAAAAGTCCATCCACGTCTGGATTTCAGAAGGATGGCTCCAGCAGCTTCATTCCTCCCTTCTTCCCTTCCTCCCTTCCTTGCTCCCCCATGCCTTTGTGTGCTAAAGTTACAACCCAAGGACTTGGAGACATTTCAAAGGAGCGTCACTAATGAAGACCACATGTGCACTGTTCCTCTTGCTTAGTCCAGAACAAAGCTGAACTGTAAGAGCTTTCCCTCTACAGGGCAAAAAAGAGGTCTACCCCCCCCTCCTGGATTACCCACCCACAGTTTATGAATAAGGCTTTCTCAGGTAACTACCACTTGGTCTCAGAACAGTTTCAGAAGGAAATCAATCATCTTTCCAATAGAAAACTGTAAGGAGAGCATTCGTTTCCTTTGCCAGAACATCAGTGGTGACACCAAAACACCCACGCATTTGACAATGCTTCAGCCTTTGGCCTTCATTCTTGCACAGCAGCAGCACATTTGCTGGAGCCTTTTTTTCATTTGATTTAGGGATGCCTCCTCCATATTGTCTACAGAGCTCCATGAGGGCAGGTTTGTGCAAGGAGATGGGCCACAGCAGGGCCTGATTTTGGAGCAGCACCAAGAAAGGAGGATGCTGAAATCCAGGATTGAAGCACGTAATTTCCCATCTCCTTTCACAATTAACTGCATTTCAGAAAATACTTTCATCAAGTAGTGGGCGGTGGATTCTCACAGGGGTACTTTCATCAGGGAAATGTGAATGTCCATTTGTGAATGTCCATTTGGTGTTCCTCCTCAGCAGGGTTTTGCAGTTCAAGACTGGTGACTGTCTATCCCTGACACTGGCTACCTAAGAGTGAGGCAAGTGGTTAAGATCTCCCTCTGAGAGAACATTTGAGCTCTTGCTGGGCTGATACTGGGGGCAGCTCCTTCTCCCAGCTGAACTCCCAGCAACCTCATTCCCTGGCAGTGGTTAACAGCAGCATTGCAGGGCAATGGCAGATGGGAAGGGTGGTCCAGTCTCACCTCTTCTTAGATCCTCCTTCTGGAAAGGAGACATCAGAGGAAGGTAACATTGGTCTTAGATAAGCCAGTTGGCAGCTCTTGGGCTGCTGTGTTATCAGAGCACAGGCTGTGTCACCAGGCAGCAGGAGCATCTTCCTTCTTGCATGGCACATCTACAGGAGGAGAAGCCCCAGGAGGGTGGCTGGGAAAAGGGATATCCTTAGGCTTTCATTCCATAAACATCTGGAAAAGGACAGGGAGTCTGCTCAGAGGGGCAGGGTTGACTATGAGAAGCACCTTCTCATAGCTGACTGAGGGCCTTGGAAACATGGAATATATCTTCAGCCTGGTTTCCTCACAAGAAATATCCTCCTGTAGATGTGCTTTGGGTGCACAGGTGTGCTTCATGCTTAGATCCATTGGCCAATTTCATCTGTCAGAAAAATGTCAGGGATAATAATTTCTAACATCTTCATTAAAATACATGATGAGGGAGACAAATCTCTCAATTCTGTTGTTCACAAAACTTCCTGGCATTAAGAAAAGCCAGCAGCAGCAGACAAGGATATGTTAGGACACAAGATCTTCAGAAAATACCTACCTACAAGCTGAAAAACTCATGGATGGTTGACCACAGAACAAGAAAAAAAGCACCCATAGGCAGACTAACGGTGGCAGCCTTCATGAACATAACCCTGATACTCTACAGTGAAACAAATATGAAGAAAAAAATCAACTAAGAAAATAAATCTGAAGAACATCAAAGCCAGTGCGCAGTAGTGGTTGCTGCTAAAAACTGTACCTATTTTGTGACAGGAAGCTTTTCCGCCACAACTGCCCTTCAGAGCCACTTCTGGTTACTAAGAGCATAGAGGTTTGTTTCTATAATAAATATATTCCTGGGGATGAGACTGCTAGTATTAAAAATAAATGGGAAAAAGGAAGTGGGTTCTATGGAAAAGTGACTGCAGAGGAAGAGAAGTGACCTCTGTGCATTGATCAGTGAGAAAAAGTTAGTGGAAGCATTTGAAGGATCATAGGACTTCTTATAAAATCAGTTTAAATTTGAGACTAAACCACAGTATATACATGGAAGAAGACATAGTCTGAGTAGTTGTTTGTTCATGAGTGATCTAGGGTTAACAAAGCATTCCAGGGTTTTATGAAAGCACTTTTAAACAAATAAACATTACCCTGCAGTATTTACAAGCTAAGCACTTCAACATAATCTCCATGCATGAGAACCTGAGAGGAAAATTAATTGAAACCCCACGATAAACTGTTTCACTTAATTGTCTAACCTCATGGTAACAGAGAAAAGCAGATACAATAAATAATGAAAAAATGTCAAATTTCAAATTTCTGATGCATTTAATAACCCAAAGTGCAGTTTGGTAATCAACATGGAGTGCTTAAAATGTTTCCATCCTGGAAGTTTTGCTTTAAAGTGGTTTCTGGATCTTTCTTTGAATAGTATCAGAATGGATGCGGTTTCTTTTTCCAGCCTAAGGTGACATTATCTGTGCAAACTAAGGGATTGCCATAGCCTTTGAGCAATTTTTTGAAGTCTCCCAGGGCTGCTGTCTGATCACCAAATAAGGCATCTTAAACATTTCTACGGCTTCTGGATTCCCCTTCTCCCAGACAGTTTTTTTGGCTTTTTTTTTTTTTTTTTTTTTTTTCTCTGTACCTTGTCTGCCTTCCAAATACATCGTGAATTCTTTAGATCTAAACCATCTGTGATTTAATTCAATGCTGATAAAACTAGACTGAGTAGAGCAGAACTGTGCTCTGGGGAAAAGACAGCTCTGGAGTGTGGTCATGGACAGTAAAGCAACAAGGAACTAATCCAGAGGCCTTCCCACCTGGCCAAAATGGGATCATTTGGCCTTCCCAGCCACTTTATTCTGGGGTACAGCAGTGCTGCCACACAGGTCCCCTGTCCAAGCAGAGGCAGAAGGGCTCAGCCTTCTTGCTGGTTTTCCCCTCTTGCTCTCTGAGTCCAGCTGAGGTGTTTTGGGTGGCCTTATGCTGCTTCTGTGGTCTGCTCAGTGAGCAAAGAAAGGTGCAAGGAGTCAGTGTCCCAGGTAGTCCCAGCTGGCATTGCCTAAACCCAATGTTAGGCAGTGTAGAGTTTGTTGCCTTCATTTCTCCTGACCCCAAAGTGACCTGATCTCTCACACCATTCCATGATTTAATTTTTTTAGGGGTGATCAGATTTTCAGAGTGGTTTGACTTTGCAGATGGCATGAAGTAAAGAAAATAAGAGATATAAAGTGGGGAGATAAAATACATCGTGTTACCCAAATTCCAAATGGCTTCACTGTATATTTTTATTGTTTAACAGATGTCACCTTAACTGCTAAATTCCCCCTCATTTTGAAGATTGACCTAACTGGCCTGTTTTCCACAGCCAGCTGAGGCACTGGGAATGTCACCTCTGTGAGGCCAACCCCAGGCATGACTGTAGTGGCTGCCAAGTAATCCAGACCCTAGTCCTGTAAGCGTAGTCCCAGCATGGGTTGCTGCCCCTGCCACACTTCCTCTGGGCCATTTTATATAGTGGAATGAACAAGACACTGACTGACTCCACAATCTGTTGGATCAGTGTCAAAATTAACCTTCTCTCTGAAGAGTGACATAGACAAACCAGCAGTGATGCTTTGGGTGTTGGCCATCTCTCTCCAATTACACGTGTCACAAACACAGTTCTGCACAGTTGCAGATGCCATTTCAGGGCATGCAAATGCATTTCCCACATCCATGGTAGACTCAAACATGTGGCAGCAAGGAGGTTTGTTTGAAAGCACCTATTTTTTCTTTTATTTTTTATGAAGTGGAGACCTAAGAGTGCAAAACACCAAAGGAGAACTATATCCTTTCATTTTACTTCTGCAATAGCAGTGTGCAAGAACTGTGAAGTGAGAAAGCATTTTACATCTTTAAAAACAGACATTCTTGCAGCAATATCAGCTGTGGAAGCAGCCCAGTTGATTCATAGAGCAGTAACATTTTCTTTAAGGGACGATTAGCTCAGAAGCTCCAGTATGTTTTATGGCACTGCAACCATTTTTCTCCCAGCAAATTCCCCCTAAATTTTGCCTCCTAACTGTCCCCTATCTCTTTAAAATGACAGTACTGACTCTGTCTGTCTGGAAACAGAAAGCTATTTTGACTTACAGGTTCAGTTCCTGTTGGCTCAAAAGGGAGGAAGAAAATGCAGAGGCTGAGAATGAAAACATTTTTTATTCCAGAAGTTACTAACAGGCAAATGCCATTAAGGGACGGATGGGGATGGCATTTGTTCACGAACTTTTAAAAATATTTTTTCCCATCTGAGGTTTAGAGTTCTGCATGTGTTTGCTAGCAGACATTGCTATGAGGAAAAGTGAACCTGGATGTGCTCTTTGCTTTGCTTCAGCAGTTGGATGAAGAAGCTTTCTTCTTGGCTGGTATCACAGACAGGAGCCTCAGCTGGACTTGTGTGTCCTCCAGTCTTCACTGAGGCACCTGCAGGGTCTCTGACAAGAGCAGCTCTCCCTTCCTCACCCATTTGGTCAAAAGGGGAATAATGCAGTTATTCTGGCAGGGATTTCTTTTTCAGCAGGCTGAAGGTTGGAGGAACATGGGGCTATGAAGTGTTATTTGGGTCTCTCCACTTCAGCTTTCGTGTCTTTCTTGTACCCACGGTCTTTCCTGGTGTACAACAGGAAGAATTTAGAAAATGGAAAGTCCCCATCCAAGAGGGGCCTTTTTTACTTAAGACCTGACAGCCAAATCCCTGGTACTCTGCAGTGGATATCTCTTGTCCCTCTGCTTCAGGAGTACTCTGTGTAGATTTCAGATTCATCTGTGAACTTATCAGAAATATATAAAGTGTGGATGCTCCTTCCTGCCTCCTCAGCAGAAAATTTAATCTCCAGGGAGATGGGAATTTCATATGTGATAATTTAGCTGTCTTTCACCAGCCTTTGGGAGGTGATTATTGAATACAGCAAGTGCCCTCTCCCCTGCTAGTGTGCTCATTGCCTTTACACCCTCCAGCACTGAGTTTATTAAGGGATTTTGATTCCTCATGCCCCATCTCCAGAAACAAGAAAAATTAAAGGATTGCAAGGGGTTTTAAGCCACAGATCACATCCTGTGTTAAAAATAGGGGGGTTGTGCCTGAAAAATGTATATTGAGTTTATAACCTTAAAAAAAAACAGCCCACATTTTTCATCCCGTATGCTGCTGATTGTGTTTGAAATGCTAAATTATATAAGGGCGAGAAGTAGGGAGCAGGCAGACCATCAAGCCAGGTCCCTGACAAAACCAAACTGTTGCTGGAGAAATTGTGTAAGGCAGACCTGACCTATCTAAAGTGCCAGAGAAAGTCCCTCCCCAGGCCTTCCCCAAAATCAGGAATGCATAATGGCAGCGGTGGAGAGGGAGAGAGCACAGGAGGGCAGGGCTGGGTATGCACACAGCAGCCATGGAGGACACTTGCATGGTTGAGATGAGCCCAAGAAAAATCAGTCACATTTTATATGATCTTCCAAGGCTCCCTTAATAGCAAGTACTAAGAGATTTCCTACAAGCACTGGAGATGATCTGGACATTTTTTCAGCAGCTGCTTATTTAAAAATCAGCCATTGTCCTTCTCTAATCTGAATTCAGATCCAGCCAGGTATTAATGTTTCTGTTACCCTCATCAGAAAGTCTTATTTTTAATTCCCTTGCAGCAAAGAGATATATAGAACAAAGAAAGGATCGTAACACAACCCTGACAGTGACATGTGAAGAGCACAACATTTTTTTATTATGTATATTAAGCAAAGGATTCTTGCACTGCACTGCACTGCTATGGGTGTAAAAGGAAGGTGCATTAAATCCAACAGCTGCAAAATCTTTTTAAAAGAAGCTTTTTTTGCCCACCGTCTTGTCTAGATTCTTATCCTTGTTTATACCTATTTTCAGATAATGCAGATGCTGAAGTGCCTAGGACTGTATAAGGGAAATCAGTTTGCTTGAGTGTAAATTTGTCTTATTAATGTGAACAGAAGGCAGCTGCAAATCTCTAGTAAACTTATATTTAGGTAGCAGACCACTAGTATTGCTAAATTGGATTGGATGATGTCCTCAGAATTAATTATTATTAAAGGTCACTTGTTTTAAAGCTGGTTTCATTACTTTTTCAAGTACAATAACTTAACACCAGATCAATAAACTGTCAAAGTTTTCTCATCCCAACACAGAACATAACCTACACTGAACTCTAAGATTATGAGTTTTAATGGAAAATACAACTGTTCTCTTCAAATACCCCTTCTGGGACAGCAATGGGGAAGGGGATTGTGTTTCCTGTTTATAATAGCCTCAATAGCAACTGAAAAGTTGTTCTGATTTTGATACAGTGACCATGGAATACCAGGTTAACTTCAAAGCTTCCCACTCATTTCTGAGCCTTTCTAGCTCTCTGTGGGGTTCAAGTCAGACTGCTCTTTCCTTCCCAACCCTTTCCTCCCACAGTCAAAATTCTGAAAGTCCAAATTTGTACCCTGTAACTGCTGTGAAGCCTCTTGGAATGGGTGACTTTGGCCGAAAATCTGATAACCCTGGTGCTATAGGGCAGACCAAGACATATTTTTGCTATTTATATGAGAACATAGGAGAATTTTTCTATTTATTTATAAGAAGTTGTAAGTCTGATTCATCACAGGGTTTGGATCAGCTCAGAAGGGCCCTTTCAACCCCAGAGTATGTACACTGGTGTAGAAAAGTTGCCATGTAGTAATAGCTCCATGAAGAAATGTTTGCACTGCAGGCCCCTGGTTAGAAGTGCAAAGACTATGCATAAACTCTCAGAGTTCTTTGCATTCAAAGCAAATAAAAGCTCATTTCCAAGTCATGATTGTAGGTGTCTGTGCAGAGATCCTGTGCATGTAAGATCTGTGCTCCATGATGAATAGCAGCTGAGGTTATGTCTTTCCTTTGGGACAAGGCAGAAAAATGATGAATCTTCAAATCCACTGCACTTTAGTTAGGCTGATTACTAGGAACTGCATGGATGCATGATAAATAATTTATCAAGATATTGAAGTCGCATTTTATGTTCACTTAGTGCATAATGAACAACCTTAGCAATCGTGCACCAATCTTAATCTCAAGTTAAACATGGTTTTGGACCCCAACCCTGAATCTCAACACCCTTCCAAGATGCTGTTACCTCCTGAACAAGGAACTGAACTGTATGTTGATGGGCCTGATTCCCCCTACCCCTGGGTGTTTGGGAGCACTTAAGCCTTCTTTTCTCTGAAAATGGCTCAGCCTAGCCTGAAGCATGACTTAGCAGACCTCAGCATTAACTTTCTGTGGTCTCTTTGCCCTGGCTGGGAGAGTCAACTGACTCTGAAATAGAGAATGGAGTAAAGGCCCTTTCTGCAAGCCAAGGTTTTCTTCACTTCTAAGGAAGCATGGCCAGCAGGAGTGAGACTGTGCTTCCTTCACTTTAGTCAGACTGATGATGGTGCCCTTGATCTCATAAGAAGCCACACCTGACAGAATTAAACTACATCCAAACTCAGCTGTGGTCTTCAAATGCTGACTTGACTTTCCTTGCTCCAGTCTGCATCCAGACAGCATGTAATAGGCTCATTTCTCTCATAAGCATTTTCTAAACAGATGTATTAGGTACAGGCTTCCTGATGGCCTTTTAAAGCAGAACCAAAGCCTTATGAAATCATGATCCATCACTGGAAATAGGCAAAAGCTGGGTGAAAGCCCAGCTTGTGGGAAGTTCGTTTGATGAATGAGAGCAGAAGGATGATGACTGCATGGGAAATAGTTCCGTGCCAGTGGCACACAGTGCCTTTTGCTGGTGATGCTGGCATCTGCACCACACTCTTCCCTGCTGGAGGCTGTTTTGGATCCCTCCTGCCCCTTTCCCCAGCAATGTGTGCAACCAGTTCAGGAGGCAGCAGCACCAGTGCTGCTCTGACTGCTGCTGCCTGGAGGAAGAAAGGGGAGCAGAGCCAAAAGCAGCAGGGTGCATTTACAGACCCGATCTTGACAGAGATTAGAAATCCCTCTGGGATTTCTACTGTGTGGGGGAGTGGGAACTCTCCATGCAGTGTCTGGGGCCCCCAACCTCTCTTTCTGTCAAGGAAGTGAAGGAAAGCTGTCTGAGACAGGTTGGCCTCTTCTTGTAGATTTTCCATGGGGCAAAGATGACCAAGGGTGCAGCATTTAACTGGTGTACATGGACTGACCTTTTGAATTGGAATTAAAACCTTACTTGAGGTCTGATTTAGAGTGTGACGAAAAAAAGAAAAAAACACGTCAGAGACAATCTCTTTCGCCCTCTCTATTTTCTCTGTGGGGGTTACACCTGTTTGTAAGGAAATGCTGGCCCTGTCAATGGGGAGAGTGGGCAGAAAGCTGCCTGCTTGAATGGGGCAGATGGCAACATTCCTCTGGACTGGGGGACAAGGATGGGGTTTGATCAACCAAGGGAGAAAAATGTCAACATCTGTCTGTCACTGCACGGCAAATGGCCAATTATCTTTTGTTTGGTTTTGTTTTTCCTCCCTAAGCTCCAGTCAGACAAAGCCACCGAGCTCTCAGCTTTGTCGCCCTTGCCATTTCCCACCACGGCTCCACCTCTGATATGCAAATAGCAAAGCTGAATGGTTTTGTGCAGCTGAAAAGGCTCTTTGGACACATTCACTGGGTCAACAATCCCAACTGCTGCATTGGGGCTCAGTCTGCTCTGCCAGAAGTCCAGTGCCAAAGGACTTCTCCCCCCATCTCCACCCCCCCTTCTCTGCCCTCCCAGGTTATTTATTTTTTTAAAATAAATAGTGGATTAACCATCTGGATGTTTTGGTGCCAAGAAACTTAGCTGAACAAATTATGACATGATATACTCCCCTCGAATACTTTCTAGACTGACAAGGGGCAAGCTGGGCCGGGCTTTCCAGCAGGAATTGCTGCCCTGTTGGATGCAATCTGGGACCTGAGAGAGAACCATCTCCTGCCTGCTTCAGAGTGCCCCAGGGCAGCTAGGTGGTACAGAAATACTTCTGTGTTTATCCAGTTGGGTTTGCATGTGTTAGAGCAAAAGTAACACTGACAAACAGTCTTTTGTTTAGAAAATAAACCCTGCCATACATGCAATGCTGGGCCCAGAAAGCCAGCTTGATGACCTAATCCTATCTATTGTGTAGTAGCAGCAATGTACTTAAGTAGTAATTCCAGATCTGGTCAAAGAATAATTGCAGAGTTTATTGGGTGACAAGCTTCCCATTCACTGATGTTGTGGAAGTGCCAGGGGAAACGGGCTATAGCACCCAAGAATAGGTGCTCTTAAGTCTGTAACAAATTGATTTAGAAGTATTTATGGTTCATAATTAGTTACCTCAACTAAGTGTGAGTACTGTGAACTATACGTGTTCTTTTTGGCAATGGTGTAGTAATACCATCATTGCTTTATAAAAAAACCCCAATACCAGTGAATTGGAATGTTCTCTGATAGTAAAATTAGAAGCAGTTTCACAAGCAAGGTAATGTTTACAAGCACAGTAATATGCCAACCTTACACAAAACAACTATGATACATACGAGTGTGTCAGCTGCCAGCACCCTATAAAAACTACTGGAGGCCCAATGACAAGAGATAAATACTGAAGATATTTAAAAGCTGAATAAACAGAGCAGTCTAATAGTTAGATGGCTTCTGGTTGAACCTATGATCTACGAAAATCTGGAGGAATACTCCAGCCATGAAAAAATTATAGCTGTGTGTTTTAATATGCAATAAAATGGTACTATTTATACAATTATACAATTTTAATATAGTCTGCATGGTAAAGAGTGCTGTAACAAAAGCTGATCTTTACCACAACTTGCTTTTCTTCTTTTATTTGAAGATGTTCATCTTTGCCATTTGAGCATCACCTATGCCACGGTCTTGTGGCTCTTTCTCACATGTTTGCATTTATTCTCACCTCTGTGCATCTTCTGCAGGAGTGTTCACCCAGACTATGGGAAGAGCTATCAGCCATGTCTTCTGCTTCTTTCCAGGGAAGAACTTTTATGAAAAGCATGCACAGCATGAAGGAGGAAGCAGATGCAGTCTCTGACCGCATCTCTCCAGTTCCTGGCATATGGTGAATGGTTAAAAAAAAAAAAAAAAAAGATCAGAATGGTGTGAAAATCTATTCATCCTGTATCACAGAGAATAAATTATTTCTATTTGGTCACATGCTGCATCCACCTGTGCAGTTATGGAGGAATGCTTTACACTCATAGCCCATGTACATCAGAAGTGTGTGATGGATTTCTGCATGACAGAGGTTAATTCAATCACTTTTTTTTTTTCTTTTTTTTGTCTGAACCATCATTTCTAATAGTTTTTGTACCTTTAATGAAAGAAACCCAATCCTGAATTACAGTAATTCAAAAACAGAGAATCCAAGGCAACTGTAAGTAAGTAAGTACACTGCCCCAGTTGGCTTGCTGCCACTCATATTGAAAAACTTGCTTTATCTGTGGGCAGATATTTTCTGGCTTCAGATTTTAGCTGCTGGCTTTTGCTACACTAGAGCCTGGGTTTAAAGTCTGTGCTGCTCCCCTGTCCCACAGCTTATCTCCTGGTCTCCAAGGTGGTGAAGCATCTTCCAGGGGCTTGTGGGATGGCCCAGAACCCTTCCAGACCTGTGTGAACTCCTGTGGGGCAGGTGGGCTCCATCCTCCTTAGTTGTCTCCCATTCCCTGTAAGTCTGCACCTGCTCATGTCATCAGCAAAGCTTTTATTTGATAAACCAAGTAGATTGTATTTAATTTAATCCTTCTGGCACACTTCCAGGAATCACTTCTGTAGCTCTTCCCTTAAATTTTGCCAGCAGCCTTTTTAAAGCCCAGGCGTTGGACAGACTCTATATTTGTGGTAAAGAAGGGTGAATAAGCATGATTCAAATTAAGACCAAATTTAGTTTTAATTTTTATTAGTTTTGCTGGCTTGCTTGGGTACTCATACTACCGAAAACTGAGGGGGTTTTAAGAGTTTTGTCAAGTCTTTTCAGATCTCCAAAGAACTCAGCCATACACCACATACTACCTCAAAATGCATTAGCAAGATAGAGCAGCTAATGACATTAACTTTCCCACCAATACAATAAAATAAAATAACTCTTCCTTTTAATTATCATAAGCATCTCTCTTTAGTAAATTATAATGGTGGATAAACAGATTTGGAGGAAATCAGTGCTCAAATGTTTATCTTTATTAATAGATTATTAATGCAACAATTTTGATCCTATAAGCTCTTTTAGCCTCTTCTTTCCTGAAGAAAGTGGAGTGAAGGAGTGTCTGTGTGTGTGTGCATGTACAGAACTCAGCACCTACAGGGTGACTTCCCCAGACAGAGCACAGCCTCTCTTTTTTTGATGGACCTTGTATTTCTGTGGAGAAATATTTACCCTGGTTTCTCACTTGCAAACAGGGTCTCTCAGCCACATTACCCTGCATATATGCTCTGTTTATCCTCCAGATGTGAGTGAAGGTGAGAAGATGTCTCCTCTGGGAACTGGTAACTGGTAAATAAGAGTTCTCAGAATGTTTCCCAGAGTAGGCGTGGATTTACTTATGGCATAAAGGAGCAGCCCCTGGGGAAGGCAGCAGATCAGTGTCCCAGCCTGCTCCAGAAGAACCACCCAAGAGAAGTCCTGCCCCTGGTTACATCCCGGGCTTTCAGAAAGGGTATCTTTTCTGTATCTTGATTCTGTATCAATCAAAAGATAGCTTTACAGGAATACTGTCACCTGGGTCAGGAGTAGCACTGCAAATTGTAGTTTACATGCATGGTACCTCCTCACAGATGCTGGGAAAGCAAGGCATCTGAGGGGTCAGGCTGGGACTAGGGTAGGGGGGAAGGAGTAGAAGTGAGCAGGAGAGAGGGCTGAGCCACTGTACAACTACACCTCTCCTCCCATTCTCAAATAATACCCCTAACAGTGAGCCTGTGCTCATCAACAGCATTATTTAATAAGAAAATCCATGAACGTGCCAATCAGGACACTAGACCAAGTCCAAACCTGTGGGAAGAAGTGGCTGTTTGTTGCCTGTTGTGCAGAGAATGCTGACCACTGGCTGGACACAAAGTAGCCTTGTACATAGCTGAGAAGCCTATTGTTTCTCAGAGGCTGCTATTTTTGTACTAATATGACAGCCTCAGAGATATGTCTGACCCATGAAAGTCATGCATTCTCTATTTTGCTTCTAATTGCAAGAGCTCTAACTCTTGTAGCCTCACAAAAAATCCCAAACAATTTTTCTTCCTCTCCACAGAAGGCTGTTAGGTGAGGAAGAGGATGCATATAAAGATGTACCTATGCATTTATGTACACATATGTGTATGTGCATACCTTTCCTATTGAATATAGCACAAGTATAGCTCAAATATGGAGAAAAGCTGAAATAAAATAACTGACTGGTTGGCAAGTAGTCACTGGTAATCATAGACTTACAAGACTGTTTCCTTACGATACCCTTGAATCCTCAGGATGCTCCACATTTTGCCATTTCTGTTCCCTCCATAAATGCCTCAGCCCCTCATTATCGATATCACTGGACAGTTCTGTAAAGCAAAAGAAACAAATAAATGTATAATCTTCTCATTCTTTTTTTTCCTCTCACTCGATACAGAGTGCAACTCTATTTAAGTTGTTCAGCCTACACTTGAAATTTGAAGCAGAAGCATACGTTTGATTGTGGTGGGAAACAAGGCATAACACTTCAAAATGAGGATGTATAATAATTTCAGAAGTCTGCTTTTCCTTTTTTAGATTATACATAATACCAGGCTTCTGTCCAATTTCCATTTTAGTGGATATTGGAGAGGTGAGAGGAAATGTTTATTTTAGCAAACGGGCAGATCAAAATAATTTTTGCTTGCAACACAGAGGCTCCACAGACAGCAATTCAGTGTCAGACAGGCACCTGACAGAGCTGGGATCTGCATGGGGTGCCTGAGGGCTCCAGCAGGGTTTGTCTGGGAGGATGGTCAGAGTTATGTGTAGGAAGCTTTTCACTTCACATTTTTTAAGAGGTATTCGAGCTGAACTGGTTGAAAAGGTTCAGGAAATCAGGTGATCAGGATGAAACCGCTCTTGCAAGGCAGTTATCTTTGCTCTTTCAGTAGCTTGATCCCATATAAAATAACATGTAATTCACTCGAGAACCACTGAAAGCCTATAGGACTCTCATTGTTACTGTTGCTATTGCTATTTCCAGGATCATCACAAGACCTGATGTTTTTGAGACCTCAGCTCAACATGAAAGAATTTTGGTATGTGTTTTTATATTTATATTTTTATATCACATTTATATTGGAGCAATAAATATTTTGTCCTTAACCAGGAATGGTCTGTTGGCTTCAGACACTGGGGATAAAAAGGCCTTCCCTTCACACAGGGGCAGGTAGACTGGGGCCTGATCTGGGGAGAGTATGCTTGGGTGTTGGCTCATCATCTGTGGGAAACCTTGCAGTGGCTGTTTCTGAGAGAGATTCCCTGCATGCTGCCTACCCTGTGCCTCTGGCAGAGACCATCACTGTCCAGGAGATGATGAAAAGAAGTTTCCTTTCCTGGGACCCTGAACCTGAGCTCAAATCACTGATGAAGCTGCTTCAGTCCAAGACTGGATTTTTGCTGAAACACATGTATGTGTGGACCTCTGCCAGCCCTGCTGTGGGAGGAGCAGGTGGGTAGAGGGTGATGAATCACCAGAAGACTGAGGACCAAAATAGTCATCAGCTACTACATCAAGGTTCACGTCCATGTTTCTGCACAAGTGCTGTGCCTATAAGGACTCTACCTTGTCCACAGCCACTCTTATCCCATGGTATCTGCTTAGATTTCTCATTGTCATTGCAAAGCAAAAAGGAGTCACCTTTACTTATCTCTACTCTGTCCTTATGGACAGAGCTTATGGGTCTCATAAGCTTATGGCTTATGGCTTGTACCTCTGTGCAAAAGTGCAGCTTCCAGCATTCAAAGAAATTGCACTGGTCATGGTGTGGAATCTCTCTCTCCAACATATTTTTGCTGCATTTAATCCTACAAATATAAATTACTAACAGACCAGATGGCCTGGATATATAAACTTTATTATAGGTAACAGAAGAGGGGCTGTAGCAGATGAGAACATACAGTGCTCGTGTGTTTGTGAATGGCCCAATGGTCAGAAAGAGGGAAGGTCTGGGTTGTACTGGAATAGCTGAGACAGCCCAGAAGATTGGGTGTAATTCGTACCATCAGGCACAGCATACAGTAATCTTACTTGATGATGTTTTATGCCTGCTCTGATTTCTCTCTGTGAGTAATGGAAGACAGCACTTCCAGAGGAGAAAGGTCAACTTGTGTTATTAGCTCTGCTCAATTGGCAGTTTCTTCCAGTCTTGCTCTGCCTACTTTTCTCTTATCAGACACCTTTCTTTTTTCTTTTGTCTGAGTGCTTCATGAAATACTATTCACCTATTACCAGCACTCCAATTGGCAGCTCTGTGTGTGCATGCACTAACGTGTGTGTTGTGTTCAAGGGCTGTTAAATGTCACAGAACTGAACCAGAGCATTTGGGTCACGTGCCACTGACGAGCTCAGTTCATGCATAGCACATGCCTTCCCTTAGCACAAAACAGATGCTGTTTCCCTTGACAGATCCCTCTCTGGATTCCTGAAAATAAAGTTGGGTAAAATTTTCTGGGCTTTGTTTTGTTTTGGTTTTGTTTAAATTGGTTCAGGTTAATAAGTACATTTCCAAACTGAATAGTATACATAAAAGAGAGCAAATAGATGTTTCTGAGTTATTGATCTCTTTGTTCTTCAGTTCTCAGGGCCGTGGCTTTAATGAGAAACACTGCAGTGACTACATTTCCCTCTTCTATAATGCAGAGGCCCTGCAGCTGAATCCCCCTTAGGCCTGGGGATGTCATCCTTTCTCACGATTGCAATGGTCCTGATGCTCAACATCTTCCTTGCAACAGTATTCAGACATGATAATTTAAAAAAAAAATAAAAAAAATCATATGTGTCTTGGCTTATCTGGCTGCATGTCAGGCTTGGTTTGAACACTCTCATACTGAGAGAGACTCTCAGGAAATCATTACCTAGCACTGTTCTGGTGAACCATGCTGCTGGTTGCTGGAGATGGCCATTAAAGGAAACTGTGTTTTCAAATTGTTGACAGAAAATCTAGTTGAGACACAGAAATGTCATCTGCGTTGTGTACAATGTTATTTACTCAGAGAAGGAAGGTTAGACTTGAGCAAGCATGCCATACCAAGGTAGGAAAAAAATATTTACCAACAAAAATGCTTGTATGCCTGGGGAACAGGACATTTTCCAACCAAAGAGATTAATTCTGCAACTTCAGCATATATTTCACTTAGTGTTAAAAAGAAACAGGTACTGTTTTGTATCAAATGAGATGTTTATAGGACTATGTACATGTGTTTCATTTGTATGGAATTAATAACAGAAAGAACTGGGGGAGAAGGCAGAGGGGTTAAATGCATTTCTGGCTTCCAATACTTAAGCTTCTAGTTAATTTAGAAAAATGTACTTTATAGTTGCTCAGTGTGTTTGTAAAATTCTTTCCTCTCTTGTTGAGAGACTTCCTTTGAAGTATGGGACCATGAAGGACTCTTGTACCTCTCTCCTTTTTTACCATCTATGATAAAGGCCACTCTCTTTTCATTGCCACTCATTGCTGTGATGATTCATATGGATTCACTTCCAGGACAGACCAGGTGTATGTGGCTGAGTACTTAAAGCAGGAAATACAGAAGCTTGTGCTGGGGTGACCTTTGCAGACTGCCACTGCCTGGCTTGGGACTGCAATGGGGTGGTTTCAAAGCTCAGCATCTACAGAAGGCAGGGTCTGGCCAAAGCCACACCTTGACCAAATGTTCTTTGCTGTTTTCCTGGAATATGAACCTCAAAACCAGCAGTATTGCAAAATAAACCTTTTTGCTCTTCAGAAACAATGGCTTTCATTTGACTAAAGCCTTTGAAAATGACACTGGCAAAGTAAAGGAACAAATACTCTAAATTGTGACTCATCATGTGAATACTGCTTTACTGACACTGCACGTACATGTATTGATTTGTTTATAGAAAGTTCCTATATCTTGAAGTTTAGGGTGAGAAATCCAGTTGCATTCATGGATAAAGACAGGCATAACAAGAAGAGGACAATGGTATCCAGGTTTATAACAACCTTAATAAATGCAGAACACAATACTCACAGCTAATAACTGCTGTTGCCAAGTTTCAAAAAGCATTCCTTCTCCACATAAAGCATCTACAAAAGTGAAGACCACATTGGTTACTTGGGTTGATTTTATAAGAGGCAGTGCAGGTGAGTCAGATTGTTCCCATTACAGGTCAAACTTAAAATAGATTCCTGTAAATAATCTTTTATACTTAACAAAAGCTTGTACAATTCCTGAGAATTAATCCATCACCCACACTGGCATTCAAAAGACAGAGACAATTTCTGGTGTTGTCTGGTTCACTGTGAGGACATGTCCAGAGAAATTACTGAAGACTGACATTTTTGAGGTAACTGTTTATGCTCATAGGGACAAATTCATCACTTGTGTGAACTGGTCTATTTCTTTCAAAGTCAGCTGAGAATTTCTGAGCTCAAAATGCTAACTAAAAATGTTACAACAGACCTGTGGGTTCCCTTTTGAAGGGGCAAAATCAGCCAGCCTATAAGGGTCATATTCCATGTCCCAGCCCTGTGGGCACAGTGTAGGATGGCTCCATCATTCTCACACTAGGGCCCAGCTGATGAACCAGACTGTAAAGTGTTAGAATGATCCCAGCAGCAGGTCCCAATGTAGCAGGGGAAAATAACTCCAACATTCCATCTTTCCCATTTTATGTGCAATTGTCTGTCACTAAAAGTTAGCTCCATCAGCTCCTGCCTTTACAGAAAGAACTGAGGATGTCTTCTTTCAGCATCTCTGTGATGCCAAATCCCCTGGCAGCAACCTGCACCTCCTTTGCATTTTACAGATGTCAGGACACCAGCAAAGACAGGGAAATCCCTGGAAATTTCTTACCTCTGTACGTATTAGTGGTTTGCACCACAGTAGTGATACGGCAGGTAGCAGAGCTCTCAGCTTTCCTCTTCCAAGACCATGTACCAAACAGATGAAACAGGCAGCAAGAGAAAAAAAGATTAGCATGACTGAGGTTATGCAGTTATGATGACCTTCACTAAAGTGAGACCAGAGCATCACGTCTCTGAGTTTCCCTGGGGAAGCTTCAAAAAGCAACTTTCCCTGTTTTATGCCTGCATTTCCACTTGCAGAGCTGGGTGCATTGGAGAAGAATGCAGCTGTAGCTCCTTCTGCAGCCTCCACTCTGCTCAGTCACCACTTGTGGTTACACACCAGGAGCTCAGTGGTGATGCCATGTGCTGCCCTCTCTGTCACTGGGACTGTGCTACCCCATCACCAAAAGCAGGTGAACTGGTGCAAATAAAAAGAATAGAAAAAAATAAACAACCCACAAACAACCTCAAATCAAGAACACTTTCTCTTCTTTCTGCTGATTTTGTTTGGTTTTTTTGTTTGTAACCTCATTGAGAAAAATCTGTCCAATTAGATAGAAAGAGTCAGGTAAGCCATGAGCTGCAGCCAGCCAGCACAACCACCTCAGCCACTTTGTTGTTGTTTTCTCACTGGGGGAAAACCAGATGCAAGTACTTACATTTCTGATTGCTCCATCTATGGAAAAAAGAACCCATATCTTTACAGCTACTGTGGCCTTCTGTGGGAATGTGAAGTGTATTTACTTTGTGGGGAAAGTAGGAGATGGGGAGGTGACAGACACGAGGAAGTAATCTTACTGAACATGTCATGAAGACTCCTCTCCTTTTTCTTTGTAGAAAAAAGTAAAAAATACCATAGTGGGAAGAGCAGATAGTAGGGCTGTGGCAGAAGAGGATCAGTCACACAGAGGGACCCTAATTGGGGTGTGTGGGCTTGGAGAAGGAAGAAAGACATTTACCCTTGTAGTGGCAATGGATTAGTGGGTACAGTAAATTTATGTCTTGCGGTCACCTTCAAGAGAGGAAGTGAATTGCCAACAGCAGTAGCAACAACAAAGAGCCACAACCAGACCCTCGATAGGACCACAGCAGTGGAAGCCATACCTAGGATTCAGTTGCAGATATGTTCTCAAGTGATGGAGGATGTTGGTTAAGCAAGGCAGCAGCACTGCCACAGAAACTACACTCAGCAAGGCCTTTCAAGGATTTGGAATGGAATTAATGGTCATGTTGCTGCAGTTTGATGAGATTCCATCCGTTTGCTGCCTATGGGGACCGAGGAAATGCCCTTGTGAGGGCCCAGAACCAGGAAAAATGACTGTGGCAAAAAGTCCTCCAGCTTCAGAAAATAGCTAGAAAGGCTTTTCCTAGTGCTTCAGTCCATGCAGTAGTGGGCAGCTGAAAGGTCCTGTGCCTTGGGAAGCCCTCCCCATGCCTCAAAGTGATGCTGTGCAAGTCTATGCCTGCTGCAGCTCACGGGCAGATTTTACCACGTGGAGGTGGAGAACGACCCTGAGGCCTCTTTGGGGCAGGGGCAATCACAGCACAGTACAGGTTGTGACAGCTGGGACAGATAGTGCCAGACATCTATTAAATTTTTGTTTCACATGGAGGAGCTTCTGTTGGTTGTCCCCTTCCCATGGAACTATGGATTACATAGGAACTGGGCAAAACCAGTGCAGTAGTGTCATAGACAATTTGAAGGAGGCATGAAGCTGCAGCTTTGGGAAGCCAACAATTTTATGCCTCTCAATGGGTTTATTACCTCCTGAGTAGCAATTTAAGTAAAACCATGATGAGCTATTTTACTTCTGGTTGCTTAGAAGATGCTTCCATCTTATTCTATGGTATGAAACTGTCTCTTGTATCTGCACATGCTTTCAAGCCCAGCTGCACAAACCCACATCTTTTGCTAGACAATTTAGATGTAATTATCTTCTTGCCAAGGAGAAAATCAGTGGCACTCTGCATACTTAGAACGTGGGCAGTATTAAATGCATCCCAATTAATAGCAGGATAAACAACTTAGAGACTGCTGAAAAACTTTGATTTTCCTCAGTGGGTTTTCTCTCACTTCTTTCTTTTTTCTTTAATCAGCATTTTCAGTCAATACAGCATACAAATCCCATGTTATCTTTGCTAAATCTGGGCTTTTGCTGCAGAAAGCATACAAGATCCTGTCAGATAAATTCACAACAAACTCAGTCCTCCTTCTAGGAGAAGGGAAGCTTCATGACAGTAAGAAAGGGCCTAATATGGGCATATAGCACTATTTTAGGTGCTTTAACCTGTCTCTCTGTCTCAAAAAGAGCCCACATCTTCTGTAGATTTCTTGTTGTATTTGACATTTGAATGTCTCAGACTAATAATAGTGTCTACAGTGTCACTGGCTGCTAATGTTTAGGTGTGTGGATTGCTTCTTAACCAGGAGGTGGCTAGGAAGAGTCTGGTGATGACCAGGTGGCAGGTGGCCATTGGGGCCTGGAGACCAACCCTTTCCTCATCTTCACAACAGCAATCCTAGGAGCTGGTGCTTGCTCTTAAGGCTGATGTTGTCTCAGGGGAAAATAGTACTGGGGAAACAGAGAGTAGTTTCTTATACCTGTTTGTGTTAGACCAGAAGAGGCTGCTGCTGGCCTTGATGCCTAGAGGGGCAAGCGAGTCTATGGGGTATGGAATCCGTACCAGCAGCTTCAGGGGTGACTCCCAAGTACAGTTCTATGAGATGAAAGTATCTGGAGTCATAAAAAAACCCGAGTCAGTAACTAAACAAATGTCCATGTGGTTGTGGATTTGATGAGTATGCCATTTTTTTTGAAGAATATGGAAAACATCAAATACACAAGTGTGATTTCAGAAACTTGATGCCCACCTGGAGCAATGAGTGGGATGAGTTATGCATTTGTCTCAAATAGTCTGAAGGCCTTGAGAAGAGCTATCTTGAGAAGAGATAAGGGGGGAGGCCATAAAGTTTCCATGGTAAGAGGGAAGCCATAAAGCTTGAGAAGAGACAGTTCCTTGACAGCAGCAGAGAAAATTAAGGGAAAACAATTAGCCAGAAGTCGTTAATTCTGCTGACATTGTAGATGGCAGACTCAGTGAATCTTGCAAACTACAAGAAACGTGAACACTCGACAGAACTTTCCAGACCAAGTCAGGACAAGAAATGATTGGCTAGTGGCTGTGGCACAGCAAGAAACTGATAACACAAAAGGAGGAGAGACACTAAGCCCTTTGCCTTCTCCTAGGATGGGACCATCACTACCCTTTTTCTCCACCATAAGACCAGTGGGATGCCACTGGATCATTGGGTAGTGACTTTCCTCTTCTTTCTCTCTTTCTCTCTCTCTTGTTCTCTCCCACTATCCTTGGGTGGTGCTCCTTCCTTCCTTCCTTCCTTCCTTCCTTCCTTCCTTCCTTCCTTCCTTCCTTCCTTCCGTCCGTCCCAGTTTGCATGCCTGATTTTGGTCAGAGAAGAAACCTCTAACTTATCCCAGTGAATCCCAGTTGCATGGCTGTGGTACATTCACAGTGCCCTATGCCAGCCAAAGGTGCTTCCAGAGTGACACCAGTGCTGCCCCACCCCCAGGATGCCCCTTTTTGGCCTGTTCCCAAAAATCACACAGTTTCCATAAGGGTGCAGCGTTTGCTGTGCTGATATCCCTGGCAGCAACATATTTCAGTGCACACTTGAAATTAGAGCTGTTGTCAAGAGGTTTTCTGAATTAGATTTAGGAACTCAGCCTCTCCCATGTTCCTTGTTAAAGATGCTGTGATTTTAGCTCCAGTTGCAGACATATTGATTTACACTTGGTAGAGAAAAGGAAAATTGATGAGGAGTGGAATGACTGCAGGGCAAGCTGCACACAGGCAAGGTCTGAGAGAGGGAGGCTGGAGGAAAGCTTCAGCCATTTTGAGATGCTCAGAGTCTCTTTTCCCCTGCACTCAGCCTTAAAAAAAGAATCTTCTTTTAATCAAGAGGTTTAGTAATCCTTCTTTATAAGCCTCTCAACCTACAACACACTTCTGAGAGCAGGATGGCAAAGATCAATGACCAGCCACTTCTACAAAAGCAGCCTCAGCTGGGATGCACCGTGTTTTCCTATTCCACTGCTGAGCCACCTGTCATATTGTGTATTGATTTTTCAAAGGCACAGTTTATGTATGGGAACTAATCCTCTGATCCCTATGGGAATAAGAACAAAGATAATTTGTTTCCAGTGAGCTTTAAATGAAAATCTAGAGTGCCTAATTAGGTAACTTCTTAGCTCCCTAGCCACTGCAGCATTTGCAGCAATAATTTTTTGCCTTGCATGACTGCTGGACACTGTCTGCCTGGCTGTGACCCTTTCACACAAATAAGACATTTAGGTGCAGCTTCTTCCTGCCTTCTAACATCCCTGTTTCTTTTGCAAGACCTCATTATTTCTGGAGTGTTGGTGTACAATCCATCCCTCTCTGTCAGTGTGCTAGCGAAAGCAGATAGACACATGAACTCTGAAAAAATTGCCAAGGTCTTCATCATTCTTTATGTAGCTAAGAAAAAAGATGTGGATATTTTTACAAAATCTACACAGATTTCCTTGTTTCTGCTTGCTCATTGGGCCTGGGCTTTTCTCATGTTTAGAGCAAAGCCCTGTGCAGTGCCCTATTTTTTCCTTCTTTTACTGTTGACTTTTCCTTTGTGCCTTACTGACTCCAGCAAGAGAAGTCTTTGCTGCTGGCTTTTTTTTTCTTTTTCAATTTATTTTTTCCTCTCTCTCTCATTCCAAAATGTTTAATTTTCTTTCTAATCTCTCATCAGGTGAATTCCTAGTCAGCCTCGAGTGATTGAGTGATCCTTCTGCCCAGCAAAGCGTTGCCTGGCTACCATCTGTCTGGCATTCAGAGCTGAAAAATTGCCTTCCCCCAAGACCCAAAAGTAGCTTTGTCCTAAGTTGTGCCACATAAATAGATGGTCATCAAAATTTAATGACCTCATTAGTACTAATTTTCAGAGTGCAAAAACGAGCACTTTCTCTTTTTGCAAGATACAGATCAAAACAAAAGAAAAAAGGAAATGCAAAGGCAGAGAAGACTAATTTTCAAGACAATTTGCAGCCATAGGTGAATGGCTCTTAGCAGATAGCAGCAGATACTGCTAATCATTGATAGTTTTCTGCATTAGTGCTGTGAATGTGAATATACATCTCTGTATACATGGGAGGTCAGTGGGAATACACACCCCAGATAAGAATATCTATTCCTCCAGTTTCAGACAACAGTAAAATGACTGCGGGTCTTCCGAAAGCTCATGGATGTTTGGTGTTTGTATTAGACTCATGGAGGAAGAATCTACTCTAAGAATGATAATAAGAAAACTTTCCTTAGGCTGGACCATGAACCGTAAGCATCAAATCCATTGCTATAATTATTAATATTAATTGTATATTTTTATATGACTGTATCACCTATTCCACTGATATGAAACAGAATGGAGAGATTAGTAACTTGCTTATAAAATGAACGCTTCTCATGATGTTTTCACAGGGTTGTATCCATGCTGCAAAACTCATATCTGGACAGAAGACTAGTTAGAGTAGAAGAAATATGCTAGTTCAGGCACCACAGTGTAAATGGAGAGAAATCTTAGTAGACAGAAAAATATGCCTATATGCTTTCACCACTAATATTTCAGAAATGAGTCTCTTGGAAAATGGGAGGAGAAAACCTAAGAATCACCAGAGCTGTATTTATTGTAAGGTGATGTATTTTTGTGAGAGAACAGCTATGAAAAAGTTTTTAGAGAGGGATGTTGGGACATCAAAATGCCATGCAGAGTGGGGAGAGAGGGCAGCTGGCCCATCAGCTAGGTCATCTGAGACCCTGAGCACTTAGAAAAAACCTACTATAATGTTTTAGTTTAATTTATAACTCCATTTCACTGGTATACACTTTTCCTGCTTTATAGATTTTGCCTATCATTTTCCAGATGTCGGTTGCTTTATTACAGTAGACTTGTTGTCCTAGGTTTATTGGTATTAGAAATGATCCCTAACAGGCATAAAATGCTTTACTACTCCAGGATTGAATAATCAAAAAATAAAATTATGTTTGCCACTGAAAAATAGGCAAATCTCTGAGGAGATTTGGAACAGACCCTGAAGGTCAGCATGGGGGCTGACGCTGTCAAGGTTCACCATGCAGAGCAAGCAAAATGAAGTTAAACAGCATCTTTCTGGCATGGCACCAGCCACAGAAAGGCAGCTGCTGCTATTATCTTCTCCTCTGAGAATTTTTGAGACTTCAAATTTTTCCCATCTCACTCAAAGACAGATGTTGTCATCACAGATGGGAGAGATCCTTTAGCAGGTATCACTGTATTGAGAATACTGGAAAAGGATATTGAGTTGTAAAATTCAAGGCACTGAGCTTTCCCAGGATGAGTAAGGGCTTGGCTTGCAATCACTCTCTTCCCTGGTCAGCACCCTAGGCTCCAGATGCTCCTCAGATAGGGTCTGTCTCTTGCCCAGCAGTTTGAAAAGATTTACTAAGGAAAAATTATCCAAGATGCACATCCCTATGAAGGTTTTTGGAGTGTTTATTGTTGTTAGATCTATTCCTCTTGAAGGGAAATTGCTGTGCTGAACAGTTAGTAACTTGACCTTGTCACCCTTTTGTTGTGATGGCCTTGGACTTCTCCTCTGTGTGACCTTGGGAGGTAACTCAGGAAAGTGGATTGGCTTGCAGTCACTCTGCACAGAACCACAGCTCCATGGGAAAATCCTTAGGGATCAACACTATATGAAAAAGAATTGACATTATTATGGTACCTGTTATCTTATAAGCAGAAAGGAGAGTCCATATCTCAGAATTTTCTCTAGTTCTCTCTTAATTAAGAGTTTAGAGGACAGGATCAACAGGTATGTCTTTCTGTAAGAGAGACTTTATGTTCTCTAAAGCCTGTCAGACTCAGTTATGCTCTTTAGTGTACAGAAAAAGAATATTGTCTTCTGCTGGAAAAAAAACCAAAACCCAAGCCAGAAAAAAACCAAAACATGAATTTCTATAGGATGTCTCATACAGGAACTCAGACTAAATGATACTAGCACCTTTTTGCAGTCTGACTTGGTTATGCATCAGTGAACCTGGAAGTAATTTCTGAAGGTGGCACTGCAGGGGGAAACCAGGATGGTCTCTTAGAAAGGACATTGAAATGTTTGAAGAAATCTAGCCTGCCCATTGCACCTCTAAATCCTTTGAGGTTCATGCTTCAGCTATTACTTTCAGTATTAGTTACCAAGCATGTACACACATGCCAAATTAATGGCTTAACAAAGTACACCTAGGCATTCACTCTCCTTTCCCCATATAACAGAAAAGACGACTCCCTAAATCTGCTTGTCTACATAGAGATCTTTTTGCCAGCAATAGGAAAGAAGATAATCAACAGCTTCCCTCATAAGAAACTTTAAACAGCTAAGCAGCTTGATTAATTACTTAGGGATTTCCCTCGGGCTGTTACTAAGGTAACAGGAGTAGAAGCTCTTAAAGATGTCTGAATATGCTGTATAAGCTGGCGATGGCTTTCCATCAGCAGCCTGTGTTGTGAGTTTTGTACATTATTAATATAGAAAATGAAAGGTGTGTGCACATGTGCATGTACCCAAGAAAGTGCAGAGCACACACAACCCCATGAATCCCCTGATGCATCTGCTGAAAACAGGAGAAAAATCTGCTTTGGCTTTCAGAAGGATGTAACATGAAAGAAATATCAACACCCGTTTCAAGGATGCAGGGCACACATCTCTGCCCAGCTGTACAGAGTCTACATTTTTCTGGCTGTCTTAAAATATTTTCTCCCTCTCTCTCACCATGTTTGGAGAGAAATCATTGGCCCAAACTAGTACCTTCTCTCCTTGACTCCTCTCTCAGGTGAATCCATCCATGATGCTGCCTGACCCCCTGCAATACCCACCACAACTTGCTTTAACCTGCAGTGACACAGTGCCAGGTCCCTGTGCTGAGGGACGGTGCCACCTAAGTTCTGGTGGCTTCATGTTCCATAGTAGTAATGCCTTTTCCAGTCAAAAGTGGTGAGAGACAAAGCTGGAGGTGATTATGGTAAAGAATATGTGCCTTACAAAGACAGCATTGCTCTCTGGGTAACTTGGGAGCATATGATTGCTTGGGAGAGAAGTCTTCTTGTGTGATGGTCATGCCAGAATGCTTCAGTGTTAATGTCCAAGTTAGTTAATACGGGGCAAGATGATAAATAAAAATCTTGGCCTCTTATTCAGCCAGGGAAACTGCCTACTCATTAACTGATCAGCTTGCATTCTTAGGAGAGGAGAAGAGTTCAAGACAAAACTAAGCAAACCTATAGCTCACAAGACTGATTTGGGATAAAAGCTTGTTCTGAATTTAATGACTACCGTAGTGGTCTGAGTTCCTCCACTGTTAGTAGAGCTTATTTTTTCTCCTTCTGTGACATCTTTATTCCCCCCCAGAGCTTTTGCAGGTGCCTCAGAGTCACCTTCCTGTCTCTTACTTCTGACAAATGGCTGACACAGCTCCTCCATCTCCACTCAACTCTTCATCTGAGGCCAACATAGAGCCTTGAAATTACACCTGCTGCCTTGGAAATTTTCACCTGTTTGCTTATTATCATGTTCCCAGCAGTGACCACAAGGAGAAACTCTCAAGCTTCCAAGAGGAACTGCTCAAAAACATGACACTTGCAGGGCTTTGTGCTTTGGGATGCTGAATACCCATAGCTCTCAATTGGCACCTCACAGGGTGTGTATGGCTCAAAGTGTGCAAGAAACGTATTATTCTGGATTACTGACAGTGCCTAAAAAACAAATAAGAAACATTCTAGATTAATTGAAGTAATTTCTGTAAATTTTTTTTCAGGCTAAGCAAATAATTTCTGAAACAAAAGGCTTCAGCGTGATTTGGAGAGAGTTTGGTATTTGTTAATAAGCTTTGAAAATGTAGGCACAACATTGCTTTATGTTACTGCATCTGTATTTTTCTCCCCGAATTGTTTCATTTCAATTGTTGTTGAGTTCTGCTTATCATCTGCCAGCCTATGTCTACTGTTGAATTTCTGTGCCATTGATTACCTTCAGACTATGTTTTGGATAATGGTGCTATCATATAGCTAAACACATAGAACAGATGGCCTATTACAGCACAGCAGATGAAAAGTTTTTAAGCTCCCAATTTTTATACTTACATATATTACCCGCTTCAGGAGTGTTTAGGAGATATGACCCTTATTAATAAGATGTTATCACCATAGTTTAAAAACATCTGTCCACCCATGTGTGGCAGGTGATCAAGATGGAGAAGTGTCATACATCCTATTTCCTACAGCAAAAATTTCTCTTTTATACTCTTTAAAATGTGTCAGGACAAAGCTCTGTAGGGAGGATGGAGATGGGATGGGGTTTCATCCTGTCTTCCATCTTCATTTGACCTTGATGCATTTTTTCCCTGTTGAGCAATCCTTTCTCTGGTGATCTTTTTTCTCTCTCCTGAGAATCAGTAAAGATGTTTTAACAAGTGAATCACAGGGAACAAGCATTGGACAATTTTTTAATCTCTTGGAAAAGGAGCCAAATGGGACATTGCCTTCAGTCATCTCCTGAAATGCAGCAGCAAATTTCAGTCTCTAATCCACAGCATCTTGGTTATTGGTGCCAGTCCTGCCTCAGTTTGGATGTGCAACTCCTGCCAGGGGCAGCACCACCCTGCAAGGTCCTGATCTGCAGGAAGGGGTAAACTGATCCCATGACTGCTGTCCCCCCAGGGGGTCTCCACATGTGGAAGCAAAAACAGCTCTGCCCACTCATCTCACAGCCTGCTGTTTAGTCAGGGGGCGTATGGACATCTCTGGCCAGCTGAATTCCCACATGGGGATTGCCATGAGAACATGTTAAAAAACAACCCAAAGTTTCTAGGACTTCTCTGTTTTTACCTACTTGGAAGGCAACTACACCAAATTTTCCCCCCAACTCGACAAATTCCATGGCAAGAGGAGGCTGTAAAATACACACAGTGCTGGGCAGAGAGTCCTTTATATCAGCCTGAGACCATGATGCTTATACTGCCAGATTGGGACATGCTGTGGGGCAAGGTGAAACTGCCCAACCAGCTTCTCTGGATCTTCTAGCTATGCTACCACTGTTTTCCAGTGTTACAGTTCCAAGTTTTCCAATTTTGCACACATGGAGAGCCAGTGGAGGTGACAGAGCAGATGCACTAATTCAAATTCAGGTGGATTAGTTTAAACTGCTGATGAAATGACCATGAAATGGAGTGTCTGAGCTGCACTTGCAGTGAGGGCATGTGTCCAGTACTGCTGATTCTTTTGTTGAATTGTTGCCTTGACTTGACAGACAATAACAAGAAATGTGTATTTTTTAGTACTTCAACAGTTTTGTCCCTGAGTTGAAGTCATGAACCTTAAGGTAAAGACAGAAACACCCCTTTGATAAAGCCAAAATAATTGTCAAAGGAGCTTTCAGCTAAACTCTGTAAGAAACTCCCTGATTTAGCATCATAATGAAGCTGTAACTGCAATTTTAAATAATAAAAAAAGAAGTTCATGTGGAACTGCCATAACACTAGGACAAAAAGCAAGGATGGTTTCCAAGACATTCCAAGATGTTTAAGACAAAGTTGTGGGAGCTGTTAGGCTCCATGATTACAGATCAGATCTGAGGGGTTTTTGTACAGCCTGTACAGTTCTGAGTTTGTATAGGACAGATGACGAGAAATGATGAAGTTTTTTGTGTTCATCTAGCAGAAATAGAAAATAAAAGCAAAGTGACATGCCCCTTGGCATTTATTACTTTGTTTACTTTCATTTACTTAATGCTTATTTTTGTATTCTATGAGCTAATTTCCTTGGGAACTGATAAATAACAACTTCCTGGAATATTTTCACCCTGTAAAATCTTGGCATGCAGTAACTATCTCTCAGCAAACATAAGGCATTTGGACTGACTTTCCCATCCTCCCCACCCCCACAGAAAACCATTTGGAGAAGAATCATGATAAAAGAAAATGTAAGATATGGTATGAAGCAAGAAGAGGAATAGCTTTTCCTTGGATGGATATAATTTTGTGAATCACGAATACAGGGTTGCCAAGAATCATAGGTCACTAAGAAACATGGAAAAAAAGGAACACATTATTAACAATTTTACAGCTACTGGACAGATGATTAGATCTAGGCATACGCAGCTCCATGGATACACGTTGATAGCCTATGGAAGGAAAATAAAATAACAGAGGAAAGGAGCAGTAGAAAAACCACCAGCAAGTTAAGCAAGAATGTATTTGTGATCCTGCTGCTTGGGGCTCCTCTGTTATAAATTATTCCTTTATTTTTTAAAGTCAATATGGTAATTTGTGTGTGAAGTGTCATAGTATCGAAGCACAGTGAAGACAGTTATCAGAAAATCAGCCCTATGCTCCTGCCTGAGGCCTACCTTGACAAGTTTGTCTCATGCTAGAACTAAAATTGCGTTGGCTTCATCTCATTGCTGCCTCAGGATAGCTGTGTTAGTTCCCTTTTTAAGGATGAAGATTTTTATTCCCTTTTACTCTGTGGTTTTCATCAATCTTTAAAGTGAAATGGCTTGAAAAATGAAGATGGAAGCTGAGGTTTGCAAAAACGATTAATAAATACTGATCAGTTGTGAATGGTCAGTACAGAATTTATCCATTACCAGTCACTTTCTTGACTTACGTTATCTTGCCTTCTATGTCCACCTTTTATATCTTTGGCTACACCCAGCTGGATCAAAGTGAAAAAGAACTAAGTTTAACTTAGTAAAAGACATTTTCTGTAGTCTTTCATCTCTGGAAATGCTTTTAATTACTGGAATGGTTTGTTAATGTAGTGGATTTATTGAGCTCTAGGCAATCTTTCGGCATTTCATCTGAGACAGCACACTTGCTTTAAAGTGCTAGTGACAGATGTTTGCTGCTCTTGGTGTAAGAGCAGCCTAGACCCAGATGTCAACAGTGTGTCCTGGTTTGGGCCGAGTAACACAGTGCTTTAGGAAAACTGTTTTCCTTGCATCTGTCTCACTAAAACCAGAAAGAATGCAGGTGTAGATCCCAGCCTGGACAATCAACATGGCAAAATACCATCACTGGGACACCATAAAGCCAGAAGAGAGATGGATGTTGATAAATATTCACCAGTGGAACATAGGAGAAGGGAAGAGTTGAGAGGATCCATCCTCATTAAGCCTTGGCACCTCCTTCAGCAACAGGATGATGCCATGATGACAGGTTCTAGTTTAATTGAAGATAGCTGACATTCTTCTGCTAGCTTTTAGAATAATGTTACCTGTGGAAGGAGAGGAAAATTAAGCATTTTTTCTACATGGATAATGGCTGAGAAACAAATCAAAGTCCAAGGAGGGGATTAATGGCACAGGAAGACCGTTCTAAGCATGACAGCATGGATGATGAAGATTATTCTTTTAATGGTGCCATAAGACAGTTGGCCAAGGCTAGTTGTGAAATAAATTAAACCTGTGGTGAGCTCCAAAATATCTCAAGACACCCTCTGACTGTTGTGGGGTGGAGGGCTCATTATATCTGTAAAGGGTAGTATAGGTGAGTATAAGGATACTTGATAAAGACTATAGATTGGGACTGATGTGTGTTAAATAACAAAAGCAAAAATAACACTCATGAATGCTGATGTGAGTCTCTGAAGGCTGTTTGGGTGAACCATGGAGATTTCCCTGGATGTCTAATGGGCAGTAATGGCATAGCTTGCCCAGTCATGACAGGTAGCAGTTTCCATGCTACCTTGTCTTTTTTAAGAATTTGGTGCTAAAAAACTCAGGTGCCATTGCAGGTGTGCTTGGAAATTTAGGACTTCTTGAGGAAGACCTAATGGATATTATTACAGCCTATATGAGAGAATCAGGGAGAAGATTTTTAGGGCATTTATCAATGCATGCACCCCCTCATGCGGGACCATAGTCTATGCTGTCAATTATTAGTGGCCTCCTGCCCTCTGTGGGATGGCTGCTGAGACCTTGGATTTTTAATTTGTCCCTTTCTGTGCCATTAAGTTAATAAACACTCATTATGCTTTACAAACCTTAGAGTTAAATATCAAGGGTAGGTTTGGGCTAGAGAGGGATAAAGCAGCAGGCAGTAAACAAAATATAGCAGCTGTACAAAAAAAGCTAACTAATGAAATTCCATTATTGTGATTTTTTTAGATTAATCACCTCCTCCATCACATCCTGTTTATGTTTTAATCACTTTCTCTAGGCACATACTGACACTCCCTTTTGCTGGCTGACCACCAGATGGGCTTTAATAAACTATTGTTATATCTGGAAGCACTTTCCTAGATCTTCATAATTGCTCCCTTCTTGTGGCACTTACATGTGTGATGCAGAGATGTCAGCCTCCACAGACATACTTATTACTATAATAGAGTACTATATTGTTGCTTGGTGGGTTTTTTTGGTTTTTTGGGCCTGTTTTTTGTGGGTTTTTTTTGTTTGTTTATTTGGGGGGGGGGGTGTTTGTTTTTATTTTTTTTTTGCTGTTGTTTTTTTGTTATTGGCTGGCTGGTTGTTTTTTTAAGGAATCTGATTTATTTGAAATATTCCCTTGTTTCTTACCCTGCAATATGTAATGAGCCTCATGTTCTGGTCCTTAGCAAGGGTGTACAACAATGTGTATGTAAGATGTTAATCTGCATTTTCAGAGTAGGCAGATTGGTGGCATAAAACCTTTCCTTTCCTTTCCTTTCCTTTCCTTTCCTTTCCTTTCCTTTCCTTTCCTTTCCTTTCCTTTCCTTTCCTTTCCTTTCCTTTCCTTTCCTTTCCTTTCCTTTCCTTTCCTTTCCTTTCCTTTCCTTTCCTTTCCTTTCCTTTCCTTTCCTTTCCTTTCCTTTCCTTTCCTTTCCTTTCCTTTCCTTTCCTTTCCTTTCCTTTCCTTTCCTTTCCTTTCCTTTCCTTTCCTTTCCTTTCCTTTCCTTTCCTTTCCTTTCCTTTCCTTTCCTTTCCTTTCCTTTCCTTTCCTTTCCTTTCCTTTCCTTATCTCTTTATCCTCAAAAAAAAAAAATCATCATTATTTTACTAACATACATTAGTGAAAGTTATATTTTAATGAAAAATGTGTTTACAATTAAAAGAAAATATATAGACTTGAGAGTGTCTGAATCAACTGAAAGAGCTATTCAGGTAGATCACCCTTGTTTCTTAAAACTTCAGCCCCAAGAGGTCTGCAGCTGAAAATATTGTAGGTATACAGGGGAACAGACAGCTTGAAAAAATAATGTAATACCATCTCTCTGTCTTAGACTTCTCTTCAGAAAGCATAGTCATAGAAAGTGATCACTCCTCCTGCCTGGGTCCAATTTGGTCCAATGGGATAGAAAGCAATTTGTGACTCAGTAATTTTATGAGCTCCAGGTATAAATAATTGCTGGCAGCGATGATTTAGCAGCTTCAAGAAATGGAAAGAGACATTTCATGAGAAAGAAATGCTCCAATAATCCTTGAACACCAGTGGCAATCTCCAAAAGGCCTGCTGGGCCCCTTTGGCACACAACTGCCATCAGGAACTGAAAGGGAGTTTCTGAAAAGTAGAAATGAAACTTGATTGCTGGTTGCTGAGAAAACAGCTTCTGTCCCTCCTGAGAGCCATGACACCCTTACTATTGAAAAATCACAAATGTCCCCTCAGATGGAGTTGAACAAATACAAGTGCTGGGATGATGTTATGCTTTCTGTGTGTGTTCACCAGCTTCAGTATTCAAAGTCCTGCTCAGGAGCTTGAATAACTTCTGGTTTGCGGAGTTTTCTGTGAAAATTATCTTGAACTCAGAGTGTTTTCCAGTGCTTTGATTTCATTCTTACCTGAATGCTGCTGGAGGGATTCTACAGGGAACAGAAGAATTCAGAATGGGGTTTCATATTTACTGTTATCTCACTCATCAGCTGAGATTTGGAATACAAAACTGTGAACTGAATATTCCCCTATAGACACTGGTTTTGTTTGTCTGGATTTGTTGTTGTTGTTGTTCTGGGGGTTTTTTTTGTTGTTTTGTTTTGGTTTTTTTTTGTGTTGGGCTTCTTTCTTTGTTTGTTTGTTTTTTTTGGGGGGGGGCAGGTCTATTTGGTATTTTTTTTTTTCATGTAACCCAGGAGTAAGACTAGTATTCGATGATACATTTTTCACTTGTAGAGTGTCAGTTCCAGGTATTTCCACCTCTCTGTCTCACCTTCACACCAGGTCCCATCTCCACTCTATTTACTGCTCCCTCAGCCACTCCCACAACGAGCAGTACAAGGGGTAGAAAGTACATCATAATGAAGTTAAGAGGAAGTAGAAAAGGAGGCAAGAATGTTTTAAACTGGCTGTACATCTAGCAAGCTATCTCCATGAGAATTTAGCAACAGAAGTATATTCAATACATCAGGGAAACAATTTATTTCCTCTACGAAACACTTGTAAGACCATCCATTAGGGTATTGCACACAGTTTTGGGTCCTTCGTGCAGGAAAGACATGAACAAATTCAGGGGAGGGCCCCCAAGGGAGTGAGGCTGGAGTACTTGCCCCAGGAGGAGAGGCTGGAGGAGCTGGGTCACCCTGGAGGAGGGATGGCTTTGGGGCATCTGTCACCTTAAATGTGGTTGTTTTATTACCAAATGTATTCTTTAGTAAGCACATTGTAATTGTATTTTATCTTCTCCCTATTGTTTAATTCTTTAATTTGGCCTTATAGTTCAGAAGATATCCCATTATACCAGAACAACTTGATTTCTTTCTGATTCTACTGTCTATACTATTTGCAGGGTCAATGTTAATTATAGATATTCCCTCATGCATCTATGAGGTACATATATAAAGAAAATAATAATAAAAATAAAATAAAAATAAAAATATATAAGCATGTATTTTAAAAATATAAAAATATACCATAAAAAGTATTATTCTGCATTTTAAATTGCCTCTGCCACCACTGCATAATTGCAGCAAAGAACAATTTTTTATAATGGTTACTTACCACACATCTATACTGAAAACTTATGCAGTAGCCTGCTCCAAAAGCATAAAGCAACTGTGAAGAGGAGTTTGTAACTATAAAATAAGAGGCAAAACTGGATATTTGAACATACTACTTTGTGTAATACTACTTTCTTCTTTTTCCCCTCTGAATGCAAGCTTAAAGAATGTCTCTGCAGTGGAACAACTGAATGCCAAAACATGCTTTTATTTATTTATTTTTAGATGCTTCCAGGCTGCTGTCTGCATATGATTTCTAGCATTTAGTTAGGCTTGTTCTAGTCATATTTCAAATAAGCACATAAATGGCCATTACTTTAAATCTGTACTCTGACTGCTCTTATTCAACGTCCGCTGTATGCTGTGAGATACTGACTCTGAATATCTGCAAAGGGATTATGTGAATCGGGTACAATAATTCAATATTATTTATTTTCAATGATAATATAGCAAATCAAGTTCAGGGAATTCATCACAAGTTTGTGGTATGTAAAAGTATTTATGGAGAGTGAGAGTTGAAGCTATTTTTGGCAGGTAATTCATACTTTCAGTAGCATATCTGACTGTGTCCCTTTCTCCTTGGTCTTTCAGAGGTTACAAACCCATGCTTTGCAATATCTACATATTGCTTTCCTTTATATTTACTCTTTTTTTTATTTTTTTTTTTATTTTTATTTTTTTTGCACAAGAAATTCTGAGCATTGTTGAAGTTGTAAGAAAGAACTAGTGGCCCATTAAAACAGGCAGGTGGAATTATTTTTAATCTGTAAAGTTTACTAATTCAGAGTACTTGACAGATAGGACTTTATTATAGAGACATGCATTTAAATCACCAACAAAGTGATCCTTGTGTGAGGTCAAGAAAGAGCTGAAGTTTCAAAGCTTCTCAGATCTTAGGAGAGTAGAACAACCTGGCTCAGGATTCATCTGAGTCTCTCAAAGTCTGGGTGTCTAGAAGGGAGTTGGGTGCCTCTACTTTCTTCACAGGCCAATGGAGAGAAAGATACTTCTGTAGTGATAACCATCATGTTCTACAGTACTTGCACCAGAGAGGTTGGATAAAGAACTGATTTTTTGCCTCTGACTGCAGAGTCTAGGGTGATTAATTCGTATATTCATATGAAAGATGTCTAATATGAGAGAAGAAGTCCCTCTCCAGACATCCTGGGTCATCCTCTGAGTTTCAAACTGAAGCAAACAAGATCAGGAACATTTTCCTTCCTTTGCTTTTTCAGTGGTTTAAATGAGAAATGCACAAAGAGATTAATTGCTTTTAAAAGATTTGTGCACTGTAGAAAACTGGCCACTGAAGCTGCTCTGAGAATTGTCTTTGCAATGGAACTGGAAAAGGTGCATTTTTCATGAATTTTGGAGAGTTTGATGCAAACATATCACTTCCATTTAGTTTTAAATTACTTCATGATGCAATGGAGAATTCTTTGTTCCTGGACTGCTGGCAAATGAGTCTTTGAAAGCCTTCTGAGCTATTTATTTCTGATATTGTCTGTCCTGAAGCTCTAGCATATAATAAGGAAAAAAATATTTCTTCCTGACAGTATTCTGCCCCTGTTGCCATTTTCATCCAAAACCCTTTAAATGGGGAACCCTCATGGGAGCATGAATAGGAAATGCAATATTTAAGTTAGGAACATAATTTAACCTTTGCAAAGGGCAGATGCTAATGCTGTTTTGTAATCTCCTGGTTGCCTAATCCAGCATCCTTATCCTTTTATCTGATTCTACTGACACTGTAAATTCTTCAAAGTCTTAAGAACATGTCCAGTGGAAAAACTTACACTAGTTTCTGTAGGCTTGACCAAGGCTTAAATCTGTATATTTAAGTGCTAGGAGTCAGTATAAAATAATTCTAGCATCTGTAGTACTGGACTGTATCTGGTCAAATTCTGGATTTCTATCTTTTAGCTGTAGAGTCAGATCTATTTTCACATGCCTGTCTACAGACTAGCACAAACTACCTTATGAGTTATTCTGGATAGACAAAAATTTCTCTGGTTTGGAAAAGTGTGATGTTTACAAAGGAAATAAAATGAGTAGCCTGCTCGTTGACTGTTCCGTGTTACTTTTAGTTTACTACTTTTAAAAATAACTTTTACAAAAATGATAACACTGTCTTGTAGAGAAAGTGTTGTTTTCATAGGTCGGAGACACTGAGAAGTCTTTGAATGAGCTGTGAATTTTCCCTGCTCCTGACTGCACCTACTTGGAAGACACTGAAAAACATTGGGTGCCAGCCAAGGAGCTCATAAGTGTCCTTAATCCAATTCCTTGGCAGAAGTGATTGATACCGTGCTTGTAGTAAGAGGTTAATGAGTCTTTGCTTAATAATGAAAACTATCTAGATGAGATGAAAGACTAATGCAATTCATTCTGCTAACTGTCTTTATTTGGAAGAGTACTTAATTTTTTGTCAAGTGGCTTAGTAGAAGAGCAGATGCCTTGCTTTGACTGTGAATGATGCCTTTAAGCTGATGTGGTCTGGTGAGCCTTTGCAAAAGTTTTCTTGTCACACATGATGAGAACAGCTTCTGTGGGCTGTGAAGTGGGATGTCTATAAAAAGCCTGAAGGTGGTTTAGTGGGTGAGGTCATGCAGCAGAAAGAACAGCTGATTCCACCTGTGTCCCTGTGATCAGAAAAACTCAGCTCTGCCAGGGCCATCTTCATTTAGTCCTCTGAAAGAGAAGCTGCATTTCTAAGCAGTCCTGCAGCTAAACTGATTCACTTTTCAGAATTCCTTTTTTCTTCAATTTTCTTAGCCCATACATTTGTGTACTAAGGCAAAGGCAGCTACATCCCCAAGTCAGTGCTGTCCCCATTACTTGCTGGAAATTCTCTCATTTCCATTTCCTATTTTGAGTCACAGGGCAATGGTAGGTCACTTTCTTGTGGGACAATTGTGCTCCCTGACACTGGAATTTCTAATGTTTTGACTAAAACTGCAGGTTTGATTCAGAGACCCAGTTAACTGGTACTTTTAGATGAGCTCAAACCCAGTAAATCTTGCGATGAGATTCATGCTGAGGTTAAAACATGGGAGGACTCTTCAGTCATGAATCTGTAAAATCCAGATTTGAAGCGAAAAAATCAACAGTCACTTTCAGTCTGGTGCTGATGAGTTCACACAGATTGACTTTTCCTTGAGTGCCAGTTTCTAGTTCACTTGAATGCTGGTTATTTTCCTTCACTGAATGCATGGATTCAACTTCATTTTCATGTTCACACCATCCCTATCAACTCTGTCCTTAGCAGTAAGCCATTATACGTTCTTTCCCTCCATAAGTGTTGCTTAGGTGATAAAATAAGAAATCCTTTAGAGTGCAATCTACTTAACTTGTAAGAGAGAATACTCTATAGGAATCTAGATTTTTTAAAATAAATTAACTGAAGTTAAGATATATTTATAAATCTGTTTAAACTACTGTGTCTAGGGGACTGACCAAATGTAACCTTTTTTGGACATGTTAAATGGAAAGTCTTTGTCAAGAAAAATAATTGTCAGCAAGGCCTAATATGTGATCCTGTTTTTTTAAAAAAATAAATATGTGTATAAATTATCTATCTAAAGACCTTTGTTATCAGATGCATCAAGTGAAAGAAGCATCAGGTCTGAATTGCTAGCAGATTAATTCTAGGCATCATGTGAAATATGACTAAGAGTCACTGTTTCCCCAGCAACACTCTTGCAAAGGACAGCACTAAATCTTCATGGAGAGAAACAGACATCATTCTTATAGAAAATTCTCTTTTGCCAAAGGCCTGGGGTGTGCTTTGGAAAGTCTAAGGTCATTCAAAACAATACCAAATTTTTTAAAAATTGTGTGCTAAAATAGTTTGTGTCACTGGAAGCATCCTATAAAGTCACTGATGTGTGTTATTGGAACAAGATACTTATGTTCTCAAAATATTCAAACCCAAGAATGAGCTGATTAGAGCTTCCAGGGAATGGCATTCCTGAGGTGCTCTCTAAGAGCTCTTAATTCTCTGGTTTGCTTCCATTTTTTAACCAGTGCTTGCCCAACGTACATATGAAATGAATCAGGCAAAGACATCTCAGCCCTTTCTTGCCTCCCAGGTGGACTGCCTGGCTAGATTTCCTTTCCTAGAGGTGCCTGAAATCACTGAATATTATTTGGTCACAGGATCCTTGACCATTTTCCAGCTGCTAAGAAACATTATCTCAGGGAAATCCTCCCCTTCCATTCAGAACCTGTCTCTCTTCCAGCTGGCAATTACACCTCCTATTCTCCCACCCTGCAGAATATCACCATGTCCTGGGATAACAGCAGCAAGTCTGTGGGAATGCTATACTGGGAAGGCAAGATATGTATTTTTAGCTATTACAAATGAGATTTAGCAGTAGGAGACAGAGGGAAGTGTTAAAACTATGTGACCTGCCAAAACTATGTGACCTGTCAAGTCTCTGTGGACCAACTCTTTGGGACCCCTTGAGATGTCAAGATTCACTGTACCATGAGCACATGTAATTCTATTTTTGTTTCCCTTTAAATCTCTAGACTATTAGTTTCTTTTAAAAAAATAATTTAAAAAGGAAAACAAGCCAGCACTTTCCAGAAATAGTAACTTTTTTTTTTTTTTTTTTTTTTTTTTTTTTTTTTTTTTTTTTTTTTGGCACAGTGCTATTTTTACCAATAATTTGTAAACACTTTTTGTTGGTTTTTTCCAAGGTGCCCTTGAGATTACTCTGTGGTTGGCAGGAATAATAAAAATGTGATAGTATCAGAAAGAAGGGAGCACTTTAGCAGCTGTTCAATGCCAGCACTTATCAGGCAAGTGTTTTCCTCCACTACAGCTCTGGTGAAAATTTTGCAGGTGGGTGATTCCACTTCTCTGTTAGACTGTGTTTGGTTTTAAAATGAACTGAAAATACAAACTTGGCAGGGAGTAAACTGTCATGCTTGGCCATATCACCAAGTTGCTATTGAAACAGAAACACCCTTTTCCAAAGAGTTGACCCAACATTGTCAGATGGAGGAGGGATCATCCTGGCACACATAGTACAGTGAAGGCAGGATGGAAATAGCATTTCCCAGCCCTTCTAACATTTTGCTTCTGGTTTTTTTGTGCATTCCAAAGATTAATGGGAATTAATTTTTTCCTTTAAATATATAGTTGTAATGTTGGGGATATGATCATAAAATCATAGAATCATTTTTGCTGGAAAACCAAAAGTTAAGCTAATCAAGTCCAACAATTAATCTAATAGCACTGCCAAGGCCATCACTAAACCACGTCCCTACCACATCTACACATCTTTTAAAAACTTCAAGGGATGGTGACTCCAACATTTCCCTGGGCAGCCTGTTCCAGTGCCTGACAACCCTTTTCAGTGAAGGAATTTTTCCTGGTATCCGATCTAAACCTCCCCTGGCACAACATGAGGCCATTTCCTCTTGTCCTATGGCTAGTTACGTGGGAGAAGAGAATGACCCACACCTTACTACAACCCCCTTTCAGATACCTCTAGAGAGTGATAAGGTTTCCTCTGTCTCCTTTTCTCCAGGCTAAACAGTCTCAGTTTGCTCAGCCATTCCTTGTAAGTCTCTTCATATTTGGTAAGAATAGCATAGATTAAAAACCAAAATAAGCATGCAAAAAGTAGCAAGGCTATCCAGCCACCATCATAATTATCTTAATTGCCCTTGCATAATTTAAGTATCTTATGTGGACACATTACACATTTCATTACATTTAAATTTTGGACATTGTATAAACACCTATTTAATTAATCAATGATCTTAAGAATCTGCAAAAGATTTCATTTCGTTCACTTCCTTCAGGCTTCATAGAATATCTAGAATACAAAGACACTCTCCAGTCCTACATCTAGCTCCTCACAAGAAAAATCATATAATTTTTTATAGACTCACTGGAGAGTACTCTTCCTCAATACAGGGATCCAGTTATGTAGATTTTAAATCAAGACTAGTGTAATGAGGAATATTAGTTCCTTATTTACGCTATCAATAAAAACAATTGCAATTGAATTTCCAGGATTATAATGGAGAGAAGAATGAGCTCTGCTGCTACTGCTGGAAACAAATCAAGAAAGTAGATTGTGAAACACTCTTCCCATAACCTTTTGGAGCTGGGTGCTGGTATCCCCTGTTCCTTCAAGGTCACCAGTCTGATGGAGAAATTAGACATCTGTGGTGGGAGTCACCACATCAGCACTGAAAGAAAACTTCTAGTGTGCAGGCAGATGAGAAATCTATACAGAAAGCAGAGATCTATAGAATTTGACAGGAGCTTTCCCCATTTGTGTGGCTTCAATTATAATTTCATAGCACTGGCACGACATTGGCTTTGGCTTGCAAACAAACAATTTGCTCCTACCAGTCCCTGTACAGTCCAGATGACACAAAGGGCAGACTGTTTTGGTAGCCTCCCTTATCTGACACAGTAGCAAATGATACTCAACATAATTCACAAGTAACTCCTGTGTCTTTTTTTTTTTTTTTTTTTTTTTTTGCCTAATGCAGCAGAAAAAGCCAAGGCCACAGTTTCTCTCCTCATTTTCGATTTTCGCTTATTCTTCCCTGCTCTCCCACTCCTTGTTCTTTTTTTTTTTTTTTTTAAAAGAAAAATATTAAAATTAATAAAGTGGCTTTGGGAAGGTTGAGGGGACACTGACTGAGGTGGACAACAGCATGGGAAACATTTTGTGGAAAGGCTGTGGTAATTTGGGTCCCCAGCCTACAAGCAGAAGAACAGCTGCTATGTGGGGCCAACACCTCTGACTGAGCATGGTGAGACCCAAACTTGCACAAACACCAGTGGGGACAAACTGTGCAGGTGCCCCTGTCCCAGTGTAACCTGTGCTGACAGCCACATCCCTACCACAGGACTGTGTTTAGCACCCCATCCTCTCAAACCCAGCCTAAGCCAGAGGTTGTGTGCTTCCCAGCTGCTGTCTTGAGCCCTAGGACTCATTAGGGAAAAAGAATTATTCCAGGGTGATTGAAGCAGAATTTAACCTACCCTTTCAAATACTCACAGGGCAGCAGCAGTTTTAGATTCATCTTCTCCATCATGTAAATCACTAGGATTTCTTTTTTTCACAAATAATTGCCAGTTCAGATGTTTACTTGCTATAAACTAATTTTCTTGTGGTTATGTCAGTTTACACCACTGAAAATCCAGTCTGATGACATAATTGCAAATCTGGGATAAAATGCTAATCTCCAAGGCATCATAGTCTGTGCACACAGATGTTTCCATAGCAACGTAGCCATCATGATACAGCCATGGTACAGTACATTTAGTACCTTTTCAGTGATTTTTTAAAAAAGTAAATACTATAGGTGGGGACAATATGGAAAAATGCTAATTTATTCACAAGTGCGGAGAAGGATTTGAGAGATAACACACGGTTGTATGTTTAAGGGGGATATATAGACATGCTTTGAATCAGAAGTGGGAATATGGTCTCCCTCTGATATATGTGTATTTTAGATTAAAAAACCTTGGCAGTATTTATGTAGATGTATGAAAGTCTCAACCAAAACTACTATACAATCTTTACAAGTATTAATTTTCTCACTCACCAGAATAGTAAATTCAACTGCTAAATCAACTGCCTCTGCCTCATCTGTCACAAGCAGAGCTGATCTGCTGACATAACCAGCCCAAGTTAGTGAACTTCCCTGCACAAGCCACTTCCCCAGTGCCTCTTTCCAAAAGGCCCAAGTCCTTTAGCAGCAGGACTAATGATGCCTGTTTTCCTAAAGCAGGTGTAAATACCTGTGTATCAGGTATTTAATGCAGTAAAGTTTCTAACAAGCATTTTTTACATTTATGGCAGTCACGATAACTCTCCTGTACGAATTCTCCACCATTTAATACAAGTTGGACTCATTAATCTCCCAATGCAAAACTGACACACTCCATCTTCCACACCTTTTTTGGCATTTTTAGAAAATTAACATATTTAAGATCAGTATTGTATCAAACTGTGTCATCAAAATGGCCAAAAATGATGGGCTAAAATGTTACAGACTGGAAGGTATGTATATTTTCTGTGAAGACATATCCTTCCTGACAAAAAAAGATGAATGAACTTCACAATACATCTGAAAAAGAATCTGAAACTTCTGGATATTTTCTCACCTGCAAGGTCCTTCATTAGTCCTCTGATGCCCTGTCTCAGATGAGACACACACTGTCCTACACAGTGATGGTGGGATGATGGCCAATGGTTTGGAAACTGCTGAGAGGTGGAGGTGCTGTGCAGGAGCTGAATGCAGGGGGCAGGACCCACCTAATCAGCTATCCTGGTTTGCCAGAAGAAGTTATTTCTGTACCTGCAGGAAAAAAACCTTGTTTGGATCTTTTCCAGGGTAGAAGTGAATTTAAGGTCTTTCCCTTCCACAAATGATTTATGATGCACTTTCTGTAAAAGCTATGCCAATAAAAAATAATCTGAATAAATTAGGCACTATCAAGAGCCACATGTTCCTCCAGATAAGAATGAAATACCTAACTTTTCTAAACTTGACTGTATTTCATAAAAACTTCTTTAGTCTCTTCACTTTTACCTATTGCTGGAACTTCACCTGGGTGTTTATTGAAGCCTTGGCAGTACCCCAAATCAGCTATCTGTACTTCTCCTGAAGTAAACCCAGGAGAAATTGCTGCTCTCAGAAACCCTTGTCTGCTCTTCCCCTGACCAAGGACTCTGCTTTGCTGAGTGGAGCAGCCATGCCCTGCCAGGAGCTACCAGGCTGGTCCTCGGGGTGCTGCAGGGCACTGGAGGGGCTCATGCACCCCTAAATATCCCCATTGGTGGGCAATGGGGTGCAAACCAAATCAGCCAGCACAGAGGTCATCACGCTCCTGTGGCACATCCTCTGGGGTCCTCCCAGCCCCCAGGCTGAGTAGGGAAGCTGCAAAGCCCAGGCACAGAGATGTTGCATCCTCCCAGCTCAGGTTTTCAGGCTTTCAAAAATGACCCAGTTCCCAGATTTGATGCAAGTAAACAACAGCCTCTTTGCTGGGCCATCATTAATAGGATGGTTTATTTCCCGAGCTTTTGGATTGTTTTTTAACTCTAAGAGCACCAGAGGCAAGAGGATGAGCTGGACAGTGTCCTGACTCCTGCTTGGATACATACCCTAGCATCACAGCTCGACACAACTCTAGGACATGGCTTAGTGTGCCCTTCACATCTCTGTGAAGCTGAAATCTTCCACAGACTTACTGTCAAAACCTGAACACTACTCAGTCTTACGATGATTTTACATTTAGCCCACATTTGCAAAGAGATCCAGATGTGGAACCAAACTGAAACTTGGACATGCAGATTGCAACAACCCACTAAGCACTAGGGACAGTGGCTTGGAACTGGGAGATGCCTCATCACAGAATCACAGAGTTGTCAAAGACCTCTAAGATCCCTGAGTCAAACTGAATCTCCTGTGGGAGACCCTGCAGGGGCAGCAGGAGCCCTCTGATAAGCAATATCCCCTCAAATGGCAACATTTACCCATGTTGACAGACCAGGGGTATCTTCAGGACCTATTCTGGAGCAATCTGAAATGGGACAGGTGGCAGCATCACAAGCTGCCCTCAAATGAAGGGCATGCTGTAAGTTCAGGCTTGTGTCTCTTGCCCATGGCTGAGCTGAAATGCCAGGTGCAGAATCTGAAGCCCTGGTAAAGCTTTCCTGTTTAGTTCAACCACCCCACATTACAGTTTTGGTTGAACTCTTGAGCCAAAGAAGTGCTTCTCTCAAAAGTGTAAAAAGAAAATAATTTGAAATGATACTACAAGCACAAAATGAAAACAAGCTTAATATTTCAGGCTGTCTGCATGACTGAAGAACTGTTTTGTTTTTAAAATGAAATTGAAGAGACCATAAATCAAACAAAATTATGTACCATCTTTAAGAATTTTTTTGAGAAAAATTGCAATATTTATTTAGAAATGCCATTTTTGACCAGGTTGATTTTTTCAGTTTCTGAGTAAAACCTCACCAAAAATCTCAGCATATGTATTTTTAGTGTTTATGGCTGACATCTGGATGACAGAATAAAAAATATTACTATGGATTATGGGGTCAATAATCCATGTGCTAAGATGGATTTATGTAAGAGACTATAACAGCTTAATATTCAGTAAATAACATGAAGCAGAGAACAGAAGTAACAAACATTCTCTAAATACAAACATTTTTGTATACTAGAAAGTAAAATAATTCATATGATATTAAAGTAAAAAATACATTTTTAAACTGTAAATGGAATGTATACTGTTTCACTGTAAGAGGTTTAAGTATATTTGCATGAATTGAAGTATATTTTGAGGCTTGAAAGATAAGAACAAAAGGAGCTTTTCTTATCTCTTTCCATTTTACCAGCTTCCCTGATAAAAAAGAATGTTTTCATTTTCTGTTTGAAGCTCAAATCACAGTCCCTGACAGAATTCATGAGGCAGCAGAGGAGGTGAAAATAACCTCTGCATTTGAATACTACAAACACCAAGACATCACAAAGGTATATTGGAGCTGATATTTTGTTCAACTTTTTTTGGTCCCATATTCCTTTTTATGTATGGGAGTGCATTTCCTCTTCTGCAGAGGGAGCATCGGTCTAAACACTGAACATCCTGGCTTTCATTGGTTATAAAAAGAAGGGAATGTGATCAAACTTTTTTTTTTTTTTTTTTTTTTTTTTTTTTTTTTTTTTTTTTTTTTTTGTCCTTAGGGATATAACAGTGGCTTTGATTTCCTTAATTATAACCATCACTCTGGAAAGGTCATAGTCTAATTCTAGTTATTTTTCTCAGAGCCAGAGGAATAATAGTGTGCTTTTTTCACCTGCTTTCACAATCTGGCAAGGTTTCCTTCTTTCTTTTACAAGAACAACTACATCCTCCAGAGATTTGACTGGCACATGACTAGTCAGTCAATAGGAAATTATCTACAGTTCGATTTTTTAATTACTTGAGATAACCTGAAAAAAATGTAATCCAAGGTCAAATCTCCCCCTCACTGAAAAAATTTGAGTCACTTAGCACTGTGTTGCCACATACTCCTTATTTACAAACAAACCAGCCAAATCAGGTAAACTTTTCTGGGGTTTTGTTTGCTTTTCCTTTCTTTGTGTATGAGCATGACTCAAACCAGAATGACAGCAGATGAGATATTGCAGATGACCTCCCCACATCTTAGGCACTACCAGTGACCCATGGGCTGAGAAACTCCAGTCCGCACCGGAGTTGCAACTACAGTCCTTGGGATCCAGGTCCTTGGGACCTGCAGAGTGCAAGGTTCTAACCCTTTGGGCCTTAATCCAGCAACACATTTAAGCATGTGCTTACCATTAAACACCTGAATTTCCCTGCAGGCTCCAGCTGGATTACCCATGTCAGGATGCTCTGCTGGAGTACAGCCAGAGCACTCAGTGCCACACTCTGCTTTCAAGGGGGAAGAGTACTGAGAAAGTTCATCTGCTTGGTGGTGACAAACAAGTGCTGAGGATGCTACAGCTCTTTTTCTTAATTGCTGGCGTGATTTATTGCCTCCCACAGTCAAGGGAAGGGTCCTTTTGGCCTTAACATGATTACACAAGGCACCAAATGATTAGCCTATATAAACCTTTTCTGGCTTTTCCAGTGAAACAACATAGCTAGCTCATGCAAATATGGATCATTGAACCTTTTCATTAGTTTATCCCATACTTTGCTTGCCAATGGATAGTGGATGATACCAACAGATGCCCTCTTTATAGGTTTAACAAAGGTATCATTATAGTAGAATCCACTTGTAAATGTAATTTCTTTTCTTGTTTTGATTTCCTCAGTTCCTCTGAAAAAACACCTTCAGCTTTGAACAGCAAGTCTGTTTGTAAATACTCTTTCAGACTGTTGTTAAGATTAGTTCACAGTTCACCAGGATGCTTCTTGCATCCGTTTCTTCTTCTTCTCAGGATATGACTACAAATGCAATTCACTCCCCATTGTTTCAGCCAGATGGCATTTGGGGTTGGAAACCCTGGTGATTCTTCCCACTCAGACAGCTTTGAGTTAGCTGATAATTTTGGTGATGGGGAAATCTTCTGGTGTGGATGGATGTTGCCTTCCACTCACCTTTTTCTTGGTGGATTGAATTATCACCTTTCTTCTTTCACACCAAAGGGTAAGGGGTCAGTTGCCTCAAAGCAAAGGCGGAGATTTCTCCCCAGATATTAATAGCCAAAATGTAGGCCTTCAGGTCTCCAGAAGACTCTTGCTGGCCCCCAGATGCTACTGCTGGCTCCCAGGTGGGTTGTCAGCTCATCTGGCAGCCTTCATCACTCCGTAAAAATAAGTTTTCTCCCCTTGGCCTCTTCCCTGCAAAATGCATATACTTGGTGTTTGCAATGGGCAGCATAGAGATTTGGTGGATGGACTGTTCAGTGGATGAGGATCAGGTTGGATGGTCACACCCCGAAGCCAGTGGGAAATGTCTGTGTCCAGATGGAGACTGGTGACAAGTGGTTTCCCTCAGGGTTCTGTACTGGGACCTGTACTGTTTAATATCTTCATCAATGACACAGACAGTGGGATGGAGTTCACCATCAGCAAGTGTGAAGATGACACCAAACAGATTTGTGTGATAGACACACCTCCTGAGGGATGGGATGCCATCCAGACAAACCTGGGCAAGCTCAGAAAGTGGGCCCATGTGACATTCATGAGGTTCAAAAAGGGCCAAATCCTGCACCCGGGTCAGGGCAGTGCCTGGTACCAATTTGAGGTGGGGGATGAAGGGATTGAGAGCAGCCCTGCAGAGGAGGATTTGGGGGTACTGCTGGATGAAAAGCTGGACATGAGCCAACAGGATGCACTGACAGCCCAGAAAGCCAATCACATCCCATGCTGCATCAAAAGCAACATGGCCAGCAGACTGGAACACCTCTCCTGTGAAGACAGGCTGAGCATACTGGGGAGGTTTATCCTGGAGGAGAGAAGGTTCAGGTGATATCTTTCTGTGACCTTTCAATACTTGAAGGGAACTTATATGAAAGACAAGTTTTCTAGTATGGTCTGTATTGATAGGACAATGGGTTTTAAACTAAAAGAGGGGAGATTTAGAGTAGATATAAGAAAGAAATTTCTCTATAATGAGGGTGGTGAAAGAGTGGAACAGGTTGCCCAGAGAAGCTGTGGAAACATCATCCCTGGAAACATTCAAGGTCAGGTTGGACAGAGCTTGGAACAACCTAGTGTAGTTGAAGATGCTCACTGCAGGGGTGGTGGAATAGATGACCTTTAAAGGTCTCTTCCAACCCATAATATTGTAGATTATATGAATGCTTGTTTTGTCACAAATAACTTTAAGATCAGGGTTTTAGTTCATGCTGATGTTCCTGGAAGAACATTCATGTCATTCAAGAGAACTGTTAGGGTGATTCTGGTACTTCACTGTCCTTTTCATGTATTTTCTTTGGGAACAACACTATTTTCTGGATTCAGGCTTAACAACTCACAGCAATTTTTGTCCCCTGCAAGGTATTTTTGGCAAGCATAATGGTTTCTCAAACATCTTTACCTGCCTCTGTTCACTTCAGAAGACAATACCCCTTATTTGTTGTACAAATGCAAAAGAACGGCCATGCCAGCTCAGAACCAGGTGACCCTGTGCTCTGTCTGGTACAGCAGAACCTGTACCTTGGCTTAGCACCAGAAGTTCTCTAACATTCCCAGAAATGTTTAGGAAAGGGAGTAGGAAATGTGGGGGTGACCTTTTCCTTCTCCTGGTGCGGTGTCTGGCTGCCAGTGCCTGGGGGATTCACTGAGCTGAGGCAGGCTGTAGTGGTTTAATGGCCATCCCTCGTGCAGCCTTCCTATAACCCTTCAGGGATCCAGTTGGACTTTAGCCTTGGCAATATCCTGTAACAATAAGTTCCACCGTTTAATTTCCACTGTGTGAAAGAGGACTTCCTCTATTTGTTTTAAGCTTGCTGCCTGCTAATTTCAAAGGCTGCCCTTAGTTCTGTGCTGAGGCACGGGGTGGGGGAGTGGGGGGGTGGTTATTCCCCGCTGACATTCTCCAGATCTTTTAGGATTTAGACACCTCATTCATCCCCCCCCAAGGACTTCTTTCCAGCCTCAATGATCCCAGACTGTTTAGTCTTTTCTAGTACAGTTGTCTTCCCATACACCTAATCACACATCTTTCTCTCTGAACCTTTTCTAGTTATTCATACTCAGATTTATCCTGATGTGAGGAAAGGAAAAATCTAGTCCTACTTTTTGCAGTCTCCCTCCATCCTGTCACCACATGGCAGGCAGCAATCCATGGGACACTCACCTAGGAGGTTTTCCAGGGATTCTGTGGGGCTGTTGGATAGACCAGAGAGCCTCCTGGAGGAACTGAAACCAGCTCCTTAAATAGCACGGTCTGCAAGGTCCTCTCCAAGCAAAACCTGTGGGAGGGTTTATTCCTTCCTATCCCATTGGCTTCTCAGCAGGGGACTCTTAGTCCCCAAAGCTTCCTTCCACCAGGGAGTATCCCAGCCAGGAAGAACATGTGAAGGGTGCTGGGAGGTACTAAACATACATGGCAGATCCCTGCTGACCTGGATTCAGCCCAGCACCTAGGCTGTATCCTATTTTTATTAAAAACAAAGAATTGGTGTGTGACCTCAAGCAATTTCCTTCAAGAACTGGGTGTTTTCAGGCAGACTATGGCCCACAGAAATCCTGCCTGTCAGATGCTGGGTTACACAGCTGTCTCAGATGAGCGGAGGAATTTGAAGCTGAGGCACCAAGTGCATGCAGCAGGCCCAAATTCCAGGCCTAGGGTCATTTTAAGTTATTTGATTACATCAGACCTCCTTCCCTGCTCACTTATATCGGATTTACTCCACAGATTTCAGCTGAGCCAAACCTTCCTGGGGCTGGCAGAAGAAGTGAAGCAGGGCCCTTTGTGTGTGTTGGGATGGCAGCCAGCTATTGAGCAGAGCTGAGGACCTGGTCAGAGGATGGCAGTGACATTTACCATGGTGGAAAACTGGCTGCTGGCAGTCCCACTTCCTCCCCTCAAGGGACAGGATGGCTTTTGAAGCTTTTGCGGGGGAGATGTCATAGGAGAAGAACAAACTCCTTGTTTCACCTTGACTTTCCACTTTCCTCATCCGGATAATGATCTCCAGCGTTTTCCCAAAAGGGTTCCACTTTCTTCGAGATACGATTGCCAGATATCTCTCTTAAATGTCACATACACAGAGAACAAGAGAGCTTTCAGTGGAGTTCTAGACTTGAAGGGGTGCTGGGTACCAGAGGCTGATAGCAAAATGACCCTCATAGAGTGTCATGCAAATGCCAGTATTGAGTGTAGCCATCTTCTTCTGCTGAGATATCTGAATGAGCATCTGTTGTTGCTGGCTAAATAGCAGGATAGGTTGAACTAATCCTGGTGACAGGTGAATTTTCAGCCAGAAACAATAGCATCAGCTGGGAGAGTTAATTCCTGGGTTTGTGTTATTTGTCACCCTAACCAACACACAGTCAAGGCAAGCAGTGTGCCAGGACACAGTGCTGTACCTAATTCAGCCACCACTTCATTCTTCTTGCTCTCTCTTGCTTTAATTAAGTGTCATTAATCAGTCACTGGTTAATGAGGAACCCATGTCAAAATGTTCAGTGGTGTAATACAGCAGGAGCAAGATCCATTCTTGCCATTTGAACCCTGTGTGCAGCAGATATGGAGCTGCATTGCAATTGCAGCTGTTGAGTAGGCAGCTGTGAACCCCTGCAAGCTCCATTCCCTTAAATAAGTGGCATTTCTTTGGCTTCCACCACAACAATGAATGACTGTGAGCAGAGGACTGAGGTCTCATTCTGTTGTTTGCAGTACAAACGAGAATAGGCATGGTTGAAACTTTCAGAGATATTTTTAAGCCCAAAGTCACAATAGAAACCAGCTGGGATTTTCTAAGTCTTTGGGATACCAAATTCCTTGGGAGCTGGAGAGTGTGGAACAAGGAAAATAGAGAGATGCTAAGGTATTTCCACAGGTTATTTATTTAATGGAAGCTAGGCAGCTAAGCTGCTTTACAGATTGGATTCAGACATATTTAACTGGCTGTGGGCAACTATATTTTGTTATTTATTTAAATTTTTCTCCATGTTTTTTGGCTGAAAGTAAGGTTAATGTTCTAACTGTGTGTTGAGGGGTGCCTGGGCAGATCATCAGCTACAGTTAGCTTTATAAGTCTGAAATATTTTAATCAGAATATATTAATCACTGGATGCTCAGAAAGGCACAAAGGTCGGTCTCCGTGCACATAGCTCAGTGAAAGACTGGAGCTTCAGCAGTAAGCAAGAGACGACAGGGAGAATAACATGTAAATCTGGAAATTTATTGTTGTAAAACTGTATTTATTTAAAACAGAACACCAAATTACAATAAATTATCCACTTCTCCCAACTATTCTTTAGTCGACTTTACCAAGTGTATCTGTCTGGTGCACAAAATATTGACTAATTTAAAAAGCAAAATGTCAGTGAAGGATTGTTAAAGAAAGTGGGATACTCTGCCATGTAATCATGCTACTTACACCTGGCTTCTGTGTACTCGAGGTCTGCAGCAATCACTATGGTTCAAGGGCTTCAGACACAGAGCTAGTATCTTTTTTGTTCCAGTTATATACTTTCTGTTGTATGTGTTTGATGTACAGCATCAATCCTAACTTATGACATAGCATTTTGTCACTTGGAATTATTCCATAGCCTTTTATAAAACAAACTGAAAAACTGTTTTAAACTCTCAGAGGATCATAATATTTTTGTACTTAATTTCCTCACTTCTGGTTTCCTCCATCTCCTCATCTATATGCAATTGTAGCGAATGCATTATGGAACAAAATATAAGACTGCTGGCTTTCAAAATAAACCAGGGCTCTCTATCACAATCGCTTACTATAGTTCTATGTTTTATGCAAATTTCCTTTGTGAAAATGGTCTTTGACTTGCAATCATTTTCCAGCCTTTCTAGCTACAGTGAACACTCCCATGGACACAAAGTGGCAATGGTCCTGGGGAGATGAAAACAAAAATTTAATTGAATAGCTGTGGAGTCTTGTGTCATATTTTTCATTTTTGTATTCTCTTACATTAGTATTTCTGCAGTAGTTTTCTACTGGTCTACTCTGATACTCTGGCTATTACTCTGAATAGTAATCCACCAAGTTTTTTGGATACCTAGCATGTCTAGCATCCCACATTTCATGCACAGCAAGAGCAGTTCATCACCACTAGTCCCCTAGGATATCACAGAGGATGGTCTCTGTTCACTGGAGAGTAAAACATTTTGGAATTGCCCATTTCTGAACCATGTGTCAAAGAAAGCTAGAGATATTTTCCCCTATTTTCAGTAGAATGTGGTCTGCTTACCTTATTGGTAAAATGCTATTCTCTTCTAAGCAGGGTAACAGCCTTACTAGTTTGACATTGAAATGTTCTTTAAGACAGCCGTGATGGCAGCATAAATGCTATTATTCTCTACTGTAAGGGATTGCTTAGACTGGAGCCAAATAAAAACTGAGGGCCCAAGGTCAGAACAACTGCCCACAGTGTGCAGAGGACCTCAGAGCTGGCACCTGTAATGGCATCTGCCTAATGATCCAGTTTTGCCCCAGCTACAGCCAAAGAAAGGAAATGTCTTTCAAATGATCGTTTGACTCTGAAAAGGCATTTTCAACAGCTAGGCCTGCATATTTTACAGGCAGGGTAAATAAGGTAACATTCGAATTTCCTTTCCTAAATATTCACAGATGCTGGGTTCAAAGTTTACCCATGTGGATATTTGCTCCTTAAGAATTAGTAATTTCATTGAGTTGATGCACAGAAATTGTATTACTAAACTGTGATCAATTACAAGTAGATGATTATATAGACATTAATCAACGACACCTGAAAAAACAATTTTTTTGAGGATTCAAGTTTTCTGCAAACACTGTGTTGAAACTAAACGGGTTAAGTATGATTTAAAGTTTCCTCTTAGTTCTTAATTACCCCCAGAGCACTATTTACAGCAGTGTTTTAAATGTCCTTAAAGAGGGCTCTTTAACATGGCTCCTTGTTGACTTTCTGAACTTTAGAGGACAAAGTAGACTCAGAAATGGATATGAAAGATAACATCATTAATTGATATCTGTCACTTCAAGCATTTGTAAAACTTTTTAAAAAGCATTTATTTATATGAACCAGCTAGACCATACTGGTTATGCTCTATACTAGGTAGACGTTGATACGAAGCCCTAATGAGCATTGCAGTGAACAAACTTTTCCTTATATGAATAATTTGGTCTCTGAATATGCTTGAGCAAAGACTACTGAAATGTATCTGAATGCTTTGACAGCCAGTGCTTATCTGATGTTCAGAACCTATTTATGACATTCATTTCTATAAGTAGCACAGAGCTTCTAAGATGCCAGTGAAATGCATTTTTGTGTGACATGAATAATCTTTCATCTCTTTGTACTATAGAATTCCCACATAATGCTGTAGTAAAAACATTTGTATCTTGGTGCAGAGCAAATGATCACAGTTTTTGGAACATATGCATTTCAAGTCATTGCCTCTCTCTTTTTGAGATTAAATTCCTTCATATGCCCACAAATATAAAGTAATGCATAATGGTCCAAAGTCATGTTTTTCTGAACTCAGCTCTGTGTTCATTTCTCTCTTTTTCTGTTTCTGAAAAGAGAAAGCAGGGACCTGAATATCCACCAGGGTTTCAGGCTGCTGTGTCTTTGGTGGTTTAGCTCTGCCTTTAATAATGAAAAAAAAAATAATCCCCTTCCACATGCCCCACTTTTAAAACCATCTTTTAGTTTAAGCTTTTCAAGATTCTCATGTTTCTGTCAGTATCAGATGAAATTGGCACAACCATATGTAAAATTCTGTGGAATGAATTTGAGACAGAACAGAGCAAAACAACAAAAAATTTTGTAGTAAGGAATCATGTATTTCTGAAGATCAACACATTTATTTTAATTTCCCTCAAAAAAAAGGCAGTACGTCCTCAAGTAATGACCCTAGTAGAAGTGTTTTGTTTTTTTTTTATAACACTCAGAACTGAGTTGTCTCTGCCTCCTGCATTGTAGAGACAGCCAGGCAGCCTCTGAACACTGCAAACACACCTGTGCTAAGAATTACATGTACAGTATTCCTTACTGCTTCTCATGGTCAATGCTGACATAAACTCTATGGTGAGCTACTTCAGGGCATGCATGTGGTACCTTCTCTCAGTCTGAGTGTTCTTCCAGGCATTGCAGCCTCTGATGTCTATGTTGTTAGAATATTTCTCTAATAGAGCTAATGTAGGGAAGAGTAGAGAGGAAAATAAGTTTTGGCAGATCTTGGGCCTTTCATTCACCTGTACTGATCACCTGCCTGGATGCATTTTAGTTTTATCTCAGAGGTTAGTGCTGGAATTACACTAAAATAAATACTTGGCCTCAGATTCACCAGCGTGAATGGTTTCTTTTAGTCTGCTATTCACATGTCTGGCTGCCAAAATTATAAAATCATACCCATGCAGGTCAGCCCTGGAAGATAAATCATGTCAGCACAAAGCTGGTTTGTGAGCTCTGACTTATTGACTTTGTTAGGCCTGCAGGGCTTGTGAATCTCCATGAATTATAGTCTGCACCTTCAGACCAGCCCCCTGTGAAGGCCTGGTTTTCTTTCCCTAATTAGAGCACAAGTAAACTGTTAAAAAAACATTTGTGACAACACTAGATAAGCAGTAAAGAAAAGCAGTCTCAGGAACTGATAGTCGCAGCTATAATGAAGATGAGATGTCATTATATGAGTTGATTTTAGCTCAGGCAGCAAAAGTTGCTCTCAGGGTCAGATGGAATGCACATCTTAGATTGTCAGGGCACCTTTGCTGCAGGGGTTTTGTAAAAGTTTTGCATATCTGGTTTCAGAGCCCTGGAAATTTTGCAGTTTCTCCAGGTGCCAATATCACAGCCTGTTTAACTGGTGAAGCAAAGACATCTAAAGATGTATTAGGATGTTTTTATTAGTTCCTTCATCCCATCTAGTATGAGCAGGGTATAATCCAAAAGCTAGAAGGGTCTGTGTGTGTGTATAAGCCTGCTCCTCAAGTTCCACTAAAAGTTCCTCACTAAAATGTAGTGGTCACCTTTCAAGATCCCAATAAATGTTGTCAAAAAATGCTGTTCTGCTTCTCTTTCAAAAACATTTTCCCAAACTGTGACCCCAAACCTGTCAGCTAAGTACATCCTTGTCTCATCCCCACATTACTATTCCATAAGACCAACTCCATCTCACCTGCCAAACCAATCTCACACTCCACCTCCCAAACCTGCTCTGCTTCTGCCTCCCCACAAGCACTCTGCGTGCACATCCAGAGAGCCAGCATTGCAGAGCTGTCTGACTTACAGAATCACAGAATCATTTGGGTTGGAAAAGATCTCTAAGATCATCAAGTCCAGCCATTCATAGAACACTGGCAGTTCCACCACTGAACTATATCCCTAAGCATCACAGCTACATATCTTTTAAATATCTCCAGGGATGATGACTCAAACACTGCCTTGGGCAGCCTATTCCAGGTCCTGGCAACCCTTTTAGTGTGTAAATTTTTCCTAGTATCCAATCTAAACCTCCCCTGGCATAAGTTGAGACCATTTCTACTTGTTCTACAACTTGTTACTTGGGGAAAGAGCCTAACACCCACCTTGCTACAACCTCCTTTCAGGTTGCTGTAGAGATCAATAAGCTGATAAGGTCTCTTTCTCTTCTGGTTCATTGGACTGTGCATTTGCACTGTGCAAATGCAAAAGATTAGGGGACAAGCCCTGCAGAGGCACTGCTCAAGACTTAATTATGCTCAGATATTCACAACACTACTGCCTCTTTCTTGATTCATGGTCCCATGCATCTGATGCAGCTCGTTAGCTTTGACCAGAAAGGTGACTAGAAAGGGCTTTCATTATGGCACTTCATTGTGGCAGGAAACCAATGGCTCACTGTCCCAGCAAAGCCCCAGACCCAAGTCTGTACTCCTAAAGCTGAAGGGATGTATGCCACTGATTTCCTGGCTGCAAGAGTCTCCCCTTGGCTCTGGGCTCACATGCACCATTTGGCAGGTATTCTTCTCTGTACAATGTACAAGGGGGGGTCCAAACTTTGTTGCAGTTGATCAAACTCTCTGCGTTGCCCAGAGGGATGATTGAAGCAAGACATAGAGGACACTGCATGTGTTTTGAGAGAAGAAGTAACAAAAGGTCACACAAGTGAGGAAAAAGTTAGTTCACTGGATTCCAGTGGATGTAACAAACATCAATGTGGATACAAAAACACCCGGGGTATAATAGTGCAGCACTGTGAATTGTGGAGCTGTGTTTATTCCTTTGAATTCAAGCAGGAAGGAAGGGATTTTTGCAGTTCTGGCTCTGGGCCAGGCAGTTTGCCTTTCCCTAGCTCCCAGCTTTTGGAAACAGGAGCTGACCTCTGCCAGCTGTGCTCCCCAACTCTGCTCCCCATCTCAGCCCCCATTCCAGCTGCTCTCATCCCAGCTGCTGCTGCCCCACTCCCTGCCCCAGCAGTGCACTCCTCCTGCATTGTCACACAGGGCAGTTTTCAGATACACATCTCTGTGGATGTTTGTACTATAATGTGCATGTGCACAGTAGACATTTTAAATTGCCTGTGGATGACAGTGAAAGCAGTCTCTTCTGGGTTCCCTGAGGAAATGGGGTTTGAATTTTTCTGAAGAAATGCAAAAAAAAAAACTTTGGACCCCAGCTAGGCGATCATCTAAGTCATTTACTGGGCTGCAAAACCTCTGCTATTTTTAACTCCTGATTAGAAACTGAGAGTTTATCCTTGCATTTTTAAAAAGTGTCTAGGCCCTGTGATAGCCCTTTGCAGAAGGGTACATTTTGATTTCTGATAAATGCAGGAAAGCAACATTCCCATTAATCCTTGCTGGTGCCATTCAAGGATTTAGAAAGTGATTTAGATACAAGCACAGCTCTCAAATCCCCTAAGATGGAGCCATGGGTAATGGGAATATAGAGGTCACTTGAGTCATGAATTGCAAACTCTGCATCCTGTCAGATGGTATTATGAAGGGAGGAGAAAGGAAAATAATGTTTTTTTTCATTTCTTTGGGAAAACACTGCTGGAGTGGGGAGACCATATTGTTCCCTGCAACAAGAGATTTCTCAGTACGGCCAAATGACCGCTTTAAACTGGCAACTGTATTGAGGGTGTGCTGAGAAATCCAAGAAGTTGCTGCTGGGAAATGTTGCAAAATCTAAGACCAAATTGTTTGGAAATAAGCTGAGTTAATTCCTAAATGCAAAAAATCTGCCATTCAACCAAAAAAAATGGGTAAGAGTGTTGTGAGAGCCATCAGCAAGTTATGCCTGGCTTCTAGATGTTCACGCCAGGGTTTTGAGTCTTTGGAACAGGTTGTCTCTTAGCAAAAATGTTGGAATTCTCTCTGTAGTACTCCTGGTTGGTGTGGACAAAGGTACCATCAGGTCACTGAAGCCAAATGATACTTCTTTGAAGGAGAAAAGGGAAAGATCAATTATTTTGCCTGTGCAGTAGTTCTGACAGAGTTTATTGCTTCCTGATGAGATCAGATGAGTAAGAGTGTTGTGCAGTGTTGCCAAGACAGGTAAAACCTCAGTGGTGACATCTTGGAGAGTGGTGGGACTTTGCTGGGATGACAGGTTGAAAGGTGGCTGTGAAGATGGTAAATAAAGCAAGAGCAACAGCCAAAGTGGAATGCAATTAGCAGCAGCTCTGCCTCAGAAGTACAGCAGGCTGGGCTTATAATGGCAAGGGCACTGGTCACATTTCTTTGTCACCAGGCACCAGCTGCCATGCATGCCCCATGCATGTATCCCACCCAAGGCCAAGCAACTAAGTGGTGAGGGGAGATAGCAAGGGCTGTGCTAAGGAACAGAGCACATTAGTGGTTTTTCCTTGTTTGTCTGCTTTTTCCTATGGAAATACCTCAGTTACTGTGACCTGCTCTCAGTTGGAGCAGCTTGAAGCCTGAAACAGAGGAAACCACATGGAGCAGCTGTAAAGGAGGGTGGTTGCCCTGCAAGTGGGAACCTCTTGGTGGAAAATGGCAGATTTATATTAGATATTAGGAAGAAATTCTCTACTGGGAAGGTTGTAAGACACTGGCACAGGTTGCCTCCTCCTTTAAAGTGCTCAAAGCCAAGCTGGACAGGACTTTACGCAACCTGGTCTAGTGGGAGATGTCCCTGCCCATGCAGGGGGTTTGGAACTAGGTGATTTTTAAGGTGCCTTCCAATGCAAACCATTTGTGTCTATGAAGTCCCACTGAAATACTCCAGGAAAGCAGCAGTCTGCTACACACACTGCTGTGACACTATAATTCTTTATTTCCAACTATCATGAGTGATAGTGTCAATATCTCTTGAGCTTCAACATGAAGCCAATGGTTCAGCCAAAACCAGATTCAAACCTGTTTCAGTGCATGTGTCATACAAATCAGCTCATCCTGATGGTAGTGCTGAACATACTGAGCAAGATGTTCGATATGCAGGTCAATACACAAGGCAAGTTTGTAGTCTTAAATGTAGTCATGGGCTTTAACTACAGTTTCTGTGGAAATAAAGAATGAAGGGGGGTGGATCACAATTTTTTTCCTGTTACATCTCTGTGAACATTTTGGGTATTGGGCATAGTGCCTAGAATTTTTCTGAGTCCTTCATTAATTTTTTCACTCCTCAGCAAGGTGTAAAAGGGTTACTTTTTCTTCCTGCAAAACCAGTAAAATCTCCAACTTTGTCCAACTGAACATTTAGCACTTCAAAGTTTCTACTGGTCAGAACTAACTGATAACAACCTGAATATGTTTGTGTTTGGGTAGTTTATTATTCAAATGAAATATTTCAAAAGAATTCAGACTGGAACATCATGCCTTTCAAGATATGGAAAGACCCCCAGATTAGGATTATCATTTCAAAGAGATTTTTACAACTATTAGATGTAGTAATGTCCGTGGTGGGCAAAAACTTGATTTGCAAAGTGTCTAGACTGAGTAAGTGGGGACCAGCTTAGCTGAAAGAATTCATTAGGTGTTCTTTGAGCAGTATCCTTCAAAAGGCTTTTTCAGCTGGAAGGATGAGGCAGAATATCACTGAATTTTCAGGCTGAGTATTTGATCAGGTAATTTTAAAGCTGATCTGAGACCGGTTCAGAAACAGAGATGTGTTAGGAGAATTCACAAAGATGAAAACTCAAGGAAAATCAGGATTTATTATTCTGTCTGGTTTCCATCAGAACTCACAACAAGCCTTAACTCCCTTCTTGAACCCGCTCTGTCACAGTGATCACCTCAGCCTGATCACTGCTAACCCTAAGCATTCAGAAATCATAAATCAGACATCCAGATCATGAGACAGGAATTTGAAGGGCTCAGTATTTAAAAATATGACTGCATTGCATTTGTTTACCAACTTTAAGATTTACATTTTAAAGCTTTCCTCATATAGGCTAGCATTTTATTCAATTGCAGCGTAGAAGCAGCAATAATACACTAGGGACCCTTTTTGATGGGTGCTGTATTAACGCAAAGCAAAATCAAGGTCCCATTTCCAAAGGCTCTTAAAGCCATGAATCATAAAAATATTGCATGGTCTGAGTGATTTTGAGAGCTGAGTCCCTTTTTCATCATTTCTTTGACATTTTGTCTATATCCCATAGAAAGATACTTAGTCTTGCAAAGTTAAATGGAAAACAGTCTACATAATCTTACAAATCTGAGGCATGCCATCTGCCACCTGAAATCAAAGCTGACATCTTAGGAAAACAAACAAACAAACCAACAAATTTTAAGAAGGGTGGTAAATAAACTGTAAAGAATAAAACAGAGAAACTGTTGCTAAGTAGCAACAACTTCTTTCACTACCTATCAATAGCATTCAAGTGAACCTATAGAGAGAATTTAAGACAGGTAGCACAAAATGTTAAATGTACTTTCCATCCCAGGATCTATCCCTTTGCTCCATAGCCTCTTGTCTTGATTTGTTCAGTTCAGTTGTTCCATTTTTAGGTTGACAGAAATAAGTTTTTAAGGAAACATTTTCCAACAATGCTACTCCTGTTCTTTTCTTCTAGAAAGCTGAAATGAACTTGTCCTTCCCTCGTGAGGCTGCTGTAGGCTTGTGTTTTAATAGTTTATGACTGCATTTTAACATATTGTCAAATAATTTCATGTGAGACTGATCTTTAGCCTACTGAGTTGAATTTGATCATTTTGTATAAGATAGACAGAATTATTGCAATTGCAGGGTTGATCTTTTTTTGTCCAACTCCAGGTTTGGGGGAGCGCTGAAGTGTAGGTGAGATGTGATTCCCATGAGCCAGGCCCTATTGAGGGGAAACTTCATGATTTACACACCCAAGGGATTTGGTCCTAATGTTATAAAATGCAATCTTACTCTCCACATCAAGTCATGAGGAAGCAGATCAAAGAAAGAAATGGATGAGAGCTTTTTTTCTGGCTTGATAGTGTAGCATGCTTCAGTCGAAGATCAAAGGAGACTAATGTATGTTGGAGGCTGCAGGAGAAATCCTCTTACAGATGCTGGTGAAATTATCCTGACATGTGGCTTCATCAGTCAGAAGGAAAATCTAAGCATTCAGAAAAATGAATGGTCAGCAGGTTACCTCCCCAGCACTAATTGAACCCTCTGGGCAATGACTGACAGAGGCACGACCAGAATAATGCTTTCTGGGTATGCTACTTGTAATGAAATAAATCATTAATGGATGCAGCTGGTTTCCTGCTCACTACACAGAGCTGCCCATGATGAAGATCTCAGGTCAAGTGTTATTTCAGAAGAGGAAGATTGCCTTCTGAGGAAGGCTAACCAGTTTGCTTCTTTGGCTTAATGGAGAGTTTGATGGTTTGTTTGTTGGTTTTGTTTTGTTTTGGGGTTTTTTCCCCCTTTTTTTTTTTTTTTCCCTTTTCTTTTTCTTTTCTCTTAATATTAAATAGAAAAGTAGAATAGAAAAGAAGCCAGTCTTACATTAGTATCTAAGCCCCTTCTCATGGATTTGTACAAAGAGAAAGCCAGCACAACTACAACACATCACCTACATAAGCTTTTAGGCCCAGCTCCCCCATAGGTATAAGTAGCACAAACATGGTCATGGGGAAGGGATGGGTTTTATGAGAGACCTTGGCTTGCAGTGATACAACTCTGAACACAACTGCACATGCAATGACTGCCATCGTGTCCTGGAAGCAGCTTCAGTGATGACCCCAGGATTTGGAACTTGTTTTTCAAATTGCCTCTGATAGGCAGCTGCCCTTGGCTGGGTCCAGCCTGACCACCAGTCCCAGCTTCCTCAGAAAAAGGAGGTCCCATGGAGCCTGTAGCTCTCTCTTCTTCCTGCTGCCATTGTCTAACAGGAGACTCTACAAAACACTGAATCCTGCCAATGGGTAAATGCACTTCCAGGAGTGCTCTAAACCCCAGGGATACAATAATTTGTCACAGGAACTACCAGGGTTCATGTGGTTTTGGCCTGTGCTGCTACAGACAGGCAATGGGGTATTTCTTGACTTTGATTTTAAGGCTGTTCCTGAAAAAAAAATACAATCACACGTCAGTTTTAAATTGACTAATCTGTATAGATCATTGTGTTTTTTCTTAGGTGAATGAAAGATACCAGTATAACCAGGTAACCCTATCCCCATTATGGGGCTTGCAACCTATAAAATCTACTAATAAAATTAGAGCAGCATATACTTTTGTTTGTTGTCAAAGCCCAATAAGTCCTTTTAACAGGTCATAGCAGTTGGAGCTTGTGAGATTTCTGAGTCCTTTTAAGAGGGAAATTTCAATCAGTGGTTATTTCCCATAAATTGTCCACTGTGACTAATCATTCTAACCCTTGCTGTTTGTTATTCATGGTAGGGGAGTGTCAGACTCTTTACTCCAGGGACTTATTTTTCCCCAAGAGTTCATCTACATTGGCTTCCTTGGAAGTTAAAGCCAATTTAACAGCAGGGGAAATCTGTTCTCAGAGTGTATGACTAGAATTTTTATTGTGGAATAAATATATATGGAAGTGACTGATGTAGACCTATGAAAATAATTGATTTTTCAGTGTGGTGGTTGAACAAAAAACTGAGGGGGAAAATAATTTAGTCCATCTCAGCTCAATTTATTGGACTTTTTTTTTTTTTTTTTTTTTTTTTTTTCAGTCTGTGGGCTGAGCAAAATATTTTATCCCACTTCAGACAAAGCCATTAATTTTCCTACCAGGTTGTTTCTTACAAAAAGCTGGTTGTTGGAACAGACAGGTCATATTTAATCATCATCTACAGAGTGAATGTGGAAATGCAAATATACCTCCTACAAAAGGACTGCTAGGTAGACTGCTCCTCTGGGAGACCAGGCTGCAGAGCCCTCCTTTGCCCACAGGGATCTCTCTCTGCATCAGCAGGTTCCCCATCCATTCTGTGCTGAAGAAGATCCTCCAGAGAGGCTACACAGAGGTGCAGCATCTGCCCCAACTCATCTTCAAACTTAATTGGTGTAAAAGGCATGGGAGGGATTAACCCAGCTGCATTGCCTGGTGGGAAGCTCTTTTTCCAGGGTGGCAGACAGCTCCTCTTTCTGGGACTGGCCCTGGAGTTAAACTTAGGCTTCCCAGGAACTTTCCTTGGAATTTGATTTCAGGACGTGTAATTCCCTCAATCTGATCACAGAATCTCTGAGCTATGGAAAATGGCATTTTTCCCAAAGAGACCATCAGAGCCATAAAAAGTCAAATCCTAGATGATCCTTGTGCATGAATATATTTATTACAGGCTTTTGCTAGGACAGATACTTTTCCATGAACATCATTGTGAATGACCTTGCACACATTTTGGTACATAAATCAATGACAGAGAAAAGAGATAGCATCAAACCAGTGCTTGTAAGCAGTTTCTCACATTTTGAGTGTTGGGGTTTTTTTGTTTTCTTTGGTATTTTGGGGTTGTATGTTTGTTTGGTTGGTTGGTTTTGTTTGGGTTTGTTGTGTTTTGTTTTTTTTTTTATTCTCCTGATAAAATTGAGATCTGTGTTGGTTATCTCTGTTTAATTAGATTGAGAAGTGAGACTGCCCTGACATATGCATCTGAGCCAATTTAAGAGCTGACTGCTACCAAAGGGGATGCAGTCTCACTACCCATCCTTCACATCCCCATCTTCCTCATCTACACCATCTATCTATTTCTGGGGCTGATGGAAGGGTGATGGATAGGTGATTTTACATGAACTCATGTAACTTATTCACCTGCAGAAACGTGACTACCATTTCTGCTGGGACGAATCTGAGATGGATTAAATAAGGAAACAGCTCCTGGAACATCCCCAACAAGCACCTCTCCCTCTGTCTCACTGGCAGCAGAGGGGTTGGGGCTACTCCCTGCTGGTGCTGCTGTGTCAGGACTCCTGTTTGATTTCCAGACTCAGTCACCAGTTGCATTTTGCTATGTTGCATTAGGGCTTATCTTCTGGGTAAGTGATTCCGGCCCTTAAACCATTGTTAAAGTTGGTGAGGTTCTTTCCAGGCACTTCTGTGGAGCTAGATAAGCCTTGAAAAGGGTAGTTTTCCATATTGCTCTGCGTGTGAGTCACGGTGTGCTTAATGTGCAGTCATGCTCGTTTTGACAAAACAGGAGATAATTCACTGCTAGATAGGTCTTAAAAATGAATGTGAATAGTCTTGTGATACTGTATATTATATATGATTAGAGACATGGCTCTACTTGTTCAGAAAAGGAGTTTGTCCTGAAAGAGACAGATGCATAGGAAAATCTCTTTTTATTTTCCTGCTCTACATTTTGTTTAATAATAAGGGTTGAATGGAGTTTAATAGAGGGAATGGAAGCAGCTGTGTTGCAATTAGGCAGCATAATTGCTATTTGCCTAGAAGTCTGAACATGGGACTGTACTGGGTGCAGGGATGGCTCAAATGATCAAAAACGACTCCTTGTGCAGTTGGTGCTTCAGAAATCTGGTTCCTTCTGTGCAGCTAATGTTAAGCTAGTACTGTACACTGAGAATATAATCCCTTGCAAATCACTTTCTGGATCTGAACATAATCAATTATCTGTGACTGATTACTGTCTTAGGGCCAGAAAAGAACCAGACACCTGCTATTTCCATTCAGTCCACTGAGAATAGTTGGTGCCCTTCATACTGCTAGATCATTCATGGTCTCAGCATATTCAAATTTGGTATTGTAGTGCATTGTTAGCTAAAATGAGGACAAGCACTGACTTCCCAGCAACAACTGTCCCTAATGATGTCCTTATTCTAGGTTTGAGATAAGAGCAGTTCAAATACCCCTCTGTTTGACTGCCAGTTTTACATGTTTCTAATCTAGCATGAGACCAAGGGCAATGAAGTTTTATTTAGTACTGTGCTTTCAAATTTTATCTCCAAGAGCTTTACTGATTTAATTAGTATTTTTGAGGGTTTGCGAAGACAGGAGATGAGAAGATTAAAATGGTAACTATCTAGCTGTGTTGCAAAGAGGTTTTCAGATCTGATCTGAAAAGAGATAGAGAAATTTGAGAGGGCTTTTGCTGATGCAAGAAACCTCAGGGGAGAGCAGTCAGTAGGGATGAGACTCAGCTCTGGGACTACTCACAAAGCTGTGCTCTCACTCTTCACAGAAATATGTTTGCTTCCTGCTTTTGATAATCTCATGTGACTTCTGTTACTAAGCAGGGAGGGTGTCAACATGCTAACTGTTAGCTGGAAAAATTAAGTAACCCTCTTTGTAATCTGGTTAGTAAGGAAATACTTTAAGAATAGGCTAATCAGACAGTAAGGTAGGATTATTAAGTAAAAGCTTCACTGTTGGTTTCTGGATATATTAAATAACTGCTGTAGCTGTAACAGTGAAGTAACGGGAGAGTTTCAGAATGGGGAAAGTCTGGCTCACAAATGTATTTTCTTCACTGGTCCAAAAAGGCTGGAAAAGCTGGCAGGATGGGCCTGTGACTTGAATCAGACATAAATCCATTTCAGTTGAGAATATGAGGGCATGGTACATCTGGACAGGAGTCAAAACATAGAAAGGGTATTCTCATCAACGTGCAGATAGGGAAAAGAATTGAAGGAGTCTGATGTTCAAAGTGGTGTGGATGCTTTTTGCTGTAAAAACTCACTACTTCTGTCCTATGACAACAACATGCAATAAAGAGCTTTATGGACTAACCTTAAATTCAAAATAGAATGATGGACCTTTCTTTTTGTAGCTCTGACACTCATGTTAAGATGGGTGAACACCTGTGGGAAGTCTCTATGGGAAGATTAAAGCGTGAGAGGAATCTGTAGTGAAGGTAAAATCCTTGCTGTGAATCTAGGCAATACCAGATTTGACCAGAACTGCTCCTAGACCTTCAGTACTTCCTTAATTGCAGCAGAATACAACTTCATAAAAGATATTTTCTCCCATTAAAACATAAAAAATAAAAATTCTACACTGTAACTTTCATAGGGTATCAGTAAGCACATTTAACTTGCATGACCTTTCCATTGGGATGTTTCTCTCATTTGTGCTTTGTCATGAGCTAGTTGTTTCCTTTCTAGGAAAAATGAGTGATATGTCTTCTTCTGCCAAAACTTTAGTGTGACTAGGGAAATGGTTCCCACCTCTTAGACCACTCAGCAAACTATTCAGATGAAACACTGCTCAAAACAGTTCAACTGGAAAAATCTTGACCATGATTCTGTCCTTCTCAAGTTTTCCCATTGCCTTCAACCTCATAAGGATGAGAAAAGATAATTCCTTCTTCTCTTTCACAAAATACTGCAGTGGAATAATGAACAAAAAGTTCCATTAACACAAAGGTGATATCATGATTTCCTTGGAGATATGTTCAGATCTTCATCCTCAAGTAGTCAGACAGCAGCTTTGAACCCCTTCCTTCCCTACAGCTGTCAAGTGCAAAATACACTTTGTTACCTGATTATCATCACATACACAGTAGGTATGAGCAGACATCTTCCTTCCCTCTGATATAAACTATGGTATCTTCACAGAAGTTTCCAACCAATTGGACCTAAGAAAAAGCTAGGAAATATTCCTTTAATTCTCTTTTCCCTCTGTACCAAAAAATGGTTCCTGTGCTGCCCTCAGGAACAGACTGCTCTGCATGTTAGTAGCAGATTTTAAACCTGGCCCCTGGATATCACCAGCACATGCTGCCTGGGGCACCTTTGTCTTTATATAGACTGGCACTTCCCAGATAAACCTCCACAAGCTGTCCAAAAAGTGATTCCACAGAGAAGCGATGCCCCTGGGAGGTGGCACATGCTGGGCTTTCAGCACAGGGATTCCCTGTGCCTTCCACAGCCTCTCCATCAGGTATGTACACAGCCACAGCATCTGGCTGAACAGGGAAGGGAACAGTGATTAAAGGATCCACATCTGCAGGCATGGCTATTTACAAAACACTCTCTCTGGCTAGAGACTGAAGAACAGCAGTGTATTTATCAGGAGTCAGATGATGGATGCCCACCAGGCCCCCTACAGCAGTTGTACTTGCTGGAGAGCAGCTATGTTGCTGCTACAGTTTATGTGCTGCTGTGACTGTGGTGGAAAATGTAAAGAGCAGGCCATAAAACTGAGAAAAGAATTATAAATTGGATGCTGCTTTTCGAACTGGGAAGAGAGGATCAGAAAGTAAATCTGGAGTCAGGATGAATGTTCCCAGTTTCATCACTGACATACTTGGCAACCTCACTGCTCTCACCTCTAAAGTGAATATAACATCTGTCCTCAGTGGTATGTTAGGCATTTTGGTTTTTTAGTTCAGGAGAGAAAAAAAACTATGTCTCTGGCACAGGGCAATGATGTGCACGAGTTGCCCAGGCTAGTAAAGTTGCATGTGTTCTCCAGTCAGAACAAATATGCAGCTGAAGGAATACTGCCTGAATTTATTTTTTTTTTAAGAGTGTGATTTCTCAGTGCCTCAGTTTTACTATAGTTCATCTAGGGTTTTTAAAGTCTGGATATTGGGGAATACTGTATTTTTAAAATCATGACTCTCTGAAATTGCAGTACCAGAAATTGCTATGTACTTAGACATCTTCCATAACCTCTTCCCTCACACTTCTTGCTGTCTTGAATTGACTTCAACACCAATGATCAGTTCGGGAATTTCTTGTGCTAATGGCATTTCTAACCTGTCATTTAACATTTCCTCCTGCAATCTGCATTAATTAGAAAAAGATGCACAATGATTCTGCCTTTAAAGCAATGGTATTGTTGGAGCTTTGATGGCTTGAAGACTTAGAAGCAAGCCCTGTGAGGTAAGTTTAAAGATGGGGCTGTAACTTATTTATGCACATGTGTCAGAAATAGATATAGCCATTCTGTCTGACTTCTTTTCCCTTCAATTGCACAGAGCCCCTTCCAAATGCTGAAAACTTCCACATTTCAATAGTGCTGCCATGTGTCTGGGTGGGCTGAGGATCCCAGCAGAGCACTGTGGGGTGGCTGCACTGTCTGCACCTCCTCCAGTCCCCATCTCAGAAGCAGTGGGGTGAGCATCCCCCAGCATGGGGGCAGACAGCCTTCTATAGTCTGTGTCATGCCATGTAACCTTTAATTTCCCAGAGGCCACATTTCTCACACAGTGATTGGCAAGATTCTTGTTGGATATGGTTTTTATTAGTTCAGTGCTAGCATCTGTTTTTAACTGCATTTCTAGTGTCTGTGTCTAACTGCAAGAGAGGTCATATTGGGTGTAATTTCAATATTGACTGAATGTAGACATACACTACGCTGATTAGGGATTTACTTATTGTCTCCCCATGGCTAACTGAGTTCCTGGATAACTATATTTTTCAGGTTGCAGGGACAATAGTGACATCAGAATATTCTTGCAACCATTTCTAGTGGATCAGCTGGTAGGAAGCAGGACAATTTAATAAAATACATGGAGGATGCTGTTTCCTTTTCCTGTCTTCCTCATCCAAGTATAAACTAGTCTATGCTACCCAGTTTTCTTACTTGTTGATGCACAATACCGTGGGTATGGAGAGTGAGAATAAGGCCATGGCCCCCACTGTGGCCATTTTTCTGCAATAGTCTTGCTGCTAACTCAATTTCTAACTCAATTTCTGAGTGCAACTGAGTTTATCAAGGCACAGAAGTTTTCCCTTTCCCTTCAGACTGATCAGGTAAATGCATTCTACAAAGAATAATAAATAAATATAAAAAATCCACTGCTTAAAACCTGAGCCATCACTGAGCCATCACACAGGGAGACATTCCATCAGGAAACATGTGGCAAGCTCTGCTAACAGCTGCTTTGTTGTAATTTTCGTAGAGGTGAAGTAATATAGGTACTGAAACTTACACAAGGTATTCTAAACAAGGTGAAATAAAGCAGTATTTATGGAGACAGGACTGCATCCTACTTTCTCTTTAAATCCTGGGAGGAGGAAAACTGCCTAGATGATATTTTAAGCTATGCTTATTTTCAATAGCTACTGCTTACATATTCTATTCTTGTAGACCTCCTCAAAACATTAAGATTTCCTTTAAAACACACAAGAAATCCAATTGTATTTAATTGGCATTTTTAAGGAAAGAAAAAACACATGGAGCGTTGACACCTTTGAGTATTATAAGCATCAGCAGGGTCTCTTTAGTTTGGAGAAAAGGAGACTGAGGGGTGACCTCATCAGTGTTTTCAAATATGTAAGGGGTGAGTGTCAGGGAGATGGAGTTAGGCTTTTCTCAATGGTGACCAGTGACAGGACAAGGGGTAATGGGTGTAAATTGGAGCATAGGAGGTTCAAGTTGAATATCAGAAAAAATTTTTTTACTGTAAGGGTGACGGAGCCCTGGAACAGGCTGCCCAGGGGGGTTGTGGAGTCTCCTTCACTGGAGACATTCAAAACCCGCCTGGACACGTTCCTAGGCGATGTACTCTAGGGGGCCCTGCTCTGGCAGGGGGGGTTGGACTAGATGATCTTTCGAGGTCCCTTCCAACCCCTAGGATTCTAGGATTCTATGATTCTATGATATTTTACATCAAACCCATTTAGAGATTAAAGTTGGAAAGACATGTAGTGAAATCAAGGGAGAAGTTTTGTCTGAAAAAAGTGCTTCAAAACCAGAAAAATTAGAAGAAAATTGCTAGTAGAATGGAAACAAATAATCCAGAAAGATGAAAAATGTTAAAATCAACAAGGTGAGTGCTGAGAAGAAGCTGTTAGGAAATATCAGACATTTTCCAATGCAGCTTATTGCAAGATGGCTTAGAAACCTTGCTTTTTGAGGAGAAACCCTTGCAGTGATGCATGAGGGGCATGATCTTGTTAGCTGCTGTGTCCACTTGTTCATAATGGACTCTTGCAGCACTCCCATCTCTCCAAGCCCTAGGGAGACTGTACAGCAATGAGCAAGGATTAGCTTGCAGAGAATACAGGAGATGTCTGAAGCTGGGACACAGTACTAATAAAGGAGCTACTGTGGGAGGATGAATTAGGGGTTTCTCCTGCCCACATTACCTTCCCTTGCAATATTAGTGCAGCTCTTCAGAGCAGAAGTTGCTACATTCCTGCGTGCAGTGCTCACGATGAAGCATCACTGATCCTCCCTGATGGGGTGTCTCAGTGTTGCTGTGAATAAGTGTAATCAGAAATGCTCCACCAAAGAAGGAGCAGTGGGCGCTGGTGGTGCTGGCAATAGCACAGTGAAGTAGCTATATCAAAGAATTCCCTGAGAAGAAGTTTTCCAGCTTCAGAGAATCATAGAATCATCTAGGCTGGAGAGACCTTTCAGATCTTCCAGTCTGGCTATTGACCTGAAACAGCCAAGTCCACACTAAGCCATGTCCCTAAGCACCACATCTACACATCTTTTAAATACCTCCAGGGTTGGTGACTCAACCACTTCCCTTGAGCAGCCTGTTCCAGTGCCTGACAACCCTTTCGGTTTGTAAATTTTTCCTATTATCCAATCTAAACCTCCCCTGGCACAACTTGAGACCATTTCCTCTTGTCCTAAAGCTTGTTACTTGGGAGACCATCCTGACACCCATCTGGCTACAGCTTCCTTTCAGGTTGTTGCAGAGAGCAATAACGTCTTTCCTCAGTCTCCTTTTCTCCAGATGGAACAACCCTGGTTCCCTCAGCCACTGCTTGTAAGACCTGTGCTCTAGACCCCTCACCAGCTTTGTTTCCCTTCCTTAGGTAACCTCCAGAACCCTGATGTCCTTCTTGTAGTAAGGGGTCCAAAGCAAAACACAGTGCTTGATCTGTGGCCCCAGCAGTGTTGAGTACAGTTAATGGTCTGGAGGTTATGGAAATGTGTGTTTCTCACAACACTAAAAGCTTCTATACATGTCAACTCCTTCAAGTCCTCTGTCTCAGCCTCTGCTACTATTTTCTTCCTCTGAGCATTTCTTGGTTTTAATTTGTCTGAGTGAATTAACTGACAAAGAGAGTCCTCTACCTGCAGTCACTCTTGCTCCCTTCACCTCTATCACCTAGACAGGTTTTTCTTTGCAAGGGTTGTGTGGGGAGTGTAATTTGTCATCCTCCACTTTCTCTGCTCTTGAGAAAGAGGTCCCACACTGAGGGTGTGGCCCACATCTGAAAGATGTAGCAGTAGTCTAGTGTCACTACAAGTGTAAGGGCCTAAGGGTACATGCAGTGGAAGGTATGTTAGGAATGACAATATGTTTTCTTGAGTTAACTGGTGTAAAAGGTAGAAATGAGAAGCCTTTAAGTGCAGAGGGTCTGTCACTGAGGGATGATATAGAGGGGCAGCCTTTAGTTACATGGGGAAAGCTTTGCACTTTCTTGTCACCTTTTGTTCTTGGTTCTCAGGAACATTCATGTGCCATAGAGGATCACAACAAGTCTGTCTAGGTAAGGATCTGACATGTCACCCTATCAATAAATGCAGTCATCTCTGCAGGGGAAAACAAAACCAGCAGTATGGAAGCACCAGAGACTTTGTAGTATTCAGATCAGGATAAGTAGACACAGCAAATTATGGGAGCATAAACAAAATACAAAAAGCTGACACCTTGACAGCATTAGGGGAGGTAAGAGGTACCTGAGTTTTGCTGTGTCTGAGCAGAATTAATTTCCAGTGACCTTAGAACTCTGTAAAGCAGATGACCTGATTACTCTGGTCTCCTCTTGCAACCAGGGAGAGAAGTACATCTCAGGCATGTGATTAATCTCACCTACAATAGGTCAGTGTAATAGTAGGTCAGATCAATCCTTCCACGGAAACATTTGCTCCTCTCCAATCTCTGTAAAGAGGAGTAAGAGTGACTAATACAGATAACAGTGCCCACTTTGTAAATGCCTGCAGTGAGACAGAGGAAGCTTGCCTTCCCTGCCTATCTTGGCTTGTAGCCAAAATACTCTTAAGTTGCTGCTGCAACTCAAAAGTACATTTGAGGTTACTGCTGAATTTGTATTGTAGCTAAAGTGTTGTCACCGATGCTGGGAATCAGAAAGGGGGGAAATGCTGTGGTATTTCTTTTTCCACTGTCCGTGACTAGAGTAAATGCTTGAAAAACAGAGAGACAAAAAACAAACACCAGCATTACCTGGACCAGGACTGATGGCATGAACTTGGAAAAGTCAAATGGAGAGCACAGGTTGTGTCGGTTGAGAGAAGTTTGAAACTATCACCTTTTTAATAGGTAGGTGTGACTGCATCAGAGGACATCTGACCTGCCCAGCAATTCTCTCTCACAGAAGCAACCTGTTAAGGAGCATCTGCAGCAGTCACCCAGAGCAGCTGGAACACATCTGTCTGCAGAGTATGCAACTTCAGCCCTTAAAACTTCCTAGAGTCCTTCTTATCTATCCCTGACTGGGACAAGACTCATAATTTTTAATTACATTGGCAGATTTTTTTTTTACTGACTCTCCAAATTTAAAGACTCTTCAAGGTGTAGTCTGCTTTCTCCATGCCAAACTAAAAGACTAGTTTTGCCATGCAGTAGCTGTCTCTGACTGTCCTTCTGTCAAAAGCCAGTTGTGGCAGGGCACTGTAATATGGCTGCAAGGTAAGAAAGGAAAAAGAAGCCACAGGCAGGGCTTGTGATTCTGTCTAAAATGATGAATGTAGTGCAAGGTGGGCACTGGTAGCTCTCAGGAGCTCTGAACAGAAGAGCTAACTTGTGCTTTGGTTCATTACACAAGAGAAACCACCGTTACTACTGAGAAGAATGAACCTTGGTGTCATTACAGGCTGGGCTATGGATGGATGCATCATCTGCCTTTGGGAGCAAGCTATTTCCCCCACCCCCACACCTCCAACACCAGGAGCTGAACCCCACAATGCTGATATTCACCAACATGTCAGGACTGCACAGGAGTGCTCCTCTGAGGAGTGATGAAGATCTAGTGATAGGCAGGACCTGCCCCTGGGTAGGTTCCTCTGCTTTTGGAGTCCACAGGAGAGGATGTTGGCAGTGATGAACAAGGCTGGGCAGGCTTGTTCAAAGCAGGGAGGAAGGTGGCTCTGCCACCTTGGTGCTCTGTTGGTGGCATGATGGAAGTTTCTTCAGAGGCAGAGGAGCACTTGGTTTAGCTGTATGGATGTACAGCTGGAATTCTCCTTTTGGATATGACTTTTGGAAAGCAAACCTCTTTCGTTCTCCTGTTTCTCCAAATGTGCTTCTGACCGCGAGGCAATGCCAACCCTGCCTTAGAAGATTAAATAAAAGAACTGCACGTAGCCATGGAACTCAAGATATGCTGGTAAAAAGCACCAGATCACCAGTTTTGGTGTTAATCAACCATGGGTGATTTGACAGGCAGAAAAAAAAAATGAATGATCTGGTGACGTTAAGGCAATTCTGTGGCCAACATGGTTTTTAAGATAAACATCAGATACAGCACTGTCTCTTCCTTGACAGTGTCAGTCTGGTAGAGATTATAAGAGCTGTACTTTTCTTTTGTCTTGTTTTCAGCAAATCTCCAGATTGAGTTTTAAGCCTTAATTGTTGGTAAGTGCAATTTCATTCATGGGCCATATCAATCACTTCAGAGGAGTGGATATGTTTGCTGTTCTTCAGTTTCAGTTCTTCATGTGAGCAAATCTGTCGTTCAAATATCCCTTTTGTACATAGACAATAGGAAATGAGATGGAAAGGAAAGGAGAAATGAGAAAGAAGAAAGAAGAAAGAAGGAAGAAGAAAGAAGAAAGAAAAGAAACGAAAAGAAATGAAAAAAAGAAAAGAAATGAAAAAAAGAAAAAAAGAAAAGAAACAAAAAGAAACGAAAAGAAATAGAGAAGAGAAGAGAAGAGAAGAGAAGAGAAGAGAAGAGAAGAGAAGAGAAGAGAAGAGAAGAGAAGAGAAGAGAAGAGAAGAGAAGAGAAGAGAAGAGAAGAGAAGAAAAGAAAAGAAAGGAAAAGAAAAGAAAAGAGAAGAAAAGAAAAGAAAAGAAAAGAAAAGAAAAGAAAAGAAAAGAAAAGAAAAGAAAAGAAAAGAAAAGAAAAGAAAAGAAAAGAAAAGAAAAGAAAAGAAAAGAAAAGAAAAGAAAAGAAAAGAAAAGAAAAGAAAAGAAAAGAAAAGAAAAGAAAAGAAAAGAAAAGAAAAGCTCAAGGAGATACTTCAGCTGATCACTGTGATCTGGTTTGTCACATAAAGCCACTGATAATTTTCTGTAATTTCCCCAAAGGATTAGAAGAATGGTATCCAAAAGCATCTGTGTAAAACCAGATGCCAGGATTAAGAGACGTATGTATTAACTCCACATAAATCTATATACTGTTTGAGTCTGAGCATCATAAAAAGTATCATAAAAGAGCTGAAATGTGGCTGCTCAAGAAGGATGTAAATGTATTTCACCTTACTCTGCTGCCAAGGAAAGCAGGAACAAGCACTCTTCCGTTTATTTGATGTTAGGAATTATTTGCTTGGTAAAAACAGTCATCCACTTTGTTTATATTTGGAGTAAATGCAAAGGGAGAAAGATGGCACCTAACTAGAAACTGGATGAGGTAAAAAGACAGAAAACAGCCACCTCAGATGATCTGCCTGATAATCTGCTGTGTCCAATACCCAGATTTTTAGAATGAATGCTTGCAAATATATAGTTTTGGGAAAGGGCAAAGCACTGTCTGTTTTCCTCCAACATTGTCCTCAAGCTCTGGGAGAGAAAAAGAAAGGTGCAGAATAATCTGTTCCCTCCCAATACAAAGTAGGAAGTTATTTTCACAAGAGAGCTGTGGAATTAGACTATACTGAATGATATCCATGTGAAAATGTTTTTATATCTTGTATCAAACTCTGGCAGGCCAATATTCTTCTTTTCAGTAGGAAAGATACATCTTCCTTCTGGGATCTGTGCCTATTCAGAACTGTGAATTTGTGCTACATCCAGTACTCTGAAAGTTTTACTGATGCAATATGTGAGGTACTAGAAAGATTAAATGCTTTAAGAAAAACTACCAGCCTGGGGACAACTGGCATTATCACTAATTGCATTTTACTAATTTTACCTCTTCAAAAGGAAAGAAGGTTATCTGGAACAAAGTATGGGTTGCTGAAGGAAGAAGAAATTCTGCTTGGAATTGCAGCTTGCAGGGAGTGACTCATGTTGTACAAACAGCCAAGGTGTGGGTAGCAGTAGCAGACAATTGTCTGTAATGACTACTTCATGCAACAGAATGAATGAAGCACTGAATAAAGAGTTTCTGCAAGATTCAGCTGTATGAATGGCAAGCCTTTCATTTCAAGATAAAGCCTTGTATCACAAATACTTGGTTTGATAAACACAGTTTTCAAGATGTTTAAGTATATCCATGAATGGGGTAGAGAATGGAGACAGCAGACACAGCATTTTATTCCTAGCAATTGAGCTGTGGTGTTTGAGAGACTCAAAATGTACTATAAAGGCAAGCAATCATTCCTGAAAGGTACCTTCCATTTTGGCTTTGATGTCATGCATAGAAGGAATGTGTCTATCATTTTTTATTTTGGTCCAGGTTCCTATTTTCAGATAGCCCATATATCTCCTGCTGTTTGAAAATGTTCTTCTGTTATCTACCTGCAGTAGCACTGCACAGGCTGTGAGGTAAAAAGAGGAATGTTCCACTGGCATGAGTAAAGTGGGCTGTAACAGGGGACTAAGGACACTTGTGGCTGCCATCAGACTGGCATCTATGGTTCCCAAGTCATACCTGGCCTAACCACTGCTTAGGGTTGGCTGGCTAGCAGCTAGGGTGCAGTCAGTGGAAAGGAAGAGATGGGTGCTTCATTCTGATCTCAAAATAGCTTTTAGAAGTTGTGATGGTGTTTGATAACTGAGCTGAAAGTCTGCAAGTTGTTATTTCAGGTGCAAGGGCTATGTTTAGCAAAGGCAGGACTCTGAAACAGACCAAGAAACACTGATTTGTGAATCAGTGTCCTGTTTGAAGGACTGTTCTAAATACAGTAATGATTGTACCTTAATGATCAGATACACATATGTTAAAATATCAGATATAAAGTCTTATCATGGGAACCTGTACCTCTAAGGAGTAACAAGGCCATATAACGGATGAAGCACTGAATAAGTAAAGAATTGTCCACAAAACATTTTTAGGTGAAGATGGGAAGCCTGTGATTTGAAGTTAAAGATTTACCTTTGATCTTGATTCTAACGTGTGTCCTGAACACTGTGCTGCAAGATGCTTCTTGCAGTGCAGCCCATCCCTTTGTCAGCACTTTGGCTTAGCAGCTGGCATAGTTCAGATGCTAAAATTGCATTTACTGACATCAGGGTGAATCCTGTTGTCAAACCAGCCCCCTGCAAAGCCAAAACAACAACAAAACAAAAATTTTTAGGTTAGAGGAACACTGTGCTATTCAGCATCCATTTTATTTAACCAAATTCAATCTAGTTTCTGGATTTTTAATTAGACCACCTTTTTATCCAGACTAATTTTAATCATGCTGAGCTTCAGCCAGATCTGAGGTGTTGCTGTACTGCTATGCCCTGATGTCACTGTCTGATCACTGTGCCTGTGGTACCTAATAATCCCTGGGTACAGGTGTCATGGCTAGATACCACACAGTGAATGCTTCCACTTTTTTAGTTAAGATATAAAACTCTCAGTCCTTCAGAAGAAAGCCAAGTCATAGTTATTGTCACTTTTGTTATACACTCAGAGTAAAATCAGTGCAAGCTTCCTAATTTGTACTTTCTGGTTTTCGCATCTTAATAAAAGGGATTGCAGTATGGGCCAAGCTCTTGTCAAGTCACATGGTGCTCACAGACATAGACCAGTGCTACATTCCTTATAGATGCTGGTGCTGTTTCTGTGTCATTGCTGCTGATTTCTAGCAGCAATGTTTAAAGAAGCCCTTTCTTTTTAGCGGGAAAGCTTTATGCCTTCTTAGGCTTACTTGGTAGATTTTCTTCTCTTAAGAGGTCTTCTGACTGCATCCATGATTATTCACTGACCTCTTAATTTGTTTTTCCTACATGCACAACCTTGCTGGTTTAGCAATGTCTTCATTCATTAGTGAAAAGTGCACTGTACTGAGGGAGAAAATTCCATTTCAGACATAGTGTAACTCAGGGAATCAAAAATGGGGAAAGTTGAACAAATCTTGAACACATTCTCAGTGCAGGGTTAACTTAAGATCAGTACTGAGAAACATGCAGTCCCTGGGCCTTGGGGAAACAATAATCAATGGAGAAGTTTATATGATTTATTAGAAGGAAGGTGATATCATATGCTACAGAATCACATAAGTGAGAAATACTAAAAATATACCTGATTGTCTCAGCTTAGGCTTGTTCTGTGCCACAGATTTTATGGTGTCTTTTAAAGGTGGCTAGGCATTTACTCATGGTTGCAATCTCTGTTCACTTTTACAAAATTCTTTTTACACAAAGCTGAGAGGGGAACCTGAATTTCCCTTGTCTTAATTTCAGTAATTTCTCCCATTTTTCCCAGGTAAACACTGCTTGTCTCCTGGCACTAATTGCACTGGGAGAATAGGCAGCTTATCCCCGTGCAATGATAGTACTGCTTAATACAGACAACACAATTATCAAGAAATAAAATTGCCAAGGTATGTTTCTTGAATTAAAATATGGGAGTCAAATATTGATGGTTACAGTCTGGTCACTGATGGGACAAGTTGTCCAGAAAAATTGGGAGTGGATAGTGGGCTGTGCTAGTGCTTAGCCATGACTGTTCTCACAGATTGATTAAAACTGGACAGAATAGAGAAGAAAAGTAAGCCCATAAAAATGTCATCTGTTGAAAAGTTCTTAATTAGAAAGTTTAAGGGTCTAAAGCTAAAAATAACAGGTTTCACTTATTTTTGTACCAAATTTGAGAACTTCACAAAAGTTTACTAACATAGGTGTTAGATTTCCTCCAAATGACACTCTCTCCACAAGTCTGAAGTTTGCTTTTTCCATGTCAGGCCATTTGCCTCTCATGAGACTGTATTCAAGTTTCAAGTATCTAGTAGAGCACAGACAGCTCTAAATCTTCCCCATGTTTTAGATGCAAATTGCTTTTTTTTCCTTTTTCTCCTTGGTTTTGAAGGCAGTTTGCTTGGCACATGATCTAATTTGGCCAGTTACAGGACCAATAACAGAAGAATAAAATTAAAGAGAGGAAGAAATATTTTAAGTGAAAGGCCGGCCCCATAGTTCAGTGAAAAATGTCATGACTCAGAGAACATCAAATGGACTGGGTTCTCGATGGCTCCTCAGTGACCCCCACAGATGCTTCCTGCCTTGTTTTCAGTGTGTTTGTAGCCTTTTGTCCCACACAGACATCCCTTTACCAACATCCTGTGAACTTCTAACTGTGCTTCCTTGTGAGAGCTCAGCTTCCTACAGCAGAAGGATGGGTTTGTGTGAGCCAAAAGCATACAAGGAGCTCAGCTCTTCTGTACAATTATGCCAACTCTGGTAAATTAACAGTCTCTCTTCAACCAAGGCAAATAGACCTCCTTTAAACATGGACACATTTTTGTTTGATTTTTAACATGGACACAGGTTCAGTTTAAGTAGAGAGGGTGAAGACAGGTGGCTTGGGAGTGTAAGCCCACAGCAATGCTTGGTCTCTGCTGGCACCATTCCACACATAGTTTAGGCAGACTTATTCCAGCCTCTCTACCATGAGTGCATGACTTGTCTCTAATAACACTATTAATAGTGATTCACTGCTCAAGCGTGTGATCAGCAACCAGTCACCTGTATTTTGGAACAGCTCAATCCCAAGTCAAATAAAAGCTTTCTAACCGGTAATGACACACATTAGTACACCTGGTGCACTTCCTTGCAAATACCTCCCCTGTAAATGCATGATATGAATGTTAGCATAAACTTTATGGGAAGTTTTCAGCCAAATGTAACTGCTGAATTCCCCTTCCTCCTCTCCTCCCCAAATGTTATTTAACTCTTCTGCTGGAAACAATCCTTGACCATTAAACCGTAATCTTCAGCTGTTGAGTTAGAAATAGGCTTGGCACAAAGAGTTACCTAAAACTTACACAAACCAGTTTTTCCAGGTTGTGTGAGGAGAGTGGTTTAAAAGAGTGGAAAGTTACCAGAAACAGCACAAAGCCGGGTGTTAGTGGATAATCAGAAGGAAGGATCACAAAAACAATTGCAAAGCCCTGGCCAGGAGGATGGGAGACACAAGCTTGCATTTCAGGAGGTTATGGCAGGGTCCCTGACCTCAGAGAATTCAAAACTAGAGCTGTAAAGGCAAATCTGAGCTCACTGTAAGTCATTTTGCTCTGAATCAGTGATGTCTGAGTACAGTGAAGAAACAGAGACAGAAAAATGCACGGAGTACAAATAATTTGTATCAAGAGCTATGTATTTCTCATGCTGGTTTGTAAGCCTCGGGTCATGGTTTTCTGCATGAAGCATGTGTGTGCAATGACATGTGTAGCATGTGCATGTTCATTATGTGTGCATGTACATCACCTCATCCATGTCATCTGCCACTGAAGAGTTAAGTGGTGAAAAGGAAGGCTTTGTATTCTGCAGCAGGGGAGGAGCAGGAGGCCAGTACCAAGTCTTGGGGGTGGGGAGGCAGAAAAACATCTCTCAGACAGCTGACTAAATAGGGAATTTGTACCACAACTATACTGATAAAAATTCATGAAGAAATTAGTCTCCCTGACTTCTCACTTATGCCAAAGAGGTTCTTTCAGCTACTTCTTTTCTTTAGTGTTGAACCATCACAGCTGTATCCCAGAAGCAGAGGCTGAGGCAAGGAATGGATATGGTGCCTGGTGGCTTCCAGCAGTCACAAGGGCAGGATAAATGAAAGTGAACATGAATCACAGTGGTCTCCTGAGTGACCCAAGATGGAGTTTGACCAAACTTGTCATTCTGTTCCCCCTCCTGCTTTTTGCTCCAGGGCAGTCCCAGGGAAGTCAGAAGCCTTTCCCTGTGGGCATCTTACCTCCCTGACATAGCCCAGCAGGACTGCACCAGTGTCACTGTGAGCAGGGCTGTCTGCGGCTGCAGAGGAGGTTGGGCAGATGTAACACCATGAGGATTTCTTTCCAGTTCCTTTGATTAATGAAGTGATTTCCATTGTACAGCTGGTAGCCAGTGCTCTTCTGATGGCATTAACTGGTTTTCTGTCGGCTGTGACCTAGCTTAGGCTCAGATGTATGCACTGACGTTTGCCACAGTCACTGAGGTGTTTCTCTTCCTTTGGTAGCTGATTTGTCATCTTTGCATAGAGGATGCTAGAAAAGTGCAAGGTGTTACTAGATGTAGTGTTGTATTTCTACAGAAAAAAATCACCTGATGAGGAAGTTGCTCAGCAAGGAGACAGGACTCAGTCACAAGACTAAGGACCTCCCAACTGGCTTTGAGATTCCCTATATAGAGGATACTGTCATCTCCCTTCTTCCAGATGTCTCTTATCAATTTGGACAATGAAAGTTCTGAGACAAGGTTACTCTGCACACCTTCAACAACAAAGGCAGCCAAACTCTTTTTCGTTCTGGCTGTTAGGGCTACAGTAATAAGAATAGCAAGACAGGCAGACACTGTGGACAGGTAGGACTTTGTCCTTCAGAACAATCTCTTGCTCTCAGCAAGGCCCTTTTTTCAGGGTGCCACTGTGTGACCTTAAGTTTTGTATGTCATATAATGGATTAGATTTTTACTGTGTTCTCCTTTTCAAGAGGTATCACATCCTACTCCATGACCAGTTTAGTGGGAAGATTGATGGAGTGAGCCATTACTTTATGTGAAAAAAGGATCAGAATTTAGTCTATCAATGAATTGGCATTATTGGCCTTAATTCCTGTTGGCCTTTGTTACATACCCTCCTCCCTGGTTTCCTCCCATGATGCACTTTAGCCACAATGCCCAATTCAGTATACTGAAACTAAGACTGGATTGCTTTGAATCTATTACTTCTGCTGAGGTTTTTCAGGCAAAAGAAGATGGGAGATCAATAAAATTTTGGAATTTTCCTCCTCTCAAGTCCCGTGTTGCCTGTCAAACCACAAACCAGCCAACCTGTTGAGAAGAGATAATGCAGTGCCTGGATAGAGGTGCTGGCTGTTTCTGCACCACCTCTCTGTAGCCAGATGCCTCACATCTGAGCAGAGGAAATCCCCAGGGAGGGATGACCTGTGCCTAAATGGACTGTGCTCAGGAGAGCCAAAAATGCAGGTGGTGAGAGTAGCTGTAAGTGCTTCCTGTATCACAGACCATCATACCTGCTGTCAAAGGGGCATCACAATGTGGTTCCCCTCAAAGAAGCAGCAGCAGTGGTGGCTCAGCAGGGAGACAGCCACCCTTTGCCTGTCAGACAGGTGTCACTCTGTCCCAGGGTGCTGCCAGGCAGAGGAAGAGTGTCTGACAGGGTGCAGGCAGCAGTGCAAGAAGAGGAAGGCAGGCTGGGGGGGGAGAGGGAGAGGAACAAAAGGAAATTCATTGATGGAAAGCAGAGGAGGGTTTTGGTCTTGTTTTTATTTTTAACAATGGGCAGCTGTGAATTTTTACGCAGGATTATTTTAGGTCTCAGGCCAGGCTGTTTCATGCTTCATTGCTGCCTGAGTTTCCCCTCCAGCTATCTGAATCCAAGTGATATTATTTGCAATTACTTCAAGAAAGCAGAAGCTCACAGGGAGTGTCCTTGGTGAACGGCTGCAATTTCTGTGCTGTGACTGCCCAAAAGCTATTACAGCTCTGCTATCTCTGGCTGCCTGCCAGCGGGAAGGATTCCTTCCAGAATTAATTGCATTTCCCACATTATAGGTATTCCAGGGAGCAGCCTTGCAACGAGTGTACTGACTCGCAAGCTGATAGCAACGTGTCTTTGCATGTGTGCTATAGAGAGGGGGGCAGCACCAGACATGCCTCTGATTTTCAGGCATTTGTTCATAGCTGAAAATTAATAAAGAGAGGTGGGAAAGGGAAAACAACGCCAGTGTTAGGCTTATTCTTCTTTTCAGTATGAAGCAAACAGGGACTGCTTTAATAGACCATTATTCACCACGAAGTGCAGAAGCTGTCACCCATTTGCTTTGCTGCCTGAGAGGGGAATATGTAAGCAAACTGCAAGCTCAGGGTCTTTGGGTTTGTTTTGTTTAAATGCTATTTACAGACAGCTACCTTGACTGCATCTATACTGCATGGTGTGTATGTGCACCGATTTGAACTATGCCCTTGTCTACATGACATAGCCATGCTTGGGTGTGGCCTTTGGTCAAGGTTTGAGATGTGCTTCCTGAGCCCAGACTGTTTTTAGCACATGCCTCTTGCTGGCAGCATAGGGCAGGAGAACCATACTGCTTGGTCCTCCCCCACATATCACAGAATCACAGAATCAGCTGGGTTGGAAGGGACCTCAGAGATCATCAAGTCCAACCCTTGATCCACTACCGCTGCGGTTACCAGACCATGGCACTAATCACTTGTGCTTCTTTCACACCACCAGCCACTGGCAGGAGGGACTTCCAAAGCAGGGTGGCAGGTCAAGAATGGGGGCTTCCAGGCATTTAAAGCTCATCCCACCCATGCAACATGGAGGATGTGCTATGCAGAGCTTGTGGCATCCTCTGGTGATAAGAGTGCCCCCGGGGCAAGGAACACAGTGAGCCTCAGCCCCTGGTCTGGCACCTAATTCACTGTCTGGATTTGGTAGATATATGTGAGGTCTGTTTATGAGAAACAGCCTGCAAAGCTCCATGGCATGACTGCTGTCCCATCTCTTATCATGTTCATGAGGAAGGGAGCTATGGCAGCCAGCCCTTGGAGGGGGGTGCATCCATGTTATGGCACCAGGTCCATGCTGAAAAGCAGCTCCTTCTGCTTCTCCCTCAGCAGAAAGGCAAGGAAGAATTGCCCGAGAAATTGCTCCTTCTCTCTCTCCCTCTCTCACCGTATAATGAGTTTACAGGATGGGCTGCAATCTGACCCTTTAGATTGCTGTTTGGAAACTTTGACATTTTTATGAGAAGCATGTTGAGACATTAAGTATTAGTAAGATTTTCATTAGATGCATTTAGCATACCTGAAGTGGTCGTTAGATAGCCAGACTCAGGCGAAGGAGAAGATACAAAGAGGGAAAGAAAGGAGGAAAAAGTCCACCACAACAAAATCCCTTTTTCCTTCTCTCTTTTTTTTTTTTTTTTTTTTTTTAACACTGAAGTGCCAAAGAGCCCAAAGCTGAAATCTTTTGTAAACTACCAGAAAAAAAATTTATGTTAAAAAATCACCAGTTTGTTAAGCCATCATCATATTATTATGAAATAATTTTATTTGCTGTCTTCTGATCTCTTACTCTGTAAGGAAAAAAAGAATATTAGAAAATAAACTAAATGTTCATGTATCCTAAATGGAAATATTACTACTGCATGGAAGCAGGAAATAGTACTACTGCATGGCTCTGCATAGTCAGCTGCTATCTTTCTCTGGTTCAGATCTCTTCATTTTTGTTCTATTGCACCAAGCCTGATGTAGTATATTATTGATAATTTTTGTATATGACAGGTTATGTTAATGTGATTAGTGATATCTGAGAAGGGGTCACAGTCCTCCTTCTTCACCCACCAATCAAAACCTAATTCATTCAACACCCTAATGATCTTGGGTGGCTACTCATGGTATAAGGCCCATAACGAAAACATACATTGGAGTCAGCACCTGAGCAGTGTTATGAGTCATGGGCCAGCTACCCAGGGGGATTTAGGTGTCTGATGGATGTCTTACATCCCTCCACTGCTGCTTGGCTGCACATCATCATGGACACAAGGTCTCAATGTCCATGTTTCTGTTCATGAAATCTTGAAGGTACTTAGGCCATTGCCTCTGCACATGAGTTCGCCCATCCCTGCCAACAGCTTGTGCTTGGGCACAAGTAGGAATCACAAACCTTGGCTGCTTCACCTCTGGGACCCACTACAGAAACTTACAGTGGGATAAAAGGAATGTGATGTCCTGTAGCAGTGAGGAAGCCCACACTTCTTCCCGTATATTCCCCACATGGAAGCAAGGAAGGGATAGTGTAGACTTTCCACTCTGAAGTTGTGAGCTGTAGAGCACCGCTGGATGGTCACCCTATTGCAGTCTCTCCTGGGTAAACATTTCTGCTTGGCATAAATAATTGAATGCTACTGGGTCACACAAGAAGAAAGTGAGATTAGCTTGGGAAGGCACTCGTTTGGGAGACAGAAGAGTCAGACTGAAATCCCTGTCTGGACAGTCAGTTATTCAAACCAGGCCGAACACTTCTGTCAGACGAGATAAAGAGACACCCACCTGATTTAGTAGTCTGCTTATCATTATGTTTAGTAATGGTCAGGCAGAACATTAAGAAGACTACTAGTATATATCTGCCTAAACAGAATCCAGTCCTTTGTTTACCATACTTAAGTTGACAAAAAATGCACAACGCTTGCTTTGTGCTCAGCTCCAGCATCATCAGTAATGCAATCAGCATTGTTATAGCAGTACATTAGTATTTCCCTTGGAAGAAATCCTCTGACTTTCCAGTCATAGCTACTGAATTAGTAAAAATTATACAGATACCTAGAAATGATTGAGTGCTGTTGTAGGAAGGTGAAATTTTAAATTAATGTTGTCTCAAGTAAGATGCAATGAAAGAGGCAGCTTACAATATGATACAGCTTATGCATACCAGAAAAGAAATTAGAGATACTTTAGATTTATTCGAGATACTTTAAATGTGAAATGCATAAATCAAGGGATGCCGTTTATGTGATAGAAAATGTTTGTCTAGAATTCAGAATTTGCTTCCTTTAGCTACTCTCAAACAAACGACCTTGGTATTAAAACAATGGTGGAAAATTTTATTTAGCTGGAGAGTGCTGCAAGTGGAAATAACTATTGTTGGCTGTTTGCATGAAAATAGAGAGCTAATGTGACAGCTGATTGGGTTGAACATGACAGAGATGTATTAACCCCCAGTAGCCAAGTGGTGAAGTCTAGGTTGTGGCCACTGAAAAGGCACTGAGAGTCTGGGTTCCCATACAAGGTCAGACAGCTCAAGCTGCTCCCTAAGCCAAGAAGTATGGCTTCATAATTTAAAAAAAAATATTTCTTGAGCAGTACAGTTCAGTCAAACCAGTATTTTGCAATAGCCTTGGAGCATAAGATTCACACTTAGTTATCACAGTGCTGCTAAGGTTACTGAGCAGCCAAGGGGCATGGTTTTGCTGCAGAGCATGCCATGACAAGAGGGTACAGCTGTTTCCTTCTGCCCTGTTCTGATTCCCTATAGCTGTGCAGCCCCAGAGCCTCACAGCTGATCTCACACTGCAGCTGCCTGAAACCAGCACATTGCCATCACTGCCTCTGTCACAGCCATGCAGGCTCCAGGCTCCTGAGACCTTGAGACCAGGGTGAGGAGGACTGCTTGCATTTTCAGGTGTGACTAGAGCTTCAGAGGGACTGCAATGCAGAATTGAGAGGCTGCTCTTTTATGCTATGAACTTCACTGAAATGTTGCTAAAATACAAAGGAGTAGCACTGGTGTTGTTAAGCACAAGGTGTGCTGTCAGTGTCAGGAAAGCTTTTTATGTCAAGATTTCCAAACTCCCAGGTAATCTGGTAACTGCTTAAAACAGACATTTATTCTGTTTATGTAGCTCATTTTGCCTGCAAGACTGTCTCTCTGATTTCACTCTCTCGGTGCTATTAGCACTTCTCATCAACTATTTCCTTGTGAGAGGATCTCCTGGAAGCTTTTATGTGGTTGCCATTGCTAAGAAAACTTCTTTGCATATCGATCAAATGCCGCTTCCCTTATCTATGTTTTTCAGTCTACACTTTGGCAGGAATACACCACAAGGCAGTATTAGTGATCCCAGTTTCTGGTTATGTCATTAGCTACATCAGTGTGCAAATGTACAGTATCACCCTGCCGTATTTTATACTCACATTATTTTCACAAAGGAGAAAATTGTAAACCTGGGGACAGGAGCCACTGTGCCAGTTCTGACCCAATTCACCACATAAAAGGATGAGAAGTTTGGAAAAGGATCCCAGCACCAACTGATTTTAATAGTAGAAAGTGGAAGCCTTCTGAGCATGCTTATTGTAAAAAGGACTAAAAATGAGCAAAAATGTTTCTAAGCACCAAACACTTCAAGGTCTCCTGTCAAATTTTGGTCTGCACCTCCTGAAGGTGGGATGTGCTATCACATGGAGAGAATTTAGGTTTCCTTACATCTTCCGCTGCTCTTCAAAGCTACTTAGGAGTTCTTGCACCTGAAAACTGGGTCATAAGAAAGGTGGAAACAGAGGTCAAAGCAGAAGGGCATCTTCCTTCTAGGAGGTTTTGATCTTTGTTGTAACTGTCTCTTCTGCTGCCTCCTCAACATACAGGTTTTATAAAGTTCTCTCAGCTTCACAGCAGTCTGAAAAAGGGATTTAGCTTTTTATAGTGAATATGGGACTGATGTGATGCTCAGAAATGAGAGGACAATTGCAGTGTAAAATTGGCTTGCATGTGCACAGCAGACTGGATGGTGATGTGAAAGGAAGATTGTAAGAGCTGATTTGATCAAAAGGCTGTGAAAGCAGCATCTGAATGGGTATGTCTGGAATGAAAGGGCGTATGGGGGGACCATATTCCTGCAGGGAGGGGCTCTTGGTGTTTGGCTTTGCAGATGCTAGGATTTAAGAGCACACACTTGGCTTTGAGTTTGGAACAGGCTCTATTTTCAAGGGTGGATACGGATACATCAATAATTTCAAACATTTTAATTTTATTTTCTGATGATAAGGGATTTCTTTTTTCTTCTCGGAGGTAGACTGATATTTGGTGTTCTGTACATGTCCTTTTCAGTATCTTGTAGCCTTTGCCTAGCACAGTCCCTCTTTTCTCAGTTATATTAACAATTAATAAAAGATTCTCCATATAATAATGACAGTCAAAAAGATGTAAAAAATTCACAAAGCTTACAGGATTATGAGAATGTGTTTTATTGCCAGATACTACTATGGGTTCCAATCTAAAATGGCACTCTCTGATCACAAACTGGTCACATCACAAACTGTTATCCTTATTAATGACAAAAGGAGCTTCAGGTTGAGAGCTAGACATAAAATAAGAACATTTTGCTCTTCCGTGATAGCTATATAGTGAAACCACATCTGCCAATCATGCATAGTGAACTATTTAAATATACCAGATGTGCTCCAAAACCCTGCAGAATCAATCTGCTGACAGCAGCATCGTGCTTTGGAAACGTGCCACTGGCAGGTGCCTATGGTTATTAAAGACATGACCCAAATTTTATGTGTTGCTGCAGATAGTTAAGGAAGGCAAACTGAACCTCATGTTGATCCACAAAATATACTGGCCTTTCCTTTTTCTTTTCTCAGGAATCTCTAACCAAGTTGAAATTGTTTTTCTAATGAGTTATTTGCTACCACAAACCCCAGTGCTTTATTCACAAACATTGTTGAGGTGCCTGGGCAAAACCAGTCATAAATCATTATTCACATAGCTGAAATTTTTGTCAACATCTTTCATTTCCAATTTGTATCAGGACAGGGCTTGCACTCACTTGAGTGCACAGGGTGACAGATTGAAACCTGAGCCAGGCTTAGAGCAATTTCCACTCACAAGAGCACCTCTCCTTTGGCTGGGAGGAACACTGGGAGATTCTTACTGTGTCTGATACTCAGCAAGCATTCACAATATTTATTGAACATAAAGTTGCCTCCATTAGATGAATTTGTATCGGTGTAGTTATTATTCATATGTGAGAGACATAAATAACAGAGCAGGAAGGCCCCAGTGTCTTGCTGTCTCAAAGCCACGTGATATATAGGGATTTGAGTGGGGAGCACTAATATTGTACAAGTGATTTGCTAATGAAAATTTGTAATTTAATGACCACTCATTTTTAAGGGTGGAGAAAAGGGTCTTTAAGTAGGAATCTTCTATCAAGTGGATGTGGTATAGACTGACTGTAAGGGTCTCTTAATTCATATGTAAAAAGCAAGCAGGAGCTCAAGACAAGCCTTTCAAAACCTGGAAAAGCAAAACTGTCCCTTACCCAAGCTTCAGGAAACAGGGTCAGGCTCCAAGGGAAAGGAAAAGAATTTCTGTAAATACACAAACTACAGGCAGAGGTTTAGCTGAAATATTTGGTCCTTTAAAATCTGAACAAAAACCTTCCACAGAGCTGTCTGGGTTCTGGGGTTTTGTAGGGTGTTGTGTTCTCTTGTGCTTTTTATTCATGTCACTATAATGAAAGCTGACTTGCTTTTTGAATAATATATACTTCACCAACAGAGTAAGAGGAACTGAAATGAACATAATTTACTGCAGGTTTATTTAAAGGGCACCTCATACTAAACAGAGAGTCATTAGAGCTCTAAGGAATTTTTTCAGCACAAGCAATGGAAAAACTAGCAAAAAGTACATTTCCATTGTAAGCAAAATAACTTTTTTTTTTTTTTTAAAACCTTGTGCCTCCTGACTTGCAAACAGATGAAGGAGAGATTGCACTGGCAAAATACTGCTAGCTTTGGGATGTCACAAGGCCAAAGACCAGGACCTGGAAACCGTGAGTCTTTTATAACAGAACAGACCTGTAAATACAGAGTAAAGCAGGATTTGCTTTGTCATTTCCCTCAGAATGTCTGGATGTAAAAAGAACAAGATCTGGGGCTTGTCTTACCATGTCACCCCTGTGACACAGATACTGAAGGAACTTTTAGCCCATTTGACACCTCTTTCGGCAACTTGTGCCAGGGACAGCCATCAGGTCCTGCTGGCATGTAGCAGTCATCTTACCCCACAACAAAAGACTACAGACTGCAGCTGGATGTGGTGGATAACTGGGGAACAATACAGGAGTGGAGGGGTTCAGACTGTAGAAATGTCCTTGGTAAAATGTTATGTGTCGTAGATAATTTTGGTGATGGCTTTTCCTCCATCATCTTGTTCTAACACTGATTGAAATTACCTCAGCAACCAATGCTGATGATGACTTTTACATCTTGTGCAAGCAAACACTCCACAGTGCATCAGTCACTAGCTGATCAGGGCAGGCAATATTTGCCCTGGGTATTCAAGCAGATTCTGGTCCTATAATCCTGCTAGAACATCACGAAACCACAAAGCATTTAGATACAGATCTTTGTCTCTTCTTGCTTGTACATGTACAGCCCCTTAGCAGTATCCATAGAAAGTGTTGTTGAAATAGAAAGTAAATTAATTAGGATTAAGCTGCCTTCCACATGTCTCTTCCTCAGATCACTTGGATGCAGGGCTGTCATCCAGGACAAGGGCTCTGTTTAGAAATCTCAAGAGGCAAGGGGCACCACAAGAAGCAGCACTACATTTTTCATCCCTCAGCTGTTGCAACTCCCTCTGCTATTGGCTGCTCATGTACTCCAGATGAGTAAATGCAAAATTCAGCAAAATTCAGCTCCCTAGTTTACTTTACCAGTGCAAGGAAGCTTTTGCAGCACCTACTACCATTACCAACTGGCCACATCGCCTTTCCATCTCTATTTGGGTCCAACACAAGCACACAGTCCTCCACTGACTTTTGGGTTATTGCTATTAATGCAATTTTGGTGAATGAAAATAATGGTAAAAAAGACAGAGTATTTGACCTTTAATAGGAAATCTTCCCAACAGTTTCTTGTAGTAGAACCAGGTCTTGGACCTGAGGAGGAGTTCTGTGAAGCCTGGGGGTATAGAGGATGAAATCCATATACCTTCATCCCATCCAGGTGGTAGAGCAGAAGGAAGCTTTCCTTTTGGCACCTGCATTTCCCCTGGCTGGTGGGAAATGCAGCCTTCAATAGCAAACAGCTCTATTAAATGAATAAAGAAAGATGGGCCCACTTTGATGTCTTATTGTTATAGCAGAACAAAACTCATTCCAGAAGATGAATGCCAGCAGCCATATGAGCCTGCAGCTGGACAAAACATCTGTGTTTCAAGAACACACTGGGAAGTGACCATATGTGCAAGGAATCCCAATTCCTTTGTTCAAAGTTAAACACGAGACTACCACAGGAAACCTTCCTGGTGATATAAACCACAGTGTCACTGAAATACCTGATAGCCAAATACATACAAGCAAATTAGCAATGGCCAAACCTTGCATTAACATTATTACATATGAATTGGTTGAGTGACAAACCAAGACCAGAGTTGTTTGATCCCTCAGAAGGAGGTGTAAGACTGGGCACAGTTGATGTTCTCATGGTTTTATGGGATTTTATGGCATTAAGAACCCCAGCCAACAGCTGAGCTGTGACTTCAGTTGAAGAACTTAATAACTCATATATTCTTTTTATTGAAGAACGTGAGCTGGGGCCTACTAGTATTTAGCAGGAGCTCTAATAGTAGAACTGCACAGCAATGTTCAAATATGGAGTTGCTTTTTCTAGGAAAAACCTCTCCTGCCAATGCTTGCAAATAAAGCAGAGTGGGAAGTGTTATCCTGAGTGTGTACAGTTCTCTGCCAAGTAAGATCTGACTCTGTCAAGAATTGTAAATAGCCCCAGTACCAAGTTAACTAACTGTGCCAGGTGTTACTCAATGATTAATTTGTGCACAGGATTTTTAGCTAGCATAGTGTAGCATAGTGTAGCTCTAGACAGAGCCCCAGTAGCATGCAGAGCTCCTACTGCTCCTGTGTGCCTGTAAGGAATCTGGGCAGGATCCAGACCTCGGCATTAATTCCAATAACACATGTAACTTCAAGGCAAAGAATTAATTTTACCTAATCCTTGTTGTTTGGCAGGTAAGTATCCAGCCTAAGACAATTTTATAGGTTCTTTCTATAGTTAGGGAAGAGATTCAGGTATTTCTATGAGCAATCTATCCCACTCATCTTAAGTTGCAGCCAATCTGATGTAGGATTTCCTCAACTCTCTTCCCTTGCTTGGTTGAACATTCAAATATTTTCACTCCCTCTCTTTGGTCCTTGACTAAATGCATGCTCAAGGACCTCATTCCATTTCTCCTCCCCTCTCTTCCTCTCCCCTCTCCTTCCTTCCCTTCTCTTCTTCCAGGTTAGTTGGGTGTCTAAGCATCATACATGACATTGACCAAATGCAAAATTTTAAAAAGATACAAACTAGGATTAACACTGTGTTATTCGTCAAGGTCGTGGCTGGAGGACTGGGGAAGGAATAGAAAAGAGGAAGGGGAAACCGTTTAATTTCACAGTTTTTTCAGGAAGTGTTAAACCTGAGAAGCAAATGCACTTTGAGGTAGTCATCTCATCCTTTCTTCTGCCTGGTAACCTCTCTGTCCCCTCTACTGCAAGGTTGTTCCCCTTAGTAATGTGACCTTGATAAAATGAAGTGAACCATGCACACCCTTTCACCACACTGAAAAGGCCAGGATGGAACAAGGGAAGGAGCTGAGAAGTAAGCTGTGTGAGGAGGGACAGCAAAGCTGTATCAGGAGGTCATGCAACATTTGCTTGAAATATCAAATGCACCTCTTGTCTGACTGGTGCCCCAGTGTCTCAACAGTAAGTCAAGAAAAGCAACATTCTTGCCTCAAAAAGCAAATAATTGCTATGAGGGAACTTCCTTTGTTTTGGAATTGTTAGGTTTTATCTTCATGTCTTAAATCCATTTATGTTTCGTTAGTATTAGCTCTTGCATTCCTTAATTCAGGCACTTATCTGATTAATCTAGTTCTAAATTCAGATAGACTTTCGAGAGAAGATAATAAAATTTTCATCCTGTGATCAGAAAAAACACTAATCCAGAAAGAAAATCCTGATATTCTACCCGGTCACTGGGAAAAAGTAACTTTTTAACAGAGACAATTCTGCCTCTTGATTTCCTGCTGCCAGACTTTGGTCATTTTCATTCAGTATCTCCCTCCATTTCAGTGGGACTAACCATGGATGAAGTTATGCCTCAGCAAGGTTAAGTGAGAATGAATTTAGGTCTTCAGCAACTACAGGTAGAGAGGGGGGTGAAAAGAAATGGTAATTCAGCTCAAATTTTTGTCTCTTTGGTTTATTACCACTTAAGCCCAACAAATGTATTACTAAATTTAATCCACTTATTAAACAGAATCCTGTTCCCATGCACATGGATGCAACCTTATAGTAGTTCCACTAGAGCTCCCATTGCTGCCTTATTCACTTGACCAGGCAATTTTTATTCATATGAACACATCTAGAACACGTTACTCGCATGAAGAACCTTGAGTTTTTTCTTCTAGCTTGGCAGCCTCAGCACTGGATTTAGAAATCTGCATTCACTTGCCTACAGTGTGGCTGCAGTGAGCCTGGTGTACAAGCTTCAGCAGGAGGAGGTGGAGAGCTGGGGCTTCATTGGTTGCCTTGGTATCAGCATCTGGGCAAGGTCAAAGACATCTGTGATTACCCTTGGTTGCCTGGTGGCACTGAACACTTGAATTCAGGCAACAGAGCTGAGCCCTGATGGGTTCAGTTAGGGGAGCCTGAAGAGGGATCCAGGGCACAAGCATAGATGCTCTCCTGAGGGTGAAGTCGAAATGGTCTCTAGACCCCTTGGACTGTACTGGCTAGACATTCAAGACAGTAGCAGGAGCAGGAGTAACATGTATATAGGCACCTGAGCCCCTCCCAGGCCTGCTAAGGGTAGGCCTGTGCTTGTGTGTTCACTGCTCATGTGCTGAGCTGGCTGCAGCTGGATAGGTAGGTGGGAATGATGCTCAGCTCATGGCAAAACACACACCAGCTCCCTGCAGGGTGTGTTAATTTAGGCTTGACACTGCCATAGCCAGAGCCACAGGGCTGTGCTAAGCACTATTGGTTCAGGACTGTCTGTAAATACCAAGAAGACATATCCCAGGAATTAAGTGTCTTTTCCCTCCTTTTCTTTTAGAATTTTGACCATGTAATTCTTATTTAAATAAATTGAGTTTTCCATGTAGTCAAATGTAAATATGAACCATTTATTTTCCTTATAATTACGGTGGGTTCCATCTCTTTTACAGCAGTCTGTAGTGAGGTGTTAATTACCATCATTTGTTTTCCTGGCACATTCTTTCTGTCTATGAGACTACAGATCCTTACTTGATCTGCAGTGTTCTCTCTTAAATCTATACCTGGATATATACCGTCTATTTAATTTTCAAGATGCATCAGAAGAATCCTTGAAGAACTCAGGCCAACACTGTCCTGGTTTGAGAGGACCAGGATAGAAAAATCCTGCCTGGGACACAACCAGCAAACCAGGACAAACATCAAAAATATATATGCAACCTAATGCTCTTATGAGCAACTAAATCTCTTGAAAGAAATAGGGCTTTCTTTTCTACATTCTTTCCACAGTGAACAGCAGTGTTGAATTTCCTGTTTTCTGTCTTTGAGAAGAAAAATGTCAAAAAGAAGAAATATTCTGAAATATCTTGATTCCAAATATATTCATGTACTCCATTTTGGTCTCTTTTTATTGACATGAATTCCATTTCGGGCCATCTGAGAGCTGAACTGGATATCTTTGTTGGGTTGTGTGTTTGGAGCTGGATACTCTTATTTTTCCCTGGATTGGCCACATTACACTTCCCTTTACAATACGACCTTCTTGTCAGTGTTATTTGGAAAGTGTTAACCTTCAGGCTAAAGTATAAGTACTTGTCTCTAAGTCTCTAAATTACATGATAAAGAAAGTTAATGTCAACCAGACTTGAAATTAAACATATTAAACACAGACTTCTGGATTAAGCTGAACTTTTCTGAAAGCAAAATTGAAAATTGAAAAATATTAAGGAAAGCTTCCTACTTACCATCTCTTATTACTTACTGATGTAAGTAACTATTGTCAACTGTAGCTCAACAGGTGATTCTAGAAGCTGCAAGTCAAACACCAAGCTCAAAGCTGAATTAAGTGTTGAGGAAATAAGCACTGATTTCCAACCCTTTCTGAGTGTTGTATGTCAACTGTTCATATGCACTACAAGTCAAGCTACATTTTAATAAAAACTGTAAATATTTCCTCGATAGCAGTACAATATTTAGCAAGATACTTGTAGACTTGAACTCATCTAAAAAAGTTTATCAATCTTATTTTTCTTATGTGAATATTTCTTAAGACAATACTTTTCTTAGGTGACCAGATGAAGCAGTTCAGCAGTGTAAAGTTTCTGAAGTACTGCAAATGTCAAATAACTGATAAATATGAGTGCATAAGGAAATATTACTGTTTGCCCAGACACAATGGCACCCACATTTGCCATCCACAGTTCTTCCTCTGAGGAACCAGCATCCAATTGAGCTCTCCCCAAGCCCTGAGAAGACATATTCATATCAATTATCACTTTGCAGGTTGTCACTTGTGGCTGTCTTTTTAAAGGATGGTATAATTGCAGAATCATATTACAGATAATGTTATTTATTAGGTAGACTTTCCTGAACACCTGTCCGTAAATAGCTCTTCTTTAGGCTTTTTATTTGTGGATACAATTCATGAGTAAACCTTCAGAACACACTGTACACCAGATCTTCTGATTTTCCACTTCCAGGTCTTAGTGGGTCTTCTAATGCCAGGGTCTTGAAGATGCCATGTGATTGGGGGATGGCTAGAAATAAAGGTGGATATCAAAAAACCTTTACAGAGCTTGTTGCCAAAGAGAGAAGGTTAAAACAAACAAACAGACAAATAAATAAATAAATAAGGGGTTTGTCCTTCAAAATTCTCATTTGTACTAAATTAAATGCTATCTAAAAATTATCTTCTGACTAGCATAGTGATTTGGGCATGAAACGTATAAAGACACAGCTACATTGACACTAATTTGTCAACGAGCAGATACTACTATTGTTTAGGATCATCTATATACAGAACAGGTACAGAGGAGGTAGAGAGAAAAAAATGACAAAAGTTGAATCTTCTCTGGTTTTCCCTGTATAACAGGCCACTGTATTAATCCCATTTTCCACTGCTTTGACCCTCACAGTACTTCTGGCCAGAGTATGTCTTTTTTAGTTTGAAGACCAGAGGGAGAATCTACTGTTTTCCTTTTTCATTTGCTCCACTGGCTGATCTCCGACACTATTAAAAAAAATGCTTCATACAGCAGAATAACCCCTGCCTCAAAAATAAAAAAGGCATTATTTAGAGACAGTTAAATCTGATCTAAGTAAAATTCAAGAGTGAGTGGATTGTCCCTATTCCAAGATTGTGTTACTGCCCACAATTTATCAAATATTATTTCTTCTGGCAGTTTCTGTCCCTCAAATAAAAGGACCTCAATTTCTAAGAACCACTTAGTTTCTCATATAAACAACGATGAGCTATTAAAACATATATGAGAACTGAAGGCTCCATCTGTCTTGTTAAGAAGAGTCCCACACAGCCTCATGTTCCTGCGTAGGCTTCCTGGTGGGAAAGCCCTTGTTCTGCTGGGCAGGATCACTTCTCATCTCTAGAGAGCAGAAAGAGACAGTCTGTCCTGACGCCTCTCCTAGTCTGGCTGCTTCCCTGGCTAGAACTGTTTTATGGTGACAGGGGACACAGCTATCACAGTTTATGGAGGGCTCAAGATTATTTTATTGCACGGCTGACCTTGTGGCAGGGCACGCCACCATCCGTGAGTCTATAATCCCCTTGGCACAGGGAATGTCTCTCACAAGACTGGGCACTGAGGTTTTCGGTGAGGAATCTCTGCTCTGTCAGTAACCTGCCCTTGTGCAACTGTGTTTTTCCCTTCCCCCCTCTCCTATTGCTGGCTCCTCTTTGGAGCAGGCACTATTCCCCATGGTGTTTGTTCAGCACAGAGTGGAACAAGGCTTGTGCACGCTACACAAATAGTTACATGCTGTTAAATATAGATGTTGGCTCCTGTCATGCCATCACCCACTAAGAAAGACATCGCTTTTGGAACTGTGATACAGCATTATAAGGATAAATAGTTAAATTCTTATGGAAATCAGACACTTTGCTCCAACACTTCCCCTTCCTTTGGTTTTTAAACTTGCTTTCCTGCTACATGTTGTTCCGTGTCCCCTCCATCCCTCCCTGCCAGCTGCCAACCTGATGCTCGCATGTGTGTGGAAGCACACAGCCTGTCCTCCAGTACCACCACAGCAGAGTTTGTCATTCCTGACGCATTCAAATGTCACCTTGTGTTCTCCTCCTATAAAGGAGAGCAGTTTGCAGGCTCAACATTCTTGGCCCAGAACTTAAAAATCTGTCCCTGCACCTCCCACCGCCGTGGCCTGGCAGAGCTGCTCTGCAATGGCAGGAAGGAGCTGGCTGCATCCCTCCTCTGCTCCTGCAGCCACCTCTCTGAGGGCACAGGTTTCTAGCCCATATGCCTGGAGACAGCATGTTAGGAGTAACATCAGGAATACATCCAGCCACTGTTTATGGAACTGGGAACAGCAGAGAGAGCAAATTGCTTTCAGCAGGCAGGCACTCTCCCCGGACAGATGTAATGCCAAAGCAACAGGGGATTGCAGAGCAATGTGGGATGTGAAGGAGTGATAGGAAATGCTGGCAAAAATAGCAGTGAGACCAGGACCAGAGCTGGCAGGATGCATTTTTCAGAATGGTTTGTCTGGTTTGGATGGGTTCTGATACAGGACTGCCTGACCTGTTGCCTCCCCAGGTGCAGAGGGACAGAAGTACTCAGGTAGGAGATGAGGAATTATAGGGACCCGTTTGGAAAGGAAATGAGGACTGAAGAAAAGCCCAGTCACAGTATGGGAAGCCAAGAAATAAAACACTGAGGTAGCTGAAACAATAAATTTGACTATTGCTCATTAGTTTCCAGTTTGCTATTTGCTAGCTGAAATGAAATGGAGGCTGTGGAAAATGGAGGGGATTTTCTAGAAAGATCTGCAAACCTGGAGGACACAGAGAAGGGGACCAAGTTGGGGAAAGAGGAAAAGATAAAGCTTCAGAGCAGTGGCTTCCCTGAACACATCAGATGCAGGCATGTGCCAGTCTCCTGGCAGGTGGGTTCCATTTCTGAGGGCAAATGGCTACTGTGAGACCAGAGGAGTGGAGGGTCAGACCCCACATTTTGAGTGCAGAAGAACATCCAAAACTGTATGAAGCAATACAGTGGCTACTCAGGTAGACAATAGGAACTAGCTGAAGGAAAGAGCTGCCTATGTCCTATATCTTTTTGTCCTATATTTTTTTATTTGTCCTATATTTTGATGTCCTGTATCATCAGTTCCTCAAGGAAAAATGAGGGTCAGTTTTTGTAGCAGATACGTTTAGAAAGCTACCCAGAAGAATTCAGTATCACAACAAGCCTTCAAGATGGGAAATTATTGTGGGTAAGATCTTTCTTTGCTCCTGTGACTGGACTCTGGGCACATTATGAATTTCAAGCTTGTCTTGAAATAGCAAGGGTGTAGTTAATGTATCATTTCCAAACAGTTAAATCAGACTTGGGAAAAATGCCTGCCCATAATTGGCAGTAGAGTTAATTCATTCCTTAAGCTTAGTAGCAACCTGACTAATCAACTTGCATATTCTTGATTACAAGCTCTCACTTGCTTCTTAACACAGGTTTATCTCCGCAAGTTGGGTGATTCTTTGAAGTTCTGTACCTAGAAAGAAGAAAATTAGAAAGAAAGGATTTATTCCTGTCTTTATTTACTTACTAGATATTAGAAGAGAACAATCTTTCTTTCTCCCTCTCTTTCTCTCTCTCTTTCTCTCTCTCTCTTTCTTTCCTTCTGGCAGCTTCCTTTCTTCAGAATAATTTAAATTAAAACATAAGCCTATCTATGTGTATACAGACAGATAGGTTTCCGGACAACGGCTTAACAATGATGATAAAGAGAAACACTAAAACCAGAACCATGGTTTTATGTTTTTTCTATCAATTGTCTTTAACAATTTGTATACAGGCACCCACTAGCCAGTTACCTTCTCTGTTTTTCATAGCTGGGACTTATTTTAATCCAATAAATACAATATCCGCAGAGCAGAAAGGCATGCATTGTTTTTCACATCTAGGATGAAAGATGTTTGTTTAGGAAGACAAGAAATTAGGTGAAGGAATGAATCAAACAAAAAGCTGAAATTCCCAGCTGGCTCTCCCTTTCTCCTTTCCAGCATGGGAAACAGCAAAGATGATGCTATTGCTTTAATGAAAAAAAGAGCTAATATTCAGATGAAAAGCATGCCAGTGATTAGTCAATGTGATTTAAGGTTTCTGGAATGAAGCACGTTTTATGCCAAATATGGGGAGTTCCTTCCTAAATTGCATCAGAGTTTCTCAGAGAGGTTATTTGCAGTTAGAATAAAAGGATTAGGTATTAACTTCAGAGCATTTGAAATTACAAAGGCTGAGCTCTGTCAGCTTTAGGCAAGGAGGTTTGATCTTTTGTTGTGTTTAAGCTGAAGTCTGAAAGCCCAAGAAGGAAGATGTGTAGTGCTGTCTATGAACAGACTGATGTGTAGATTCCCTTGCTTCTTCTGATATATGGAGCTCTGTGGGTGACACAGGGGACACAGTCACTCACTCTGTGTGATTATCTGGGTTATATTTTTCCATTTTCCTCTTGAGACTCGTCATTCTGGTAATTATACAACTGATAAAGTCACCTGAGGAAAAGAACAGAAGGGTTTGATGGTACTAGTGGAGATGTATCCATTGAAAACAGAACTCAAGAGAAGGTAAGGCCTGAATGTCCTGGTGCAATATGGATGAATATGTCAAAGGTGACAGCTGACATCATGTCCTTCCATGCATTTGAAAGGAGGATAAGGCAATATTTTCCCATTTAAGAGGCTGTCCCTCTACCTTCCTGCTACTGGAGATTCACCCTGGTGGGATTAGGTCTTGGAGAAGTGGGGAAGGGAGGGAGAAGGCAGAGAAGTGGGATGAGGGAGGAAGCACCTGCCTAGCAGAATGCTACCAGGGAGAGCAGCCCAGGGGAACTCTGCCACTTCCATTTTAAACCAACTTCTGCTTTAACAATTAGGACAGGTTAGGATAAGGCAGTGCTGGGAAAGAAGAGGTTCCTGAAGCTTTTGTCATTTGGTTCCTGCCTTCCTGTAGTTTTCCTCAGAAACCAGGCAACCTCATGCAGCTGGAGGCTTTCATTACCCATATTTATATGGCTCTAAGAAGATGTGCAGAGCTTTGTGTACAGGCTGGGGGGAAAGCTGTGCCAAACAAATACTTCTCCATCCTTGAGAGTAAAGATGAATGCAGAGGCACACAGACACAGAGAGCCTGATAGATTTCAGATTTGAAAGCAGAAGTAGCACTTATTCAGCAGCTTTTTACAGAAGTAGTCTGACATCCATTTGCACCCAGTTCCTCTGTCCCTGTGCTTGTGTAACTTTTACAGACATGAATGGGTCTTTTATGGGTGTGATTGAAGGACACATGTCTGAAGGAATTCTTTCCATTGACTTTAATGGGCTTTAAATCAGGCACCATTATAGCCTGGATTGCCAAAGTGATTAGTGATCTGGGATTACTCCTAGCATTTGGGAAATCTCTTTGTGTCAGGGCTGATGTCAGGCACAGTTAAGTTTGAAATATATGTAAATAAAGCATGCATGCACAAAATGCACCTATCAGTGTTCAGAAGCCAATATATATGCACTACACAGCTGAATCCACTCTTAGCAATGAAAATTCTGGTGTGGTACAAAATAAATTCCAACTCTTAAAATGGGTTAAGGAGAAAAAATACAAACACTGGTCTTGTCTGTAGAGAGCAGAACTGTGCAGCCAGGAAGCAGAGTACATTGACAGCACACATCTGTTTTCTTTGGTATGTCTGTATTTGGCCTGGTTGAGCAGGGACATCACAGAAGACAAGCCAGCCCAGCCAGAGGCTGTTAACAGCACCTCTGTTTTATCACACATATCCTTCCAGATCCACTGTTTTTCTGTCTTCTCCACTTAAGCTGCAGCCCTGGGATCAAAGCCTATGTCTCCTGCACCTCCATGCAAACTGTGAGGAACCCCAGCCCTGGCTATACTTCCAGCTCATGGGTAAACTGGTGATGGTTTTAGCCTCTGCTCCTTAAGAGATGTGCCAGGCTCTTACCTTTGTACTTGTTTAAAAAAAACTAAGCTGATCATTCTCCTTTGCAGTGCATCATATAGTGAGTGATACGTACATGGAAGTGTATATCAGCCACTCCATCTTTCCAAAAATCCCCCCTCTGTCTACTGAGAAGCATTTCCTGCTGCAGTGACTTGAGTGTCCTGAGACATCAGCTGATCCAAAACCTCTTGCAAGGACCTCACATGAGAAGCTGAAGATATGATAGGAGATCACTGAGGGAACAGACATGGACATGTGAACTGTGTATGCCTTGCTGGGAAATTAATTTTCCTACAGCAGGACTGTCAGAAGGATGAGTGTACCTGAGCCTCAGCTGCTGCACTCCCTTGCCTGGCCCCAGAGGATGCAGCTTCACATTATACCTCATCTAATAAGAGACCTTTCCAAATAGTCCTTCTTGGCCTTTCCCTCTGCCTTAAACTGCACCTGGTGATTGCCTGTCTAGAAGATGAGAGGACAGCAGCTGAGTTAATGAAAATTATTTTGTTCTTTCCCCCCACCCCGTGTTTTCGCAGGGCTGGTTGTCACTAGCTCAGGCAGCTGAACTGACTGACCCCACCACTGCTGGAGGCCACACCAGCACAAGCAGAAGGGACCAGGGTAGGTGCTTTCCAAAGTAGTTCTCTCTTCTGTCTCACTGGGTGCAACCTGAAACCAAAAACTTACTTCAAAGCCACTTTTATCCACCATCTAAACTACTACATCCGGAGGTGAACCGTTTTGTTGTTTTTTTTTTTCAGTCATTAACACCCATCTTACCTTGGGTCAGGCTTGATCTGCTAAGATTCCCCTTTGGCCTGTCCTGGTGACAGCTGCCATCTTTGCCAGGAGTTTCTCAAAAAGTGATCACAGAACAGGACGACCCAGGGTCACTCTTTTGCTGCCTGCATTCTGTTGTCATTCCCTGGGCTGCAGCTTTGGCCCAGAAGCAGGATGCAGCAGGAATCTGTCCCATGACCAGCATGCAGGTACCTTCCATCTAACTTGATGGTGGCACATCCTTTATTGGAGTGCCCCAGTGACAGGTTTAGCAGAGCTCACCTATCATGATAGGACATCCACCCATGTCCTGTGAAAGGTCTTTTACATGTGCTGGCTACAGGAGTGATATACAGTAAATCAAAAGGACCAGACTGTATGAGTTGCCCAAAAAGCTGCTTCTTTCATACCAAACATTAAGCCATGCCAGCAAATTTTTCAGGTTGTCCAGACTAGAGAAGAAAAGGTTCCTGGGATAGGGCCTTTTGGTAGTTAAAGGAGACCAATAAGAAAGATAAGGACAAACTTTTTGTCAGGGCCTGTTGAGGCAGAACAAGGGATAATGGTTTTAAACTAAAAGATCTAGGCTAGATATAAGGAAAAAAAATTAGATTGAGGTTGATGAAACACTGGAACAGGTTGCCCGGAGAGGTGGTAGATGCCCCATGGAAACATTCAAGACCAGACTGACTGAGGATCTGAGCAACCTGATCCAGTTGGAGGTGTCACCGCTCACTGCAGGGGGGCTGGACTAGAGAACCTCCGAAAATCCCTTCCAACCCAAACCATTCCATGATTCTATTGTCCTATGAAATTAGAGTGGGCTGATATCCCTTCAATTCCTCTACTTTCTCTCTGAGGCCACATCCTCTGCATTGAGAGTGATCTCAGTGTAGTGATCTTGCTTTATCAGCAGGAGTGAAGAGGAGTAATCACATCCTGAATAATCTACAGTCTGGAAAATGTGAGTGGGAATTCCCACAGGCTAAGGAGCAAGCTCTATATGATAAAAGATTCTGTAATGATCCTGATGATGAGCATTAGGTGTGTGCAGGGCAAACCTTCCTGGCCTGGCTTTCTCAAGGGAGGAAAGAGGAGGAACACTATGAGTTTGACTTTAAAATGGCCTTTGGGATCACTTTGGCTCCCAGTTGGTCATTCTGATCAGGGCTAGAGAACTTCTGGACAGAGAGACTTGAAGCACTTGAAGAATTTCAGAGAGATAAAGCAGGGTATCTGTGAAATTTAACAGCCTCTAAAGTAGAGGGCAGCTGAGCAGGAGTTTCTGAACTTCGCTTTTAAGATTTAAACATTTAAAATAAAGATCCCTTTAAATGTGGTATATATTACAGTGAAGTGATAGTGAAGATGCTTTCATTACCTCATGAAGGATGGTGTAGGTGAAATTTAGCAGCAAAAGCCCAAGGCAAAACCTAGGTCTTACCTGAGGACTTCATATCAGTAGAGGTTAAAACAACCAGAGTGACTACATATTGCTGCACAGTGATATCTTAGAGAACATGGTTGCCCCTCACCCAAGCAGAGGTGAATATTTAATGCTTCTATGAGTAATGTTGGCTTCATTCAGTAACTGGTCCAAATGATACTTTTCCTCTCACCTGTGAAGGCTCTGGGATCAGGACTAGAAAAATTGGATGGGTAAATGCTGTTCCCCTGATAGCTGAGACAGGTAAAGCTTCACACAGAAGCTTGCTCTACCTTCCCTTACAGCAGCATTTCAGGGTATTTTCAACCGTCAGACTCTGGAAAATGGTATTTTTTGCCAGGTGCTGTACTGCCTTTCTGTATCAGGATGGAAAACAGCAGCGAATCTCTCAGTGACCCAAGTTTTGAGTGAATCAGTGCCAGCCTCCTTGTTACTTTCCTGGGAAAGGTGCCAGGAGTGCTGTTGCCTCATGAAGCAACAGCCATTTCCTTCAGCTCCTTGGAAAAGCCCTTCTTTGAAGCAGTGGCATCTCCTGCCTGCCTTTTAAAAAAAGTTCCTCCCTACTCTGTCAGCTGAAGCGAGGTACTGAAATGGGATGGTACGGTACAGGTCCCTGGCATTTGTCTGTGCCCTTCCTGAAGCACCCTCGAACACAAACCTCAAAGCCACAGCAGAAGCACTCCCGATGGGATGTCATACAAAGGGAGAGGAGGTGATTCTTATCTCCAAGTTGCTTTATATCAGCACAGCCTCCTTGCCTTCAGCTGAGGGCATGAGTTTACCAAGGTGAGCATCAGAGCTAGCTGCAATGCATGTCCCCACGAAGTCAAGACGTGGGTGCAGGTCCCTGCTGGAACACGCCGTGTCTCAGCTCTCCCCAGCCCACACCAGCCCCTGCTGCTCCCCTACCAGAGCCTGCTCAGCAGTTGCTCCTTTATACCCCTGCATGGGGCAGGAACGCGGCACAAACGCAGCAGGAACACGGCAAGAACACGGCAGGAGCACGGCAGGAGCACGGCAGGAGCACAAGAACAGGGCTGGCACGGCGGCTGTTGCTGTGCTGACACACACTGACTCACTCCTGCTTCTCTTTTTCATCCCTCAGATACCTCTTGTTTCCAGGAGGAACAAGCCATTAGAAGAGAATAGTGCAAGGGATGCAGTCCACTGCAGTGGAGAGATTACTGTGCTGCAGTACCCTTCTTACTGTGCTGCAGTATCCTTCTCTTTTCCTCCAGATCCTCTTTAAAAGAAAAGAAAAACCAACAAAAACAAAACAAGAAAAAACAAAACAAAACAAAACAAAACAAAACAAAACAAAAAACACTGGGTTGACATTGTGAGCAATACTGTCCCCCATATTCTGGCATCTAGCTACCAGCCTTTGCTCTGATCTGAAGCATGGCCGTCTTGATAATCTTACTTAAATTGCAAACCAACCTGTGTTGGTTTGTGAGCACCATTAGCAGATCTTGTGCTTTTCTTTTTTTTTTTTTTTAGGAGGTGGGACGATGCTTTCTACCATAATGTCCCACAGATGGGTGCATTTCAGCTCCTGGTGGCATGGCTGTTTGTACCAAATGACTTTAATTATTCTGAGAATTTATAAATTGCTTGAAATTGAGTTAATTGTAGATCCTTCACTCCAGTCATGCTAGAAAACCACGGCTATAAAGAACTGAGCTCATGCTGTGTGCAACCTTTATCTTGAACCAGAAGAAACAGGAAATTTGTGTGGGTTTTCTTGCAACAACCCGACATTTATAGTCACTTTCGGAGCAACATCAAGTGAGATTATGCAGCCATGCACCACAGCTCTCAGAGGGGAAAATTTATCAAGAGAGGCTCCTGTCCAGCTTTGGTATGCATTTGAAAAAGAACCACTTCAATTTGCAAATGGTTCTTTGTTTACCTGCTTTTCTTCCCAGTGGTTTGTCTGTTTTCATCTCCACCGGGGGTGCCAGGCAAACCGGGATGAACCCTGCGGTCTCGAAAGTCAGAGTCAGCTCCAGGGAGCAGCGGGAAACCTCTTTAGGTGTGCCAGGGACCTGCACTTCCCAGGCCACGCATTCGTGACTTGCCAGTTCCTTCCTCCCTATTATCCAGTGGGATCCCAAAGAAACAAAATCCACCTTTTCTCCCAGTCTTTGTAAGTCAAAGAAAAGAGCAAGGACTATGAATACTCTTGCCTCTAGCCCTCCGCTGCCAACCGGGTTATCCGTATCCTAATTGCCCTCATCTCTCTAAACAGGGGAAGCTCTGGCTGGGGACAGGCTCTTTCAAAAGGGCCTTTCTTAACGCATCACATTCTAATCGTCATCCTAAACTGCTTGCTGGGGGTTAAAAATGAGTCTTGATAATGGAGATTACAGTGGCCATGCAGACAGTGGCCATGCAGAGATGGTTTGGTGGGGAGTACACAACTTTGCTTTATTCTATTATTATTATTATTATTATTATTATTATTATTATTATTATTATTATTTTATTTTTATGTTGTGAGAATGGTATTTACCAGGGGAAGAAAAGTAATGAAACGGAGTGGAGCAGCATAAAACATTTTTTACACATTGCTATGTGTGCTTTGAGCAGCATTAACAGCATTACCAGATTTTTACTTGAAAAGCAATTGGGATACTTGGAAAAACGATCTGGGCCTTGGCATTTTCTGACAAACATAGGAATACTATGAAAAGCTAGGGTTCCTCCCAAAAAATACCATTTTGAAAATGTGATGCATTTTGTCAAAAAGGGACTTCAAAATGTTTTTCAAACTGATAGGTGGAACTCTGTGTTAGAGGTTTTTTTTCTTTCAGTGCCCAGTTCCATCACTGGGGCCAGATTTTCAAACAGGCTCATCTTCCATTGCCACACCAGGCATAAGTGTCCTTGAATGCAACGAAGCTGAAGTTTTGGCACTTTTTGACATCTGGCTACAGTTGATCCACTTCAAAGTGCAGAACACCTGAAAATTTTGCCTTGTTTCAAAGACTCATTGATTTTGGAAAGTAGTTTTGCATCTAAGCTTCAGCTCCTTCAGTTTCTGAATGATGAACCTGAGAGCTAAATAGCCAGTAAGCTGTAGGCATGGGCTCACTTGTCTGCCACTTGGCTGTTTTCTGCAGAATCACCCATTGCTTACTTCCCAACCAAACTGAGTGATTCATCAGTCTTCTGATACTGCAAAAACATCTCCACTTCCACCATGGCAAATACTGGAACAGGAGTTGAAAAATGATGAACCCAGAGCAGAAATAACAAAATAGAAATCTTTTAATCTTCATGGCTGTGCTTTTTGTTTTGCCATGGAAGTACTGGGAGTAATAAAAGACTCAGCACAAGAAGGCCTCCAGGTCTGCAGCTGATGCTAAGACACAGCATATCAGGTTCAGTTTTCCTGAAGGAAGAGTTTGATAGACACAACATGTAATTGTCCAAACAGTGTAAAAATCTGTAGAGTCAGAAAGGCCAGTAGGTGCCCCAAATATATTTATGTGCTGAAAAAAGGCAGGTGGGAGCAGAGGGAATTTGCAGAGGGGTAGCTGACCCCTCTCAGAGCCTGTCCGGACTGAACTCCTGCAACAGCTCAGGGCACAGCTAAGGGTGGCTGGGTGCCTCTCCAGTTTCAGATCTACACAGGAAGTACACAGTGCTCTTTTCTCATTTCTGAATAACTTGTGCAACCTCTCTGCGTAACACCCTGTGGCATGCCACTGTGAGACACTTCCTGCACAGTTGCAAGGATGATTTGGACACCGAAGCTCCATCTGTAGTCTTTGCTTTTCTTTCCTTTCTTTAGTTTTCCTCACAGTAAATGCAAGCCACATAGCCCATACCAAAGAGACAGTCAGGCAGCTTTTTGTCAAATATGTAACACAATTTCAATTGCATTTGTGGGAGATAAGCAATAGCTCGAAAAGCATAATTACTAGCAACCGGAAGCAAGAAAAACAAAAAAAAGGACAGAAAGAAGGAAAAAAATATGGAAAAGATGGAGAGTTAATTAATGCTTTTCAGCATAAACAAACTGAAAGTAAGTATTGGAATAGAAAGCTATAAATTGTTCTTCATATCTGGGATGAGATGGAGATAGCAGAGCAGTGGGCAACATGAGTAGTGGCTGATGCCTTGTGGGGCTACATGGAAATGTTGATGCCTGGATGTACTTCCCAGTGATGCCATTACATCCTATCAGGAAGACAGACTTCCCTCTTCTTCTACAAGTGTCCAGGTGAAGCCTGGGAAGCCAGGAACAGCAGTACTCTTCAACAAGATCTGCTGTCTGCCTTCTTGGGGAGTCAGGACTGTGAGGCACAGAGCTGAGTACAAGTTCAGATTCTTGGAAGAACGCCTGCTTCTCTGGTCAGGGTATCACCACTGTTTTTCCAGCCAGCTCTAGTCTGGGTCACCTCAACCTTCCCTGATGCTGAGGATTCTTTCAATACATCTGCCAGTTCTTGGTCTGCAGTTAACTGCAATGAGGCTTCAAGTAGAGCACAGATGATGAATAGCAGAGCAGCTAAGCTTGAGATACATTGGTGCATCCAAAGAATAAACTGGTTTCTAATTCAGCCAAGTGAGAACTTAGAACTGTGAATATGCCTCATGTCACTTGCTGTGTCAGGCTCTTCCTCAAGTGCAGTTTACAAGACCCTTCCCAGCATGCTGCAAGGCTTTCTGTCTGTGGTTGGTTGGAAGGAAGAAAGCTTAATGGCTTTTCAGTCAGTGGTCTCTTAACAAGTGAGGAGTAACAGGACCCATGAGTGGCCATGGCAACATTTTCCCATGCTTTCTCAGCCTTGTCCTCTGTGTGTGCTCTAAAATATGTGGAGACTGTTGAATTTTATGTGTAGATGTTTGGACTGCCAAGTCAGTTTATGTTGTGAATAATAACTCATCAACATTTCACCAGAAAGAAAGATTATAATTAAAACAGACTCTAAAAATGATTTACGCATTTTGCAATGCCACAGGAATGTGGTGGTTTATTATGTCAGGTCTGTCAGGATAGGATTATTCCTGTACATGTCAAATCCTAGGTTTCTGCACACTTACAGCAAATTAACTCCAAGAGCAGAACCAAATGTGTCTGCTGCTTAAAACTGCATTTATTTTGCAGAAAAAGCCATTTTACTGTTTCCCTCTGTGTAATTTAGTTTTATCCCTAGCTAAGCTTTCTTCCACTTCAGGAAAGATTTCAAAAGTGGTAAAAGCTCTAACAACACCAAAAAAAGAAATGAAAAATGATCTTGTGACTGAACTCATTTCCCTGTGTGGTCTGAGAGCTTGCTTCAAAAGCAGTCCAAAGTAGGCCCTGGCCCTGCTGGGGTGACCTGTGGGAGCCAGGACACCAAGGGATTGCTCCCACCACTTCCAGATCATCAATACACTATTTGGGTGCTTTGGAAGTCTGTCAGGTTAGTTTGTGTGGCTCACCCTAAGGTAATCTGTGAGACTGTGGTTTTGGTTTGTTTTACATTTTTAAAGGAGGGAGATCCTGTGAACATATCCCCTTTAAAAAAAATACCTCTAAGTCATGGAGACCCTCTTAAAATGACCATTTTGCCTTGGTTACCCCTAACAGATCAAAAAGCCAGAGCAACCAACATAATAGAATTACAATAGATGATTGTCATGGTCATAAAGTTGAAGTTACCTGAGCCACTAATACAAAGCTCAGTCTCAGTAAAGGTCTCCATTCCTCTCTAGTAGGAATAGGTAGCTTTGATTGTAAGAAATAAGCATTGCAAAATAATAAGAACATGTAAAAAGAACAAATAAAAAGAAGCATTGGCAGTTCACTGTTGCTTTCAGTTAAATTCATTAGGAAATTCCAGTTGAATTTATTGGAAATGACATCTTCATGAGATATGTTATAAACTTTTGATGTGCTCTTTTAAAAACAAGCATGCACAATTTTCATGTCCTCAAATACAAGCTTGTAGCACACCTGCAGTTTGTTAGCTGTTTTTGTGGGATTTTTTTCTCAACTGGGAATGCTTTCTATCAGAAAACACCACTGTGCTCACTGAAAAACTTATATCCACTCTGACAAGAATTTAGATAGCTTGTCAGGCCCAGCAATTCCTTGTCAAACAGAAAGGGTTGGGACCCACCCATGGGAGATGGGGAGACCCATCACACCTGCAGAACCCACTCTTAATTGCAGTAAGTTTTGAACTTCAAGGGCTGGAGACTTGTTTCTTCTTTCTTCATATGGAATTACTTACAAGATAACAACTCCATCCAGAGAAACTGAGAAAGCTGCATGCATTTCTGCATTTCTGAAAGCATGAGTGCATTTCTGATACATCACTTTGGGATCTACCAGATTTAGGTTCAGGCTGCTGAGTGAATTGAAGATGGTGCAGGGATTTGAATCTTGGTTATCTGCACCCTACAGCAGTGTCACTAACTCTAGTGTTCAACATACTTCCAAAATCAGCTTGTGTTCAGCTTCAAGAATTCATTTCCCTGTGCATCCCTCTCCAGATACTCTGTGGATTTGGATTCTACAGTTCACTAGCTGGATCCCAGTCTGCTGGTGGCTTTCAGGCTACTGGTCCATAGAACTTCGTCTACCGGTGTCTTTTTCCCCATTCTTTGCAGCTTGACCAAAGCAAGAAGGAAAAAAAAAACAACAAAAAAACAAACAAACAAACCCAACCAATTTGTGTTCTTCAAGCCACATCATGCTTTGACTTGTCCTTTTGTCACTGGGTAGCCACAGATGCCACTGACACTGCTTGTTCTTTGGGGAAAAACTTGGCTCACAAAGAGGACAATCCTCAAGCCAGAACCCTCAGCTCCACAGACTGGAGGGAATTGTGGGGTGTAATATACCAGTTACTCCTTAGTCAGTACCCAGTCTCCTACATCAGTCAGCACCAGGTGCCTCTACAAAAGTGTAAAATCTCCACAGTTGGCATTATCGTGTCTGTGGACCTTTATTGTTTTTCCTTCCTCCTCCAGTTTTTATTGTTGATGGTTTTTGGTCCCAATTCCAACTGCAGCCAAGCTCCTCTGAGACCTAAAGAGACAGCAAGTGAGTAATACCCAATCTGTTAAACACGGGGTGTTAATAACACAGGAAAAATTAAGATAAGGTAAGTAAACTTATGCCTGTCTGAGATACCTGCTGCAAAGTTTTTTTCTGAAGATTGGATTAGAGTAAGAAGCAGCTTTCTAATGGTTTGCAAAACTTGTGTATCTTCTGTGAAGGATTTCTGCAGTGCCAGGCACTGTCATTGTACTGAAATATTTCTGATACTGATTACCAACAGCACTTCTATAACATCAGGCTTTGGGAGCCAAGTTTTCCAGAGGTGACTCTTGAGGCTAGATCAGTTATTGGTGCTCAGACTAAGACCAGAGTTGTGTTTTTTTCAGTCTTCTGGTTGAATCACATCACACAGAGGTTTTCAAGTCACATGACCTTTTTTTTTAAAGGGACATTTTTTTGTAAGTTGTGTTGAGTGGAAAACAGACATTTTATTTGATCTAAAAGGAAATGCTAAATATTATTTTCAGTTTTTATACATCTTTTATTAGTAACTATTGCTCCAAATATTGTTCTGAAAAGCACCGAGGATAGCATGTTTTATTAATATAGATTTTCTACCTGAAGAATTCCCTAGATCTGTTAAAGTCTAGGAGTAATTTCTGTCTTCCCATAAGCCGTAATTTTGATGAATGACACATCTTTCACCAAAATACCTAAATGTTACCTGGTTTACAGAATATGTCAAGTGATTTTTGTCTGTTACTTCTTGGTTTAATCATAAAGGCCATCATAAAAATGGTAAGTCTGGATGATATTCAAGAAAAAAGCCTTGCAGGCTGGGTATAGTGTTATGATGGGTACGCAGTTCCCTTGTTGCTGTAGACAGAATAAAGGTGCTTTAGATAAAAATTGTTCCATGGGAGACAAACGGGAGCTTTGAGTAGCAGATTTATGATTCAGAAACCATTCCATAACATCAACCAAAACCAAAACAAATAAAAGGAAAATACGAAGATAACAGGAAAATATAAAGATACAGAACATCAACCAAATATAGCATCAATGGTTCAGTGTTGAGTGGGAAAAAAAAACAGTAAAATCACTTGGAAAGTTGATGTGTGCTGGACTTTGCTGTGCTCAGATGTATGAGGTCAGTGCCCAGAAGTTTAGTTGGATTTGGCAAGTGACTGGTGGTGGCTGGTGGCCTGGGCATCTTGTGCTGCTTTGTCCGTGCTCCCATGCAGCCAAGCAAGGGAGAAGGGCACACAGAGCCCTGCACCAGCTGGGATGCCCAGAGCAGCACCCTGCAAGCAAGGGAGAAAGGTCACTGCTTCCCTGGGTAACAGGACTCCAGGAAGAGAGGTGACATCAAATTTTGCAGACAGCTGGAGCTCTCCCTCACTCAGACATCTCAGGGAGAACAGAAAGGGCACAACACAGTGGGGTGGCTGGGCACAGGCTTGCCCCTTCCCTTGCCTGCCTGGTGGATGCTCAACACACAGGCCAGGCACCACGCTAAGCTGAGGTACAGATCCCCTCTGCAAGGATTACCCTTCTCCATCAACTCTACAGGGAGCCCTTGCTGATTCTCCTCCTAATTGCAGCACTTCAGCTTAAGTTTTGCTGGGATGGCTCTGGACCCAAACATTAAATTAATAAAATGTGGTAACTCAGCATCTCTGCTGTGCCTCCCGTTTCTGTGCATAGTTTGCTTCAGCTGCGAGTTCTTTAAAGCCTCATCTGTCTTTCATTACATGATTGCATGGTATCTCAGACTCTGGAGTAGTTAGGCATAAAAATACAGATGATAAATGTATTTGATTTCTTTAATTTACATGTAACTTTGGTGTGTTGAATGATGGTATGGAATTAAGACCTTCAAATACATAGTCTGCTATTTACTCATGCTGATTTTTATTTATGTCTGGTGTACTGTGGTAGTTCCTCCTTGAAGCAGAAGCCTCCCATTGCCATGTGAAAACCCGGATGACCCAAAAGAGGAAATTACTGGGTGCTGTGTTCTTGCTCTGTGCAGTCTAGCACCTTCCCTTTTGTTGGATTTCATGGGAGAGCATTTCATGTGCTGGTGTGTGAATTGTTGCTAAAAGAAAGATGTATTCTCACTCTCAGGCTGTGGAGCTGGATCAGATTTTATTTAGAAAAAGCCAGGGCTATCTGAATAAAAGCTACTCCAAAATTGCCTCACTAGTGTGTTCAGCTTGGTAGGAAAATGAACAATGGTTTTGTTACTAAAAATGTCATAAATTATATTTTATTTTGCTTACTACCTAGAGAGTAATTAAAAAGCTGTTTCAATGGAAAATAAATTATGTGGAAAGCATAAATTGAATTTTCATGCAACAAGATGGTTCAATAATATAATCATACATAAAGTTCATGGTCGAAAGCTCTGCTTTGTTTCTTTATGGGACTTCTGAGGTAAATTGCCCCCCAAACTCTAATTAACTCTGTATACATACACTTTGTCATAGAAAATCTCCATTTAATGGTCCGCCAGATATGGCTACTGGTGTGTCTGGATGCTCTACTTATGTAAATGTCTTTCTGGTATTGCTCCTGAAAAAAATGAACACAACAGAGGTCAAGATCAGCTAAGAAGGCAGCTAGGTAAATGAAGCCAGAGATTGAACCTCCTCTTTTAGGTAGGAGGCGTGTTTCTCATTATTGCTAGTTGTTCAACCCTCTGCTCAGCTGCATGAAACCAGTGATGTTTATTCACAGCAGGACCAGCAGGTCCCTCCCCCACACAACAGGCTGAGGCAGGTAGTACCAACTTCTGCAGAAAATGTGGAGACCAGTAATATGTCTTTGTTGTTTGGCTAACAAAAGAGAAAACATGGTGTCAGCAAAAAAATCACAGAAATTGGGATCACAGCATCCTCTGCCTGGAGGGTAGCACAACCCTCAGCTGAAGGCAAATCCCTCAGTATCAGTTAATTGGGAGATTTTGCTGTGTTTCATTTCTGTCCTAGACATGCCTCCAAGGGAGGCAAGGATTTGCACTTGGCCAGCCAAGTCCCTTTGTTTTTCCTCCATTTCCTCATCTGTAGCTGTGACTTAAACAGCCGTCGGGATCTTCTGGTGAAAAGAACCACCAGGACTGTGCAAGGCTGTGCCATGGACACCAGTGGCATTTTGCACATCTGTGAGCAGTTCCTCCTTAGCCAGAGGGTGGGAAGTGATGCTCCTAAATGGCTGAAAGCAGAAGAGCTGAGCTGGTGAACTGAAGGGCCTGGCATGAGAACCAGTTGACACTGAGGGTTGTATCAAACCACTGAGACCCCAGGAAGACCACGAGTTCACTCCTAAGCAGTGAGAGGATGCCAAACAAGGGATGTTGTCCCCCTGCAGAGGATGAACAGTGTGCTCGCCTCTGCAGGCAGAGGTTCTGAAACACCACGAGAAAATAATGCAAAGCAGAAATGCCTGAGGATCCCCAAGTTTTATTCTACCAAGTAAAGGTGAATATGCCATGGGAGACAGCAGTTAAGCCCAGCATCTGGGGGAAAGATCCAGAAAGTGAATTTGCTGAAAGTTTTGCAAGCATTTACCGACACCCACGGAGCATGTGTGTTGTGGGGGCAATGTCACTCCCACCAAGGGGCTCTGCCTGTGATCAGAGGATTACATTATAGCAGAAGATGCCTGGGTTATCAGTGTAAAAACAATTCAAATTCTTTTTCCGTCTGAGCTGGATGTTGGTCCGTGATAATGTCATTCCTGTTACAGTGACATTGAAGGAAATGCCACAGACAGCAGGGTGTAAACAAGTGAAACTCAGGACAGATGGTGTTGCTCTCTGTCCTCACTAAGGTGTTATGTGAGCTCAGCATTGCTGAAGCAGGGACAGTACCTAGGGGAGAAGGAAGCAACAGTTGCTGTATTTGGTTTGTTGATCTTAGGAGTTTGCCTTCGTTTGATAGATGTGGGGCTGAAACAGAAGAGGGAGGGTCTCAAGTGTTTGAGCTCAAGGACTGCAGGGCCAGAATATACTCTCCTAACAGAGGGACAGAGAGGCAGTCTCATTGCATCTGCTGCAGAAGAGCCAGGAACGACCATTCCAAGACATAAAAACATATCCTTTCAGTAAAATGACACCAAAGAACAAAGGAAGTAAAAAATGCATACAGTTTGCACCAGCCAAAATAGTAGCCATTTCTGTAGAGATGACTGGTGCTAAATATATTCCAGTGCTTGGGGCATCACCAGGGCTCTGGCAGGGTCCCTTAGATAAACAGTGGCTGCAGCCACACAGCTCTGCCCGGGGAACCCTTTTGGGGTCCTTTGGAAACCACAGGCTTTCCACAGAAAAATAAGTATTTTGAGGGAGCTATGCTCTAATAGCATCTTTATGGTAGTGATACAATGGTAGTGATAGTTAGGGCATCACAGCCTTAAGAAAACCCAGACAATGCTACAGAAGACAACCTCAGCCCTTAGTCCCTCATGCTCATAATTTTTTATCTTTCTTTGTGAGAAAGCACTTTAAAGGAACCCAGCCATAAATAATTTCTTGCCTCTGGTGAAAAGAGAGGTGATTTTCAGCTGGAAAGTATGCATTTGTAATCAAAAAGAAGGCTAGCAGGAAAATGTTGTGCTTCCAGCACACTCTCTAGAGGCTTTGGTGAAAGTGCTAAGGAGTAAAATGCAGAGCTGGAGATTGTTATGAAGTGTCATGACTTATAAAAACCTCACAAGCAAGCAAAATCCTGTCAAAGTTGTAGACAAAATGTAGATTGTTATTACCAGAGCAGAAAAAGAGATGCCGCATAAAATAATTGAGACTGTTAACACGGGGTGGCTGACACAGCGTGTTCCCCAGCTCTTTTCACAACTAAAGGGCATGCTCTTGGAGGTCTGCTAACAGGCACCCAGCTGGCTAACTCTCAGATCTTGCAAAAAATATGTGATAAAAGTATGCATGGTTTAGAGATGGAAATATTTAAGAGATGGAGAGGGTTTGTTTTCTATTGGCTTCACAGGAATGCTAATGTCAAAGATGTTCATCTGGAAAAATGTAAGACAGTCAAGTAAAGGAACTGGTTTTGATATCATTGGGAAAATTTATAAATTTTTTGCAAGGGAAAAGTAGGCATAAGTAGATTTCTTGGGAAGAAAGGGTATTAATCCCCAAGATAGAATTACTAACTTTTATAGTAGTCAGGGTATGTCTGAAATAGTAATGCCTGACTGCACAGTTTGGTTGGCAGGGACTTAATATGTGACATAATATTACTACAGATCCATCAGCACTTGTTCTATCGTTCCTCTTTGACTGTTAAATGACGAAGGTATCAAAATAATAATACATCTCATAAAAATAGCAATAAGTCTGTGTCCAATCTGTGTTTGTCGCTGTTACTGAACAAAGCTTCACTACTACAGTTTGGATTATCACCTACTGATATTTAGCTCCCACAGATAAAGATAGAGTTATGGTATTTTTTTTCTAAATGGTGGTTTTGCAGAATGGTACAGTAAAAGCTGCGTTGCTAATACAACACATATGCAATTATGTATGGTGTCCACACATGATGAGCATTTTAAAAACAGGGTACTGAGGCATCCACAACTGCAGAGATGCATTGGATTTGGTCCAAATGCTGCAAAAAGCCTGACTAAACTCTAGGAGTTTGAAATAGGTGCATGTGCTTGCTGACTATAAGTAGAAACCAAAAATATGCATTGATGACTCTCCTCCAGGCAGGTAAGGGCGAGAGTGGCTCCAGAGCTATCTCATGTGGCATTGCCAGATCTCAGGGAGGGTCATGTCCCAGCAGCCTGTGGCTGGGGGAGTAGACTTGCCTTGCATGGAGACACAGGGGAAGTGAAAGGAAGAGGTATTGTGTATACAGGAGGAAAAGGGAGAGGTCAGAATGTTGGAAGGTTTCCCAAAGAAACATTAATTATTAACATAATATATGTAGCTACCCTGTTGTTTTTTTGTTTTTTGTGGTGAGTGGAGCATCCAAAACTATATTTGGTTCCATCATAACTATTGGGCTTGAGCTGTTTCATTTTCCATTAGAACAACATTGTGCTATTCAGATTGGACACAGAGGGCTCAAACATCCAAAGAGTGAAAATAGACAGGCTTGTAAAACGCACTTTGAGACAATTTCTTCTTTTGTCTGGTTTCCAAAGGAAATAACACTTGTGCAACCATATTGTGTGTATCACCCTGTCTGCCTCCCTGCCTGTCTGTTTAAGGTCTGAGTCCATTCACAGGTGCCAACAAAATTTGAGAGAGGAGCAGAGGCATCAACAAAATAAGTTTAATGAAAGCCAGTGGCTAGGAGAAGATAGCATTAGGTCAGTAGAGGAGAAAGGCTCCAGTGGTTGTCTAACAGAGGGCAAGGCTGCAGTCTGAGCTTACAAAGTCAGAGTGAAGACACAGGAGAGAAAGATGTGAAAACCCCACTCAAAGCTAACACTTCCATCAGAGCTTGAACCTCACTAGATGTGATCCACCAGAGGAAAAAAGTGTACAGTAAACAGATTTCTGCAAAACTACCAGAATAATACAAGGCTGACATATACTGGGAAACCAGGCATTAGCTATGTTTTGGTTTTTAGATTAGTTTAGATTTTATCTAAAGTGTTTGGTCACAGAGAGGTTAGACATTAGCACAACCCATGTCAAGCTGTGTTCATTTTGGTTACGTAGTAACATGCATAAGATCTTGGTTACATCAGTTTGTTGTGCCTTTTCTCTTCTGTATTTGTAGCAGGAGAAACCAACTCTCTGGGGACATAGGCTGACCTTACAAAATGGTTTTCAGTTTTGGATTTCAATCAAAATTTTGGTTTACAACACTGGAGGAACTGGAGGCTTACCACACTGCTGGATTTTTAATAAAGAGAGTAAAGATTATTTTTCCATTCTGTTAGCAGGAAGCTGGAAGCACCTGAGGAGCTAGAGAAGAACTGATGGATCACTTTGCCACTCTCAGCCTTTGGTCAAACAACAGTCTTCTGTACACAAGGCATGCAAGATGGAGAAGGACACAGGATAGGATTGAAGTTTAGCATGTGATGAAAAAATCTGTGAATGAAATGCAGTAGCTGGAGTCAATGGATATCAGCACGTATGCTTGCCCTGGGGTCTCTACACTCTTTTTTCAGTCAAAAGTTTAAGTCCATTGCCAGACAGGAATCTAGAAATTGCTACAGTAAACTCCTGTTTCTTCTTTTATGCTCCCCATCAAACCATGACAAAATGCTGTGCATCATCTGTGTAGTTGTAAAATGGAAATTGCACTTGTTGCCTTTCCTTAAATAAGGCTTACCTTTCACATGTTTAAATGTTCCTGGGTCTGGTCATGACTGAATAAGCTGGAGAAGAGTCAAGTAACCATGCTGTATTTCATATCTCTTTTTTTCAGGCTCTTTTCAACTTTCTGAGGCGTTGCTTTATGTTGTGCTTTGTCCATGCATTAGGGGGTGCTTCAAATCACACACAGGTACATAGTGCTGGGTTGTAAGTTAACCATTTTTTTCTTTTTTATTCCAGTCCCAAATATTTTTCCAGCAGCCACTGCTAAATTAAGCTTTTTGACAATACCCAGTCACACAATGCTAATGAGAAAATTTGAGCTTGAGCTTGAAGATCTACCACCCACAGACATTGTACCACCCACGGAAGTGTTGCTGTGACCTTGTCTTCTCCCCTCTATTTTCCTTCCCCCTTTCAGTATGCACTAAGGCCATGAGCCCCTGGTGAACAGGGCTCCTCACCAACCCCTTTGCCCTGCTCTCCTGCCCCCTCGCTTGTTCCCACTGGGATGTCTGCAGGAAAGCCTTGTCCCCTTTCCCAACTGCTTTCCATAGGAAGGCAGGTATGCAGGGCACAGGCAGGACCAAAATTGTGTTTATCTGGATCCCAAGCTAAAATTTGGTTGGGATCTGCTAGACATGTTTGCCTCTACCTGACAGCTGGGAAGCACACCTGGGGTTTACTGTTGCAAGACAGCCTAAAAGTTGCCAAGAGCACGTTTTAAGACACCCTGCAATAAATCTAATGTTGAACTGTTGAACTGAAGCATTGAACAGTTGGCCTACTCTCACAATTCAAATAACAAATGGTATAGTAGGTAATATATCCCAGCTTTAAATGTATGAAAAATACGCTTTCCTATATGAAAAATACTCAGACAAAACAGAGGAAATTATGAAATAAAAAAAACCCCACAAAACAAAAAACACCACTCAAGAAGTGGGCTGGGTGGCAAGTGTACAAAACTTTGAAGCATGAAATCTGTGCTAATATAGCAGCTGGTGAAACAATGGCCAAGGCAAAGCCTGGTAACAGCCTGCAACATTCTGAGAGTGTACACAGGCAAGGCAGAGAGAGAGAGAGAGAGAGAGAGAGGGAGGCATTACTTAGCCTGGCAGTCAACATCAATTTGGGGGTTGTGGTGCCACAAAAAAAAAAAAAAAAAAGAACTGCCAGATCCCCTGCAGTGTGTACACGCTCAGTCACGCAGAAATCGCCTCTCTGGGTCAAGTGCTGGGAGGGAGATCTCCTGCAGTGCTGGGGGCAGCTGCCACGCTCAAGGGAGATGGGGAACAAGCGGCCGCCAAGGCTCCGCGCAGCGTTCCTGCCTCCCCAGTGAGATGGGGAAAGTGGAGCCCATTGTTTCTGGGCCTTCAGACGTTGCTTTCCTCAGTTGCCTCATTTCCATAACGTTCTCCAAGGCCTCCCAGCAGCCCAAATTGATTTGATGAATAAGGTTTTGTGTGTTTTAGGATTCGTTATTCCCCACATCCCACCCTCTCGGTTTTGTACGAGGTGATCTCAGTCTCTGTGTAGAAAGATTCTGATGGGGCCTTAATTAAAAACTGTGGGCACAAAATAAAAGCATTTTCTTCTGCTCCTCTGTGTGCCAGACACATCTTGCTGCCTGTTCTTCTGTTTCAGCTGAAAACAAACAGGAGGGAAGAAGATATCACAGCTTGTAGCTCTGAGGTGGACAGTAGCATGATTTGGGAGAATGGGGAAGAAGGCTCCTTTGCATTTAGAAAACCTGGACCCCTTAAAAATGCAAAATTCAGAGTGGTGAGAGTAAGAGACAGTGAAGGAGCTCTTCCTTCACCACTTTCCCAATCCCAAACATGTCTGCATTTCTGGCACTACTGCAACTGAAACTCTTGACACAGAAGGGTTACTTAGCTTCTCTTCAGAAGCTTCTTGGTGTATTGGCTAGGTGGTGACCTAAATGCTTTTCAAAGGCTTGACTCAGGCTTCACTTTGCAGGCTTTTCGTAGTCCAGGAAAGAGTGACAAATCACAGAGAGGAGCAACCTCTCTGTTACTCTCTTCTGGGACCTTTTGCTTCATGTCAAAGCTCAGATACTGCACACCTATAGGAGGTAACCTTGATTTTTTTTAGTATCTCAGCAAAATTGTGGATTTGTACAAGTGTTAGAGGATATTACCAAATATTTTGTAGTGTTCACCATCTTCTTGACAGCACAGGTCATCTGTCTGGCAACAGACATTCTAGTTGTTTTATTTATACCAACGATGGGAATTCCTCTTTACCTAAGGATTCTTCATAGATTGTGCCTTTAAGAATTTTTTTCTGGTCATTAAACTTCTGGTATTTTTTTATCTTCCTTGCCTCATTATCCCAAAACTGGTACCAAGCTAGTAATTCCTTTATCTCGATTCAAATCTGCCACCACTATCATCATTCAGACATATTGGTGTGGTGATCAAGAACGTATTTGTCAGCCTCAGTGGTGCCTTTTGGTGGGTACACCCTTTGTTCAGCAGTACATCAGATTTAAGATATTACAGTCTCTCATATTTGCAGGAGCAAATCAGAGTCATCAAGCATGATATATGTAGTTCCTTCTAATAAGTCACTTGCTATAGCTCATTAATCACTGTTATTACCCTCTCGGTGCATTTGGTGAATGTAGCAATATGGCATTTGAGTACTTCTGGTAATAAGACAGCTTATTAATTGAAGCAGTGTCTAAAACCACTTTTAATTTGCTATTCATTAACAACTCCATAAATAGGCTTTAGTTCACAAGAATCATTGCAGAATTCAGCAGCACTGTAAATATTTGGGTAAATAAGTAATCATATTCAAAACGATATTCAAAATAAGAAGTCCTATTTGCCCAAAAGATTTGTCCAATCACAATGTGAGTTTGTGACTATTTCATCTATTCAAAGAATGCAGTAAATATTCTAATCTAAGGTTACTAGTCTTGCTGTTTAAACAGAGGCTGTATGTAGGAACTATTTTTCCAAGCAAGTAAGTTAAAAATCATGTATCTAAATTCTTTCTGCAATAGTTTCAAGTGATGCATAAATTCACAAAAATCATAATTAAAACAAGCAAACAGGGTCACTGGTGTTTTAGATATAGAGGTCACATTACTAATTTTATTAGCTTTCAGTCCTTCTCTGTAAAAGGCTATTTAGTCAGAGTGACTTCTGGACAGATAGAGTGAAAACTCTGTCCCTTCCCTGCTCAGGAATGTTTTGTCTCAGTAGGTGACACTAAATATGCATCTGTGATGACAGACTGCAACTCCCTACTAACCTTTGTCCCCACCGTTTGAAGTTTGACACTACTACAGTGTGACCTTGACGCTATTTTTATAAAAGCAACCTTGGGCAGATCATGGTCAGCACCCACAGCCTCACACTTCCTTTTTGTCCTTGGGTTACTCTGAGCTCCATAGTGGTTATGGCTACATCAGAGAGTTGAGGTACTTAATGGGGCCAGCCTGGGATCCTCACCTGTTTTATTTCACTTCCCCTCACCCACATTTTTTCTGCCCCTCTCCTGGTGCATTGTAGGGTTACGATTATGGGTTGACTGATACAGGGTAACTTCAGTGGATTAGTTTGACTTCAGGATGGTAGGTGTTTGTACTATAGCAGAGCTTCTCTTTCCTTCACCTGTGCTCCTTCAGTCCTCCTGACATTGCTGTCTGGAAAATATTCTGTGGCATAAATGTTTGTTCCTCAGTGTTCCTCATGCTGATATCAACACATCAGGTCTGCTGCACAGGTAAAACAACAACAGAAAGAGAAATGAGATTATGGTCAATAAATTTCAGCAAATGACATGAAAGACACAAGCTTAATTTAGGCTCAAGGATCTGAAAGAACTATTTCAGCAGTGACAGCAACTTCTTTCAGTTCTTCTGTGCACTACGTGTTCAGAGCTCTGCTGTCCTGCACCTAAGTAGGTGTACTTCTACACCACAGGTTACATGGTGTTACATGATGCTTCAAATGATTATGGGAGAGGAGAAAAAAAAAACAACACTGGCCTGCAGCAGAGTGAGTTTTTCCTCAGTCTGTGCTCAATGAAAGCAAATGCAGAGCTATGGCCTAACTGGGCACTGTTGGGTAGTAAAGACAAAATGCTAAAAAACAAGCCAAACATGTTTTTGAGACATAGTCACTAAATCTGACTTCCTCTCTCTTCACTGCAGGAACCAGACATCTGCAATGGTGATGAAGAATTGCAAAAGAACACTTTGTGTAGGAGGGTACATATGTAGGTTAAACTGATGCTCAGATGGTGGCTCTCCTGCTCTGAGTGCCCACTTTCTCCCTCTCTGCTCCAGCAGACAAGAGGCAACACTGCTGCCCTACACACCATGCAGCTCTGGTAGCATTGACTAATCCCAGGTTAAGATGCAGTCAACAATCTGTGCTGGAAGGAGAGGTGGCCACATAGGCATACTCCTGTCTCCTGCCAGTTTTCCCCTGATTTCTCCACACCTGTCATCAGTATAGTTGTTTTGGGGGAAAATGCCACAGTGTCAGCTGTCCCCTTTAGAACATACTGTGGCATTGGATTTGTTTGGTTTAATTCTTCCGAACATGCTAATGGCAAGTATCAAAGCAGAATAATATTAAAATACTTCAGAAGTAGAGACTACCCTGGAAACAATGTCCTTTGTCAAGAAAAGGCAACATTTATGAAACTGGGAATTAAAATTTTTTTTTTTGTTCTAAAACACTGATTCTGATTACACATACGCTGAAGTGACTTTTAAAAAGTCATGTGCAGATCATTTAAATCCACTGCTACCTTGCGTTGACACTGCATTGAAAAAGTTGCTACATACCAGATATTACTCCAAAGTTACTATAGATATTTTACATACTTCTTACAGGGTGGAAGTGTTCTCTTTGATACCACTGTGGTAATTATTATCAAATGTTCATTGGGAAGAAGTAATTAGCAAGTAATTATTAGGAAATAGAGGCAATCAGGCCCTGCAAAAATTCATCCACTGGGATGACAGACTGGAGAGAGGAGATGCAAAACCCATCTTTTTAGAAGCATAAAAAAAAAAAAAAAAAAAAAAAAAAAAAAGTTAATTAATGTAGGAAAATGCTGCTGCACAGCAAACTGAGGCTGCAAATATCTTTGAGGGATGCTGCAGCCCCAACAGTAAGGACAGCGTGTCCAGAGAAGATTATGATTAGCAGTTTTGCACTGTTTGAACAGCAATCAGTTGACAGGGCAGAAAACAGGCAGGAGCGTCCATAAGTAACTGCTGCTGTTTCCATACAATTGTAAATGCAAAGCACTGAGGGAAATCAGGGCTGGCACATACTACTCATGAAAACTGGAGGGAGAGGACAAGGATGCAATCACAAAACCAGTAGCTCCTTGTGGAAAGGCGATGGCAATTTTAACTCTTCGGGGATGAAAGGCTGGACTTTTAATGTGAGGAGAACTTACTCAGTAAGTATATACTCATTTAGCCCCAGGGCAGCTGAAACAAGGAACTGCTGTTTTGGAAGCAGTCCCCTGTCACACGCAGAGCAGCTGATGGAACAAAGAACCACATTTGTGCATGCTCAGAGTGACACCCGTGAATGTGCATTGCTGCCAGAGCCTGGTGCTGCTGCAAGGTTATCTCTCTGCCCCCACAGAAGTAATCCTCTCATCATACTCTGGGGTGCATCCAGCCCCAGGGTTAATATTTTGGTTCAGAGGAGTGTACCAGGCAAGGATATGGATGGAAAGAAAGCATACTGCATGTGAAGTTGATGGATTGCTTCATACTTTACTCCACATTAAAAGGGCGATTGCTTTTTTTTTCATCCGTGAAAGTGCAAGATCTCTTATTTTAACACTTACTATTGCACTTTCACCCATGCCAGGTCCTATTTCTGATGCCAAATCACCTGGTTCCCTCTTGCAATGCCTGCAAGACCTGGGGATGGTTTTCTCCTTATGAAACAGAGAGGTTGATTCTGCAATGGGGCAGCTGGGGCATAGCTGTCAGTTCCTTTTCATTATCAGCGGCACCCAGCTGGATGTCTGGAATTCACAGACACTGGGGAGGGAATCATGTTTGCTTGAATTTTAAAAACAGGTTGCTTGCTGGGAATGAATACCCTGCAACAGTTGCTCAACTTTGCCTCTGAAAGCTAAAGTAATCCCAGAGGCTGCTAAAAGCAGAAGACAAGTCAGTGTTCCTTGCTCATCATTTCAGAATCTGGTTGGGGCTTTAGAATTTTGCTTTTGTTGCAAAATAATCTGTACATTAAATACTTTTAAAAATATTAATATCCAGAACAAAATTAAAGTTATGGACAAATCCTAAATTCTCACTGCTTGAAAATCAGTGCCCATCACCACTAACTCCTTGTGAAATAAATAATTACCCAGCTTCAGGATTTGCATAAACTTTGTATGAAATCTATTGTTGGGCACCTTGAAGTTGAGATCATTATTTATATTCTGTTTGCCATACCTCAAATGAGCAACATTTTCTTATTTCATGGTTTAAGGATTAGGATTCGTGCAGTGGCACTGCTACTTGGAATAAGAGAATTTGCTGCATTTCTTTTAGCAGGGGCTTGCAGCTGGTGTCTATGACAAGAGCATAAAATATTTCCCTCCTTAATCCAAATTAGCAAATGACTTGGAGGAGTCTTTTATTACTGCCCTCTCAAATAAACTTTTCATTCCTGAACTATGCTTGTCATCTGTGACAGATGAAGGCAAGTTCCCTTCTGGGACTTCAGGCTGCCCTTACCACAGGGCTCCCCTTCTTGTCATTTTGGCCTCACTTTGAAATAAGCCTGGTTTCAATACTGCCCACAAAGGAATGATGTGTCAAGAATCCTGATGGATTACTCTTCCCTTTTTTTTTTTTTTTTTTCTTTTTTTTTCTTTTTTTTTTTTTTTTTTTAATTTTTAATTTTTCACTTATTTATTTGTTTTATTTGTTTTCTTTTGTGTTTTTTTGTTAGTTGGTTTGTGTTGGTTCTGGTTTTTTTCAGACCACCAAAAATAGCTTGGGCTACATAAGTGGTCGTTTCACTCCCATGTTTTAGGAGTGTGAGATATTTTCTACCTAGCTGAAGTTTAGACCATCCCTCAGTTGTGAAGTCTGGGCTACACCTCACCTGTAACACACTCTTCCTAGTGACTGAGAAATCTCTATGCTTGTTCTCTATTTCATATGCACTGCATTTTACCAATATGCTGAATTAACCATCACTCAAAAGCATAACCAAACCGTTACCTTAAATAGCTTCTATAAATGCTGTGCCTTTTGTGAAAGTACATTTACATATAAACCAAACTAACCAAAAAAACCACAAAACTTCTTTTATGTGCAGAAGACAATAAAGAGTCTTGTGTTAAAATACCTAACAGTATGAAAAGGGGGAAAGCAGCAAATGGTAATGGGCTGCCATCCTTTTCACACCTCAGATCTCGCATGACAAACGGTAGGTTAATTCCAGATAACCTGTATTAAACATGATTTATACCAATGGTATGAAATTGACTTCAGTGTAACTGTTCTAAAATTCCAGTGTAAAGTTTCTCCTGTGTCTTTTCCATTCTTCATACTTGCACCAGGATAGAGGTACTTGGTCCTGCCCAGTTCTCGTGAACCACCAGTCAGGTCACAACTAAGCAGTAGTTATAAATTTTGCTGATGGTTTTAACCATCAAAATTAACCAATGCTAACCAATGCCAATTTAACCAGTTGGCATTAACCAATGAAGAACAGGTCTTGGTAAACTGAAACACATGATCATCATGATACATTGTTATTATTGTTTAGGATCTTTAGGGTAGGAGAGAACTGAATCCCGAATTTCGATCAGTTTTTAGCCCCAGCTTGCAGCCCAACAATCTAGCTCTATATTGGCTTTTTTTTCTGAAGTGTTTCTATTACAGAACAAAAACATCTCCCTTCAGCTATATTAAATAAGATTACTAGGAAATATAATCTTACCCCACCTTCTCCCAAGGCCTTCCAGGATTATTTGTGAAGAAAACTGCTCTTTTCCCACCCCAACCTTCTTGAGCTCCACTTGTGCATTTAGAGATGTGTTTGGCCTGCAGAAAGGCCTTTCTTTTTCTCAGCTAGAGTCTTGGTGTATTAAAAACTCAGCCAGACTGATTGCTGTGTCAATGTCTTTCAATGTTATTCTCCCTCCAGTGAGTCTTGGCCTCCTGGTGTGTGCATGTGTCTCTCTTCATAGCCCCAAGTTCAGAGCAGGTTATTTTAGAAAAAGTTGGTGGCTTGAAAGTCTCAGCCCTCAGTCCATCCCCCCAGAGCATGGCTGTAGGATATTAAAGTCCAGTGGCTATAAAGACAGGCAGCAATGGGAGGACTGTCAGCTTTAGTTGAGTTTGCTGCCGAGCACAGCAGAAAATCCAGTGTTCTGGCTCATATCTGAAATCCAAATGTGTTTTTTAATAAGAGGGATTGCTACTTAGTTTTGGAGCTTTGTCTAATTTTGGTAGGAAAAGTTGCAGCTGCCGTTTGACTGTGAGAATGGTCCTGTGATGTTCAATATCAGAAATATACACCAGCAATTAGGTGTGATTTGATCATAACTTAGGCAAAAAATGGCATTTCTGTTTAACGAGGCTTTGTTCCCAGCAAAGTGTTTATCTCATTGTTTTGGTTTTATATTTGTGCCATACCAAATGTTAGAACAGAAATTCTCAGGGCAAAATAAAAGCAGTGTGGCCAAGTGTATAGCAGATGAGGCATAAAGTTTTCTGGGATAAAGTTAACCACGCAGAAACTTTCACAGACATTTGAATCACAGAATGGTTGAGTCTGTAGGGAACATCTCAAAGCCATTCAGTCCTTCTGGAGGTCATCTTGTCCAAAACAACAGAGTGTACTTCTACCAGATCAGCCTTTTGCATCATGGACCAGCTGGTTTTTTATGTGGTACTCAAGAAAAGAGACCACCTCCCTGCATTACTGAATGACAGTTTTGCTGTTCCTTTTAAGTGTTATGAATTAATATTTTCTTTTACACTGGTTTCAGATATGCTTAGGTTACAAGGGAGTGGTAGAATCTGGCAAGCTGATTGAGATGCCGTGTCTTTACTATTGCATAAAAGATGTCCAGGGACACATCTCACACCAGCAAACCATGTCTCATGGTCCTCTCCAGAGTAGATTTCTCTTGTTGGAATGGCCCAAACCAGAGTTAGGCAGTGAGCTAGCAATGGGACAGGGCAGGTGAGCAGCATCTAGTCTTGTGTGTCTTTCCTTCTTACCTTTAGCAGTGTAGGCATGCACGTAAATACCTGCTGGATTCCTTCATTCTGATCTATATATAACCTGGCCAAGGTTGCTTTAAACTACCTTGATACTTCCCATAGTCCTTAGAACTTCTGACCCTACATCCATTCTCAGCATAGAACACAGCATTTTGAAATTCACAGAAATCACAGAATGTTAGGGGTTGGAAGGGACCTTGAAAAATCATTGAGCCCAACCCTGCTGCCAGAGCAGGGTCACCTACAGCAGGACACACAGGAACACATCCAGGCAGGTTTTGAATGTGTCCAGAGAAGGAGACTCCAAAATCTCCCTGGGCAGCCTGGTCCAGTGCTCTGTCACTCTAACAGTGAAAATGTTTTTCCTTATATTTATGTGGAACCTCCTATGCTCAAGCTTGTACCCATTGCCCCTCATGCTCTCATTGGACATACCTGAAAAGAGCCTGGCTCTGTCTTCCTGTCACTTGCCCTTTACATATTTATAAACATTAATGAGGTTGCCCCTCATTCTCCTCCTCTCCAAGATGAACAGACCCAGCTCCCTCAACCTTTCCTCACAAGGGAAACTTTCCACTCCCTTAATCATCTCAGAGGCTCTGTGCTGGATTCTTATTTATTTGATTATCTACTTATTTATGTATGTGATATTTAATATCTTATATTTATATATTAATGTGTCTTATTTATTATTAATTATCTACTTCATAATCCCTGAACTGCTCCAACAGCTGCAGGTGCTGCAGGCATACTTTTTTCTTTCTTACTTTTCCCCTTTCTTCACTGCAGAGAAGAGGAGCACAGCTTCAAAGTGCTCCCAGTCTGGAAAGGAGCATTTCCTGACTGAATCCAGGCATTTTAAAAATGGTACGAGTAGGGCAAGAACTTCATGTATGACCCTTATCCAGTTTTCAAAATGTGAATGTGTCAGTGGTAACTCCACAGTCAGGAGATGAGCTACAGAGATATAAAACCAAAAGAAAGCTCAGGCATACCACAGTGGGGGGTTTTTTTGTGGTTTTTTTTTTAGAATGAAAATATGCATGCCTGTATTTGGAAATAGCTTGTAAATGCATAGAAACTTCTCAAAAGCCAGTATGATTTTTACCACCTTGAAAGCACTTTTCAAAAACACTCCTGAAAAAGATATCTTAGGATTTGTTTTTATTTTTTCCTTGAATGGTTTATCCATGCCCATACTTGTCCTTTGCAAATGTTCTGAAATGTGCACCTCCAAACTACAAAATTGACTTTCCTAAAGACAAACGAAGACCCCAAATTCACATATAATTTCATAAGTTTCTCCATTTCTAAGCCATTAAAAAATCTATGTAAACTACCTTCTTTGAATTGAATTATCTATTTGCTTGTATAACAAATACCCTGAAATTCAAGAGATCTAGGGGACTCCAAATTTATTTTCAGCCTCCAAGAACAGGGATGCGTGGGAAGGACCCAACAAAGAACTGTACGTACGACCTTCTATAGCCCTGTTGAGATCAAGAGGAAGGTTCACTAAATCCTCTACAACACCTGGCATATAGAATCTGACCTCCCTCAAAGTCCACAGAGATTTCCATGGAGTTAACCCACAGAGCCTGAGAAATGATTAAACTGAGCAGGCTGACTCAGTGTTTTCTAGCTACCTGAACTCTGCACTGCTGCATTGTTCTCTGTGGAAGTGCTTCAAAAGGAAAGCAAAACTGCCTTTTCCAAAAAGCTAATGCATCCAGGCAGCATCCTTTTCATATCTGAGCATTTCTGAGCTGGTAACAAAGCATTGGGGTGAAACCCCACATGTTTCTGCCACAATGTCCCAGTGAATGCCACATCATTCGGGGGTGGCATGTCAGCTTGTCTTATGGATTGGTTTCTGTGGTGCTATGGCCCTGGGAGGGGCTGTGGTCTCATGAAACTGAGGGGATACTTGATGTTATTGACAGTGCTTTGAGTGTTCAAGTCACCCTGAGCACTCATGACATGAACAAGGGATGCTCTCCATATGGAAAGGCATTGATTGAAGAAAAATTTCTGTGGTGGCTTCTGAGAATAGCTCCCATAGTGGATACATTATTTTGAAACAAGATGATTTTATTAAAACCCTTCTTATCAATTACCCTTCTGCTCCAGTCACAACAGAGCAGAGTGAAAGGCAATTTTATCACAGGTGTTTGCTTAGTCTTACAGCTACCCTTCAAATTCAAACACATAGTGCAGATTAATTCCCTGAGAATGACAATCCTGATCCTTACTTGACAGCCAAGCCCCATCCCATGCTTCTTGTGTTCTTTATTTCTTCCCATGCTTCTTTGCTCCTCACTGAAGCAAACCAGATGCTTGCCACAGGTGGAAGAAGAGCTGATGATGTGCCAGCTTGCCCTCCTGATCTGGAGTACAGTGTGATGATTTCTGGTCTGGGTAACCAAGAAAGCAGCCAGTGCTTCACCTCCTGCTGCCTTGTTCCTCCCAGCACTGCAAAGGTGAGCCTTGGTGGCAAAGAGGTGATTCAGACTCTTCTGATTGACTGACTCACAGCAATTCACAGCAGAATAGGAACAAACACAAAATCTGTCACCTCTACTGCAAAAGCACATGACGACATTGGTGAAAAACTATCAATGGGTACTTGTTTCAGACACAAAAAGCACATCGTGCCATTGGTGAAGTGTCATTTAAGAAGAAAAAAATAAGTGAGATCTCACTTCTGGTCCATAGCACAAGCAGCAGCTGTGTAACGTGAAGCCTGCATTGCCATGTATTTAGAAATAAAAGAATGTCTTCTTCTGATAAGTAGTAGCAAATGCAGACAAGTCTTATGGTAAATTTTGTCTGCCTGACGAGAGTTATTTTGGTGTTTCACAGAAGATTTATTATGTGGTGGCATTTTTCCTGAAATTAACAGCTGTCTTTTGTTTTAATCATTGTGTATATAACAAAAATAAAGTCATCAGAGAATAAAGTCTTGCTGGTAAGGGCACTCAACATTGCCAAGACGAAAGCCTAAAGTTTGCATAACAGTAAAAAACAGAGCAGCCTTAATTTTGCAAGAGTAGCAATTTTGCTGTAGTTAAAAAGTCCAAAAGGAAGCCTCCTGTCATTCCCAGCACAGATCACTTGTTTGTGCAACTTTTTGGCACACAAGTGCAGGGAGAACTACTAAGGTACTTTTCAGCTATCAGGCATCCATTTCCTTCTTTGAGGCAGCGATAAACATTGCTGAAATCCATCTTTAAAAACAAGCTTTATCATTATGATTTTTTAACGACCTCGCCCCCTTCTCCTGAACCTGACCCTGGCTGGGAATAGCCTGTTTTCATTTGGGCAGAGCTATTAAAAGGCTGAAGCACAGGTATTTCCTATTTTGCTTTACACCACTTTTGGTGTGTGCTTAGAAACAGCCCCGCTCAGGATGATTCACTGATTGATAGAGGAGACCCGGGTGTTTGTATTGTGCTTTTGTTTATGTTTTATTTCTGCAGAACAGAGGCAACGGAGTGAGACCACTGGCATGGGGAAAATATTATCTGAGAGGAAAGCAGCAGGGAAGTGCTGAGGATGAATTTGCAGAGACCACAGCACAGATGATGTTTTTTGATGTACGAGCAACAAGTAAATGTTTCTCGTGGTGGTACTTAGGGAAAGGGCTTCTCTACGCAGACTCACAGCTGCAGTGACGTTTTCAAGTGCATTTAAACCCTTCTCAAATTAATCCTTGACAGTACATACTGGGTTGGACATGTATGTCCTTGGAGGTGCTGGCTGTTTGCTCCCCAAGAGAGGAGTTGCTGGCCAAGACCCCCGCCCTACAGCATGGGAGGCCTGAGGAATATCTCAGCAGGGAGAGCCACTGAAATCTCTATCACCACTCCAGGCTTCTGTAGCAGTAACATCCTCTGAGATGCCCCAGGCACTGGGCCACCCTATGGGAGAAAATGCCTCCACGTCCCACTCCACAGGCCAGCCAGTGCCCAGCCCCTGGGACACATCAGCCTGGGAGACTGCTGTCATTGCTTTTGTTTCAGGCTTTTGGCTGTTGCTGGCTGCAAAGTAATCTTGGAGTGATGATGGTAGAAGAAGGGACATTGGCTTGGATGCAAAACTCTGCTAAAGCTGTTTAATCCCCAGGAGGGTTTTTTGAATGCCTCTCTAAGCCAGCACACAGAGCAGACATTTAAATGGCTAATAAGAAGAGCCAACAAGAAATACTTCGGAAAGGCTAGTAAACCATATCATGCCTTTACGGCATGTCTGCTCTGCACAGACATCAGCCAAGCTATTGCCAGAAGCCAGAAGCCAGGACTGTGCTGGAAGTAACTGATCCACTTCAGTAAAAACTGCTGTTGAAATCACATCCAGCTCCTTAAACAGCTGATAAGAAGACATCCTCCAGCAAGCAAGCTCCACTCATTGACTTCACTGTTGCTGTCTCTCAGGGGCAGCTGACTGCACTCAGCCCCTCCTTCCCCTCCTGATGCCTGCCCAGCACACCCAGGGAGTCCCCACAACATCTCCAGCAAAGGGACAGGTGGTTGCCAACTGGTCAGGCTGGTCCTGGTACCTTCCCATGCCCTTCTGTAGACCCCTGCATGGTGTGGGCTCACGCAGGTCCCCTGTGCACCCCAGCATGCCCAGAAGTGTCTGGGGAGCTGCTGAGGAAGTGACAAGGTCTGGCCACAAATACAGTTTGTGTCCCAGCTGTAAATTTGACAGTCAGCAACTGCAAAAGACTTTTCTGGTCTAAAGCAGCACTTTCAGTGCTTTTTATTCTCTGGGGTTTGTTTTATTTAGCATGCGATAGAATCAGTGGTTTTTTTTTTTTTTTTTTTTAATTTATTCTCTTTTTTTCTTTCTTTCTTTTTTTTAATTTTTTTTCCCCTTTTCTGGGTTGATGGTTGGACAGAGTGATCTAAGAGGTCATTTCCATCCATGACAATTCCATGATTTTGTGAGACCACTGATAATAGACAAGAAAAGTGGAGAGGAGGATTTCTCATTTGCAAACACAACGCTGCTTGCAGCTGAGGAGAATTTTGCAAATCCTCTGCAAGCAGGAGAGTGGAAGCCCACCAGAAAAAATGCACCAGGCTTTACACCCACAGTACCTGCACAATGTTGCCTGACAAGTGCCTTGCTTCTGCTTATGGTCACCAGGAGGTACAGAACATGTTCCTGTCACACCCCAGGAGGATGAATGTAACCATGGCAAAAGGCAGAAAGGTTATTTAGAGGGAGAGGGAAGAAAATCAGTCTACGGACTGGGAAGGAAACATGAGAACAAGCAAGCTGGGCCAGTGGTCTGAACTATATTCTGAATGCCTTCCCAATGTGTGACCTCTCATTATTTATCACAAGAGAAATCTAAAGAGTGTACTCACTGAGTCTTGAAGAAGTGCTAACCTGTAGGAGGGGCCATACTTGCATACTCCACATTTTTACCTGGGTGCACTGTGGCCTGAGCACTCTGCTACCAGGTACTGGAACAACTGGCAAGAGCCACAACAACTGAGACATCGCTCATTGCAACAGCTCAGTGAGGACAGACCAACTCAAATGTTGCTTGATATTGGGTTCTACATCCTGCTTACTATAAGTTGAATGGATACAGCACTCAGCAGCCTCAACTAGAGTTTCTGACGTGTGGTTGCAACCACAGAGCATCCTAAAGGCTTTTCCTGGAGGCATTAGGTAGCAGCTCTGCAGAAGGTGGATGTGGATGATCAAATAAGAGAGCAATTGAGGCAACACTGATCAGCACAGTAAGCCAAAGGTATCACTTCCTTTTTGCAGTTCAGATTTTTGTAGGCAAAGGACATCCTTAAGGGCACATTCAAATAGCTGCACAGGAGGCTGTTACTGGAGAGCAGTGGACTCTGCAGTAAATGTATCCCAACTTAGAGAGGAGGTCTAGGAGGCTGCTGGGCCTGTGCCAGGCCAGATGGAGCTCTGGTAGTGATCGTGTGTGGCACTGGCTTACGTAGTCACACCAGGGTGCAACAGGTGGGATGCAGACAAACTGGTGTGCCAGGAAAAAGGCAACCCATGGTAAAATCTGATAAGAGAGGAGGAAGAAGGGGCTGCAAGGGCTGTGCCCCTAAAGCAGAAGGGTTGGACTACTGGTGGCAGTCTGGGAGGGAGAAGCAACAAGGAATAAACAGCCTCTTCCCTCCCTAGATCTCGTGGTACCATTACGAGTAAGATCTGAGCTGGTTTATATTGACAAAGCTTGGCTGTCTCACTTATTTGAATTCTTTGCAATGTAACCTCCATCTCACACCCTAGCCATCACTCTGCTCTAACTGATCATGATTTTGCATAAGAAACAGGCTGACTTACCTTCCCACCCACCCACACTTGTTAGGATTTTTGTGTACAATGGCGATAGTTAAACCCTTGGGCACTAAATTTCTTGCTCTGAAGTCTTCCAAACTACTCTTGAAAATATTATTCTACATTTCTAGCCTGAAAAACACTCAGAAAAGTCATGTGTAAAGCTACCTTTATTGTAGCTAGTGCAGAAATTTGAGCTTTGCATGTGGTATAAATCTTAGGTCTCAGCAAAATTTTCCATTTCCTCATGCATCAGGGATGCTCAGATCCCAGCTGTGCACATGAAATGTTGCACATGTGTCACTCAGGCACACGCAGAATTGCTGTTCCATCTGAGAAGAAGGATCCAAGCATATAGCATTAGCAGTGATCCCTGCACTGCTCTTTGCCTCACATGTCCTTGGCCACACAAGTCCCCGGGAGTTTTCCTAATACTGTATGTCTTTTATAAAAAGAACAAAACAAAGTCTTTCCTTTCTGTTACTGAGGCCAAGCCTTGGGCTACACTGTCTTCTAACCCAGGAAACCTGAAAAGGAAGTGATTTTTTAAATCAGAACCAACAGGTAGTGTGTAGGCAATTAAATCATTATCACAGTGTTTAAGCCACAGCTAGTGAGTTGCATAAAGGAAGCAGGCAAGTAAGAGGTAGAAAAGATTCTGTTCCTTTCATTTTCTGAGCAAACCTAGAACAGTGTTCCAAGGCTTTTAGACAAACTGAGTAGTTACTGACTTTATGAGGACAAACTGCCCGTCACATAGCCCCTATGGACCCAAACAGAGGGGCTGTTCCTGATGACACTGCAATTTTTGAGGTGGGTAGAGTGTAGCATCCAGGCTGACCTGGTCCACACATGCCACTGCTGAGAACAGAGGTCTTCCTGCATCCTCTGGGTGCCTTGCTTCCCTGCAGAAGAAAACAAGCAAAATATTCACTGTACCAAAGCAAGGGGTCAGCTTAGTACCCTGCAGTGAGAGTGCTAGCACAATGGAAGCAAGTAAAGGAGGAAGAGTGAATCCCCCTTTCAGCTCTGGCAGGTTATAACATGGATTTGCACCCTGCAATCTTGCCCACACCTGCCTCTTTTTTTTTCTTCAGATTGTACAATCCATTTAAACAGATTAACTAATGGGATACAAATTCACAGTGTGCCCATGTAACAATCAAGCCTGCATTAAAGAAAAGCATTTTAAACTCCTTCTATCACCAGCTTTGGCAAAGTGAGCTTGACTCCAGCACAGTCTGGTGCCCTGGCCCCCTGTGCCATCCATCCCTGATGCTGGCAGGAACTCTCTGCACTCCCACCCAACCCCACCAGCTCCTTCCTCCTCTAGGCACAGTCCCCATGGTGATGCTTATGCACGGGAGAGCTTACACACCTTATGTGACTGCAACATCATCTTGCCACGCACAGGGAAGGTGCTACACTGAGCCTGAGTTTTCCTCATGCTCTCTTTCTGCCCCTTCATCCTATGGGTCCCAAAACCAGGGGGAGAATAAATGGAAACAAAGGTGAGATGGATTTACCCCGGTCCACCTCTGTCCTCATCCTGAAATTCATTCTACCCTCTTTACTTTGAGAAGAACTGAACTTTCTCACATCGTCTCAGCACTCTGATTAGGCTTTTGGTTCTGATTAAAAATTATTGCAGTCTAAAAGAAACTAAGATAGTTATTTTCCCAGATGAGTTTTCTTTTGAAAAGTCCTAGTGCAATCTATATTTATTAATGGCATTTAATGCCTACTCTCAGCATAGTAATTAAAAAAAAAGTATTAACAAGAATGATGAGAGGATGGTAATGTTAGAATTGAGTTTTGGTCATCTCAGTTATCCTAGAAAGGTTTCTGTCAGGCTGGATATAAAGGGAATAGAAGGTTTCAGGATATCAAAGCATGGGTTGTTGATATCAACACATGACCTTTCAAATGACAGAAATAGTTGAATGATGTGCTTCTGTTTTAGAAGAGAAGGATTTCTTGTTTTGAATGGTGAGAGAGGACACAAGTGCATGTTGTTTCTTTCAGAAAAGCTTTTGCTTTCACATTATCAAGAGCAGAGATGGAACCTAAGCAGACTCACTTTTAAGCACTGTGGAAACAGTCAAGTTTCAGAGTATTAGTATCTTTTTTTGAACTAAAAATTGCTTGATATTTTTATCTCTCCAAACATTTTTAGCATCAAATTTGCTTTCGGTGGTTTCCCCAGGCAATCATATAAAGAAAGCAGCACAGTACTATTCATTTGTCTTTATCTTACTTCATGCTGTGCCTGGTGGCAGAGTGTTGTTCTTCAGTTTCCCAGGCTTTTTCATGGAAAATAAGAGCACTGTGTTCTTTGCTGGCCAATACTGTTCTCGTTCTGCCCTTGTGTTTGTTTTTTTGCAGATCAAAATCTTGGTTTATCACAGTGTTAGCTTTGGACCTAGCAGCTAGCATTAGAATGGTGTAGGTTTGGCTGCTAGGTTTCTTCAGGCAAAGCACAGCTGGCAAGCTGTAGGTCCTCATGCCCAAGCCAGCTTCTTTCTATAGCACAGCAACCAGAAAAAAATTTGAAGAAAAGCTTCATCCATCAGGTTTCTTGTGCTGGTTGAGCTCACAACATTGCTCAGCGTTCAGCAGAAGGATGCCCAAGCACTGGTAGTGGAGGTGGCTAGCAGTAATTTTTGAAGAAGAGCTGAGGGGGAAGCACACACTGAACAAGAAAGAGAAGAGAAAACAAGCAGAGTAAAGTGATGAGGGAGAGGGAAGGAGAAGCAGAGACTGTAAGACAGAGAAATAAGAAAAGCACAGTGGTGTGCTGGAGCTGTGAAAGCAGAAATAGAAGTGAAAGAGGGTGTTTCAGAGGGACATCCAGCACCAGCCCAGCTACAGCAGATTGATGCTTCTTGGCTGTGTTGCACCAGGCCCTGGTGTGATTCTCTGGCGTAAGCCTGGAGCAGCAATCTCTCTCCTGATTGCTGCTTAGGGACACCACTGAGCTGACTGGCCACAGAAACAGTCCTGGCCTTCTATCCTTGGTCAGGCAGAGAAGTACTAAATGAAATCCTCTGAAAAAGGCAAAGCAAAGTGGGAAAACCCTCCTGACTAAGGAAAATAGCCAGGACTAAAAAGGTGCAATATCTCAAAGCTTCCTGCCACCCCAGTTATTTGTATCACTCCTGATCCATTTTCATGCTGAAGTAGCTTCACATATCTCTGTCCCAGTTGGCTGAAGCTCATAAAAAACCCTAAACATAGACTACCACTTCCCCATGGTCAGTAGCCTCCCAGTAAGCCAGCTTAGTGGGAAAGAGGATCCTTGTGAAGTCATGGTTATTTCTTAATTTTATTGTGCTGTGCCAGCCTTTCTGGTGTCTGTGTCAAATAAAAAAGTCAGTTGCCTGAAACAAGCTCCAGTTGATCTGAAATCTAAACTAGCCCTACCAAAACCCTAACAACTCATTCCCATATCTTTCCTATTTGTTTACCAGTCAAGAAATTTCCCCATGGATTGCCAAGTTTTCAGAATTTCTGTTCCTGGTCTATAAGTTTGGAGGGAGTTTTTGGTGGGTGGCTTGGTCTGCTCTTTTCATTGTGTTCCTCTTTCATTTTATGTGGCTAAATAGAGTGGGCAGGGCAGCAGGGACAGGAGCGTGCTCCTCTGGCCCTGCACATTTCCATGTCAGGCAGAGGTAACATGGAGGAGTGAAATCTCTTTTTGAGACCAAGAAACACACTCAAATGTTCAGTCACTTTCATAGCTGTGGAAGTTGTTGGTGAGACGAGAGCTGCTTATTCTGAAATATTTGTCAACATGTGCTGTGTCAATCCAAAGGAACAGCTGGTCTGGATTTCTCTGGAAATGGTTATCTGTGATCAGATTGTGCTCAGTTCTTTAATTTCTGCTTTAATTTTGGTCTGCCTGGTCTCCATGCCACCATACCTTGGGGACACAGCTTCCTTTTGAAAGGTGTTGGCAACTCATGCAATCCCACCATAACTCTCTGCAGCCCTCCAAATAACTGTTTCACTTGGAGAACAAAACCCAAACCAGAAACAGGAATTTCATAGCCATGTTTTGGGTGTTGTACAGCCGAAGTAATACATTGGTAAATTAATTGTGCAGTCAGCTTACACATTCTCATTTTGTTCTTTCAGAAGGTTTTGTGGTGGTACTTTTGCTTGGCTATTCAATATTCTTACATCTCTTTGCAGGTTGACAGCTTCCTCTGTCAGCAAAGAAACCGCAGGATGAAGCATCAGTGGTAAATGTTAAACTTTTAATTCAGTAACCCATTTAATGGCAAGAGTTTTCCAAGGTTTGGAAAGAAAAAGCAAACCAAAAACCCACGACTACTTTATGACTGAATTGCAGTCTTGATTCTTACAAGTACAGATTTTAACCAGGCTGCTTATTTCTTCACTACCCATTTGCGTTCATCGTAGCCTACATTTTTATAACTTCAGTCAGGCTGGTGTCTAAGCCTACCACAGAAATTCATTCCTTTTACAGAGACCTTTCCATGCAGATGCTGAGCCGCGAAGCTGGTCCCCAGCGAACCCGACAGAGACGAGCCAGGAAATGAAAATGCTGAGAATCTCAGGCTGGGGCTGGAAGGCAGCCAAGGGAGCACTCCGACAGCAGGCAGTGAGGCTTCTGCCTTGAATGTAGGTCACCACTCACTTATGGAAATTCACTGCTCACGTGAAGAGTGCCATGAAGCAGCGCTTCAGGGAGAGGAGGCAAATGTGTAATGCTTTCTGTGCAGTAATTACAGCGGTGCGAGGGAGGGGAAAAGGCTCCGGATTGCTTCGGCTTTCCTCTATTCCATTTTCAGCAGCTCTGTAGAAGTCAGCTATATGAGTGCCTGACATCACTAAAGAGATTCCTCGAGGGCACATTTCACTTGGAAGCATGGTTTAAATAAAAAATTTCTTGACATAAATGAGGCATATGTCTTTTGTCTTTTTAAAGAGATTATGTTCCAGAAGCTGTTCCAGGCTGAATTCTATTGTCAAAGTGAGGAGTTGCCTCTGAGCTGATCTCCCCATTGCCTGCAGATCCCTGCCCACAAGCCTGCCCCCAGCAATTAATGGGGATCTTTCCTTCCTTGTGGAAAACACACACACACACAGATACTCATTGTGAAGATCTGGCTTTTGATGGGCTCTACTGAAAACATCTGCAAAGAATGCTTACTGTTTGCATGTAACCACAGACTTAAATATGTGGGTATTGTGCTCTGAAAAAAAGGAAGAAAGAAATAGTCTGGTTAAAACTAGAGCTGACAAACCTTTCTTAGGTTTTCATTTCATGGAGTTGTCTTACTCATCAGAAGAACATCCTCTCTCTTGTATCTACTTTAACCCCAGGATAGTAATTCCCAGTTCTCTGCCGCTTCTCCATCCCTTGTTTTGGAGGTATATCACCAGGCACTTAATGCCCTGCTCTGCTGACCATTATGCATCCTCAATATACCTTAATGCATCTCAGGCATGATGATGCAATGAAAATGTAACTGTTCAAAAAGAGATCTCAAGAGAGCTCACATTAAAAGATTTGCACAGGTGCTTCAATCTTACAGAGGAAGCAACTGAGGTAGTAAATTATCTATGATCTATCAGTGTGCCCTTGCTGCCAAAAAAGCCTCAGTTGTATAAAGAAGAGTGTAGCCAGTAGGTTGAGGGAGGTCATTCTTTCCCTCCACCCTGGTGAGGCCACAGCTGGAATACTGCATCCAGTTATGGGCTTCCCAGTTCACGAGAGACAGGGATCTGCTGCTATGCAGAGTCCAGAGGGGGGCAACAATGATGATTGGAGGATTGGAGCATCTCTCTTATGAAGAAAGGCTGAGGAAGCTGGGACCCTTTAGCCTGGAGAAGAGAAGGCTGAGGCGAGACCTTGTTAATGTTTAGAAGTATTTAAAGGGTGGGTGCAAGGAAGATGGAATCAGACTCTTCTCAGCAGTTCCCAGTGACAGGATGAGGGGCAATGGGCACAAGCTGGAATATAGGAAGTTCCATTTAAGCATAAAAAAACTTCTTTACTATGAGGGTGACAAGGCACTGGAACAGGCTGCCCAGGGAGGTTGTGGATTCCCCTTCTCTGGAGATATTAAAAAACCCACCTGGATGCAGTCCTGTGTAATGTGCCCTAGGTGACCCTGCTTTAATGGGAGAGTTGGACTAGGTGATCTCTAGATGTCTCTTCCAACTCTGACAGTTCTGTGATTCTGTGATAATGAGGTCTTTCATATTGGTGATCTGCTCTGATAAGAGAGCATCTCCTGTTATTAATGGTACTGTTCCTGCCTTTCCATCCTACTCACCATATATACTGTCCCTGTGCATTTACATTGCATTTAATCTTAGTCCCTGAAGGCGTTACACTAAATCTTATGGAAAAAAAAAAAAAAAAGGCTTTTCTCTCCATCATAACACCAACAGTTACACTCTCCACGAATGTGCTTGTGACAAATAATGCAGTTTGTATGTATGATGCACACTAGGATTAGCTCTTCACTGCAGCTTTGGGCCTGAATCAGAAGTTGTCCCTCGTCTGACACAACCATTACTATGAAAAAAAAGAGCCTCCTAGCCATCAGCAGAAGAGGGGATGTAAAAAGAAAGCATGCTGCTTGGCAGGCAAAAGTAGGACACCAGGCCCCAATCTCATACTGTCTCAGTTCTGGCTTGATGTCATGATTATTTCATCTTGCTGGGAAATGCTGTGGTTAGAGAGACGCTGCATCTCAATTCAGTCACTCTGATCTGAGAGGAGAAACTCACGCAAGTGAGTTCCAGATCCCAAATCTGATACATAATTAATGACATTTTTAACATAACTGTCAGGACAAAATACTTTACTGGCCAATGACCACTTCTGAAGAAGTACATTTAAGATTTAGGGAGGAGGTAGGTACATGCACCCAAAATTGCATTGCAAAAAACCCACTGGCCTTGATTTTTAGGGATTTTTTCCACTGATACTTACTGATTTAAACTCTTCCACCCCTAGAGGTATGTCTCTGAGCATGCCTAGAATTGCCTCACTGCTGACCTGGTTGAACAGTTTGCCATCTGAGCCTGTCATGATTCACAGATCAGAATAAAAATTCTCCATTCTGTCTATTATCATCCAGAGAGACGAATTTCCCACTTCCTCCTAGGGTCAATACAGCTAGTTACAGTGTTTCTGAGAGTGGTCAGTCTTTCGTTGCAGGAGCAAGACATGCCCACAGCTCTTTCTCTAAGATAATAAATACTGAGTTACGGTTCTGCTTCTGAAAGGCAGTATAACTTGTCCTCCAAAAACCCCATCCCATTCTAGCCAGAGTTTAGGCTCTAGCACTCCACTCTGCAGTGATTTTGATGAGTCACTTAGCTCCCCCTGTGCCCCAGGTTGCTGAGCTGTGGGACAGGCATGCTATGAACTCATCGGATGCTGAGAAACTTCATTCAGGGTTTGTGTGGTGTTGCATGTAGTGAACTGCCAGTAGGACTTGTCTACAAAGCCTCTAGCTTCACAATACAAGCCTCCACCAATTTAGCACAGGAATATCTCCATTAGATGATAACACCAGGAAGTGACTGTACTTCATTCAGACACCTCTCAGAGAAGGGGATGTGGTTATTGTGAAAAATTAATAAAATGCCTGAAGATCCTCAGTGAAAAGAGCTCATAGAACTTGAGTTCTCAGAAGGTAAATTACCCACCCATTTGAATTTTTTATCCTCCATTAATTCCATGCCTTACAGGGAGATTTGTATTATGCAGCTCTAGTCATCTAAAAGTTGGATCTATAGTCAAAGTTGACTGTCTGAGGTCACTCAGCAGTGGAAATATGAGCAACTACAGGGAAAGAGTCAGCCCTCCCACCTCCCTTAGACTCTCCACATTGACCAGACAAGAAGCTGAGATGTCTAGCCCAGACCAGATAGCTACCTTCAAATGCTAAATCTGGTCAGAACCCACCCTGGGTATGCAATTAGACCCTGGAGTGGATGCAGCAGTGAGGCTGTTGTCGTTCCGTGCTGGGCCAGGGCTTGCTGTAGGCAGGGAACCCTGCCCCTTCCTGCTTCTGCTGCCAAACTCATTCCAGAGCCACTGGCACCTGGCTGAGGCAGCAGACAAGCTGAGTGAAAGCAAGAGATTAATGATTTGGGAAAGATGATGGAGATGGGGTGAAGGAGAGAGAAGAAAGGAGAAGAAGAAAAAAAAATCAAGAAATGGAAATCAGCTGTAGTAAAGAAAATAGTAAAGCGAGAAGGAAAGAAAGGAAGAAAAAGTTATTCGGGAGAAATGAAAAAAAAACCCAAAACCAGCCACCATTTACAGCCATCGCCTAATGCTGGTGCTTGGCATTCCATGCAGAAAGCGGGATGGGTACATGACCAGGAAGAGCCATCCCCCAGAGCAAACAGTCTGCTCTCCTTCGCCCAGCTTTCCCAGCACTCTGCCTGCTCTGAGACACTTAGTGAATCACATTGATAGCCAGGCACCATAAATCACCTCCTGACACACAGCTCTCACACTTCCAACCTTGTATGTCCTCATTCATTGCTGTGGCTGGGCATGCCAGAAATACAAATGCCAAGGCATCTCATTTTCATCAGAAGAAGGAGAGGCATCAGCAGCCCAGTGCTTGCTGCTCCCCATCCTTAAGAGAACAGCCCATATGGGAAGGACAGGAAGATAACTGGCACACAGATGTCCTGAATATACAACTTTATATTTGGAGGCAGTTACAAATAAAAACTATTTTAAAGCAATCACATTAATCAAGGCCTTTTTATGCATTTGCTACAATGAGCCACAAATAAAAAGAATCACAAGTGCATATCAAATGTAAAGGTTAATCAAAGACAGCTTCTTCTTTTGGCAGCTACATCATGCTGCTGGTCTCTGCCAGGAAACATTCACTTCATTGCTTCTTTTAAAAAAAAATATATACATGCATATATATATATATATATATATCCAACCCCCTCATTCTCAGGTTTTCCAAAAATTTGGATTATATCACACCCATTTTCAACTTCCTGGAGAAGTAAACGGCAAATGTGTAACATTTCAAAGATACTTTAAGAAATGGGTTTTCACCTTCAGTAGTTTTGACTGAGACTTCTCTATTTCCATTAGAAAATGCACTGACTGATCCTTTGTTGCAGGCTTTCAATGTAATTCCTTTAAAAAAAAAAAACCCACCTGGTCTAGCAGAAAGCTTCAGAGCAGTCCCACTCCACCAAGAAGCTGTGCAGGTCTGTTGATTTATCTGCTCTGGGCACATTATCTCTTACACACAGCTCATCTGGGAAGCATTTGGAAACATTTTATGGACTGATTCAGCATTAAATGGTGGGTTGAGCTGCAGAAGGGAGTACAGGATAGTACCACAGAAGATGGCTTTCTACAAGCCTGTGCTGACTTCAGATGCTGTTTACCTGATACCATTCACTTTGGGGAAACACAGATGTTGCCCACTTTCTCATTCACCCCAGCAGATCACCACACACAAGCTTCAATCACAGCTGAACCCCCACACCATCACCTGATGGCAGAAGTTGTAAGAGAAGCATTAAATCAAAGCACCCCAATTCAGCTGGACAATGTCCCTTCTTCTCAGGGCACTTCTCCCATGGGAAGTTTGTAGGGCTTCCCGGTGGGGCACGGTTTGTAAGGCTTCTCACACCCTCCTGCTGCTGTGAACCAGTGCTGGGACAAATCCAGGTGAAGATGCTTGGTCTTATAGTACAGCAGCTGACCTTGGCTCCACTCACTGCCATAAGCTGCACACTTCCCATAAGTCATTAATTTTTAACTTTCTTCAGTCTGTGCCAGGAACTGAATTGCTGTGAAATAACTCATACTGAATTTCAAAGAGAGACTGAGATAAACCAGGAAATATTCACCTTTCCTCTTTGAATCTATTTTACTCTGCAAGACCAAGTAGGTACAGTATGGCTAGTTTCACATCCCACATTCTCTGTCCTGTCTTTCTAGCTCCATATTCTGGGTTTTATTCCTCATCACAGAAATTCTCTAATAAGTTCCTTATTCATATTCTTGTGCCATTTCCAAACTTAGCTCTCTGAGTTTTCATCTTGTTTATATTACTGTTTCTCTTTGCTTTCTACTACTCAAAAGGTATAATTGAGGTGATTCAGAGTTTAACCTTACAATGTAGTTGTACTTTTCTAGTCGGGCTCTGTACTCAGTCTCAAAATTATTCCATTAAATCTTCTCCTGCAAGATTTAAAATAGATGCAGTTAATGTGCCCAAAATTTTGGTAGAAAAGGGCAGATTCCTGAGTTTCTTCTGGCCTGATGAGGTAAAAATCTACCTTTGGCTCTGTGCTTGAAGCACATCAAGTGAGCATGCTGTCTTCTTTCAAATCTTCACCTGAAATAAAAGTGGGCTTCCATCTTGTTTTCTTGTCAATGTTTAGACTTTTTCTTTTAAAATTTCTAATTCATCTAATCAGTTTACATGGAAGGTGTGGATGAAATAAAAGGCCTGCCTTTGTCCAGGCCAAGCAGGAGACTTTATTATCTCTTTGTTTATTCTCCTTACATACTGTGGCTTTAAAGGCAATAGATATAATTGAAGCACCTTATCTATATCTGCATTGTAAGCATTACTCATTCTGCCCCAAACACTCAGAGGAACTCAGTGGTGACATTAGGCTGACTTCACTGCAGCAGCAGAAGGTAAGGTTGTCTGCATCTGAATTTAATCACGAGATGTAGCTGCCTGTTGTTCTTGTGCCACAGGGTTCTGCCCTTCTGAGTAGCTGTGACCCCCCCAGAGTCTCCAAGAAAGGGTAAAACAATAATACTTCAGTCATGAGATGGAAAGATTTCCTACTGTGACAAAACACAGCCCTGGCAGGGGCTGGCACTTTTTCTGGAAGCTTTGAAGATGACAGCTTGCCCATCCAGGTCAGGAAAAGATAGATGGGTGGAGTAGCCCTGGGAAGATGGTGTAACACATGTTTATAATCCACTCAGTAGAAGATTTCCATCTTCCAGGCAGTTTGATAATGACTTTTCACAGCACTCTAAGCTGGAGGAGGCTGGGATTGCTTCTGATGAAATGAGATTGGTAGTCTGTGGAGAAATGCAGTTTTCTTGCAAATTGAACAGTTACTGAAAAGGACCTATTTTAGTATAGCTTTGATCAGGAAACATAGATATAGATGGAGAAATCTCATTTATTAATTAATTTGTTTTAGTGATGGAATGCAATTCACATTTCTGAATTTAGAAATAAAAAAAGAGGAAAGGGGAGAAAAGTAAAAGGGAAGAAGGGAAGGGAAGGTCAAAGATATGATAAATGTTGGACACCATGGCTTATTACACATGAAATTATTGTGGTGTGAATGGAAAAGCTCTTTTCTGCTAGGAATTTAGATTTATAAGACAAACAAAATTGCTCTGCTCAAAGGCACCTTTTCAATGGAGCAAATACATTCTTAAACATCACCACACCAGCTGTGCTCTAAAAATATTTTATACTGCCAAATTATTAATTTCTTTGAGCATTTCCTATTATCCCTTTAGTGGACACTAGCTAACAAATCAGCTATGTAAAATGTTTGTCTCACTGGTGTTGCAGTATAAAGTACAGCCATCCAAGATGCTTCTCCACCAATACAATGATTCAAAATTACTTACGACTTAAGTGCTGCCTATCCCCACAGGTATTTTATTTTCCTCCATGGCTGCCTTTCCAGATTTTATCTTATTGCCACTTACCATAGTATTTGTTCTGTGGGTGTATTGCTAGTGATCAGAGCCTAACCAGATACACTTTGCAGATGCTGAGCTCAGACTGTACTAACCACTGTGAGTTGTTATGCCTTATCAATGTGCAAATACTCTGTTCCTAACCACATGCCTCTTGCAGAGCTGCAGCTCTGCAGACAGGCTTTGGCAGAGCTTTTGGCTGTAGTCCCTTTCTCCTTCTCAGCCAACACAAATGCCTAGGCAAAAAATCAGATATCCATATATGCTTGGGAAGCTGAATCAAAGGGTCCCAAAAGTATTTAACAATATTCTGAGATTGTATACACATGCATAACCATGGTGTGTGTAACAGCAAAGAGGTTCTTTATAAAAAAATCCATATTTTTTATAAAAAAACTTCCATCCCTCCCCCATCTCCACTGAAGCTCAAGGACACAGTAAAGATCACCTGCAGCAGCACATTAGAGGAGTAGGAGACAGATCTATAGTCCAAGTGTTTTGCTCTGACAGAGCAGCCCATAAGGAGCTGGCATGAGACAACACAAGTCCTGAAGAAAGTTCAGAGCTACCTCCCACAGGCAGCTTCTCATCCTGTCCTTGCTTTTGTGCTCCAACAGCAAGTGCACCTCAGAGCCTGGCTGTGCAGACAACTAAAAGTTGTCCAAAGCCTTTTGAAAACTGGCATGGCTCTTTTCATCCAGGAACCACTTAAGTACCACTGAGGACATAACATACACTGAGGTGCATGAGACCTAGCTCAAGGAACAGAAAGATTGCAGTTTCCTCCAGCTAGAGGAGAATTTTGCTCCTCTTCTTTTTTTTCTGTTCAGTTCCTATTGCAATTTCTGTCACAACCAGACGAGAGAGACCTTTCATTCTGGCAAGCAGCATGGAGGAACTAGGACTCCTTGTTCCTCATTGCAGCATTAGACTTAGCAGTCCCCAAGCTGTTGTGAAACACTACAGAGGGGTCAAAACAGGAAGTACAACCATCAGCAGCAAGTGAAAGAAAGGCTTTCCTTCCTATTCTAAGATTTCAGAACTTCCCTAGCCTCCAGCTCTAAATCCTCTTACAGCTGTGGCATTTATTTAAGGGATTTTTTCTTTTTCTTATTTCTGCCCAGGTCACATAACGGATCCACCACTTGCCCTCTCATCTTCAATTTGCATGAAAAACAGGCAGCAGGAAGATAAAAGATTCATCTTAATCAATCCTTAGAGGAGACCTTGAAGTTTCTGGTCAAAGATATGCAGACTGCATTAGGTACTCTTCCCCTTGGCTCCATCTGAGCTCCTGCCTCAGCTTAGTGTCTTGTTCCTCCAGCCTCATTTCTCTTTTTCTAATTAGGTATAGTAATGCCATTCAGGATAGAAAGTAATCTCACAGCCTATTTAATATGTACTTGTTGACTCCCGCACAACAGTTTAATCAGAATTTGAGAGAATTTGGAGGCAATCTGTCTGTTTAGAGGCTGAGCAAATAAAATCTGTCTGAGAAACTGCTCTAAAAGCCCAGAAGAGATATTATTTCCATCTTGGTGGAAATCTTGGGTCATATCCTATTAATTTTGTTTATATGAACAGTCAAACCATAAAAGGAATGACAGGACTAAGCAAAGTAAGCAGGATCCAACCCATTATTTTCAGCTCCCTGAATACCTCTATTCCTCATTCATGGAGAGTCCCGAGGACCTTTTGACCACAGCCAGACAACACAAGCAGCAACTTTAAGTACAGGATTATCTGAACAGTTAAATTTGGGCACATGCTTTAATACTTGCTGAGTTCAAAGTCCAGAGCAGCTCTTGGGGTTAGGTCTTTCCTGCTCTCATTTGTGGACACAAAGGAAAGTTCTTGTGAAGACATGGCTGCTTCTAGCTTTCAAACAGATTAATATCATACAATCCATAATTTTTTTGTCAACTGGGGAGATTACAGTGTGTGGGAACTTCTCAGGCTGCACGAACAGAATAAAAGCAGTGACCCCCACTAGCTGGATTTCTTTTCTCTCCCTTAAGGCTGACTGTTGGCATGGGCAGCGATGTAAAAGGGCTATTGCATAAACCCCAAGAAGTGGGATGAGAGAGTGGGTTCCTGGGTGTAACACAGCCGAGTGCCACTGCTGTTGGTGGCAAAAGCAATGACTGCTGGTCCCAGCTGGGGCTAGAGGCAGGAGAGGGAGCAAAGAAGCATTGGTGTCTGGTGCCAGAGCCACATTCCCACCTCCACTCACACACTGCGTGCTCTGCACCCTGGCTAAGCAGGCACGTACGGCATGGCTCAATCCTCTTGGCCATACACAGGCACAGAAAATCCACCTCTGCAGCTCCAGGATTATCCAGTTGTCGGGGCCCAGGGTTTGCTGATTTTCACTTTACCAGGCTCGGCAGGCAGGATGCAAAACAACACAAGGGGGAGGGCAGCAGGATACGGGGTAAGTGTGTCCCACAGCCTCTCGCTATTATTAGCCCTGAGCTGTTGATCCAGCAGCCATTTCTTTGTCTCCATGAGTCAGGTAAGGGCTGCAAAAAAGTTCCTGAAGGACAAACTCACCACTCTCCTTCAGAGGACACAAGAAAACAGTGACCCAGAAGGGTCAGTCTCCTTCAGCCTCCTTCAGCCTCCATCCATCCTGGACAACTAGATAGTGGTGCCACTTTGCTAGGAAGTGGTCAGCAAAGAAAGATAGCAATAGAAATTTAAAATAGTGGTTTTTACATTACCCAGTATAATAATGCCTATAGCCTGAGGATTCAAATGACAAAATAAAATCCATAATCCGTAATATTGTGTATGTTCCCCCCTTTGGTTAGCCCATTGCCTCAGATTTTGTAGCCTTTAGACTACATGTTCCAGACATTACCCATGCCCAACCTCTCCCACCACTCTAAGAACAGCTGTTCATTTTGCAAACATCTGTTCTGCTTGAAAATGGCACTGCCTTGGCTGCATGTCCCTGTCCCAAAGTGAAGAGTGCTCCCTGAGATCCACAGCATACATAAGAAGAGGGTTCATGTGAGCTCCTCCTCACCCTCTTCAGAAAAAAACTTGCTGGGTTTGTTTACCCTGCCCAGGAGGATGCTGATTTACAGGACAGGTGGCACAGTGAAAATTAGGCTCTTTGGAAATGTTGCACATTAGACTTTTGGAGTCTCCAGAGCTTGCTACAAGAACTGGCTTTTAAAATTTATCAATCAGAAATTCTCTGTACTAGCACTAAATGATTCAGAATATCCCATTGTACTCTCACTGTGAAGCAAAATGTTGCTGTGCACAGACACCCACTTTTTTTTTCCAAATCCATTGTCAGACTTGACTCCAGCTTTGTGCATTATCACCGCTTGTTTCTACACTTACGAAAGTTCCAGCAAATATGAAGGAACAATACCTGACATGAAGGGTCCTGTGACAAAATTTAAGTACAGAACTAAAAACATCAGGTCATTGTGATTCTTACAGTGTCTAGTAATATGCAGCTTCTTTGAATGCACTACTTAAAACTAGGATAGCAAACTTGATACAAAATAGTAGTGCTGCAGCATGCAGCTGTATAAAAAAACAGTGTGTCTTTCTTGATATAGGTGCTTGCCTGCAAAATTTCAACTGAGCAGTAAGCTTTGTGGATAAGTTAATTTTTTAGCACATATAAGTATCTGTCATAAAGAATAATAGGCACAATATATACATCTAGATTATACACAGAAATTCAAACACTGCTTTCAGCAAGTCACTGCAAAGCACCCTTTCTTCCACATTTATCTATTTTGTCTCTCAACACTCATGGATATGCTTTACTTTTTTTTTTTTAATGAGTTATTCTGCCTGATATTCTGATAAAAAAAAGATTTTTTTCAATCTAAGTGGAAATAGAATTAATTAAGACCAAGATGTATTGATATTAGCATGTAAATGATGTTCATTGAGTCAGTGCGATGTTTTTCTGTAAATGATTGCTACAATACAGCATAATATTTTGAAGGTTCAAGAAAGACTAATTTTTTGTTGTAAAATACCATTTTTATTACATAAGTATGGATTGTACTGTACAGCTGCGTGTATTGATTGAAAATACCTATGAAGCATTATTTTTTCCTGTATTTTTGTTGCCAATATTGCTTCCATACAATGGTACATTGTAAAAGGCAGTCTGCAATTGCTCATCACCAGCAATTATTCCTAACAGCATCTTTCAGCCACCTAGCTATTCAGCTAGACATAAGGTAGGATGCACCTCACTGAGGAATGAACTGGTGTTTTACAGTCTTTTTTTTTTTTTTTAATTTTGTGAAATCTCCTTCTGCCTAGAGACATTGAATTTATTTTGAACTCCTGAGGAGAGGTAAAGGAAGAACAAGCAACACGAGATGGTTAATAGGGTGAATCAGAACAGTTCAGCTCTCACCTCCTAAGGCACACTGGTTGGCAGTTCATGTTTATAATCACTATCTCCTTAAGGTGTCAATGATTCTCACCATTCCTTGTGTTTATAGCAAAAAAAATACGTAGTTCTTTCCTAGTCCATTATTATTCATTACCAAAACCCATCTCTCCAGTCCGGGCTTGAAGTACAGATGCCCTGAAAATGGCTCAGGGCTCAAGTGCTTTTCCTTCTAGTGCACTTCATTGCACGGGTATTGGCAATCACCACGTGGGAGCTCATCTTATCTCATAAGCTATGCAGGACTGGCCAGATCAGTCCTCATGTGACATTTCTGAGAAAACCTCAGGAACACTAAAAACCAAAAGTCACTGTTTGTTATGGGACTGCCCTCTATTTGAATGATTTTATTACTTCCAGATATCAGTCAGGCTGCATCACAGAGGCTCCAGCTACCCTAGGCTCCACCTATCCCCCAGATAACCCTGGGGTTCCCCAACTGCTGCATCCAAACAAACAGAAGCACAAGGTATCCTAATCCCAGGGTTTCTTCTGGAGGAGCAGGCACCAGGAGCTCAGTGTTGTCTAAAGCTGAGTCTACACCACCCCACAGTAAAAGGTAATGGGCATGAGAGGTGTAATCCAGCCCAATCCATGGGATGCTGCCTTTCCCAAGAGCCACAAAAGTCTTTTCAGCATCATCATTCAAATCCAGGAGCTATTCTACAGATTTACAGAGAAAATGAGAAATCAAGGATAAGCATCATCATTCTGGGTGCCTGTGTTAGCAGTGAGTTTGTAAAGTGCCAGTAGAGCTTTCTCTCGTTTGTGCAAAGTTTGTATTTTCTCTCTCCCCCTAGTCCCTTCTAATCCGATGGGGAAAATCTGTTCATGGCCTCAGTTCTGGTAATTAATTTAAACTTGAGCAAATTGTCAACATGTGACAAAAAAAGCTGTCAGCAGTGCACACCCAGCTTCTCATCTCTGTGTTCAGTTTCTCAGGATAAACACAAAGATAGAAATCCCCTCATTCATCTTACCAAAACTTGTTACTTATTAAGGTAATGCTGGTAGGTGATGTTTCCCAAGTTTAGCTCCTAATTCCAGGACTTTCTGTATCACTATCCTTATCTTCTAATTTCAATCATGCTTCTTCCTCTTCAGTATGTACTCTCCAAATGATGTATTTAGGAGAAGTAATTCTATCCCTTCCTAACTTTCTTTTAGCTAAACTAGATAAGCCAAAATCCAGTAATCTCATCTCATTAGGTACTTTAAAAATAATTATATAAAATATATAAAAATATTTATATACAGGTATATTATTAAATATAAATAAGATTAAATATTTATAAATATAAATAAAGATTAAATAAATATATATTATAAAATAATTTGGGTTGGAAAGGACCCCTAAAGATCATGTAGTCCAACCTCCCTGCAGTAAGCAGGGACACCCTAGTCCTAACACTACAGGTCCTTGCATACAGCCCCTCTCCAACCCTCTTGTAGACACCCTTCAGATACTGGAAGGTTGCTATTAATATTTAGAAATAATATTAAAATAATAAAATTAATGTATTATCAAATGCATTAATTGCACTAGTATGCAAATAAAGAGAATTTTAAAAAATATTGAAAAAATCTTGAATGCAGTAAATATCTTTAAAGAGTTTAATTTTAGCAAAACAACAGTGCTACAATTGTGCAGCTACTGAGTATGACTTAAAAGGAAAGTCATGTACTTTAATAACACCTCGGAAATTGTTGTATGGCAAATATTTATTGAAACTTCTTTCATTCTCCTCTATTTCTCACTCTTTTTATAAGACTCAGAAATGAATTGGTTTTTCAAACTGTAAGTGTGAGAATTTTAAAACAGCTAATCTTCACAGGATATTACAGTCATAAATTACCTTTAAAAAGCTTGGGGCAGGAATCTGATATAGGAACCAATACATTATTCAGTTATGAGGCACTACCTCTAGAAGCTGTTATTAATGGGAGCAAAGCGCATTAGTCAATCAGTTCTTCTGACATTGCATTATTAATACTCAAAAAGCAAATTTTCTGAGATGAATTTGCAGAAAAAGAAAAAAAAAGAAAAAGAAAAGAAAAAAAGAAAGAAAGAGCGTAGCATATGGAATTTATGCCAGACATCCAGCCATGATATGAAAAGCAATACATTTTGCATGCACACTATTGTATCTGCAAAAATTGCTGCCAAATTGCCACTGAAAAAATCGTCACCCCTTTGTTCAGAGTTGTAGTTATTTACTAAACCATTTAGGAAGGTCTACTATCAGCAGCGTTTTTGTATATTATCTAAAAATCTCATTCAGTGAAAATCTAAAATAATTTCCCATTAAAACATAAAAAAAAAAACAGTTTTATGTTTAGAAAGCAATAGATTTAGAGATGCATTTGAAGTCTGGCAGCTCTAGATGTGTGGTAGAAACAGGGACCTGACTTTTGTGGGCACTCCTTCAGTCGTTCCTAAAGCTCTCGCTTATCTTCTAGCACCATTCCTTGATGCTTTTTCCTGACAGGGCAGCTGACACACAGGGTCCAAATCACTGGACCTCAGCCTTCCTCCTGTCAAGAGGTCACAGGTCTCCCCTCAGCAGCCTTTAAGTTATTTATTATTTGCATGTTGTGCTGCTTCAGACAGTGCACTTCTTCCCCCCCTGCTCCTGTAGATCATGTGTTCAGCGGCTTGATGCAGAGAGGGCTTTATTTAACACAGCCTACAGCCAGGGGAAACCTTCTGCCCCAGAGTCGAACTTTTGCCTTCCCCACGAGTTAGTAATTCAGGGGCCAAATTTAGAAGCAAGGGGCCGAGCGCAGGGCAGGCAGCCAAGGGGAACACCCCGCTGCCCGGGACACAGCAAGGCACAAAGAGGACAGGCAGGCAGGAGGAGGAGAAAAGCCACAGCAATGAGCCACCCATCCTCCTCCTTCTCCTCCCCGTCGTCCTCCTCCTCCTCCTCACCGCAGAGGTCCCAGACCTCCCCGAGAAACACGCGTGCACACACGGGAGAAATTGGGTGCCACAGTTTGGTTTCTCCCTGGCAAAATGCAAAGGGTCCGATGGGCTGCTGAACCCTAGGTGAGGAACAGGGACACACGTGGGGCTGTGCAAATTTAGGAGCCCTGTTCCTGTGACTGGGAGCCACAGGGTGAAACTGGTGGGGGGAAAGCCTAGGAGGTGCCTAGGAGCTACCACTGGCCCGGGGCAATCAGATCCCCACTCTGAGCTAGGGCAGGCTGGCAAGGCCCCTCATATTACTCTGATCTCCTTTTTATGGAAATCCTAAACTTGACTGCGTTTTTATGAACAGTTCAGCAATTTAGACATATCTTTGGAACGAGTAATTTTCAATCACTTCCTCCTTTATCTGATGCAAATACCACGACTCTGGTTTTCTCTGAGCCCAAACTAGCAGCAGTAAAGGCAAGCAGCCATCTCCCGCTTCCTCCGGCTGCTGAAAAGGAGCTATTTGCAAGCGTGTGCTGCAGGGGAACAGAGTCACTTCCTTACCATGTTTGGCCAGAGAAAGAAATTGAACTAAACCCGGAAGCGCTCATCATTGTGCAGCTAAGGAAAATATTTTAAACATCTCTTTCGCCTTCCTGCTGCCCGTTGTTGTTTTTTGTTTTTTGTTGTTTTGTTGTGTTTTTTTTAATTATTCTTCAGGGTAAAGGAAAATGCACATACATCTATGTGGTATTGCTTGTAAACAAAGGGCTGAGCTGTTTCAGGCTTGTCTCAACAGCTCTATTTGCTAATGTGGTTTTTTGCTGCAGTTGAGGTGAAAATGGTTAAAAAGCAGCACAATCTTCAACAAAAGCTTTCAGGGCACTTACTGAGCAAAATGGTGGAAGGACCAAAGCACTTTATGTGTCCCTGCATAAGTGAGGTTACGCTCCAATTGATAAAAAAACAGCTAGGATGTAAAAGAAATTTAGCATTGAGTGTGAAAGCAGTAAACACTGTGTGAGCGACTGTCAGCACACTACATGGGAATGAAATTAAAATGCAGTCATTCGCCATTTTCAAGTAAGCTCTGCTAGGATATGTGCTACTAGCTGGACACCAGTTTTAAGTACTATCAAAGATGTTACTTACAGCTTTTTTTTTTTTTTTTTTTTTTTTTTCCCTGTCTTGTAAAAGGTCAGTGCTTTGACAAATTCAAATTAAACCTGCACCTTGGCAGCAGAGTGCCTGTCAGTGTCTTTCATGGTGTAAGCAGCCCTCACAAATCCATATGAACACCCCGATGTCTAAGCCCCAGCACTCACTGCTGGGTGCCCACGTGGCATGGGAAGATGGTGTCAGACCCTCCACTGTGTCTGTCTTGCAGCTCTTGTCTGTGAAAGGGCACAGGGAGGCCCCAATGGGTGCTGTCAGGGCTTAAACCCTGCTGCTCCAGGTTTTGCAGGCACCATGAACAAACTGTGCAAGCCAGAGCAGTCCTCAAGCTGACCTGTGGGGATTCAAGTAATGACAACATGCGCCAAGCAAGGCTGCTGGGCACGTCCCACAGGCAGCTTGGGAGGGTTTGTCCCTTTTGCCCCAGCTTCATGCTCTTGAGCCTCCTGTCCCCCACTCACAAAAAGGTGCCTTTGCTCTTGAAGCAGCTTTTCTCAGCAGCAAGACGAGCGGGAGGCAAGAATGACCTGACATCTATGTGCAGCCACAGGTGCCTGAGGGGCCAGGCCTGAGGAGAGTGGGGCCCCCCCTGTGCCTGCCCTTTGCACGGCCCTACAGCTACAGCAGGAAGCCTGCAGCTGGAGGAAATCCATCCCTTTCCCAAGGACAGCCCCACATGTGTTGGGGAACTTCATTTTAGTTTAGTTGGGGTTTTTTTTATTCTTCCTCCCACAGGACCGAGGTCTTGGGAGGGTGTCCCTCTGTTCATTTCAGAGTCCCAGACTAAATAAATCCTTGTCTGTAGGACTGGTTAGGAGCTTATCCTCTGGGGCAGGCTGGGGGTGCTCCCTCCCAGTCACAGGAGCAGTACTGGTGGGTGGGAGCCGTCCCAGGGAGCAGGATGCCTGAGGAATGGCTGTTCCAGCTCAGCTGCCAGCCAGCAGGGCAGTGGCTCCATGACTTTCACTGCCCTGACGTACCACAGCCCAGGGGACCAGAAAAATTCCCTGCCTTTGGACAAGCAGTTGATGCAGCTCCTACCAGAGGAACATTTCAAAGGCAATTATAGGGAAGAAGGAGTGGTTCCTCATTAATAGTAATAATAGCAATGGGAGCAGCAGCAGCAACAACCGATTGCATTCATCATTCTCTGCATATTTTAGCATATTCTGCCTTAGTTTTTACATGAACAGCTTCTGGGAAATTAGAGCTTATCGATTTCCCAGGGATTCACCCATTCCCTGGGATTCAGCCTGAGTTTAGGAGGATCATTGCTCTGTGGCTGCAGCTGCTTCTCAGGGCAAAACTGGTGGTTCTGCACATCTGCTCCTGCTTGTGGCCTTCCTCAGAGGCCACTTCCACATCTGCAGAGCCCCAGAGACTTGCCCAAGCCATAGCTAGAGACTGAATGTGCGCCCTGGGAAGAAGGTGAGTGTGGGATTGTCCTCTGCAAGACCCTGCAATGAGAAAGATAATAGGAAAGGCCTTTCTCTGAGCACCACTGATCATATGCAAGGACAACAGTTTCCAGCAAAATCTTCTTCCTGAGAAAATGTTGAATTTTCCAAACACTTTTTTTGAAGCATCAGTCTACAGAGAAGGGTCACACCTGGATCTTTCCTCCATCTTAAAGCAGGCTACTTTTCTGCTGTACAACCTCAAACATTTTCACAAGATGAAAATAAAGATTCCTAGCCTCACAAACCAGTGTGGCACCCTCATGTCAGGCAGAACTGCCTTGCCAATGGAAGGAACGCAACAGCCCGAGTGCTGCTCATATTTACTCTCTTCATCTCATCTGAGAACCTGAGGCTCAGCCTCATCCAGTGAATCCCCTGCCTCTTAAATTCATGCTCAGTTTAAAATCCTTTTTCTGTTTTTGCATGCATTTTTTCCTCATTTCCTGTCACACTTCAGTTCTCCCCAAGCTTGAAAACAAAACCCTTGATAAACTTCACTGGCAGTTAGTACCATGAGTGCAAGACAGCTGAGGTTAACCATGGATGGGAGGTTTGCATCCCAAGAACACCTAAAAGATAGCAGCACTGTTTTCAAAGGCAGAAGTTTTAAAGCAAAATCTTTTCAGTGCCAGTGGTGGTACCACCTAGTCCCACTGAGGTTTGGCTGAAAGCCTGGTCCTGACCACCACACCCGTGGAGGTTTTCAGATGGATTTAAAGGGTAAGAAGATCCGGGAGCACTAGGTACAGCCATGTGTTATTTATGTTGACTTTTGCCTTCACCTTATCATATCAAATATTACTCAGTTGATTGCCTGATGGTCACTCTGTGTGGTGGGTGGTGACTTGGTGGCACCATTCTGTGTGGGGAAGTGCCACGGTGTATCTCCTGCCTCCACTGCTCAAGCCTACACCCACAAGCTTGGGGACCAAAACAACATTGGGGGACCATAGGAGGGAGAAAACACTGCTGGGTGAAAGCTGCCATATCTACTGGGCACATACCCTGCAGCTTCTGATCTTGAAAGTGACACTGGTGGACCCTACCATGCTCGCACAGCCCTTTGCCTGGCCAGACATCACCACCCTCACAGTGTGACCACCAGCCAAAGCCACCTTCCTACCCTCCTGCAATGAAGAGGGTGAAACAGAGGTGCTTCCAGTGAAGCACAGCCTGACTCATGTGGCTAAATACAGCCAGTGAGGTGTGTTTGTTCCTCGTCAGCTTGTCTGTCATCCAGCAGCAGAACTCTTGAACTAGTTGGCCAGAAACAGTGGCAGGATTCAAGGTGTTGCTCATTTAGGCGCCTGAAGAAACTGGCAGAAACTACTCCAGGGTCCCTTAAGTTACTTGTGACTCATACCTCAATGAAGTCATACCCATTAATGTTTGCTTTTTAGCATTTATTATACTGTCTGATACTGTATCAGTAATTGTGTTTGATTAGACTTCTAGGTCAAGGGTTTTGAGCTTATTTGTCGTGGGTTTGCTACACTATAAAATTACGTATGCCACCTTCACAGCACAAAATTTTGGTTTTTATTAGGATGAGGATTTTAGTGTTCCCTAAACCACATATGGTTCTCCAGGGGTCTGAATGCTTCTAGAGTCAGCACAGCTTTCCTGTATTTATAAGAAACAGATTACATGTGTTGTCCTCCCAGCACAGCTAAAGTGACCTCTGACTCCATCATTTCACAGCCTTGCCACCTATGAACCCTTAAACATACCCTTAAACATTACCCTGGCTGAGATAGTATTTTATATTTATGTTTTTGGTTTGGTTTTGGGTTTTTTTCCTGATGTAACTCTGGAAAAAAAGGGTTGGAGGGGGTTTTGAGAGGTCATGAAGTAGACAGAATCGGCTCCAGCGAAATCTCTGTCAAATTAAGATCAAATCCTAAGTGACTCTTCAAGCTCACAGCATCCTGTGATGCAGCTATATGCAGAAGGGATGTAGATCAAGGATACTTGATGATATGGGTACAGGCTTAGGTTTATAGTCTCAGCCCAGAGAGGTTACCATTAACTCCCTGGGTGTGTGAGGTGTTTGGTGGATCCTCTCTTTCCAAATAGCGGAGTCAGAAAGATGTCCCTGTCACTAAATGATGGTCATAATGGGACTCATGGCTTGGCTTCACAAAGATTTCAGAAGGGCTCTCCCCATGCTTGCTGCAAACACACTGATGGCTGATAAGACCAATGCAGGACAGGCAAGTCAGTTTGCAAAAGGCAGAGCAGAAAGTCTCCTGTGAGGGGACAGCCAAGGCATGGTTCTTTCTGTGCTGTCTTTTCTCCTCAAGACTGATTCTACTGTGTTCCCAAAGGAGGCAGCAGGGTTATGAATGGTGTCTCCATGTCTCCCGACTGGAGGCCAGAGTGGACACTGCTGGCAGTCAATCTGGCCAAAGCTGAGGAATTGTGTCAGGGATTCCCTGTATCTCCCTTTGGGGCTCCTCTGCTGCGGCAGCCGGTGGCAAGTTCACCATAGAGCACAATCTTAGGGAGGGGATGTCGAGCAACATGGCCAGTGAAAGAGCAGGGAAATAGTTCATGCTGTGATGATCATGTGATATAAATTGTACATGGCTTTTGCTGCCCAGTGCTCATGCAGTCCCCTAGCACACAGCTGCTAGTGTCATGCCTTCGTGTCATGTGCTAAATTATCATGGAATCACAGAATGGTTTAGTTTGCAAAAGAACACTGCAGGTCATCCACTCCAATACCTCATCTGACAGGGCCAAGTTTGCAGTTACAACAGGATGCTTTGGGCCTCTAGAGCTCTGCAGATCTCCAGTTATGGAGGTTCCCCAACCTCTCTGTTTCCAGTCTTTGACTATCCTGATTGTCATAAACTTTTTTCTAATACATAACAAGTTGCAACTTGTGGATGGAAAGACTCGGTTCATCTTTTCTGTAACATCCCATTAAGGCTGGGTTTGCTCTAGGCTGAGCAAATCCAGCTGCTCTCACAGTCTTTCCTCTTATATCATGTGCTTCAGTCCCTAGTTGTTCTCCACTGGACTTCCTCCAGTATGTCAATGACCTTATTGTACTCAGGAGCCCCCCCAGACTGCAGTTTCCCAGCTGTAGCTTCCAACTCTCCATTGTTTTCAAACTTGTAAGAAGATCAAGAATGGTTAGTCTGATTATTTAAAGGAAATTAAAGAAAAAGTGTTATAAAGTCACAATCCCTGTGCTGCCTCTGCATTTAGTGTTAGATGGCTCAGGTTCCACCTGTGTCTCTGGAGGCAGATGGAGCCCAGATCTAAATGGAGCTGCTCAGCTCCAGCCATGTCAAATGCTGAGCATATGTCACAGCTGTTGGTGTCAAGGGGAAGAGGGGGAAAATAGTGCTTCATAGCCCTACTCAAGTGTCCTGGAAATCAGCACCAGAGCCTCTTGTAATGTCCCCAGTTTGCTGTAGATCTTAAAGTACGGGGAAGTTTTCCATGGTCTCCTGTCAGGTAAAAAAGTTCCAGCAAAGGACAAAAGTCATCACATCTCCTAATGGGCTTGCTCTAGAATAAAATCACCTTCATGAGAGACCAAAGATTAAGAGAAGTGGCACCAGCCACTTGTAAGACAGCAAAGTTCACAGGGAGGTGATGATGTAAGCAGCAGCCAACATGAAGGTGAGCACAGGAGGATAAGAGAGAAGGATACTGTTGTATACCTGTCTAGAATAATGGAAAAACTTAGACTGGTCCATGTCTTTTAGAGGGAAATATGTGTCACTTGGCTGTATTAAGAGCTGCAGCACTGTGCTCACACACCTCTCTGCTTAAAGAATTATGCCCTTGACCTCAGCTGAATTAAGTGCTGGGATCTCACCCTTAGCACTTCCAGTAGAGTCTTTCAAGGTGCACCCCAGGGTCCCATTTATAATAATGCTACACAGCCAACACACAATACAACCAATACACAACAGTAACACACAATCATCATCACATCAATATTGGTGAGCTTCATACTAGCTTATTTCTTGAATAACACACCAAGAAAAGTAAAATTTTACAAAGTAGCAGCAATGTCTATGAAATACACCCAAGTGCCTGAGTAAAAGTACTGAAATAATGTGCATTTGGAGTGTCCCATTGACTACTTATGTGGTTATCTTTGGCCGAGAAGCTTTTTGGTGCTTATCAAAGTTCAGAGTCCTTTAATGTGTCTCAGAGTCCTGTTCTGTCATACTAGACATAAGAAAATTTTTGGTTGAGCTGAGAAAACATCTAAAAATAAAAAATACTGGGTCTAAACACACTGCTCCATACTGCTGCCACAAGTAATTGCCAGCGGTTGTACCACAGACACAGTCGTTATATCAGTGATGTCCTGGTGGTGCTCCAAAAATAATTGTACCATTGATAGGCATGACTCAAGAAAAAAAAATTACTTTTGGATTTGGAAAGAACCAAAGGGCACGACATCCATCTGCTCACCTTATGGCAAGCTCAGCTTGCTATTTATCATGAGCGGCGTAGCTTTGAGTTCTACTTTCTGTAACTTGCACCTCTCGTTTTGCCCCTTGGCAGGGAGTTTCACAGCTCTGAGTCAGCCAAGTCCTGTGGTCCCCACTGGAGCAGCCATGTATTTCATGTCAGCAGGTCTCACCGAGTACACGGGAGTAGGAGTTGAGGAGAATCCACTTCTCAGAGGGTGCAAATTACATGCTTAGCAGGCTAGAGAAGGTGCAAAGCACACCCCACTGTGCTGTTCTGGAGCCAGCTACAGTCCTTCCTGAAGGCTGCTGCCTCTCCTTCCCTGTGGAGCAGAACCCCGTGTCGCAGAAAGGGAGGGGAAGGGCAAATCCATGGAGGAACAAGCTAAAGGCGAAGGAACAAATAACTGCTGAAACTGGAAACAGCATCTTGGTGGGAGGTTCAGAGTAAATCTGTCATACTTAGCCTCCCTTTCAGCTATTTCAGAGGAGGCCATTAGATCTAACAATGAACCCAGCAGGTATCATATAGGAACAGTATGGGCTGAAGCAGCAGCAACTCTCTCTTGTCTGTCACTTATTATAGGTACAGTTACATAAGTATACTCATTATTTATCAAAGACTAGAGTCCCCTGATTTTTCAGAGTTATTTCAGAGTTATTTTTCAGAGTCAAAATGACAGACCACTTGCTGACTCTTCAACAGCTTCAGAGAACAAAATAAGGAGAAAAGTGGAAACTCCCATTCAAATAAGGTGGAAAGCTGGAGCAGCACTGCAGGCACATTGGTTTCACCAGGTTTCCAGCCCTGGTTACTGCTGGAGGACCGCAGTCCTTCCCCCCGTTTCCCTCCCACACCTCTCTGTGGAGCTGGCACGAGTCTTCATGCAACTGCTCAGAGATCTGGAGCAGGGAAATGCTCTTGCCAGAAAAGAAAAAGGTTTTGAGTGCCAGTTTTTCATCTCAGTTGGGGTCACTGTGTCCCCATACCAACCACTCTGCTAGCTCAGTGAAGAAAGTGACTAGAATGGACTTAATTTACCAGGGTTTGGGAATGAGAGCAAGGGGAAGGCAGGTCTGCTTAAACTTTGCTGCTTGTTAAATGTGGAAGCATGGCCTAAAAAGGGGTGAAACCTGCTTGCCAGGATGCTCCCAGAGACCAGAGCTATGTCTGGGGTTCCTCTGGTATAACACCAGTATCTGCTGATGTGTACCCTCTTGCCTGCTTCAGTCCTGGTATTGGCACGCTCCTTACACACTGATTAGAAATACTTGCCATTAGGGGAGACTTGAAAAAAGACAGAAACTTCTAAATCCTCTTCAATTTACACATCTCTCAACCTTCACAGTGGAGACACAGAACCTCACATAGCAGATTTCAATGCTTGGTTTTCTAAAGTACCTTTTTAGCCAGGATTCTAGGTGGGGAACTGTGGGCTTGACATACCAAGAGCAAAATTAAGTTGTTGTTAAGGCGAGCTCTGTGGGGATGAAGTTTTTGGACTGCATTTCCTCTTTTGCTTCATTATATCTGTGCACAGATAAATAGTTTCTAGTATGCCAACTTGAAGTATTATGAAAGTCTGATGGCTAGTGAGTCACAAAAATGTGTGATAAGGCTGTCTGTACCTTATCAAACAAAGGACAAAATATCTAACACAACTACCCAATTAAAAAGAGTCAATGTCTAACTAATTTGGAGATATTTACCCATAGGTTCAGCTAATGAGAACAATATGAATAGGGAAGTTTCAGGTAAAAACTCATCCAAAATAAGGCTACAGGAACTAGTTTTTGTCAGAAGTAAAACAATAGTGTGTTAGTGTGAGTGGAAGTTTTGCTAACTGTGAACAAAGGGACAAAGAGGAAGACATCTGAGAAAGCCCTGTGATATATAATGAGTTTAACCTCTCATATGAATAGACAAAAATTGACCTAGGTACACACCAAACTAAACCTATGTTGAAGTACCTACTGGAAAAAGGTGAGGCCATGCTTTTTCCTCAAGCCCCTCTAATACCTACAGATCCCACTGCACCTGGAACAGCATGGTAGACTCCATAGGGCCTGCTTTTTCAAATTTGTTGTGAGCACAGATTATAAATGCTCAGTTCTATAAAGATGACTTTACAGAACTCTTATGGAAAGTGAGACTTTGATTGTATACTTGTGCCTGATTTAACTGGATACTTTTGCAGATGTGTCCCTAACTGCAAGTTAAATAAACTCTGAAAGCCTAAATGAACATAACAAAAAGATAGTCCAGGCACTCAGGGCATTTTACAGTCTAAACAAGAGAAGCTGGGGTGTAGTAAAAACCCTGGTTTTTTGTTTTTTTTTGTTTTTTTTTTTAAAAAATACCAGTTGTTGATATGGGTAACACTCTGATCACACATTTTGACTGAGATATGTGCTACAGAGCCCTTCCTCAGCCAGTCTGTGTGTACTCCCTGCAATCCTCCTCTTTCACAGGCATGCAAGGGTCTGTCCTTACAGACCAACACAATGGAATAGAGTGTGAAACACTGTCAGTCAGGAGATGTATGGGAATAAATTTAAGAACTGAAAGACAAAGGAAGAAAACCATATTCATAAAGGCAGAATGGCTAGGCAAATGCTATATATTGCCCTGTATGTGCTTCACAGAACTATGAATACTTGGCACTTTTAAATGTAGTACTCTGTGGAGCTTACAAACGTGCTGCTAAATGCACCATTAACCCAACATGTGGACCCATGTGAAATACCTCTAGTAAAACAATTGCACAGGATCTAGAAAAAAAAACCCAAAAACCTCAAAAAAACTAAAAAACCCCACCAAAAAATGAGATAAGAACATCAGATCAATGTTTTAATATGGGAGATCATCCTGGCACATGTTTTAATATTCGTTTATGTTACTGAGAGAAAATCAAGACAGAAAGAAGTTAAAGACAGTGACAACCTTGCATATTTGGTTCATTCCATGGAGGATTTATGAGACACAAAATGTATGTTTTCATTAGGATTGCTTTGCCTAAAGTGAGGTAGGTTTTAGTGCTTTCACTCCGAAATCAGAAGCTGTAATCAATGAACTGACATTCGAAAATTTCAGTTTTCATAAGAAAAACCAAGAAGATATTGCCCTGTCCTAACTTTTTGTATTCTAAATGATGAAAATTCTAGCTTATGTCTGTACCTGTTGAAATTACATAAAAAAACATAAAACAAAGGATGTTACTACATGATAAAGATGTATGTTTGTAAGGGACAAGTTCCACTGCTGCTCTAAACTGACTGAAAGTTTATCATTAAGGCAAACTAACCAGAAGATCCAGTAGAGAATAGGTGATAAAAGAGAGGTGAAATTAGAGGCTTATAAGATACTATGAGAAAATGGCAATTTATAATTGTCAGTCCTATTATTTTGCCACTAAGACACAACTTCCTACTGTGAAACAAAACCACTGGTCACAACTGAGGGAAGTATTAAAAAGTTGAGAATAAAACCACTGTCTATTTGAAATTTCATTTAATCCTCTTATATTCATGCCTGCTTTCTGAAGGTGGTAAAGTATGTATACTCTTGTCAGTTAAACTACTGACTGAGTTAAAAGTGTGGGTTTTTTCAAAAATCATCATTGCCTTAAGGGATAATGCAGGTATGATTGACTGTCTGAGAAGCAAAGAACAAACACAGTATGACCTAGAGGAAATAAAAGGTGGCACCATATGTGTCTTCATTTGAGTTAATAACTTTTGTCTAGCTCCAGACAAATCATCAGCTAAAAATGAAACCTTTCTCTACACAGTGATAATGCAGCCTCAAACTGCTTCTCTTTCTTGGTGAGTGTGTTCCTGAGGGATGAGGAAAGGAAGAACTGATATTCAACAGGGACCAGGCTCCTTACTTGTCAGAGATGAGAATGGTGATAACCAGTCCCACTGAAGGAACTTACTTTTCCTTTTGCTTATAAAAGAAGGCTACCTGTTTTGGTAATTTTCTTTTCCTAACCAAACCTAGTACTATGAGGCAGCTCAGGATGGATATAAATTTTCACCAGCTTCCTCTAAGGGCTGTTCATAGAGCTATCTACCCCCTGCTAGTCCAGCTGAATATTTGAAACGCAACCTGAAAAACAAAGTGCAATGACAGGTTCTGGGTATGAGGGAATTTTGCACCATCTATTTTAGGCTGGTTAGGTGATCTAACTTCTGTGCAATGTGAAAGACCAAAATTAGCCGACAAGCTCCCTTTTAAAGTCAGTAGAGATGTCTGCAGTAGCCGAACATCTCCTTGCATGTTGAGATAAAAATGAGCCTTGGTTTAATGTCAAAACTATTTGTCAGCTTGGTCAAATACATAGTCATTCTTAAAATATACCAAGAATGGTACATGTGAATTTATAGCCAGATTTCATCTTCTCCATACATAATTTGTCTTAAGCAGCACAGTATACTCTATAGTGCAAAATTACACTGGATATATTTCTTTGCCTGTCATGTACCGTAATGTTTGAATGTTCATAAGGGCTCAAGTATGTTTATCTACCTCACTGGAAATACTGTTTTGCATATGAGGAAGGAATGTCTGACTGTGACATGCCCCTTCTATGTAAGCAATAAACTGTGGACAAATTGTGATGAATTTGTGCTACTGGTGTCATTACTGTTAAAAGCAAGAATAGTGGCTAAAGGCAGTAGACAGTCCTTTGCCAAATTAAAAATCTGTACTCTGCATCTATGGAAGAAGCAATCTATAGGAACCCACTAATATGAAGACATATCACAAAGGACAATTTTACAGACTTCATTAAATCTATTGAAAGAATTTGGTGCATATGGCTGAAATTTGCAAAGACTAAAGCACAGGCCTTGATCACATAATAAATTGCTTTGTCTGAGCAGAGAAGAACTGGGTACTTAATCCCTCCAGATCTTTGTTCATCAGTGTAGTTTTTACTTGTGTGATTAACCTCACCAGTTACTGCTAGCTTTATTCAGCCTGGAGCATGCCCATCCCATAAATAGCCCTCCATACAGGAGTGGATGAGGGAGTAAACTGCTAGTGATTTCTTCATAATCATCAGCTTTTGTTAGTTTGTTCTCTCTAGTGGCCCATTTTCTTTTAACACTGATAACATTTTAGAAACATATCATTCCTGAAGACATATCTGATTAAGATGCCCATAATACAGTGCTGATGTAAGCTATATTACTTCTGTATAAAAATCAATAAAAGGGAATTTTAAAACAGGTATTAAGTACTGCACACTATTCCAGTTTTCTGTCTTTTAATTCTGCATGCATCTTTGGGTACAGCTCCCTCTGAAAGATGATGGGCAAGATATCCTGGCCTAGGAGAGAAAGTGCTGCAGGCAGTTCCCTCCTTGCTGTTGCTGGGCCAGCAGCAAGTAATCAAAATGTCCAGCTACTCCAGACCACTTGCCAGAGCTGGGCATATGGGGATGGCCCTTTCCCCTTGCCTTCCTTTGTGGGGCTGCCCAGAAAGAAGCTGCTAAAGGCAAGACCCTGGAGCTTGCTTCTTCCCTAAATGTATCCAGATGGGCTCCCTTCCCATTACCTGTGGCTCCTTTTTATCACCTGTACTGCGGGGGACTCCCACAAAGTTTTTCAGAAATAACACTGTTCTTCACTACTGAGCAAGGCAATAGTCAGGGCAGAAAGACACAAGCCTTATTCTCTCAGCATTTAGAACACCTCATTTGGAAGTTGCATGTCATGTGTATGCTATGAGCAAAGGGGTCTTGCATTCAGTCGAGCCAGTTTTGGGTTGGGTCTAATCCTGAGCATCACCAAAACTGTCTCCCATCTCTGCAGACTCTAAGGAAGTGGCAATGATTCACTGGAGATTTCATGCATTTGCCTTAGCATATAAGCCCATCCCACTACATACAGTCTGTTACCTTATGGTACTGCTGACAACAAAGATGTACAGCATCTCCACATCCCTGCTGTGCACGATTAGAATGCTGTACTGTTATGAAATGTAATTGATTTCACTGGCACAGCCTGACCTGCAGCTCACGGGCGGCATACTAAAATAAAGGAATCAATAATCTGCTATTAGACTGCAACTATTAATATGTGAGATATTGTTCTTTCAACCCCCAAAGTGAACAATTTGTAATGGCTGCCTTTCTTTCTTTAAACTTTAGCCGCCTTCTTTCTTTCTCCTTCCATACATATCTCTCCTGTATACTTGTCTGAACACTCCTGGAGAATGACATGTAGGAAAAAAAGATATACCACGACATAATTACACTGGTATAGCTAACAGAAAAGGCCTAGATGTTTCAAATGTCAGTAGATCTGAAGATGTGTGGGCAGGATTTGCAACACTAGTATGTTGCCACTGGTAACTGACTGCATTTTTAACCTTCCCACTGCTGGCTAGCAGCAGGAAAGAGGATAAGTCTAGGGACTTAGCACTAGAAATAAACAAGCTCATTAAAGAAACGTAACACTTACTGTTGCGAAGCTGAGACAAACAAGAGGAAGCACTGCACAAAGGTTAGAGAAAAGGCCTTTCTTCCTGATGAGCAGCCTACACAGCACCTAACCCTTCCAGTTTGCTGACATGCTGATGCTGCTTCTGCTGGGTCAGCTTTGAGAGACTGGTCTTGACCATTCCAGAAAGAGGGGAAAGGAGAGACAGAAGCTTTTACAGGAGGCATTTTAAAGGCACTGACATCTCAGGCAGAAGGTATTTGATGGAGTCCCACTGTCACAAAGTTGGCAGCAAGCTTCAGCAGAGAGTGAGAGCTTTGGAGACAACAAGCAATCTGACAGACGAGTATAGTGGAGTCAGACATACAAACTGAAGTAGGGAGTAGCTGCTGGCAGGGGTAGTACACCCACAATTTGGGTATGACAAGCAAGGACTGAGGAGAACACCAAGCTTCACAGGCATGTAACAGTGGTATTATTTGGGTGCCTGCCCAAAGGGAAGGGGACAAATTTAGGGAAGAAAACAGGATTCAGTGAAAAATAAGAACATATGAAGGTAGATAGTGAGAAGATAGAACCTTGAGATACTCAATTACACTTTTTATGTCATACTAAGAGAGGGAGTACTCCAATTCCTTCTGAAGTGCTTCTTGTGACAGTCCCCGTTCAAGCCCTGTACAAGCTAAAATTATAAACAAGTAGGAATTGCAAGGGACTAAAACTATCTTGTTACCCTTAATTAGGCATTCAGATTAAAAAATTTTGTGATATTCACGTTCCCTACACATATAGAAAATGCACTGAAGTGAAGGCAACCACACCTGCTCAGCACCCTGACATTTCATAGGGCCATACTCCAGCAAGGAGGGAAATTTCACAGGAAACTGAGCATCCAACTTCTCCATTAGCATTATTCCTAAGTATGCATTTAAGGAGCTTTTCATGCTACCAAACTGAAAACTGTGTGAAACCATTCCTGGTGAAAAGTGTCTCAAAACACTTGTCTGCTTGTTTGTTTTGTTTTGGTTTTTTTTTTTTTTTTTTTTGGAAATTGGGAAGCACAAACTGCAGATAGCCACAGTATGGCTTTTGCTGAAAACAAACTCTGTGCCTATCAGCTCACAACAAGCTCAAGCTGGAAAGAATATAGAAGAGGCAGTGCTTGTGCTGCAATGCATGTGATTACACAGCTCTGTTCCATTTAAAGACCTTTCAGAGAATACCACACTGTTCCTAGTTTTAACCTTTAAAATGCAGCAAGGACTTTGAGAGCTACTTTGGCATTTCTCAGTGTAACCCACACCTCCCACATACAGCAGAGATGATTTTAATAAGCAAAGCACAAGTGAAGCAGCCGTATGTGGGTATGTACAACCTATGGACCCCTGCAAAAGGGTATGTCTCTTCCAGAAAGGTTTTTTCACCTGTATTCCTCCTGGCATCACACTAACTCCTCATGCTAAAAAGTTGTGTCATCTATAATAGCCTCACTTATTTTCAGAGCTTCCCCTTGCCCCCTCCACTTAATGCTGGCAAGTCAACTAACAAGAGAAAAGCAGGCAGTAGATTTTTGTCTTTCTCCCAGAAAGGTGTTTACATTTAGGAAAAAAAAAAAAAAAAAAAAAAAAAAAATTTGAAGAAATATGAAGTTCTTCCCGAGAGCGATGTTCTCTGAACAATCCAAGCAAGCTTGAGCTGCTTTTGTAGTCACGAGCTATGGAGACAAGACAGTCTGGGATTCAACTATCCTCTATCCTGCCCTAACATGTCAGAGCAGTGGGGTATGACTCAGCTGCTAGGAGTTTTCTTATTCCTAATTCATGCTGGAACAATACAGTGGGACAAAAATAAGTGATGCCTTCATCATCTCGCTTCACTTCTTGTAATGCTTTGTTTGCTACTGCTACGCAATAGGGATTTTTGTATAAAGCACATAGTGGATTGTTTTCTGTTGGAAGTTATTTTAATATGCCTCCCCTGATAACTATTCGTGGGACCTTCTACCCTTTGACCTAATCTAAGCATAAGGTCTTTTAAAGACCTAGAAATCAGACCCCCTGTCAATAAAAGCCTTTATGCCCAGGGTAGTACCCCTAATTTGGTAATGGTATTCTTTAAGTAATGAGCTGGTTTACCCCATTCCTAGGACAGAAAGCAGCCCTAAACCCAGCACTGAGCCTGGATTGGTAAGGTTATGGCCGGTCTGTATTCCTGCACGGGGCTCAGTCATTTTATGATACTTCTCTGTGTGACTGAACCTTCATAACTAGAAGCTTTACTGTCTACTGTCTCCTGAAATAAAGTAAACAAACAAACAAAAAAGCAATGCTGACAGTGCCTGTAATATGGAATACATATTTTTCAAGGAGGTTCCTAGGTATCTTGAAATCTATCGTTCAAAAGAGGTTCCAAAAAAGGTTGAGACTACCCCCAAAAAAAGTACAGGCTATGGGATCAATAAACATCTGGGTATCTCTGAGGGGCTGTCAGAGCAGAGTGAAGGGTGCTGGAGCTGCTATGACAGTGCCTGGGTCCACCCAAAACCAACTGCTTGAAACCAGCACCAGCCCTGAGATGGGCCGGAACCAGCTTAGTTTTGAACAGCATCTTGCAGACTATCTAGGAAAGAAATGAGGCAACTGAAGGCAAAGCTGAATAGAAATGTTAAAATGAAAGACTGCCCTGAGAAGTGTCCAGGGGCTGTTCCTAGGAACCTACCCTGTGGCACTACCAGTGATGCACACCACTGGGTGATGCTTTGGGTGACCTGACTACACAGACCCTCTTCAAGAGAACCCAAAATGGTTCATATAAGCCTGCTGTGAACCTAGAAGGTATTCAGAATGCTGAAGATGGTTTCTTCTTTGGGAATGTAGATGCTCACGGCCGCATCACTCTTTTTGACTGGGGATGTCACTCTGAAGTGGCCTCATTTTCCTTATCCCTGGTTACTCTTGTCATGCATTCAGAAAAGTGTTATGCAAAGAGTGGACTTTTCTCAGGCAATAGTGTCCTGGTACTCCTCTCTGGGTTTTCTTCAGTGGAGGACTGGGTGTCTATACCAAGCCTAAAAAACAAGAATAAACTTTAGTAATAAAGCAAATGGTGAGGATATGCTGAATCAATGGGCCATTGTATGCATGCAAAGGCACAGCTGAAGGTAGAAAATCTGGCAGGGTCAGTCATCTGGTGAGAAGAAGCAGCAGCTGGTCATATTTTAAAGGCAGACTGTAGTCTGTTGCAGGCTTGGGTCTACTTAGTGTAAAACTCATCCATGCTTACTGCCCACAGAGCCCATCCAGACTTCTGAGTTTTACCAAGTCCATGCCCACATAGTCAGCTCTGTTCCTCAGGAACAGTTTCTTCACTACACATCTTCATATCCCTCATTTTATGACAGGCACCAAAATGTTAACTATAATACTTCCAAAAAATAATAGCAATAAATTCGAAGCAGGTATTCTTTTACCTAGCTTTACCAGGCATAAGGGTGTAAACTAGCATCTTCTTTTTGTTTTCTGACATTGAAATCACACACATGACATCCTGGAAATGAGTTAGAGAATATTTCTTTCTATTTTTCTACCTTGTTCACCCCTTGGGTTTGATAAGTCAGAGACAACCATAAAAACATCTGAAGATGACCTAAAATTGTTTTCCATGCATAGTGTTGTCCAATACTAAATCAGGCCCCCCCGAGGAAGGAAGATAGTGCTATGAGCTCTTTGCCAAAAGGCTGTTATTTTTTTCCCTCAGGAAATATCATTCCACATCAGACCTTGTCACATATATAATAATGACTGCTATTCCCACTGCACATTTCTGAGAGGCAGTGCCCAGCTTGCAGGGAGGATGAAGAATATCCTGCTGGCTTCATTGGCTCAATTTTCTTTCACAGGCCAGATGATACAGAGCAGGTGAGGTGAACCGAGATGTATGAAAAATTAATCTAGCAAGTGATTTTTCAGATTATTATGTACCTCAAAAACTCTCTACAATATCTTGCATCAAAATCTAGCTGTGCCGTGGGACTTACAGATAAATTCCAAAGCTGCAAATGACAATTTGAAGATATATTTCTCCATTTGGAAACATTTTAAAATGCCGTAGCTGAGTACTGTAAATCATATTACATATAGTAATGTCAGATGGAACGGAAGTAGTATTATAGGAAATAAAACATGAAGTAATGCTTATGAAAATTTGTAAAATATGTTAGGTGAGATCTGAAGTGTCTGGGAGCCTGAATTTCATCCTTGTGGTCTAGAGAGAAGTAGATTTCAGCTAGTTCATTTGTCTTATTTTAGAGACCTGAGTGTTGCTGCTGTAGCTGCAACCCACTAAAAGCTACTAAGGATAACTAAATTATTCATGGAAAATACTATAGAGTATGCAAATGCATTCCTCTTGCTGTTGTAGGGTTATTTTTTTATTTTCAAATACATCTCTAGTCAATTTGTAAGTGTACTCAACATTCATCCATATTATTCAAACAAAGGACAGCATAAATGTCTGTTGATGGAATATGCAACGTCTACAATGTTGCATCAGCTTATTTCCAGGCCCAAATTTCAAGTCCTGGACCATAAGCCTAAGATAAAATTATTAGAATGACAATAGTGGGGAAAAGTTTATTCATCACCAAGAAGCATTTGGTCAACAGAATTGTGATTTTTTTTCCAAGACTATGCTTTGATTGGGTGAGTTGTGAATGTTTGAGGACTCTTCAAATGGAGGAAATATATTTAAATTAGAGTAAATCTACAAATTAATTTGCAAAATTTTGGTGAAAGAAAAATCTATGTTTGCTAAACAATAAATCCAGAGCCATCAGAAAACCTGAGGCCACTGAACTTAAAAACAAAAATATCTATTTACTTTCCACAGCCTCACTCTTAGCAATGCTTTGCATATCATGGCCTGAAACTAACTAATGCTTGAGATTTGACTGTGCTTTGCCATCAGCATCTTCATTCTGTGAGAGAACAGTGGCTGGAGAATCTCCCAGGTGCCAGTTCTCATTACAGTGCATGAAACTCATCATGCCTGACAGTTTTCATAAAGTCCAAGCTCCAGTAGACTGAAAAATTTCCTGAGAACCTCAGATCTTGATTGCAATGAAAAAAGGATATTGTAGACCACATGACCGCAGAAAGAAGAGAAAAAAAAATTATATTTGCTGTACTCCCAATATGTTGAAGGCTTAGTAACCCAGAGGCAAAATTAAACATCTCTTACAACCCACTATATATATATATATATGTATATATATATATATATGTTTTGTTTTGTTTTGTTTTTTTCCAAGTGGGAAGAAGAGAAAGTCAGAGAGGGTTCTGACATTTTAAAACCTAGTAAAAGTAATATCTGAATTCAGGTCATCGACACCCTCTGAAAACAGAAAGAAAAATGGGTTCTTTCTTGTAAGTTACAGAATTTTTAAATAGTTATAAGGTAAATTGAAGAGATTTTAAAAAAGAAACCATAGTATTGCAGGGACAAGAGCAAATTAATCTGTCAGACAGTTTACAAATAGTGGATAAATGTTGTCTAGAATTGCATTTCTCAAAATTAACAAAATAGCCCATTTTATTTACAATTCCATTGCCTTGCCTGTTGAATTGAAAATCAAACGAGCTGGTGCATCGGATGATCTCAGGGAAGGCAGCTCTGCAGAGGCTGCCATAGGTTGCTTTGCATACCCGTCCTACTGTATATCAATCAATGAATATAAGCAACATTTTGTCATTTCTTCACACCCCTTTTGGCATCAGCCCCGTGGAATTATTGCACTGAATGCTGCGTTATGGGCTCATTGTGTTTTATGCGATGCTTGGATTAGCTCACAGTTGCTTATTAATAAAAGCATGTTGTGCAGCAGCTGTATGTGGAAGCCATATATGATTACAATACACAATGGGAACTGCTCATTTCTACACTGTTTCTAGGGAAGTAAAGGGTTACTAGGGGAAGTGGTGTTTTATCACACACTCAGCATTGAACAAAAATAGCCTAGAAGACCAAAATGCTTCCATTATAGCCTCCACGTTTCTGTAATTGATTTTAATACCACCATGATCTCTTTGGATATTGTTATCATATGCTTTGTGTCCCATACATGCATAGCTAATGATACCTGTGAAAGTGCATGAAAGAGAGAGAAAGTCTTTTCTTGTAGACTGAGAAAGGAAGAATTTGGTTCAGAATAGCCTCAATGGAGCTGCCTCTTTGCAGGGGGAAGGGAGGCAGCACACCAGACACCCTAAAGCCTTCATCTTGTAGGGATGGGATAATGTGACTGCACAGTGTGTGAGATCAGAAGCCATATAAACCATATGTATCTTTCTGTTTCTGATGACCCTTTTTCATAGCTGGGTTGGGGGTTTTGTTTGTTTGATGCTTTTTGCTCTTGTTGGTTTTGGGGGTTTTTTTTGTTTGGGGTTTTTTGTTTTTGTTTGGGTTGGTTTGTTTTTTTCTGATCAATTTGTTGCTGGTGAAAGTTTTGAGACTGACAGTCCAAGAGATTCATCTCCTTTATTAGCCACAGCCAACAGCCAGCACAGACAAAGCCACACGTAATGCAATCAATGCATCTGAGCCTTCATGCTTCATACCATCAACAGCATTGCTGTAAAGAAGGAATCAGATGTGACCACCTCAATACTGCCTGTGCAAAGCATGGTGAATATCTGTCATAATTTTCTCTGTACATATACAGAGAGCTGAACAAGGAGCAAAGCAGGGGATGATAGGCTCCAGCAATTCCTGAATTTGACCCAAAGCGTTCGCTTTCCAGTTGATTTTGTGTTTTATTCAGACCTTAATCCCAGAAACAGTGCTCTTTACAGTAGTAGCAGCATATTGCTGTATCTCATAAACAACAGATCAGCCTCACCATCTCTCACCATGTAACTGAGGCCACCAGTCACTTCACAGATGCTGCTGCCCTTTGGCCAGCACTGTCTGCTGATCACTTCGGGCTTGCAATTCTGAAGTCAGAGGCCTCATATCTCTTTGCAGGTCTGCTGAGCCGTGCCACCTTGCAGCACACACTTTCATTGACTTATACGTGAGTTATGTGTATCTCATGCTTCATCTCTCTCGGAAATACATTGCTTTGATTTTCTTCCCATGGAGGAACCCACAGTGAGCAAGCGCTTGCTTCCACGCATTTGTGCACGTACAGCCCAGACTGTGAGCTTCTGAATTTAGTCATGTTACATCCTGTGTTACCTGATTAAGATCAGTAGCTGGGAGCTGATAGTTTAATTGACTTTTTTAGAAATTCAGCTATAAGTTTCCTATCCCCGTTATATATGGGGAATAAAATGAAAGTTTGAAACATTTACAAGCACAAGAAATGGGTTTATTTCTTAATTCATTAGCTTAAATCACTTGTGTCACCAGGACTTCACAAACCTTCTCATGGACTGCATCAAACCATCTCCTGAAAGCATGCCTGAATCATAGATTCTCATAAAACACTTGGTTTTTTTGGTTCCTCAAGTTTTCCACTGCTGAAGGGGGTGGGGACTGCACCCATAAATAAAGAGCACCCTGGGGCTGCTCATTCTCCAGCAGCACAGGCAACCACCACACCTCCGAGCAGAGACAGCCCCACTGCCCTATTTGGTGTAAACTCCAGGACAGTTTGCTACAGCAGGCAGATGCTGCTAAGGAGACTCAGTAGGATGAAACCTCAACTCAATGTGATTTCCCCCCAAGTCAGCAGCCTCAGCAAAACACAGGCTTCCCCAGCTGGACTGATTTGGCTTCCTAGTAACTAGATGAAATGACTACAGGCTCAACTCCTGAAGACACACCTACAGCACTAAAGAACCTTGATCACCTCTCTCCCACAGGTTTACAGCATTTTTTTTTTTCTACAATCATAATTACTCATTTCACTTTGAAGTGAGTAATGGATTAAACCCCTAACTACTGAAATCAACTCCTACTGACCTCTCTGGATTGCAGTTTTTACCAGCTATTATTTGAGTGAAAATAACCAAGACGTCCTAGGCCAGAATGAACTGCCAAACATACAACATGGATTGCTGCTAATTGCATATAGGATTTCAAGTTATCTTAATTTTTTAAGTTACTGTGACATTCTTGCCCCCAAATGGTTACTCTGAATTACTAAAGAAACTGTTGCTTTTTATTGTTTGATACAAATTCTTATGATCAAGTAGCCATTAAGAGACTGTATAGCAAGTGTTCAAAACTACTTTTTAGTATAAGTTTTTATTTGCATGGGATAGAAACTACTATAATAGCTTTACAATATTAAAAAGCTTATGTTTAATTTTGGGCTTAAAATTCAAGTTACATCTTCCTTTTTAAATACTGCATCAGCAGAATAAAGTCTTATTTTAATTTCTTAAGGTAATTATGGATTTATACAGATGAGGTTGAATCTCTGCAACAGTATAGAACTCTTACTAGAAGAGCTATTCTAAGGGTGGGGCAAAGCAGTCAACAACCAAATTTTATGCCTTTATCTCTACATTAAATATTGAAAAAAAAATATAAAGTGATATACTCACATGGCAAAGAATTACATGAAATTTTTTACTGAAATTGTCTAAAAGCTACCTTTGAGGAACACAAATTTATCTAATGGTGAGAACACATATATAAAAAAAAAACAACAAAAAAGGTGATTGAGATTGAGGTTTGAGTCATCTCCAAAGGTTTTACAGTATCCCATGTCTCAGTACTGGCTTTTATGCTTCATATCCTTTGATACAGTTCTCCAAATAGAGGACATAAATACCATCCAGGTTTTAAAACATTTTATTTGCATATTAAAAAAATTGTGCATTCCAATAATTAAAATCATTTGACCAACAAAAAAAAAAAAAAAAATGGCACTCGATTAACTGCATTTTACAGCTCGCAGGACCTTGGTACAGCTTTGCATTTATTCGTGTGTTACTCTAGTTTACTGTAGTCCCACCCAAGTTCTTCTTTCATCAACATGCAAGCTCTTTCATGCCACCAGGACCAAAGCCAGACAGGCAGAGGGAAAGGCAGCGCCTTCATTCAGTGTCAGTAGTTCTCTCTATTCTTTTGATGTGAAAGGGGCAGTACAGTCATTTTAAACTTTATCCAACCTCTTTGCATCTTACAAAGTTAAACAGCTAAAAGAAGTAAAATAAGAAGGCAATGCTTGTGGAATGTACAGTGCATAATTTGGAAGGGCAGATTTCATTACGATTCACCCGCTTGCTTCTCCTGTTCAATTGCTAAAATAGAGGGGAAAAAAAAACAGAAAAGGAGAGGAAAAAATAAAGACTGAGAACCTGAAATGCATTCATACGAAAAATTCCTATCATTTAAAAAAAAAAAAACGCATTTAAACATAAAAAAATGTAAATACACGAAAATAGTAACGTCAGTAATCCTAAATCAAGCGTTTACTACGCGGTGGGCTCAGGTTTTCGCTGTCTAGCACAGCCACAGCCGCCCACCCTCCCTCCACCCCGCACCCGCCGCACCCCCGGCTCCCCGCCCGCCGCCCCTCTTTGTCTCCTCCCGCCCCCCTCTCTCCCTCCCTCCCCCTCTCCCTTCCCCCCCCTGCTTGCCCCCTCCCTGCCCACACCCCTGCCCGCCCTTCCCCACCGCCTGCCCGTACTCACTTTCTTTTGAAGGCAGCGGGTTTTTCTCTTGCGTCTCTGTCTTCTTCAATTTGGACTTGTCAAATTTCTCGATCTCGGCCATGTCTGGTTTGTCGGACATGTTGGCAGGTGACTCTGCACGGAAGAGGGGAGAACCCCGTTATCCCCGGCGATATCTCTGGGCCCCCCCACCCCCGGCGCCCCCCGACCCTGTAAAAGGGGTGTGGGGGGACAGCGGCCCAGCGCTAGGGGCCGAAAACTCAGCGCACGCCGAAAATACGACGCTTAATCCCCGGCATATTTTAAAAATAATCTTGAGAAGGTGTTAATGTAATCCAGAATCAAAGACACTGCTGCTCGCCGCCAGCCGCCGTCGGGGGCAACTCCCAGTATATCCGCGCTGCGGAGTACAATAGAGGGGAAGCGCCCGGCGCTGACCGCCTTTTGGCTCGTTAAGGGAAAATTAATTAAAAAAATACAAGCCCTGGGACGCCAAAAAAATCAGCTTGCACGCCACCGCCCTGCAGCGGCGCGGCCTCCAGACAATACCACCCCCCTCCCCGCCAGACAATAGCCCCCCCCTCACACCCCCTCGGACAATAGCTCCCGCGCCCTGCCCTGCCCTCGGTCCCTCCTCGGCAGGGGTATTGGGCAGGGGCCCGCACTGCCCACGCTTGGGTGACCCCAGGTGGGGTTGAGAGGGCTGGGAGGGGAGGGGGGGGGAGGGAAGGTTTGGGGGGAGAGAAGCGGGACCCACCGGTATCGCCGCGCGGTGATGCTCAGCCCTGCCGCTCGCTGCTGCCGCCGCTCCGCACGCCAGTATAAAGCGCGCTCGCTGGCGGGGCGGTTTTATCCCCGCGCCTATGCAAATGACGGTGATGTCACCGCTAACCATTTTGCCGCTTTTTTTTTTTTTTTTTTTTTTTTTTTTTTTTTTTGCCTTGCTTCCTTCCCCTCCCTCCGCCGCCCATCCCTCCTTCTTCCTCCGCGCACACCCAGCTATATACACACGAAGGGGCACACACTCACTCCCTTTTTAAAGGCAAAAATCGCCCCGATCTCTGTACAGATCCCGGGCTCGGGCCCAGCCCGGCTACGGCCGCCGGGAGACACCCCTAGGAGACTCCGGGGCTGGATTCGTCCCCCTGCTCCTGGTTTCCTGGATCCCGAGCCTCCCTGCCCCGCCGACCCGGGGCCGGCACAGGGGCACGTCCGGGGCAGGGGTGGTAGGGGTAGGGGTTGAGGTAGGGGTAGGAACGGGGAACAGGGCGGGTCGGGGGGGCAGGGGTAGTCGCCGCCGACCTTCGGCACCTGCGTACCGCTGTGCTCGGCTTGGGCTGGGAGTGCTTTTGCTGTAGCTCTCTGCTTCTCTCCCGATTGAGCACTATCAGCTCGCTGATGATATTACCCAAATTTCCGCATTTAGAAGGAAAAAAACCTGAAACCCATCAGAGCTCCGAGAGAGCTGCCCCCCCTCACCCTCACCCCTCCATCCTTCCCCGTCCCTATCCCCAGCCCTGCTGCTGCAGGGGATGGAAAATCCCACCGCTGTCCGTTTCCTTCCTGCTGCAAGGAAAGAAAAGAAGCCATCGCCCTCCTTGCAACCCGGCTGCAAAGGGAAGAAAGAACCACCCCCACCGCCCTAGGCCAGGCCATGCTTTACTGGCAGACAATGTTCCCGGCCAGTAGCCGCCCGGCCTTGTCTCCGAGGCCGGCTCCCCAGCAGAGGGTTGGCCCCAGCCGGACATCCCCCGCCCGGCCCTGGCTGCTGCGGCTGGGAGCGACGGGGCTGAGGCCGTGGTGAGTTCCGGAGGGACCAGGGCTGCCACCTCCCCCTGCCGCAGGGCACTTGATGTCCCCAAACCGCTGGCAGGGGCAACACATCCCCATGCAGGAGTCGGTTTTAAAACCAGCACTGTCTAGCTATATGGGCAGTTGATGCTGGGTGGGGGACAGAAAGGTTGTATGGCACGGGTGACTTGTGTTTCTGCATTTATGATGTTGGGTAATAAACTGAATTATTCACGTGAAAGAACTGAAAGACGAAGGGGGTGTTTGTGCGTGTGGCTGACTGACAAGGAGTCGGGAAAATCTCTGCGCCTTTGTCTGGCAGAAGCTCTGCAAGGGAGCGGAGGCACGCTGGCTTCCAGGGTGTGAGGTGGCACGGGAGCTGGCACGTTGGATTTAACTTAATTTCTGCTGCTTCTGGGACATCTGTATGGAAGCCGTGTAGGGTATTGGTCCTTGCTGCCAGCCCTCCAGAAGGGTATCTAATATGAAGGTGAATGATGATGAATTAAAAGCTCTGTCACAAGCAGTATTAATACGTGCAAGGAGAACTGTAAATATATTTCAGTAAGTTCCCTGGGGATGCTGCTTCCTCTGATTCGTGGCTGTTCTCTCCCCCTTGGCTCGCCATTTTTAATAACACTTCCAGAGCTGTGATTTCAAAGTGGTAAGATCTTATCCCCATGGCAATCTCAATAATACTGGGTATAGTGAACCAAGATTTCCAGTTGGCCCAGTGTTTTCCTAAACCCAAGCTCTTTCACATTGGTAGGTGTGATGTATAAAGTCTGGTTTACTCCTCTAGACCATGAGCACCTCCAAAACTGAGATGGACAGGGACTGTGAAAGATTAAAGGTGAAAGAAATGGAAAGGAATGTATCATGTAATTTGGGAATATTTACAGATTTTCATAATAACAGCATTCAACAGCATTAAAAGCATTCCTGAGGTGTCTTCTGTGTAGAATACCAGCTAACCAATAGCTTTTGAGCAAGTTCTGCAAAATGAGTTTTTGGCCTTTTACTGCTTTAACTCATTTGAGCACTGAACCTCATGACTAGGAATTGTAAAGTAAGTTTGTCTGATGTTCATCAGCATTCCCAATGATGTTACAGCCTCAGACTTTCCAGTTTTCACCGAAGATTTTTTGGCCTCTTCAGCCAGGTTACAGTTAGTATAAATACTCTTTAGATATTTTCTCTTCCATGGCTGCTGGAGGTCCTTACCTGTGTGTCTGACCAATCCGTATTCCTCTGATCTGAGTGTGGGAAATGCACTCCTGAAGTTAAAAAGCAGTGAATACTTGTGGAACTGGGGTCTGACTTCAGAAGCTGCCTGTCCAGTAGCAGTACTGCCTTCTTTTGTTTCTGCTCATTTTGGAACAGAGCCACATATCTCTTAAATCAGTGTTAACCCACAGCCTTAGATAGAGCTTTGTCACTATATGCAAACTAGGCTCCTCTCCTGAATTTAAATCCAATTACAATTCTGAGGGACAAAAGCAAATAAAAGATTTATACCTTTGCTGCTCCTCTGACTTTCTGTAGGTCCTTTCTGGTGGACTGGGAAGGAATAGCTTAGAAATGTCATATGTACTTTACCATATATATGAAGCCAGTATTGTTTCACTTAAGCAAAATGAGGATGTTGCTTTTTGATGGCAAGATACAGTCTAATTTCTGTAAAAATAAATCCTCTATATAGCATTTTATATTAGTATGGCTATAGAAATTACCTATCTCTAAATCCTTTTATGTTTGCTTCTTTTTGATGCTCTTTGAAGAATTAGAGAAGGATGCATGTTCCTACAAGACTGCCCTGTCACATAACTTCAGGGGAGAACAAACACCAAAGTATGCTTGGATGGCACCAAGATTATGTCCTCAATAAATGTCCTAGACCATGATATAAAGAATAGCTACCTTATGAGTTCTCAATTTGGATAGTGATGAGCTGTTCCATTTTTTAAAAAAAAAATTATTGCTTTACTAGTTTTGATAGTTCCTATCATGATTATTTTAAAAAGTTTCAGTCAACAGATACTTGGTGTTGTAGTACCCCACTGTATTTGCACTCAGTCATTTACATGTTAAAGAAGAGTACTTTTCAGCACATTGCTGATCCCATTTGCAAGAAGGAAGTTGGACCCTCACTAACAGATTTTTGAGCTAACACCTTTGCAGTTTTCAATTAGAGCAAGGCTGTAAGTTTTTTCTTTCCTCCTAGGAAATTCACATAGTAGGAGGGGTTAGTAGGTGGTAAACCATGGTTCTTGCATCTCGTGATTGAAGCCTTGTAAAAAACACTCTTTGTCCAGGTAAGTAGGTGATGCTCCTGTTTGTGAAACCGTGATGATAAGAAACTTGCTTAAGGCCACGCAGCAGAGTCTTGATCAGATATTAACAGATGTCAGTGAAGTCTCTGTATCTCAAATTTACTTCAGTTGGACTTTCCTCGAGCCCTGTTTGAAGAATATTTTGAAACATGATCAAGAGCACTAAACTTCTAACCTTATGCCAATCCTGCCATAGAATCTATGCACTTAATAATAATAATAAAAATTTAAAAAATCAACAAAAAACAACAAGACAAAGAAAATTAGGGGAACATGAAATGTCTGTGTGATAAAGCACCCAAGATTAATTCCCGTTTCAGCTTATTATTCGTAATGGGATCCCAAGCACATCGGATGACTAGTAAAATAAACATAATCCCTGTTTGTAAATTTCTTGATCATATGGGAAATGAATTAAAGGAAGAGAAGCCAAGTGATTGTTTTCCAGGTCTCAGTCTCACATGTGAAATCTTCTTTTCACATGCTTGGTTCTCTGAGAGAGAATGCTTTCTCTCACCCCATATACTGCTAGAGGAAACAGGAGCTGGCAATGATCCTGAGAGTAAGTGAAGAGGAAATCCCTTTGGGTAGTTTCTTGCAGCACTACCTCCCTGCTAGCAGCAGAAGGGTGCTGATTGGGTGTTCAGTTGTTTGAAAGTCAGGGCACAGAATTTCTGGTGTGTCACATTCTACCGAATGCTATCTACAATGAAAAGAGAGTAATTAATTCATGGAGCAATGTGTTTAAAAGGGGAGCCTTCCCACCTCCTCCAGCTTAATTTGAGAATGGGAATTGCAAAATATCTGTACTAGCTGGACAGATTCTGACACTGACTGGCTTCACAAGCAACAGCATTCCCTTTTGTACTGTGCTTGACAAACAGAGCTTTGCAACAGGTCATGACTAAGAAAGTAGTGCCTGTGGGAGAGGGGAAGCCAGGTTGGGAAGCTCGGATTGCTGCACGGAAAAGCTAAATAACCTCGAGTAGCAGATGCTCCTCTCCTACACCAATCTGCCCAACTCTGGTTACCCTGTTTTCCCTGTACATGTAAACAGTAAAAGAAGAGCTCTGAGCCTTTGTTTTAATGCATGCAGAAAGGTGTGGCAAAGCCAACAGTTTGGAAGATAGGCTATTTCCTATGTGTATTGACTGTATGTGTACAGTCAATAATAAAAGCAAACAAGATGAGCGTGAGAAGTATATTTCCAACTTTCAGAAAGATTTCTTTAAGTTTACAGGGACCCAGTAAGCTTCTAGTTACGTGATTTACATGTTTCACGTGATATTTTGCAAAGGTCTGTGAGGCAAATGTGTCAAAACTACCTGTTTTGGCTGGAGTTCCTTGCTGCCAGATGCATGTGCAAACAGTACATTTAAAAACTCTCTAGAAACAGCTGTTGATTTGCAAAGTAACTGAGAGAAATGAAAACAATACCCTAGCACATCTAGTTCCTGAAGAAGGCATCTCTGTGCCAAATTTTCACAAGTGCTTGTCATCACTTTCTGAATTTTTCAGCAACTTTTCTTCCCTCTCATTTATATGAGTAAAAATAATAATTTTGCAAGTGTGTAAGTGCCAACATCAGCATAATGCATCACAACAGCATGTTGAGAAATATTCTAGTGCAACGCAGCAATCCCTTGATCCTCCAACATCAGGCTTCTCCAAAGTAAAACTCCTAATTATACAGCATGTGTAGGGGTGGCAACAGAGATTACAAACAGAAATCTCAGTCAAATGGGGACACCATTTCAATACAAAGATAAAGCTAGATATACTATCAAATACTATGGACTCTATTCAACATTCAAAGCAGTCCAAATGTACAAAGGCAAGGCAGCCATTCTTATTGGATTTCCTCTGAAAAAGGGATGACCAAAGTTACACGCAGAACAAAACAGTGACTAATATCATCAAACTGCCTAGGCTATTGTATGGGCTCTGTCAGTCCCTTTGGGGATTACCAATCCACTTGCTCATAAGAAAGAGCACAGAGATAAGGAAATACCCATCAGTGAATGTCCCCAGGATGCCCATACTACACACTGTACTCATGGGCAATTCGCAGAGCAAGAAAATTTACCTGATGTCATTATGGGGATCCAAAGCTCACATACTCATGACCTGATACAGAACAGTAGTGTCAGTGACTATGCATGAGCATACAGCAGGATTAATTTATTTAGCTTGGAAAATGGCACTACCTTTGAGACCACACCTATGCTTTGTGCTCTTTATAACGTTATCTCTGAGCTGGCTTTAAAGTGGTGGCAGCTTGGAACTCACCCCAGGTTTATTGCTTTCTGTTGATTTTCTTGGGTGGATTTTACCACTCGTGCTGAATGCTGGTAGCCATATCTGAGGCATTTGCTTTAATACCATCTTAAGTATATTCAGCTATCAGGTTCTTTTGTGATTTCAGCTTCTGGAACCCGTGCAAATACAACAATCTTTTGTCTCTTTGTAAGATTGTAGGCAAGCAAGTTTTTTTGAAGTTTACACGTGCATATATCTATCTGATTTATCTATTTATTTTTCTCCATTCCCTTCTTAATTTAATTTATTTTCAGGGAAGAAAAAAAAAAAAAAAAAAAAAAAAAAAAAAAAAAAAAAGAAACCAAGCTTGCCACCCAGCCAACTATAGAAATGGACCCAAACCTGACTCACCTTTTACCAGGGTTTTACCGGCTCCCAAAACTTTCAAGCATTTTGCCTTCACATTTCTCCTTCAAGTCAGAGGGGAGTTACAATGTCTAAGTCCAAACAGAGGTAGGGACCAAGAGGGACATCTGCTGATGCATGAGACGTGTAGGTTGAAAAGGACTCCAGGCTTGGTAGGAATTCAGGATTTTCCCAGGCTTGTCTATATCTCACTTCTTCAAACAATCTTACCTTGACAGTTATTACTATTGGAGCAATTAAGGCAGGAGGCTTAGGGAAGCATCATGTGTCCCACAAGAATATTCAGGTTATTCCAGATAGAAGGGTATGGATCAGTGCTAGAGGTTAAAGATTGATAAAAACTTGTGATTTTTTTGTGTGTTTAAAGCATTTGCTTTAGAGAAATGAACCCAACGACACTGTTGCTGGCAGGAAAAAGTTGTGGCCAGGGCAGATGGAGATGAGTTCATTTTATGTTGCAGGAAGAGAAGTCCTCCAAGTTACAGTTGCTGGCTGCAGCAGTGTCTGTGGCATCTGCTCCCTCAAGTGTCACCTCTGTTTCTCATTATCACTGGGTACAAGTTTGTTTATGTCTAATAGAAACAAAGGCGATTCTTGGAATGTTTTAAAGTTGGTAGGAAGCTACTGCAGACATGCACAGGAAAACCAACCACACTAACACATACTGACGTAATGGGATTATTGCTGAAACCCATCTCTGCAGGCAGGCAGGCAGTGCTCATTTCTGCAGCAGTGTACAGGTACTTTTCACCTGAATGCATACTATCACACAGGAGCAGAAAGCAAAAATATGTAGCTTCAATTTTGTGGTCCAAGGGTGTTTTGCTCCTGATACTCATAAGCATGGGATTGATTCAATTTCTTGCCATTATTCAGTGTGCCCTAAACAGAATGGATGTGTTTAGGAAGGATATTGAGGTCCTGGAGCAGGTCCAAAGGAGGGCAACCAGGCTGGTGAAGGGACTCGAGCACAGGCCCTATGAAGAGAAGCTGAGAGAGCTGGGGCTGTTCAGCCTGGAGAAGAGGAGGCTCAGGGGAGACCTCATCACTCTCTACAACTCCCTGAAAGGAGGGGGTAGCCAGGGGGGGGTTGGTCTCTTTTCCCAGGCAACTCTCAGCAAGACAAGAGGGCACGGTCTCAAGTTGTGCTGGGGGAGGTTTAGGTTGGACATTAGAAAGAATTTCTTTACTGAGAGGGTGATCAGACATTGGAATGGGCTGCCCTGGGAAGTGGTGGATTCTCTGTCCCTGGAGATATTTAAAAAGAGACTGGATGTGGCACTCAGTGCCATGGTCTAGCAACCGCACCGGTGGATCAAGGGTTGGACTTGATGATCTCTGAGGTCCCTTCCAACCCGGCTAATTCTATGATTCTATGATTCTATGATTCTATGATTCTATGATTCTATGATTCTATGAAACCAGGACTGCTATCAAACTTCCCAAAGGGAGCACATCTCAATTTATATGTGTAACCTCTTTATCTTCTGCTGATTAGTCTCCTGCACTTGTAATATAAGTTTTACATCACAGATGCCATTTTGATAAAATCAGAATTATGGGATGAGAAAGAGAAGCAGCCCCTATTCAGACCCCTTGCTATTCAAGCAGAGCTTTGTCCACTAGTGAAGAACTGCTGCCACCAGTGGGCTGTGTTTTGTACTGACACACACTTCTAATGCTACACATCTGCGATACTTGTAATAACAGCCAAAATATTCCAAGACTCCAGGTCTAAAAGTGTGTGCAAGCCACACTTGCAGAGGACAGTTGGAGGGAGCCGTGTGGTAGATGAAAAACCCCACATCTGTCTCTGCAAACATGCTGAGCACAGACATTACTCTCTTGGTTTAGCACACTCATGAATTCCATATGGGGTAGTTTTCTCCTGATAAACTTCACACCACATCAGCTATTGTTAGTCCTTCCACATTGGCTTACGTGGCAGAAATATAATTGTACATGTATAAATCGTAGGAATCAGATTTTTACTCGTGATTGCTATGGTTTTGCACAGATCAGACGTCAGACACAAGCTTTAGATACTGACAGACACAAGCTCTAGCAGAACAGATACAGCATACTGAAAAATACAGGAGCCACACCACCTTTGAGTACCCAGTATCTGAGTTATACTTAGTAAGGAAAGATCTAAATATGAAAGATCTAAAAACTGAATCACTTCAGGATCCCTTAGTGCCTGATCAGACCATGACCAACACACACTAGAAAGCCCGACTTCTTAAAAAAAGTGATTGTTTCCATCATTTCTCTGAAATTTGGTCAGAGATTATGTTGGTGATAACAAGCACCAACATGCATACATATATATCATGTATAATATAAAATATATATAATATGCTACATAAACATGCAGTGTAATACATTAGTACATTTTGTAATGTAATATCATACTGTAATACTACAGGATACATAGTATTAAATTACATTATGTTCTATTTACTCAATGGGTTTAATTATATTTCTTAGGCTGAGGGTGATTCAGATTAACATCATTTACCTTACTGGAAAATATCACATCCAGGCAGTAAGGGTTAATGTTGTATATCCCATTTACACACCACTAAAAAGAAGACAAAGCAGGAGTACAATGGAGAATCATTCCTATTTAGACAGATTACTGGCAAAGGCAAAGTTATTTAAGAGGACAAATTCAGGCTCCTCAGACAAAATGGATTTCTTGAGAATATTCATCGTACTATAGCATCCCACCCCTCCTGAGCACTGAGATCTGCAGTATGTGCTGCCATTTGTAGGACAGAGGCACAGTTCAATCTGTTCAACCCTCCTATCTGCATTCCAGGAGCATCCACCTGGCCATGAGTTTTCACCCATTAAAAGATGATAATAAATTGAAATACAGACCACATAGTAGGTTCATGCACAAACTTCATGTTTACATGTGGTTAACTACTATCACTTTTCTCTGTGTTATTCATATCCATTGCTAAATCTTCATCAGTATGTATTTTCTTATCCTCTTTTGAGAATAACCACATGCAGCCCAGCCAGGTTACCTTCAGACAGACTGCCTCTTTTTCTGTCTGGTGCCTGTTTGCTACACAGAGAACAGAGGGGAGCACAGTGACCACACTTCAGTCACCCAGGACTTACTGATCTAGTCAGAGCGATAATATTGCTATTGAATGCTTAGGCAGTCGTATCAGATAAGAGTGAACTGGTCATTCATTTAATGGCATGCTTAAGTTTTCTGATTTATTGTGTGCTATTGTAATGCTCATGCACTCCTGTGTAGTTTCCCTTTTCTGAGTGTAGCAGACCAGGACTCCTGAATGAGATGGCAAAAGGCAGGAACTGATTTTTCTCACTGCAGAGTATAAAGCCTCTCCTCTCCTCTCCTCTCCACTCCACTACTGAGGTAGAGGAGCAGTTCAAACCAGTCCTCTTTCTCTGCATTCATCTCTACTCACTTTGTATTTGCCCTAAAATCATGCTTTTAATGGTAACAACTAGCTATCAAAACAAGAAAAGAAATAATGCCATGAATTAGAGTGGGCAAGTGGGTATTTGCAAGGTATACTATTTTGTTGAGATGAGGCCATGTGGAGATGTGCATGACTTGTATTAATGCACTTTTGATTTGATTGCCCAAAATTAACTGTTCTGTGCCATTATGAAATGCTTTGGGTGGTTTTTTGGAGCTCAGTAATTTGATTAGTTCTTTCCTTTTGTATCTGAAACTAATTGCAGACAAAGAAGTCACATGGGACTGCTCCTTTTGTTTCAGCCATTGATTCTGTGAATCTACTTTCTGACATCCAAAGGGGATAGGTAACACGAAGAGTCAGCCAGCATAAGAAGTCATTTATACTTATTAATCTGGGTAGTTGCCCATCTGCACCAAGTGTCCATAGTAATTCACCTTGGATGTAAAACCTTAAGAGCATTCATTATTTCTTTTGCACAGGTAAAGATATGCTATGTATCTAAATTAGTATTCCATTAGCATTCACCTTTGTCCCATAATTTGATGGCCAAATAGATCAATTTAGTGCCCATCCACCTATTACCACCAGAGTGTAAGGAGGTCTGAAGTAGTTTGATGTCAGCTGTGACTGACAGAAAAAAAAAGTAGCAGAGGCTACTTTTGGTAATTCTAGTCAAAACTGTCCTGGAGACAGAAAGCTACTGCATGTTTTGAATTAATAGACAAAGAAAAGAAATGAAATAAAAGGAGACGAAATGGAGAAGGAATGAAGTATAAAGTGAGACTGATCAGACTCCCTCAGACAATGGAGTAATAATTTTCTGAAACTAGTTTTTGGCCCAAGCCTTTTATGGGCAAGAATTCAAGACACATTGTAAAATGACTTGGTATAAATGGGAATTTGAGATAATTTTTCTCTCAGCATCTTAAATAGTTTATATAAATCTGCCATTTTTCAAATGATGTATTAAAGCACTCTCACGGTTGCGTAGTATCAATATTCCTCTGAGATTTTACAAATACATCAGCAGCATTTGATGGATGAAATCCAGTCTGCCATAATTCAAATGCCCAGCATAGGCAATGCTTCACTGAACATTTAAGTATGCAGGCTGGAGAGCAAGGGAGAAAAAACAAGTCTATTTTTATGTCACTGTCACACTTTGAATCCTATACCAGGCAGCTTGGGAAGCCTGCAGGATGGATTTCTTATCTCATATTTCCTGGTTTTGACTATGGAGGGACCAGAGGCATTTCTCACAGTAGTCCATTTCCCCCACTCCTTCCACCCTTGCCCCCTCATTCATGATGTCCCCTGGCTCTCTGCAGAGCAGAGGTGCAGCATGTGGTAGTGTCTGCTCTTTGCACCACGGTTTCCAATGAAGTGGCATCCTCCAGGTAGAGAGAGGTACTCATCTCCTATGGGGTTAAAACTGTACTGTTACATCCCAGGGCAGTATCTTAAACCTGATGTGCACCCTTCACCCAGACCGTGGTGGGATGGAAACATTACACAAGTATGAGTAAAAGGGGCAATAAGGGGCCTGACTGGAAATCACAGAACCTCTTGTTCCCCCAGTAATTTCTGTACCTCCTACAATTTTTCTTACAAGTTTGTTGATCTTATTCCCTACTACTCCCTCATTTAGTTGGCGAGACTCCTCTGCCTTAATATGGGATATGACGGAGCAATGAGTACTCATATTCACGAAAGAAAAACTTCTGAGCAAATATGAGTAGGTTGAACTTAAATCCCCCTAAGAAATTTTTGAGCTGAATTAGAAAGGACATTAAATCTTTGGGTGCCTATGGCATAAAGCAATCCATGAAAAGAGGTGAGGTAGCTCACTGTCTGAGAGTCCATGACTTGGATTTTGAGGCTATAATTTTGGTATTTTGCACTCATCTGCACAATTTGCTTTGATATCTGAAAGATATTCTTCCCTAACATTGCTGTTTAAACTATAAAGTGTAGTAAAAATCAACTGCCTAAGAAGAAAGTTAAACAAGTATTCAGATATTTTTATTTTGTATCTCATAATTTTACTCTGACATTCCCCCACCATTTTCTGTGACAGGCATGCCTCAGGGATGTCCCAGCCCATTGCTAAGTTGAGTGAGTAGCAGATAGGGCAGAGAAGGCTGAGATGTCTTTTAGTTCCAGTCTTTCTAAAAGGTAAACTGTGCCAAGGACTTAAGGACATTAATTTAGACAGACAAAGACAGAAGTGGAGTTCAAGCTAAGGGAAGACTGGATTACGCAGTGTGGGTGAGGTAAGTGTGCTCAAGCTGAATCATTCTGAAGAAATTTGACCTAAAATATTTATGGAGCAAAGAAAATTAATCACTTAGGCATATGGGTTTCTTGAAAGAAAATGGAAAAGGCAAGAGATGCCTCTGAAAAGCAGTAAAGGTGAAAGACCGTGCCCATTTTAAAATGGTGGCATATGTTAAAACACCAGATTGTGGACTTGATAGCCTAACTTCAAACCTCAGAAAAAATTTAAATACCTCAAAGACAATGCCGTGATTAAGAGCAGCCAACAGCAATTCAAGCAAATCTAATTTCTTCTTTGCATAAGGGGAAGGCAATAGTTGTAAAATATTGTGACTCCTCCAGGTCCCCTGAGACCACTCCTGTGTCATGTTCTCTTTAGCAAACCGAAGAAATAGGGCCAGGATGGGACATGCATACAGAACACATCCACACAGGAGGAATCAGCAATATGTTCTCTACCAATGTAAGAGGTGTTTTGAGAGGGGGATTTTTATTAGCATCTTGGAAGACACAGTCTTTAACAAACAAACAAAACAAAACAAAAGAAAACAAAACCCAAAACTACCAACCAACCAAAAAAAACCCCCAAACAAAACAAAAGCAAAACCAAACAAAAACCCAACAAAACCCACCACCAACAATAACAAAAACACAAAAAAACAAACCAAAACCAAACCAAACCAACAAAACCCACAAAACCAAACCAAACCAAACTAGAAGTGGCTTGAAAACATGTCTTTCCTGCTGAAAGCCTGGCAGGGGTGGGAGTCATCCTACCTAGAGTCAATCTGCAGCTGTAACCCAAGCTCTTCCCGAAATCAGAGCATCTCTTGAGTGAGTCATTCCATCCAAGGACAGAGGTTGAGCATAAAGGAAATGAATCACTCTCCAGAGTTTCCTCTCCCTGCCAGCCCATTGACTTCAGGAGACTGTAAAAGGTCTACTCTACAATAATCACTTAACTTTTAAATAGCTAATATGAGATGAAATGACTCCCATCTTTAGTAGACACTTGATTACCCAGATTCTCAGAGATACCTGAAAGTAGTTATTAAGTGAATCTGGTAATTGGACCTGGGATCTGTTGACTGGGTGATGAGACTCCCACATGAAATAAGTTATACAGGGATCTTGAGTCTCTTGCCTGCAACCACATTGTTCAGATAAAACACTGGGCTCACTAAGAACTATGGATACTGTAGGGTATTATAATTTAATAATTTTAGTTATCAGACACTTGGAAGCAAGTTTGAAACCTGGACTGTAAACATGGGTCACAGTCCGTGCAGTATTATTGAGAAAAAGGAGTGCAGTTTATGCAAATAAATATAGGCAGCTAATGTTGACCCAATGTCTTCCTCTGTAGACCACAAAGGTGTTAATGGAGGCCTTTCTTGTGAAATGAAGAGCCACAAAAGGTATCTTAATGGAAACAATCCTTGAATGGAAAGACTTCTTTATACCTGATCCACTGCAAACATTAATGGGGATGATGGCTCCACAAATACTGCTAACTCTGCTACTGAAGAATTGTCAGGATAATTCTTATTGTGAAAAAAAGAGGAACAGCAGACCTTTATACATTAAGAGAAAGGAGAGAACCCCACTACTCCACAAGACTTTTTATCCAGCCTCTCAATCAAATGGTTCCATTTTATTTTTTTTAAATTAAAAAAAAAAAAATTAAATTTCATTTTTTCACTTCACTTATGCAGCTGAGCACAATGAGGTGCTTGTGTCCCACCGCACCATCACCCTTACACCAGCACATCTTTCAGATGGAGGATGAGTGTTAGGTAGGGCTGATGCTATGACTGTGATTTTTAGGCATAAGCAGCCCTCTGAGTTGGGTCAAAAGATTGGCTTCCATTTGGAATGAGACTGAAACTGCAGTGTGTGACAAGGAACACTGAGACCAGGAGGGAGATTGCACCACTGAGGTCCAAAGGTGGGACCAAATTTAAGCCCTCTTTTTGTGAGGGAAAAGCTCTCTGTGACATCTACCATGGCTCTGCTTCTCAGCTGAGGCACTGAGCCCCCCAGGCATCATTGCTGATGGCAGTCAAAGGCTGCTGCCTCCTAGTTGTAACCACAGACCTCTGAGTAACCACAGGAGCAGCTGCTGTTGAAAAAGACAGGTCGAAAATGCTCATGAAACAGCAAAACAGCACATAAAACTTTACTTCATATTATAATGGTCATATGGTTAAGGGAACAACCAAAAACGTACACATTCTGAATATGGGTCTTATCAATGTACGCCAATAATCAAGGCAGATGAAGCAACAGATCTTTGCTTACATGTTTTCTTCCCTAATCCATATTTTAAAGCTTACTCACAGCCTCTCACAGGACAGCACACTTTCTTCTGTGCATTTGGCAGCATGGGGAATGAGGTGCTTGAAAGACAGAGGAAATGAGTTGTTCACTTAACAAAATACTTAAACCCTTGGTGCTGGTAGAATATGAAGGCAAATGCCTAAATGCATTCCTGTGTTTTCTCTATCCAGCCGTAAGGAGAAATTGCTCTCTCGGATAGACAGAATGCTGCTGGTGAGATCCTTGAGAGACTCCACATCCTGATGGAAGTTGCAGTTAAAATTAGCACACCTGTCCTGTGGTGTCATCCAGGCAGTTCCTGCTGCAGGAAAGAAAAGGAGATTAATACGTTGGAAATTGGTGTTTAATTCTTACAGGAACCATTTCATCTCGTGAAGGCAGTAAGTGATTCCCAGAGCAGGATATGGAGCACATCATCTCACCCACTCACACCTGCTTGAATATTAGGTGATGTTTTGTAAGGCACTGTGAACTTTGGAATTCCATTATTTTATAAAAGCATATTGTGTTCATTCCCATTTTGTACATATATAGCAGCATCAGCGGATATTTGCTTCTCCTGAAACTAACTTCTTTACATCTTACAGTGCCAAAAGAAAAAAAAAGTGAACCCTGAGTTTACTTCAGAGGTCACAATATACATTCTTCAGATCATCCGAAACCAATAGTTTCAATACAACAGACCATCACCATGCCATGCAGTTTTATGAGTGCATTTGTACTTTTTCATGTGCATATACGTGTGCATTTTAGTAGTAAATTAAATAAAACAAAGCACAGTTTATCTTTTCTCATGGATGCCACTCCTTGCCTGATCCTCCTTTTTTTAAGCCTTCTCACACATTCCTAACTGTCCCATTTCTTTTTTCTGTGCATACCTGCCAGATCCTTCTCAGCCCACAGAAAAATTCCTGGCATGTCTGTCACTCTGTTTATATAGCTGCCAGCACAACTGTTCTCCCTTGCTTCTTGGTTTTCTAACAATAACACCAGACTGGATTTGAAAGAACAGCAATGCTTAAAAATAGTGACAAACTTAAAAATACCAAGGTATGAAACACTGAACACAGACACTTTTATTTCTTTTAATTTCTAAGCAAAAAGTCTAATTTCTATTAATTTTCTTTGCTTGCATGACCCCTTCAGAATTACTGCAGCCATCAGCACTCTGCTGAATTCTCTGCACGTTTATTCACCACCTCTGCATGACCTTGTCACACTGAGGCTCTGGGTAAGGCTGCTGAGCTGTCATAAATGGGGCTCCCCTCAGCCAATTCTTTGGGGCATTTTTTTCCCTTTTTTCCCCCTTATTTGTTTTTTGTTTTTTGTTTTTTTGTGGGGGTTTTTTGTTTGGTTGGTTTGGTTTTGTTTTTGGTTTTTTTTTTTTGGTGTGTGTGTTTTTGTGTTTGTTTTTGTTCTGTTGCTGTTATTTTTATTGGTTGTGTGTTGGGGTTTTTTGTGGTGTTGGTTGGTTGAGTTTTTTTGTGTGTGTGTTTATTTTATTTTTTTTTTCTTTTGGTTTTCCATTTAAGTTTGTCATGCATATTAGGCAAATAGTTCCTGAAATAAAAGCTCTTAAAGATAAGACTAATTTTCTCTCAGCCAGTTGTTTAAGTCCTTAGCCATCTAAAGTTAGTCACTCCAGGCTCCCTTTATGCATCCATAGAAGGAAATACGTGCCTGAAAAGCCAAAGACCCTAAGCTGGACATCTACAGCTGGTTAGATAAATCCCCTATGGAAGTGTCTGTTTCTCACTGTTGACTATTTTCAGAGACCAGACTACTCATGAAAATGAAAAGAGGCACATCTCCTACTTGACACACCATTGAGAAATGTAGTCCTCCTCTGCTGTGCATGGAGAGTTATAAAAAATAAAATGGTTGATCACTTGGTCAGTGTGGACAATGTTTTTTTACCTTAGTTTCATAAGCAGGGCAATTATACTTGCATTGGCAAGGTGGAAAAATACAGATCTGGTCCAAGCAGAATTCTTACTGAATTATATCATGACGGGTTAAGTGGATGCTGAATTCATTGCCATAGTGGAGCCCAATTGTATTTTTCTTCCATTTGCTTGACTGTATTTACTTATTCCATTTGCCTGAGGGATTGTTCCCAAGGCTTTTAGGCTGTATGTTTGAACCATATGCTACGTTTTTTTAAGAGACGTCATAAATTGGGGGTAGTATTTATTTTTGGAAAAAAAAAAATTAGTGCTTTTCCCCCACATACTTCAAAAAAAGCAAGAAAAAAAAAAGAAAAAAAAAAAAGAAGAAAGAAAGATTTAATCTCCAAGTAACACACCTGAGAAATCTACAGTGGCAAACTGCTGATGATCCAGGTAAGCCAGTGAAAAAAATCCTCTGGGGAAATAGATACATGCTTCAAAGTCATTAAGATTTATTACAAACAAATAATGGATTTTTTTTTAAGAGGAAATAATCATGGCAATAATTAGATAATAATTTTGATGGTGAGCTAAATTTTTGCTTAAGTATATGATTAATCTCACTATCTATTCACATGCTAAATATAACTCACTTTGTTAAACATAGATGTGCTGCCAGAAAGTGGCACTGTATTTAGATGTTTACAGAAATGCAAATATGAACCTTCCAGAATAATTTCCCTGATTAGCATGATTGCTATCAAGGGCACGTTCTTTCAAAGAATATAACTGTGGTTTACAAGCTATTACACAGAATGGGGGAGTACTTTTTATGACACTGTGTTGATGAACATACAGCTATACTTTTAGGGAAAAACTGCACTCTGCAGGTGAATAATCTTCACCCATCTTGTAACATACTGGAAAAACACCCGTCTCAGGAAAAGCCACTCAGATTCTATGCGGTGCCAGTTCATTCTTGTTAACAAAGTGCATTACCTGCAGCATCCTTATGAACACAAATGAGCATTTCGTTCTCCCCTCTCCTCTCCTTTCCTCTCCTCTCCTCTCCTCTCCTCTCCTCTCCTCTCCTCTCCTCTCCTCTCCTCTCCTCTCCTCTCCTCTCCTCTCCTCTCCTCTCCTCTCCTCTCCTCTCCTCTCCTCTCCTCTCCTCTCCTCTCCTCTCCTCTCCTCTCCTCTCCTCTCCTCTCCTCTCCTCTCCTCTCCTCTCCTCTCCTCTCCTCTCCTCTCCTCTCCTCTCCTCTCCTCTCCTCTCCTCTCCTCTCCTCTCCTTCCCTTCTATTCTTTTGTTGTTTTTTCCCTTGTTCCCTTCTATTCTTTCATTGTTTTCTTTTTCTCATTCCCTTGTTCCCTTCTATTCTTTCATTTTTTTCTTTTTCTCATTCCCTCGTTCCCTTCTATTCTTTTGTTGTTTTTTTTAATTTTTCCCTTGTTCCTATACTATTCTTTCATTGGTTTTTTTTCCCATTCCCTCATTCCCTTTCTATTCTTTCATTGTTTTTTTTCACTCCCTCATTCCCTTCTATTCTTTCATTTTTTTTTACATTCCCTTGCTCCCTTCTATTATTTCATTGTTTTGTTTCTTATTCACTTCTATTCTTTTGTTGGTTTTTTTCTCATTCCCTTTTATTTTATTTGTTTGAGGTTTTTTCTCATTCTCTCATTCCCTTATCTTTCATTGATTTTTTTTCTCGTTTGCTTCTATTTTATTAATTTCTTTTTTTTCCCATTTTCTCGTTCCCTTCTTTCATTGTTTTTTTTTTCTCATTGCCTCTTTCCTTTCTCTCATTGTTTTTTTTTCTTGTTCCCTCATTCCCATCTTTCATTTTTTTCTCTTGTTCCCTTCTATTCTTTTGTCTTTCTTTCTTTCTTACTTTCTTTCTTTTTTCCTACCTTTCTTCCTTTCTTCCTCCCTTCCTTCCTTCCACCCTTCCTCCCTTCTTTTTTTCCTTCTTTAGTTTTTAGTTTTGAATGAATCGCCAGAATTACACAGATGAACTCTGTAACATTTTTTCAGTAAAGAATTTGTAAATGTACAAGAAATGCAGCTTGCTGGTTCACACGATTTTCTAAAGCTCAATAGGAAGTTCCATGACAAATTTAAATTCCTTCCCGATGCTAATCCCAAGAAGTGAATTTCCAGTTGGAAACAGGAACAGTCAGTAAGGCTGAGCCTCAATCATTCCCACCTAAAGCAAGTCCCTCGGCTCTCAATCATTCCTCGTCACTGCCTTGCTGCTGTATTATCTCTCCTTAGCGTCTATTTTCTAATTTCTGGCCACTAGATGGCAATAATGACCAGCATATGCTTCCCTCCTTCATGGGTGCCAGTGGCCAGCATGCTTGTTTACTTAGACCCCAAAGAAAAGGTTTTCTCATCCCTCTCTGCCCTTCTAGCAGCAGTTGTTTTGCCGAGGCTGGAGGTGGATGACCTATGAGGAAAGAATTGCCTGTGCTCAGAAGGAAAAAAGAAAAAAGAAAAAAAAAAACAAAAAAGGAAAAAGAAAATGGAAAAAAGAAAAATCCTGGAAAAAGGAAAAATTGAACTGCAGCTGAAAACAGTAACACTGCACTGAATTCAGGATGCCCGGAACTCTCCTCTGCATGGATTTTCTCTCAATTTGAACTGAACTGCACTTCCTTGAAGGTATTTAACTTGCATTTTCAAGGTATAGAGTAGGTCTGTGTCTTTGAACTTTAAAAGTTTCAGGTAAATACATTAATATCAAAGAATGGAGTTAAAGCAGATACATAATGCAAAAAATTTAAATTATAATCTCTGTCATCACTCTACATTTTTGCAAGGATTCCAAGTTTTCCAGATTAATCACTGGGGGAATGTTGCTAAATATGTACATAGGATAGGGCCTAAAAAAGTGCAACTAGTGACAATGTTGTTGCAGAGCTGTGGTCTCCTTGGCATTTCAATTCCAGCTCTGGCATCCCTAGAAAGGCCTGTCAGAACATTGTTCTTGGGAAGGGCTTGGAAAATGCAGCTGAGGTGCCCACATTTTTCAGTGGTATCCAGTGACAGAACAAGAGGCAATGGGCACAAACTTGAACATAGGAAATTTCATCTAAACATAAGGAGAAACTTCTTTACTTTGAAGGTAGAAGAACACCAGAACAGGCTGCCCAGAGAGGTGGTGGAGTCGCCATCTCTGGAGAGATTCAAAACCTGCCTGGATGCCATCCTGTGCAGCCTGCTTTAGGTGAAACTGTCCTTGCAGGAGAGTTGGACTAGATGAACTCCCAAGTGCCTTTCAACCCCTAACATTCTGTGATTCTGTAAGGCAGAAATAAATTTATCAGAAAAGGTATGGAGGCACATGTTACTACAGTCCTTAGGAAAAGCATCACTGGGAGCTCTAGACTAAGTCTCTCTGAACCCTGGCCCTAATGGCAAGGGCTGTGTGGGGCTGAGGCCTGGGTCCCCAGCAGCATGGGTGGCCCAGATGAGAAAGGTATGGAGGGAGCAATGGTGCAGTGCCATGCTGCCTTTTCCAGCCCCAGTGTCCCTGGAGCTGTAGTCTTTGTGATTCTCTGAATCCAAACCCTGTGCCAACTCTTCTGGTAGGGACTGATTCATATCTAGCCTCAATCTTGTTTGCCTCTTTCCTGGCTCCAGAGTTGCTACAAGGACAGTGATGCTTAAAAATGTAGAAGGTTCCCATCAGCATTTTTTATGTGCAACGTGTCCCCGGGATAGTTGAACCTGGGAGGTGTAGAAGAGTAATGGCACCTGGTGGCTTAGTAGCCATGTCACCTCGTACAACAAGCAAAGCTGAAACTGTAAAGCCATTCCTAATTTTGGTGTAACCACCACCTTCTAATTTTGTTTCTTTGTAATATTTCTGTGAAGAAATTAGTCAGCTTTTATGCCATTTCTAGAGGGAATTTCCCCTGACTGACTTTATAAATTGTTCTGATGAGTGTTTGTCGTATTAAATTGTAAGTAATAATCACAGAATCCTATCATAGAATCATAGAATAGTTTGGGTTTGAAAGGACCTTAAAGATCGTCTAGTTCCAAGCTCCCTGCCACAATTCTCCTGGATCGTCTAGTTACAACCCCTCTGGACACCTTCCATGAGACCAGGTTTCTCAGTGCCCCATCCAACCTGGCCTTGAACACTTTGAGGAAAGGGGCATCCACAGGGCAACCTGTCTCTCCACCCTCATAGTGAAGAATTTCTTCCTAGTGTATAACCTAAATCTCCTCTCTTTAAGTTTGAAGTCATTACCCCCTCTCCAGTCACTGCATGCCTTGTAAAAAGTCCCTCTCCAGCTTTCCTGTAGGCCCCTTTCAGGTACTGGAAGGGAAGGTCTCGTCAGAGCCTTCTCTTCTCTAGGCTGATCAGCGCCGACTTTCTCAGCCTGCCTTTGTAAGAAAGGTGCTTCAGCCCTCTGGTCATCTTCAAGGCCCTCCTCTGGCCTTTGCAGGTTGCTCCAAAAGCTCCATCTTTCTCTTCTTTTGGGGACGCCAAAACTCAACACAATACTCCAGGTGGGATCTCATGAGAGCAGAATAGATCTGGAGAATCACCTCCCATGACCTGCTGTCCACACTTCTTTTGATGCAGCCCAGGATATGAACTTTGCTTTCTGCGCTGCAAGTGCACACTGCCCCAAGTCCTTCTCCTCAAGGCTGTTCTCAATACATTCTTTGCCCAACCTGTATTTGCACTTGGGATTACCCCATCCCAGATGCAGGACCTTGACTTGGCCTTGTTGAACTTCAGGAGGTTGCATGGGCCCACTACTCAAGCCTGTGAAGGTCCCTCTGGATGGCATCCCTTGCCTTCACTGAGTCAACCACACTACATAGTTTGGTGTCATCAGCAAATTTGCTGGGGGTGCCCTTAATTCCACTGTGCATGTTGCTAATAAATATCTTAAATAGCACCAGTCCTATTACCAACCCTTGATAAAGGTCACTCGTCACTGGTCTCCATTTGGACATCAAGCCACTGACCACAACTTTTTGAGTGTAACCATCCAGCCAATTGTTGTGGGATAATGTATATTAGAAAACTGCACAGTATGACACTGTACCAGTAGATGGTACTGATGAATATGCAGTAGAGTTCTGGGTTTTTTTAGGGCTACTGTGGCAGTGCTGGTGTGTCCATAAGATGGCTTTTGCTGTGCAGATCTTTTCATTATCTGTTTCATTACCTTGTTCTTATCATCCATTCTTACAGAAAGAGATTTTAGATTTTTTAGTGTCATGGGCCGACATTAATTAACATGCATTATTGAACTGCTCTTTAACCATAATTAAAAATCAGAAGTTAAAAGAATCAACCACAAAATAACTTTCTGCCAGTCAGAGAACAAAGATTTTGTGAGAGAAGGCTGTGGAAATGTCTTGTTCTATAAAGTCTATCAGAGGGATGGCATCTCTACTGAAAAGGGAATGAGCTACTAGTTACAGACTGCTGTAACTAATGTCATCACAGTGCAAATCCTTCTCAGTGGTCCTCAATACAACTGTCTGTTCTGGCCAATAATAAAATAAAGATATGCTATCATGCTAGTTTTAACTCATTTGGCTGTGAACTTCAACAACGAAGAAAAACAAAAATTTGCAGATTGCAAATGCCCAGGTAGCTGCTGGGGAATTTTCTTTTTCCACCAGTTACCAGTAGTGACACCAAACAGGAAACATGAGTCAGAAAGTTTCTGGTTTCTTAAACTTTCATTAAGAATCACCAGAATTAAAGATAGAAAGAGCATGTAAATAATGATACTTGGCCTATTTTTACCACCTCTTTAGTAGCAAGGAAATGAAAATAAAACAAAAACTACTTGTGAAAACTCCCTGAATCTGGAAGAGTTAATTGAAATAGGCTTTCTGTTAAATTTAAATGGACGTTGTCTTGGGTTAACGCAGTGGTGTTTTGGAAGCTGGGGGTAAGGGGTGGGTCCTGTGAGAAGCTGCTGGAAGCTCCCCTGGTTCCAATCCTGGCCACTCCTGTGCTGAGCAGATATGAGAAGGTGGATGTGCCTCTGTGAGCAACACAGTCAAGAAAGGAAAACAAAACTGCTTAAAATATAAAAAATAAGAGACCTGAAGAGCAGAGGAGAGAAGGAGGTGATAGAACAATGCCAGACAAAACACCAAGATCAGTGCAGAAGGGGGAAAGGTGCCCGATCAGAGATTTCCCCACATCCCATGGTGAGATGGCAGCTGTGCCCCTGCAGCCCATGGAGCAGCGCGGCGAGGCAGTCCCTGAAGGACCACGGTGGGGTAAATGTGGATTTGTAGCCCCTGAAGTGTCACGGGTGGGCAGACATGGAGCTGCAGCCTGTGAGGGATCCCAGAGAGGGTCAGATGTGTCTGTGCAGCCGTGTAGGAGCCCGTGTGAGAGAGAGGAGGTGACTGCTCCCGCAGCAGCCGTGACTCTGTGTGCAGCCCAGGCGGGAGCAGTCTGTGCCTGAGGGACTGCACCTGTGGGAGGGACTCATGTCCCAGGGGTTCCTGAAGGACTCTCCCTCCCGGGAGAGAGAGGGACCCCGCGCTGGAGCGGGGGAAGAAAGAATGTGAGGAGTCCTCCCCCTGAGGAGGAAGGAGCGGCAGAAACAGCGTGTGGGGAACTGACCCTAAACCCCCCCTGCCCCTCCCTGTGCCCTGAGGGGGAGGCAGCAGGGAAGGGATCCGGGAAGGGGGAGAAGGGAGGGGTAGGGGACGAAGGTGTTAAGATCTGGGCATATTTTCTGTTTCTCCTTGTAGATTAAATTACGGGTTTTTCCTGAGTTGAACCTGTCTGGTTTTTGCCTGCTACCACAACAGGGGAACGCAAACCTCCCTGTCCTTGTCTCGATCCTGGCCTGTATCAGGAACAGCGTGGCCAGCAGTCCAGGAAAGTGATTCTTCCCCTGTACTCAGTGCTGGTGAGGCCACAGCTCGAGTACTGTGTCCAGTTCTGGGCCCCTCAGTTCAGGAAGGATATCGAGGTCCTGGAGCGGGTCCAAAGGAGGGCAACCTGGCTGGTGAAGGGAGTCGAGCACAGATCCTATGAGGAGAGGCTGAGGGAGCTGGGGCTGTTCAGCCTGGAGAAGAGGAGGCTCAGGGGAGACCTCATCACTCTCTACAACTCCCTGAAAGGAGGGGGTAGCCAGGGGGGGGTTGGTCTCTTTTCCCAGGCAACTCTCAGCAAGACAAGAGGGCACGGTCTCAAGTTGTGCCAGAGGAGGTTTAGGTTGGACATTAGAAAGAATTTCTTTACTGAGAGGGTGATCAAGCATTGGAATGGGCTGCTCAGGGAAGTAGTGGATTCTCCATCCCTGGAGATTCTTAAAAAGAGACTGGATGTGGCACTCAGTGCCATGGTCTGGTAACTGCAGCGGTAGTGGATCAAGGGTTGGACTTGATGATCTCTGAGGTCCAACCCAGCCAATTCTATGATTCTATGATTCTATGATTACTGAACCTTTGGGTGGATTTTCTCCTCCCTGTCCCACAGTGGGGGTGGGGGATGAGCAAGCGGATGCCTGGTTGGTACTTGCTGGGCTTGACCCGAGAGAGATGGTGAAGATAGATAGTGAAAACTGTAGCTTTGACAAATCCTATTACTGATAGTGCTTAGAAAAAATGCCTTGATGTTGCAGACATGACACATGAAATTTTCGAAACTAGATTATTTCACATTCTGGCATCAAACTGAAACTTTGTTTTAAAATTTTTCAATCATTTTTTTTCTGAAAGTTTTTTTTCTGAAAGACTTAATTTAAAATTAAGGAGTTAAAGGATAAGTTATTTCATTAAAATTTGTAAAATATTTTTTATTATTTTTAGTTCATAAAAAGTTTCAACATTTGACAAATTTTCCATATTTGTCCAGGAACACATGCTCAGGGTTTCAGATTTTTTTTCAAAGTAGAAGGCTGTTTTTACACTACTCAAATTAGAAGGAACAAAATAGGAAGAAAGCCAAAGGATTAATTATTTTAACAAATTTGGCAAGTATTGGATAAAGTTAACTCCCAGTTGTACACCTTTAATTACACATAGCCAAGGTAAGTGTGGATTTAGTGCTTTATTTCATCACTCTTAGATAATTTTCAAAATTAGCATTGTTTCTTCTCTAATTTTGATTTCATTTGCTCTGTGCAGTCTGGTTCAGATTTTCCAGGGAATCTTTGGGAAGCAGATAACTTTGAAAATCTCTTTCCTTATGAATAGTTTGGGAATGAACCACAAATGACAGAGGTGGAAGGAAAATACTTACATAATGTAAGCATCTGAAACAGGCAGGGAGATACCAGCAGGAATATTCACACTCATATTTTTAATATCAAGGGTAGCTAGTCATATTCTCAGGTTACCGTTATAGTAAGCAGAAATGGTTGTGCTTCCAAACATTAAGATCTGGCCCTTCTGAAAAGGTACAGCTCTCTCTGCTTGTAGAAGACTTAATGTTGCCAACATAAGCAATTATAATGCCATGTGAGAACATTTTCTGCTTGTGAAAAAGAGATTAATGGGCTAATTATTCTAATTAGCACAAATGGAAGTGTAACAATTTAGCAGTAGCTTATGTTATATGTATTATTTAATTCAAATGATCTCCAAGTGCACATATCCATATCTCTGTCCCAGCTACTTCTGCCATTGCAATTGCAGGAAGATTTTCCACTGACTTCAAAGAAGACAAGCACAAAGAAGTTGATTTTACATGGAAGTTATTTTGCATTTCTTAAATTCAGCTTTGAAGTCCATACTATTACAATCAAGAAATGAGGAGTGGAAAAAAAGAGCTTATTTCTAAGAGTGTGAAAGTCTTCCTTGGGGAAGAGAGAAATTTTGTATTCCTTGAAAACAATTAATATGCTAAGGAGCAAAGCCACGTCTCTTGATGAAGCCCCTGAGTGCCTCCTTGTGTACTTCCCTGTGTTTCTTGTCTGTTATTAAATAGCTCTATTTTAATCACTTTAAATAAATTATCCTTAGCTGGTGATATGAGCCATGAAAAATAAGGACTTGAACCATTGCTTTTGTTCCTTCAGGGAATTAAATAAGTATAAATCCAGTTTTCATTAGACAGGAAAATGTACTGAAAGACAAGCTGGTGGCTGAGTTCTTTGGTTGCCAGTGCACTATTTGAACGGCAAAAAAATACTACAAAATGAATAATGAAAGAAGAATAAATTAATTAAATGATAGGCAAAGACAAAAGCCATTTAGGACTTCCACTGGAAACTGAGGTCATAACTATGTAAGCCATGTAAATCCGTAAGATTTCTTTTTAACTGGATAGTGTTGAGAAAACTTTTACTCAGATCACCAGTATATTTTAACACAGATACGATGTTCCATTTATATAATATTAATTCACTTCTCATAAAATCAGGCCAAAGCATTATAGTTTGTGACTCTTCCACAACCTTGGTGCTTTCCTTGCTGGTCACCACTGTTTCTCGGGTGTCCTACACCCTGTGTCTGTAGCAGGGAGTGTTTCATGTGACCATGAATGCAGAACTATTAGGCAGGTTATTATAGCAGTCGAAACAGTAAGACCAAAAGCAACACATTGCTGATACCTCATTTAGGGATGCAGGTCTGTGGTCACTATGCTCTGACCTGCCTAATGTACTGTATTGCACAGATGAGATGGGCTGCCTGTCATGGGATGCATACAGACACTTTGACAAATCAGGAACTGCACAGGCACAATCAGAAGGATTCCCTTTGAAGCCAAATTGCACTAAATAATTCAGCTTCCTAACAGGAAGGTTGCTTTCTTTATGTGATGAAGGTGACTGTAAAAACAGAGATAAGTTACACTGCTGGCCTGAAAAAAGACCATCAGCAAGCCAGGATAATTTGCTGTGTTGAAGCAGAAGACCTCGATAGGAGGGAATGTTGTTGGAAAGATTATTATACATGTATTTTATATAAATTATAATTGTTGTCATTATGTGGCATTTATTTTTTATAATACCTAAAATTTTTCTTTTCAGCTTAGATTCTTTATTTGAGGGTTTAAGTCTATGCTCTCTATTAAAAAAACACTGTAGATTACAATTCTTTATAAATAGTTTGCATGCAAGTTGTGGGCCATCAAGGAATTTCTGGCAGGGGATATTACGAAGTCTGTTCTGGGATATGTCAAGATACATGAGACTAAGAAGATTATTAAATTGATCTACGTAACTGTTCTATCCATCTTTCCATAAATAGGTGAGATGGTTTCAAGAAAACACCAGCTTTACTAGATAGCTGTTGTCTAAAATAGTTTCTGTGAGTGTAAAATGTGAAGTAACTTGATGAGTGACTGAGGCTAGAAGGAACCACTGAGATGATCTAGTCTGCTCCCCTTTGCTCAAAACAGGATCAGCTAAGGCAGATTGCTCAGGATTGTGTCCAGCTGGGTTTAGAATGATTCCATGGATGATTCCTGAGAGCCAACCAGCTCCTTGGCTGCATCAAGAGAAGCGTGGCCAGCAGGTCAAGGGAGGGGATTCTCCCCCTCTGCTCTGTTCTCATGAGACCCCACTGGGAGCACTGCATCCAGGTCTGGAGCCCCTGTTACAAGAAAGACATGGACGTGCTGGAGCATGTCCAGAGAAGGGCCACAAGGATGATCAGAGGACTGGAGCACCTCTCCTGTAAATATAGACTGAGAGAGTTGGGGTGATTCAGTCAGGAGATGAGAAGGCTCCAAGGAGACCTTATTGAAGCCTTCCAGTATCTGAAGGGGACCTACAAGAAAGCTGGTGAGGGACTTTTTAGGATGTCAGACACTGGAAGAGGTTGCCCAGAGAGATGGTGGAAGCCCCTGGAATTTTTTAAGGGCAGACTGGACAGGGCTCTGGGCAACCTGATCTAGTGGGAGGTGTCCCAGCCCATGGCAGGGGGTTGGAAGGAGATGATCTTAAAAGTACCATCCAACCCTGAAAATTCTATGATTCTATGATTTCCAAAAATGGTGAGAGCTTCCACCATTATTCTGCCCTCTTGGCACTTCCTTATTCTTGTGCATACACTTGTGGTAGAACTCCTTAAAACCCCCTTTTTTTTTTTTTTTTTTTTTTTTTTTTTTTTTTTTTTTTTAAGGTCTTAAAAAAGAGATGGGAAAACTTGACCTATATTTTGAAACTCTCACAGAATTGTCAGAGTTGGAAGGGACCTCTAGAGATCATTTAGTCCAACTCTCCCACTAAAGGGGGTCACCTAGAGCACATTACACAGGACTACATCCAGGTGGGTTTTGAATATCTCCAGAGAAGAGGACTCCACAGCCTCCCTGAGCAGCCTCTTCCAGTGCCTTGTCACCTCGTAGTAAAGAAGTTTTTTCTCATGTTTAACTGGAATTTCCTATGCTCCAGCTTGTGGCCGTTGCCCCTCATCCTGTCACTGGGAACTACTGAGAAGAGCCTGGCTCCACCTTCTTTACACCCATGCCTTAGGTATTTCAAGATCTATTTCAGTATTTCAAATTAGACTGGAAGATAAAATTGGTACCATTCAGGTCTTGTCTAATGCTATTAAAAGACAAATTCAAACACAGTATCCTCCGAACACCTTCATATTTGTGTTCACAAGTGAAGAAAAGTACTGTTTCCAGGATTTATCAAAGATGTTGCTCTAGGTTTTCAACAAAGATGCATCATTGCTGGGCTTATCTTCTGGCAAAGAAATATTATTTACTCCAGGTCTATTCTGGTTTTGACTGATTTCCTGCTAATAGTACAGACAGACATGGTCGTGAGGTGTGGAATAAGAAACGCTCTGTGAGGAAAGGATTGAGGGATGTGGTTCTTTTTGCTTATTTTGGGTTTTGGTTGGTTTTTAGGGGGTGGTGGTGGTGGGGTAAGTGTGGGTTTTCTTTGTTTTGTTTGTTTGTTTTGGGGATGGGCTGCCTAAAAGTTTTTTGAAGGGATTATGGTCAAGCTGATTCTTGTCCAAGGAGAAATCTGCTATTGTGTAAGTGCTGAAAAAAAAATGTTGCTGATGGAAAATGTGCAGTTGTCTCTCAAATTCAGAGTCAATAGAAGGAAATGGAAACCCAGCTGGTGTTTTACATAAGCTTTTTTTTTTTATCATTCAGCAATTCCCTAGGATTTGCTAACTTAGCAAAAGTTTTACTATCCATCATTTTCTTGCATAAATCATGAAGCATTTCAAGTGCCTTTGGATAGTGGTTCCCCCTTTGGTTTATTTTCATCACCTTATTCAGGCCCTGTCAAGAATCTTTTAAAATTTTCTTCTTATGGTTGTGTGAGAGTTTCAATTCTGTTGCCTCTCCATTCTCTCCTTTCAGATGGTGCATACAGCAACCAAGAATGACAGAAGAGTTGTTCAAATACTTTTAATAAATACTAGAAAATTTTAAAGTTTTTCCACATGACAGTGTGACCTGGGAGACTTCATAGGGCTATCTCAGCTCGTATCTTCAGTGGGATTCAAGGAATGGAGATGCTTAAGCAACACTGGACCCAGGAGAGCACAGGGAAGAATGCAGTCTCTAGCTTTCAGAGGAAGTGTGAAACAGAGATTTTACCCCATGGAAATGTATCTAGATCACCCCTCAAAAGCACAAATCTTAGAATACTGGCCAGCCTACAGAGGTTGGAATACCTCACATCCAAAGGCTGGATGCAATACTCCAGGACCACCCTGAGAGTAGAGTGTGTGCAAGGTTTTTCTCCTACCAAAGGAGGGTCAGTATTTGTTTCCTTCTTTCCCTGATAATCAGGGCAATAACTTCCTCTTATATGACACAAACTGTTCCCACTGCACCCAGATTTCAGCATGTATTTGAATGAAACCTCTGAGCATCTGTTCCGCTCTGCTAGACACAACTTTAGTCTCAAGGACAAATTCACAAGTCATAGAACTTGTAACAGATCCTGAATAGGGAAAGAAGACCAAGAGCTAAGTACGGAAAAAAACCCCAGACAAACAACCAAACCCCAAAACATTGTAAAGTGATTAATTGTAGTTCACTAACCATGCATAATCCCACCCTCTAATCAGAAACAAGGAAAAAAAAAAACTTTTTTCAGTATTTTTGCCACTGACATCAGGACAGGGATCAGTCCTGGCTCTGTTAAATTCAGCTTGACAGATATAAACCCACCAACATCTGATGAGACTGGTGGTTAGATGCATAAATGGCAGAAGGTAGGCAGGACTGCAAGCACACCTCTCTCCCAACAGCCATCACCTACAGCTTTGTGCAAGGACATCTCACATCTATGTGCTGTCTCTTTTGAACTCTACCTTAAGGTGCCTTTCCCTATCTCATACCCTGTAGGAGGAACCTGGCTGAAGCCTGTGGTTACAGCTGACATGGATGGCTGTTACTTTAAAGATCATTGTCTTTTGGACCGTATTTGCCTAGGGCCCTTTGAGAATTCTCCTCACTTGGGCTGGTTACCTTTTTTGTGCCAGGGTGTCAGAACAGCCAACTTCTATGATAGCTTCATGCAGGGAAGAGATAGCCAGATAAAACCATAGGTGACATGGCTAAATCCCAAGTCCCACAGAGGGACTAAGCCTCATAAAAATGATCCTAACTGTTGCATGCAGCCAGTGTGAAAAGAGCAGAATCACCTGAAATGATCAATAAAAATATCTCATCAATAATTTTAATAGCTTGAACATTAAGTAGGCACTGTTCTGAGAGATTCCAACAGATTTCCCCTTGGCAAGATGAGGCTCCCTGTGTCTTTCATCTCATTATCTCAAAGCTCTTCACAAATAAAAAAAATTTTGCAAAGCATTATCTGCATTGCAGATGATTAAGGCAAGGGGCAGAGAGACTTTGAGGGTACTCCTGAGTCACCTAGAACAAGCCAACAAATGTCTTACACACAAGCAGTAAACACTGCTAAAAGCAGAAATTTATTTGAATCTTAGGGTGATGCCTTTCCCTGTATACCTTTTAAGCAGCAACAATTTGTGTTGTCCCAAACATGGGGGCAAGCTTTGTCCTTCTGATGCTTGGACACGCTGCATCAAGCTCCTAGGACCTTCCCTCTAGGCACAGCTGAACTTCCTTCTCCCCCTTTCCTCCAAGAGAGATCTAAGATTGGTGAATCTCAGTCACAGCAGACACTTGGGTCTCCTGTACAATGTGTGTGCTGTGGGGAGTGTCTTGTGTGGCCATGGATGTACAGGCAGACATTTTGGTGGATAGGAGAGGTAGGAGTAGCAAGTACCCAGTAAAAGAAAAGTTTTGTGATTACTGACACAATGATGCTAGTAACAATAAATGGGAAATAATGTGAATCGCTGCAGACCAGCATAGATAGTGTCTGTTTGGCCTCAGGAGGTGCTAGTTCTTTTTCAATCCCAGGAATAAAGCCACAAGCACTCTTGAAAATTCAGCCAGTTTATTCATATCCCACAAGGAGTGGCAGCAAGTTCTAACCTCTTATGTCCCTTCTGATGCTGAGAACCCCCAAAAGATACAGCAGCAGACAGACCTCTGGCCATGGCATGGCACACTGCCCAGACTCTGCATCCACGGTGACATCCACCAGCTTTTCTTTAGCATTTTTATAGAATTTTCTTAGAAGCAAAGCAGGTCTTTTCATTTTTTTGCTGTGGTGCAGAAGGATGTTTATATGAAAGCATGCTGCTTTGCTTCAAGATAAAAGGAAGGATGTGCTGGTGGCATCATTCCTGGTGGCAGGTTAGTGCTACCTACTGGCTCTTTGGCTATACCTAGCCGGAGGTATTTATCTTACAGCAAGGGATGAGGGTGGCACAGCCCAATCCTCAGTGCCAAGGCACACATATAGTACAGCATGGCACAGAACAAGCGCGCACTGCTCAGGTCAGCTGCTACATGCATCAGTGTCTCCTCCATGGGCAATGGTCTGCCAGGCAGGACCTCCCAAGGGTATCATTTATATGCTTATAATCTTCACAGTGGTCTGGTGTTTCTGCCTGTGGTACAAAGGTGCTAGCAGGCTGTGTCCAGTTTGATGAAGTCATTATTTTGTCAGTTTGCCTTTCCTCAATACATCTTTTGAAGACTTGCAGATTGACTGTCTCTCTTTAGCATGATCGAGGTACCAAGGACAGTCTTCTTCAACTGCACACCCCACAGAATTCTCTGAACATCTGTGAAGCCTTTTCAGCAGAGTGAGCCGGAGTCCCCAAGTGAGGCGTCAGGAGTTATGATAAGGTCAAAACTCTGCTCATTCAACTGCACACGAGTAGGTGCACTGAAGGGTGTTAAGCCAAAGGCTTCCACGTCACTGCTTTTCACAGCTAGTTTGGTAAGGATGCTTCAGTGGGGATTGTTACAAGCTTAATGTGAGATGTACCAAGATGTGTTTGTGTTATCGAGATGCTTTAAAATTTTATGTCTTTCCCTTATCTATCTGTTGCCTCATAAAACTTTGAATGTGGTTTACTTTAAACACCGATTTTCAGGAGGGTTGCTGCTTAGCTGGTCGTCTCCACATGTAGAAAATATGTTTCAACACAAGCTGAAACTCTTCAAGCAAGGGAGATTTTCGATAAATGCCAGGTAAGATATGAGTCCTGCCTGCTCAAATCTAATACTTACTGATTTCTGATTCTTTATAATGCAAAACTACAGGTAAACCCCTATATGCTGTATGACAGAATGATTTGAATATTTGAAATCACATAATCTTAATTCAGACCCATTCAAAGTGTGACTAATGCAATTTGCAGACAAATTCAATCAGGTAAGCTCCCCAAAGTTTATTAACTGATCTGAGGTTAAACTGATCTGAGTAAATAAATGTGAGGCTTTTGAAGCTCAGATCCAGTACTTTGCAAATTCAGGTATTCTGTGATGTGGGAGCAGATAAAATAAACAGTGCATGATTTCTCCTAGCAAGTGCACGAAAGGCTCAACTAGTCATCTTTTCACAAAATTAAATGGTTGCTTTCCCCGACAAATTTTGACAGCCTTGTCTTATCTTCTCCTAGAGATGACATCTTACAAATTAATTTCTGTGAGATTAACACTTTTCAAGATAATGAAGGTATTTGGGTTTTTTTCATAAAGTTGATGGCAGAATTAACAAGGCCTGAGTTTTTTTAGAGAAGCAGAATTTTTGAGTAATTCTCAGATATGTCTTTAAAATGAGTACATGGATTATTTAATAATTTTGAATGTTTCAAAGAAGAAGAAAGACTGCATGAGGTTTAGATACCGTCAGTATATTTTTTCTAAAATTTAAAGATATTTTCATCCAGAAAAGTCAAACCTTGCAAGAATTTTTCAAAAGCTATTTTATTCCTTAAATAATTAAATGCAATTCATGAAATAGTTTCCTGGGGCATGCTATAAAGCCAGATGCCATGTACGACAGTTAGAAAAGAGCTGGTAAGAATTCAAGTGTTAAGGATTTTCCAAAGTCAGCAAGTGTTAGTCCAAGTGTCAGTCCAAGTCAGTTGTCAGTCCAAGTGTTATCCAAGTGTTATCTATGCAGGCCTCTCATACAAAATGAGCATTAAAACACCTCAGATGATGTCTGCTTAGATCAAGAACTTCCAGAGTAAACAGTATATTTAAAACTCATTGATGAATGCTCTTGATTAAGTTAAGCAAAGGTAAAGGTCTGTTCCTGAGGAGAGCAGATGGAGAAGTGCTGTGGTAAAGCAGCTGAATAAGAAAGAATCATTGGATCAGTAAGACTTGCAAGAGCTCCATCTTGTTGATAGCTTGGTTTGGTTTGGTTTTTTTTGCTTTGTTTTCCATGGGCATTGCTGTAATAGCACTTCTCATTCATACAGATCTGTAAATGAATTCCCAGAGCAAACTCCTGGTAGTAGAAACAACACTGGTCACATCTAGTCCTGGTGTAGCGGTGGGAGATGAAAAACCTGTAGGTACTTTGTGTGGGTTGCTACTAATGTGTAAATTCCCTAATTTTGTTTAGTTAAAAAAAAAAGGAATAGAATAGGAATGTCCTGAAACATTATGGGTAAGGTTATTCTTTAAGATTTGTGAACTTCTGAAAGATGTGATCAGAAACAGCTTTGGTATGAATATAGGCAAGTATTCAAGTGGCAGCATTATCATTCATTTCCACTTACTGTTAAAAACTTCATGCTTCAGTGAAAGACCGTGAAGGAACTGATGATTTCTCCATCTATAGTACATGGAAGTTTTCTGGGGTAATAAAAGATTTCTGGTCCATAAGCATCATGAAGAGCAAACAAAATGCTATTGGAGGCAGTAATTTTATTTCAAGAGAAAAACAGTCTGAACAGATTTTCTTAAGAGAGAACATCTGGATGAATGGCCCATTACTAACAGCAGTAATATTATAATTCTGTCCTATAGTTCTAATAATCACGTTCTAGATCATATTTAATTACACAAAGCATGCATTTCCAAAAAGGTCACAAGGAAACTGTTAGCTACTTTATAAATATAAGGATTCTAGTTGTTTACAGGTCCAATAAGTGTTTCCTTCCCAAGGTTAATAGATTGCATTAAAGGGACTGATATTATCATGGTCTGATTTTGTGGGCAGTATTTAACATCACTTACACTGACCGATTGGTCACATCAGCACATGGTCTGGCACAACAATTTGGGGAGAAAACAGTGCAAAATAGCTCAAAAAAGGGCAAAACAGCAAACCCAGTGGGACCACATAAATTCCTAGACTCCTAAAACTCTTCAAACACTGACAGTAAAAGTTGGAAAACAAATTAACGCAGATGAATGACAGAGGGGAAAAGAGAGAAAGGAAGCCAAAGGAGCAATAAGCAAATGCTTTAATAAAAATGTTGTTCTAGATACTAACATAACAAGAACGAGCTATTAGAAGAATATAATATGCACTCAAAATCTACAAGATCTAGGAAAAAAATGCATTTAGCACATCAAAAGAGTTAAGTAGAAGAATTCTGTTTACAGAATGGTCTGTAGGATACATGACATACATGCATAAACCTCAGATAAAGAGAAGATCAATATTCAATCTAAGTATAAAGATGTCTAATAGAGCCATTAAAAAGCACACACAAGCAATTCTTATTCTTTTCACTATCACCAAATTACCTGAGTGACTTTGTAACCTAAGCTTGCTTAGGTCTCAGCAGCAGAAGCTGTTCTCAACTGGATGCTTGCAAAGGGGAAGGCTTTTCTAAATACATCTCCTAGGCTGATGCTGATGCTACTTCTCCAGCAGTAAAACTCTTGGCAGGTGTGGTAACTGTTGGGCTCAGCAATGTCTTGAACTCTTAGCATCACCCAGAATGATGTTGGAAAGTAAACATAGATCTCTTGCACTGCTGTTTCTGGTGGTGTCCCTGCCTGGGCAGTGTTTCAAAAGGAGGGGAAAGGGTACAGGCAGCCTGCCCACAGGCAGCCCGGGGGGTAAGAGAGGCAGCTCAGACAGTTCCCCATTGGGCCAGGCAGAACCAGCAGCATCAACTGTGCTTGTTCTCATACAAGCTTTTATTGACTTGTCACAAGAAGAGACAGGTAAGATCTAACCTGAGGGTTAGATCAGAGACGGATATTCTAGTAAACTTCTGGTTTTCAGAAGTTTACTTTTGGTAAAATTCTGATATTCAGAAAGTATAATATCAGCCACTGCAGATAATCCTGTCACTCACTACATGCATTGTAGTGTCAGTGTGATGGCAGTGTGGTGTCTTTCACCAGACTGGATGCCTATAGCATAAGCAGGCTGAATAAGCTTACAGAGCAAGTCACTGTGGTTATTATTATTTAGAAGCCACAGACATGAGACTTTATTGCATATATTGCATGACTTTACTGGCTCACTCCTCAAGCTATCTGAGAGGGGATTTAAAGGAGCACACTTGGAGCTCAAAACCTGAAAAGCACAGAGCTGTGTAAATTTACATTCCAGAGGGTGCAGCACACCAAGTGAAACCCGAGAGCTAGTTCTTCAGCACTTAAACTGCAGCTATGATGTAAGCAACAAACTCAGAAGAGAGATTCAAAATTCCAGATGCCACTCTACCATCTCAGATTTTGGATGAAAGAAACTGTGTGAATTGAGGCACATCAGCTCAGCTGGACAGACCATCTCTGTACCAGATACCTCTCTGAGGCTGTCAGGGAGCCAGAATTTCAGCAAAGTCACATTTTGGCCCCTTTACTTCTATTTGCTCATTGTACTCTGCATTTTTAAGAGGGGGAAGTGCTAGCCTTTTCGTCTTATTTTCAGCAGCAGCATCCTGTCCCTCTGACATTTTCAGACCTGGCTTAAGGAGGAGGTGTTCTGCTGAAATA